>NC_080098.1:2381066-3004955 GCF_950005125.1 Chionomys nivalis | reverse complement strand
GCAAAGCTTCTACAGAGAAAAGGAACACTGATCTCACTTCTAAAAATACTTGACATGTCGGAAAAAACTGCTTCTCTTTACAGAGAAACACATATGCGTTTCTTCCTAATGCTTTTCATGAAATGAATACACTTTGAAAAGAATGTGATTATCTTTCAAAGTAAAGCTTTTACAGAGAAAGGAACACTGATCTCTCTTCTAAAAATACTTTGACATGATGCATAATACGGCCTTTCTTTACAGAGAAACAACTGTGCGTTTCTTACTAAAGTTATATATGAAACTAATACACTTTCAAAAAACGTGATTATCTTTCAAAATAAAGCTTTGACAGAGAAAAGGAAAACTGATCTCACTTCTAATAGATATTTGACAGTTGCAAACGTCTGCTTCTTTACAGAGAAACTCATGTGTGTTTCATACTAAAACTTTTTAAGAAATGAATACACATTCAAAAGAACGTGATTATCATTCAAAGCAAAGCTTCTACAGAGGATGGAACACTGATCTCACTTCTAACAAGACTTTGACATTTAGGAAACAATTGAATCTCTTTACCAAGTAACACGTGTGTTTCTTACTAAAGCTAATCCTGAAATGAATACACTTTCAAAGGAATGTGATTATCTTTCAAAGTAAAGCTTCTACACAGAAAGGAACACTGATCTCTCTTCTAACAATACTTTGACATGTCGCAAAAAATGGCCTCTCTTTAGAGAAACACATGTGCGTTTCTTACTAAAGCTATTTATGAAATGAACACCCTTTCAAAAGAATGTGATTTTCTTTCAAAGTAAACCTGCTACAGAGAAAAGGAATACTGATTTCACTTCAAACAATACTTTGAATGTCGTAAACAACTGCTTCTCCTTACCAAGATACACATGTGTGTTTCATGCTAAAGCTTTTCAAGAAATGAATACACTTTCAAAAGAATGTGAATATCTTTCAAAGTAAAGCTTGTACAGAGAAAAGGAATACGGATCTCACTTCTACCAATACTTTAACATGTTCCAAAGAACTGCTTCTCTTTACAGAAAAACACATGTGCTTTTCTTACAAAAGCATTTCATGAAATAAATACACATTCAAAAGAACGTTATTATCTTTCAAAGTAAAACTTCTGCAGAGAAAAGGAAAACTAATCTCACTTCTAACAGTAATTTGACATGTCGCAAACATCTGCTTCTCTTTACAGAGAAACACATGTGCGTTTCTTACTAAAGCTTTTCAAGATATGAATACACTTTCAAAAGAACATGTTTATATTTCAAAACAAAGATTCTACAGAGAAAAGGAACACTGATCTCACTTCTAACAATACTTTGACATGTCGTAAACAATGGCTTCTCTTTACAAGGAACAGTTGTGCGTTTCTTACTTAAGTTATTTATGAAATGAATACACTTTCAAAGAATGTGATTATCTTTCAAAGTAAAGTTTCTAAAGAGAAATGAATACTGATCTCACTTCTAACAAGGCTTTGACATGTCAGAAACAACTGCCTTTCCTTACCAAGAAACACATGTGTGTTATTACTAAAGCATTTAAAGAAATAAATACACTTTCAAAAGAACGTGATTATATTTCAAATTAAAGCTTGCACACAGAAAATGACTACTGATCTCACTTCTAACAATACTTTGACATGTCGAAAACAACTGCTTCTCCTTACAGAGAAACACATGTGTGTTTCTTACAAAAGTATTTCATGAAATAAATGCACTTTCAAAAAAACGTGATTATCTTCCAAAGTAAAGCTTCTATAGAGAAAAGGAACACTGATCTCACTTCTAAAAAGACTTTGACATGTAGCAAAAACTGCTTCTCTTTACCAAGAAACACATGTGTTTCTTAATAAAGCTTTTCAAGAGATGAATACACTTTCAAAAGAACATGATTATATTTCAAAGCAAAGCTTCTACAGAGAAAAGTAACACTGATCTCACTTCTAACAGTAATTTGCCATGTTGCAAACAACTGCTTTTCTTTACAAAGAAACACTTTTGCGTTTCTTACTAAAGCTATTTTTGAAATGAACTCTTTCAAAACAATGTGATTATCTTCCAAAGTAAAGCTTCTACAGAGAAAAGGAAAACTGATCTCACTTCAAACAGTAATAGATATGTCGGAAAAATCTGCTTCTCTATAAGGAGAAGCACATGTGCATTTCTTAATAAAGCTTTTCCTAAAATGAATACACTTTAAAAAGAACGTGATTATATCTAAAAGCAAAGATTCTACAGAGAAAAGGAACACGGATCTCACTTCTAACAAGCCTTTGACATGTCACAAAGAACTGCTTTGCTTTACAGAAAAAGACATGTGCGTTTCTTACTAAAGCATTTCAAGAAATGAATACACTTTCAAAAGAATGTGATTATCTTTCAAATAAAGCTTCTACAGAGAAAAGGAATACTGATCTCACTTCAAACAATACTTTGACATGTCGCAAACAATTGCTTCTCTTTAACAAGATACACGTGGGTTTCTTAGTAAAGCTTTTCAAGAAATGAATACACTTTCAAAAGAACGTGATTATATTTCAAAGCATAGCTTCTACAGAGAAAAGGAACACTGATCTCACTTCTAACAGTAATTTGACATGTCGCAAACAACTTTTCTTTACACAGAAAGACGTGTGTTTCTTACTAAAGCTATTTATAAAATGAATACACTTTCCAAAGAATGTGACTTTCTTTCAAAGTAAAGCTTCTACGGAGAAAAGGAACATTGATATCACTTCTAACAATAATTTGACACGTCGCAAACAACTGCTTCTCTTTACAGGGAAACACATGTGTGTTTCTTCCTAAAGCTTTTCATGAAATGAATACACTTTGAAATAAATGTGATTATCTTTCAAAGTAAAGCTTCTACAGAGAAAGGAACACTTATCTCTCTTCCAAAAATACTTTGACATGTCGCAAAAAATGGCTTTTCTTTACAGAGAAACAGTTGTGCGTTTCTTACTAAAGCTATTTTTGAAATGAATACACTTTCAAAACAATGAGATTATCTTTCAAAGTAAAGCTTGTAGAGAGAAAAGAAAACTGTTCTCATTTTTAACAGTAATTTGACAGGTCACAAACAACTGCTTTTCTTTAGAGAGAAATACATGTATGTTTCTTACTAAAGATTTTCAAGAAATGTATACACTTTCAAAAGAACGTGATTATCTTTCAAATTAAAGCTTGTACAGAGAAAAGGAATATTGATCTCACTTCAAACAATATTTTGACATGTCCCAAACAACTGCTTCTCCTAACCAAGTAACACATGTGCTTTGCTTACTAAAGTTTTAAAGAAATGAATACACTTTTAAAAGAACATGATTATATTTCAAAGCAGAGTTTCTACAGAGAATGGAACACTGATCTCACTTCTAACAATACTTTGACATGTCGCAAACAACTGCTTCTCTTTACAGAGAAACACTTGTGCGTTTCTTACTAAAGCTATTAATGAAATGAATACACTTTCAGAAGAATATGATTATCTTTCAAAGTAAAGTTGTACAGAGAAAGGTAAACTGATCTCACTTCTAACAATACTTTGACATGTCGCAAACAACTGCTTCTCTTTACCAAGAAACACATGTGTTTCTAACTAAAGCTGTTCAAGAAATGTATACACTTTCAAAAGAATGTGATTATCCTTCAAAGTAAAGCTTGTACAAAGAAAAGGAACACTGATATCACTTCTAACAAGACGTTGACATGTCGCAAAAAACTGCTTCTCTTTATCAAGAAACACGTGTGTTAGTTACTAAAGCTTTTCAGGAAATGAATACACTTTCAAAAGAATGTGATTATCTTTCAAAGTAAATCTTGTACCTAGAAAAGGAATATTGACCTCACTTCAAACAACACTTTGACATGTCGCAAACAACTGCTTCTCCTTACCAAGTAACACAAGTGCGTTTTAACTAAAGCTTTTCAGGAAAGAATACAGTTTCAAAATAGCGTGATTATCTTTCAATGTAAAGCTTGTACAGAGAAAAGGAACACTGATCTCACTAATAACAATACTTTGACATGTCGCAAAAAATGGCCTCTCTTTACAGAGAAACACATGTGCGTTTCTTACTAAAGCTATTTATGAAATAAATACACTTTCAAAGAATGTGGTTATCTTTCAAATTAAAGCTTCTACAGAGAAAAGCAACACTGATCTCAGGTCTAATAGGACGTTGACATGTCGCAAACAACTGCTTCTCATTACCAAGAAACACATGTGCGTCTCTTACTAAAGTTTTTAAAGAAATGAATACACTTTTTAAAGAACCAATTGTATTTCAAAGCAAAGCTTCTACAGAGAATGGAACACTGATCTCACTTCTAACAATACTTTGACATGTCGCAAACAACAGCTTCTCTTTACAGAGAAACACTTGTGCGTTTCTTACTAAAGCTATTAATGAAATGAATACACTTTCAAAGAATGTGATTATCTTTCAAAGTAAAGCTTCTACAGAGAAATGAATACTGATCACACTTCTAACAAGACTTTGACATGTCAGAAACAACTGCTTCTCTTTACCAAGACACACATGAGCATTATTACTAAAGCATTTCTAGAAATGAATACACTTTCAAAAGAACGTGACTATATTTCAAAATAAAGCTTCCACAGAGAAAATGAACACTGATCTCACTTCTAACAGTAATTTGACATGTCGAAAAGAAGTGCTTTTCTTTACAGAGAAACACATGTACATTTCTTACTAAAGCTTATCATGAAATGAATACACTTTCAAAAGAATATGATTATACTTCAAAGCAAAGCTTCTACAGAGAAAAGGAACACTGATCTCACTTCTAAAAATACTTGACATGTCGGAAAAAACTGCTTCTCTTTACAGAGAAACACATATGCGTTTCTTCCTAATGCTTTTCATGAAATGAATACACTTTGAAAAGAATGTGATTATCTTTCAAAGTAAAGCTTTTACAGAGAAAGGAACACTGATCTCTCTTCTAAAAATACTTTGACATGATGCATAATACGGCCTTTCTTTACAGAGAAACAACTGTGCGTTTCTTACTAAAGTTATATATGAAACTAATACACTTTCAAAAAACGTGATTATCTTTCAAAATAAAGCTTTGACAGAGAAAAGGAAAACTGATCTCACTTCTAATAGATATTTGACAGTTGCAAACGTCTGCTTCTTTACAGAGAAACTCATGTGTGTTTCATACTAAAACTTTTTAAGAAATGAATACACATTCAAAAGAACGTGATTATCATTCAAAGCAAAGCTTCTACAGAGGATGGAACACTGATCTCACTTCTAACAAGACTTTGACATTTAGGAAACAATTGAATCTCTTTACCAAGTAACACGTGTGTTTCTTACTAAAGCTAATCCTGAAATGAATACACTTTCAAAGGAATGTGATTATCTTTCAAAGTAAAGCTTCTACACAGAAAGGAACACTGATCTCTCTTCTAACAATACTTTGACATGTCGCAAAAAATGGCCTCTCTTTAGAGAAACACATGTGCGTTTCTTACTAAAGCTATTTATGAAATGAACACCCTTTCAAAAGAATGTGATTTTCTTTCAAAGTAAACCTGCTACAGAGAAAAGGAATACTGATTTCACTTCAAACAATACTTTGAATGTCGTAAACAACTGCTTCTCCTTACCAAGATACACATGTGTGTTTCATGCTAAAGCTTTTCAAGAAATGAATACACTTTCAAAAGAATGTGAATATCTTTCAAAGTAAAGCTTGTACAGAGAAAAGGAATACGGATCTCACTTCTACCAATACTTTAACATGTTCCAAAGAACTGCTTCTCTTTACAGAAAAACACATGTGCTTTTCTTACAAAAGCATTTCATGAAATAAATACACATTCAAAAGAACGTTATTATCTTTCAAAGTAAAACTTCTGCAGAGAAAAGGAAAACTAATCTCACTTCTAACAGTAATTTGACATGTCGCAAACATCTGCTTCTCTTTACAGAGAAACACATGTGCGTTTCTTACTAAAGCTTTTCAAGATATGAATACACTTTCAAAAGAACATGTTTATATTTCAAAACAAAGATTCTACAGAGAAAAGGAACACTGATCTCACTTCTAACAATACTTTGACATGTCGTAAACAATGGCTTCTCTTTACAAGGAACAGTTGTGCGTTTCTTACTTAAGTTATTTATGAAATGAATACACTTTCAAAGAATGTGATTATCTTTCAAAGTAAAGTTTCTAAAGAGAAATGAATACTGATCTCACTTCTAACAAGGCTTTGACATGTCAGAAACAACTGCCTTTCCTTACCAAGAAACACATGTGTGTTATTACTAAAGCATTTAAAGAAATAAATACACTTTCAAAAGAACGTGATTATATTTCAAATTAAAGCTTGCACACAGAAAATGACTACTGATCTCACTTCTAACAATACTTTGACATGTCGAAAACAACTGCTTCTCCTTACAGAGAAACACATGTGTGTTTCTTACAAAAGTATTTCATGAAATAAATGCACTTTCAAAAAAACGTGATTATCTTCCAAAGTAAAGCTTCTATAGAGAAAAGGAACACTGATCTCACTTCTAAAAAGACTTTGACATGTAGCAAAAACTGCTTCTCTTTACCAAGAAACACATGTGTTTCTTAATAAAGCTTTTCAAGAGATGAATACACTTTCAAAAGAACATGATTATATTTCAAAGCAAAGCTTCTACAGAGAAAAGTAACACTGATCTCACTTCTAACAGTAATTTGCCATGTTGCAAACAACTGCTTTTCTTTACAAAGAAACACTTTTGCGTTTCTTACTAAAGCTATTTTTGAAATGAACTCTTTCAAAACAATGTGATTATCTTCCAAAGTAAAGCTTCTACAGAGAAAAGGAAAACTGATCTCACTTCAAACAGTAATAGATATGTCGAAAAAATCTGCTTCTCTATAAGGAGAAGCACATGTGCATTTCTTAATAAAGCTTTTCCTAAAATGAATACACTTTAAAAAGAACGTGATTATATCTAAAAGCAAAGATTCTACAGAGAAAAGGAACACGGATCTCACTTCTAACAAGCCTTTGACATGTCACAAAGAACTGCTTTGCTTTACAGAAAAAGACATGTGCGTTTCTTACTAAAGCATTTCAAGAAATGAATACACTTTCAAAAGAATGTGATTATCTTTCAAATAAAGCTTCTACAGAGAAAAGGAATACTGATCTCACTTCAAACAATACTTTGACATGTCGCAAACAATTGCTTCTCTTTAACAAGATACACGTGGGTTTCTTAGTAAAGCTTTTCAAGAAATGAATACACTTTCAAAAGAACGTGATTATATTTCAAAGCATAGCTTCTACAGAGAAAAGGAACACTGATCTCACTTCTAACAGTAATTTGACATGTCGCAAACAACTTTTCTTTACACAGAAAGACGTGTGTTTCTTACTAAAGCTATTTATAAAATGAATACACTTTCCAAAGAATGTGACTTTCTTTCAAAGTAAAGCTTCTACGGAGAAAAGGAACATTGATATCACTTCTAACAATAATTTGACACGTCGCAAACAACTGCTTCTCTTTACAGGGAAACACATGTGTGTTTCTTCCTAAAGCTTTTCATGAAATGAATACACTTTGAAATAAATGTGATTATCTTTCAAAGTAAAGCTTCTACAGAGAAAGGAACACTTATCTCTCTTCCAAAAATACTTTGACATGTCGCAAAAAATGGCTTTTCTTTACAGAGAAACAGTTGTGCGTTTCTTACTAAAGCTATTTTTGAAATGAATACACTTTCAAAACAATGAGATTATCTTTCAAAGTAAAGCTTGTAGAGAGAAAAGAAAACTGTTCTCATTTTTAACAGTAATTTGACAGGTCACAAACAACTGCTTTTCTTTAGAGAGAAATACATGTATGTTTCTTACTAAAGATTTTCAAGAAATGTATACATTTTCAAAAGAACGTGATTATCTTTCAAATTAAAGCTTGTACAGAGAAAAGGAATATTGATCTCACTTCAAACAATATTTTGACATGTCCCAAACAACTGCTTCTCCTAACCAAGTAACACATGTGCTTTGCTTACTAAAGTTTTAAAGAAATGAATACACTTTTAAAAGAACATGATTATATTTCAAAGCAGAGTTTCTACAGAGAATGGAACACTGATCTCACTTCTAACAATACTTTGACATGTCGCAAACAACTGCTTCTCTTTACAGAGAAACACTTGTGCGTTTCTTACTAAAGCTATTAATGAAATGAATACACTTTCAGAAGAATATGATTATCTTTCAAAGTAAAGTTGTACAGAGAAAGGTAAACTGATCTCACTTCTAACAATACTTTGACATGTCGCAAACAACTGCTTCTCTTTACCAAGAAACACATGTGTTTCTAACTAAAGCTGTTCAAGAAATGTATACACTTTCAAAAGAATGTGATTATCCTTCAAAGTAAAGCTTGTACAAAGAAAAGGAACACTGATATCACTTCTAACAAGACGTTGACATGTCGCAAAAAACTGCTTCTCTTTATCAAGAAACACATGTGTGTTAGTCACTAAAGCTTTTCAGGAAATGAATACACTTTCAAAAGAATGTGATTATCTTTCAAAGTAAATCTTGTACCTAGAAAAGGAATATTGACCTCACTTCAAACAACACTTTGACATGTCGCAAACAACTGCTTCTCCTTACCAAGTAACACAAGTGCGTTTTAACTAAAGCTTTTCAGGAAAGAATACAGTTTCAAAATAGCGTGATTATCTTTCAATGTAAAGCTTGTACAGAGAAAAGGAACACTGATCTCACTAATAACAATACTTTGACATGTCGCAAAAAATGGCCTCTCTTTACAGAGAAACACATGTGCGTTTCTTACTAAAGCTATTTATGAAATAAATACACTTTCAAAGAATGTGGTTATCTTTCAAATTAAAGCTTCTACAGAGAAAAGCAACACTGATCTCAGGTCTAATAGGACGTTGACATGTCGCAAACAACTGCTTCTCATTACCAAGAAACACATGTGCGTTTCTTACTAAAGTTTTTAAAGAAATGAATACACTTTTTAAAGAACCAATTGTATTTCAAAGCAAAGCTTCTACAGAGAATGGAACACTGATCTCACTTCTAACAATACTTTGACATGTCGCAAACAACAGCTTCTCTTTACAGAGAAACACTTGTGCGTTTCTTACTAAAGCTATTAATGAAATGAATACACTTTCAAAGAATGTGATTATCTTTCAAAGTAAAGCTTCTACAGAGAAATGAATACTGATCACACTTCTAACAAGACTTTGACATGTCAGAAACAACTGCTTCTCTTTACCAAGACACACATGAGCATTATTACTAAAGCATTTCTAGAAATGAATACACTTTCAAAAGAACGTGACTATATTTCAAAATAAAGCTTCCACAGAGAAAATGAACACTGATCTCACTTCTAACAGTAATTTGACATGTCGAAAAGAAGTGCTTTTCTTTACAGAGAAACACATGTACATTTCTTACTAAAGCTTATCATGAAATGAATACACTTTCAAAAGAATATGATTATACTTCAAAGCAAAGCTTCTACAGAGAAAAGGAACACTGATCTCACTTCTAAAAATACTTGACATGTCGGAAAAAACTGCTTCTCTTTACAGAGAAACACATATGCGTTTCTTCCTAATGCTTTTCATGAAATGAATACACTTTGAAAAGAATGTGATTATCTTTCAAAGTAAAGCTTTTACAGAGAAAGGAACACTGATCTCTCTTCTAAAAATACTTTGACATGATGCATAATACGGCCTTTCTTTACAGAGAAACAACTGTGCGTTTCTTACTAAAGTTATATATGAAACTAATACACTTTCAAAAAACGTGATTATCTTTCAAAATAAAGCTTTGACAGAGAAAAGGAAAACTGATCTCACTTCTAATAGATATTTGACAGTTGCAAACGTCTGCTTCTTTACAGAGAAACTCATGTGTGTTTCATACTAAAACTTTTTAAGAAATGAATACACATTCAAAAGAACGTGATTATCATTCAAAGCAAAGCTTCTACAGAGGATGGAACACTGATCTCACTTCTAACAAGACTTTGACATTTAGGAAACAATTGAATCTCTTTACCAAGTAACACGTGTGTTTCTTACTAAAGCTAATCCTGAAATGAATACACTTTCAAAGGAATGTGATTATCTTTCAAAGTAAAGCTTCTACACAGAAAGGAACACTGATCTCTCTTCTAACAATACTTTGACATGTCGCAAAAAATGGCCTCTCTTTAGAGAAACACATGTGCGTTTCTTACTAAAGCTATTTATGAAATGAACACCCTTTCAAAAGAATGTGATTTTCTTTCAAAGTAAACCTGCTACAGAGAAAAGGAATACTGATTTCACTTCAAACAATACTTTGAATGTCGTAAACAACTGCTTCTCCTTACCAAGATACACATGTGTGTTTCATGCTAAAGCTTTTCAAGAAATGAATACACTTTCAAAAGAATGTGAATATCTTTCAAAGTAAAGCTTGTACAGAGAAAAGGAATACGGATCTCACTTCTACCAATACTTTAACATGTTCCAAAGAACTGCTTCTCTTTACAGAAAAACACATGTGCTTTTCTTACAAAAGCATTTCATGAAATAAATACACATTCAAAAGAACGTTATTATCTTTCAAAGTAAAACTTCTGCAGAGAAAAGGAAAACTAATCTCACTTCTAACAGTAATTTGACATGTCGCAAACATCTGCTTCTCTTTACAGAGAAACACATGTGCGTTTCTTACTAAAGCTTTTCAAGATATGAATACACTTTCAAAAGAACATGTTTATATTTCAAAACAAAGATTCTACAGAGAAAAGGAACACTGATCTCACTTCTAACAATACTTTGACATGTCGTAAACAATGGCTTCTCTTTACAAGGAACAGTTGTGCGTTTCTTACTTAAGTTATTTATGAAATGAATACACTTTCAAAGAATGTGATTATCTTTCAAAGTAAAGTTTCTAAAGAGAAATGAATACTGATCTCACTTCTAACAAGGCTTTGACATGTCAGAAACAACTGCCTTTCCTTACCAAGAAACACATGTGTGTTATTACTAAAGCATTTAAAGAAATAAATACACTTTCAAAAGAACGTGATTATATTTCAAATTAAAGCTTGCACACAGAAAATGACTACTGATCTCACTTCTAACAATACTTTGACATGTCGAAAACAACTGCTTCTCCTTACAGAGAAACACATGTGTGTTTCTTACAAAAGTATTTCATGAAATAAATGCACTTTCAAAAAAACGTGATTATCTTCCAAAGTAAAGCTTCTATAGAGAAAAGGAACACTGATCTCACTTCTAAAAAGACTTTGACATGTAGCAAAAACTGCTTCTCTTTACCAAGAAACACATGTGTTTCTTAATAAAGCTTTTCAAGAGATGAATACACTTTCAAAAGAACATGATTATATTTCAAAGCAAAGCTTCTACAGAGAAAAGTAACACTGATCTCACTTCTAACAGTAATTTGCCATGTTGCAAACAACTGCTTTTCTTTACAAAGAAACACTTTTGCGTTTCTTACTAAAGCTATTTTTGAAATGAACTCTTTCAAAACAATGTGATTATCTTCCAAAGTAAAGCTTCTACAGAGAAAAGGAAAACTGATCTCACTTCAAACAGTAATAGATATGTCGGAAAAATCTGCTTCTCTATAAGGAGAAGCACATGTGCATTTCTTAATAAAGCTTTTCCTAAAATGAATACACTTTAAAAAGAACGTGATTATATCTAAAAGCAAAGATTCTACAGAGAAAAGGAACACGGATCTCACTTCTAACAAGCCTTTGACATGTCACAAAGAACTGCTTTGCTTTACAGAAAAAGACATGTGCGTTTCTTACTAAAGCATTTCAAGAAATGAATACACTTTCAAAAGAATGTGATTATCTTTCAAATAAAGCTTCTACAGAGAAAAGGAATACTGATCTCACTTCAAACAATACTTTGACATGTCGCAAACAATTGCTTCTCTTTAACAAGATACACGTGGGTTTCTTAGTAAAGCTTTTCAAGAAATGAATACACTTTCAAAAGAACGTGATTATATTTCAAAGCATAGCTTCTACAGAGAAAAGGAACACTGATCTCACTTCTAACAGTAATTTGACATGTCGCAAACAACTTTTCTTTACACAGAAAGACGTGTGTTTCTTACTAAAGCTATTTATAAAATGAATACACTTTCCAAAGAATGTGACTTTCTTTCAAAGTAAAGCTTCTACGGAGAAAAGGAACATTGATATCACTTCTAACAATAATTTGACACGTCGCAAACAACTGCTTCTCTTTACAGGGAAACACATGTGTGTTTCTTCCTAAAGCTTTTCATGAAATGAATACACTTTGAAATAAATGTGATTATCTTTCAAAGTAAAGCTTCTACAGAGAAAGGAACACTTATCTCTCTTCCAAAAATACTTTGACATGTCGCAAAAAATGGCTTTTCTTTACAGAGAAACAGTTGTGCGTTTCTTACTAAAGCTATTTTTGAAATGAATACACTTTCAAAACAATGAGATTATCTTTCAAAGTAAAGCTTGTAGAGAGAAAAGAAAACTGTTCTCATTTTTAACAGTAACTTGACATGTCACAAACAACTGCTTTTCTTTAGAGAGAAATACATGTATGTTTCTTACTAAAGATTTTCAAGAAATGTATACACTTTCAAAAGAACGTGATTATCTTTCAAATTAAAGCTTGTACAGAGAAAAGGAATATTGATCTCACTTCAAACAATATTTTGACATGTCCCAAACAACTGCTTCTCCTAACCAAGTAACACATGTGCTTTGCTTACTAAAGTTTTAAAGAAATGAATACACTTTTAAAAGAACATGATTATATTTCAAAGCAGAGTTTCTACAGAGAATGGAACACTGATCTCACTTCTAACAATACTTTGACATGTCGCAAACAACTGCTTCTCTTTACAGAGAAACACTTGTGCGTTTCTTACTAAAGCTATTAATGAAATGAATACACTTTCAGAAGAATATGATTATCTTTCAAAGTAAAGTTGTACAGAGAAAGGTAAACTGATCTCACTTCTAACAATACTTTGACATGTCGCAAACAACTGCTTCTCTTTACCAAGAAACACATGTGTTTCTAACTAAAGCTGTTCAAGAAATGTATACACTTTCAAAAGAATGTGATTATCCTTCAAAGTAAAGCTTGTACAAAGAAAAGGAACACTGATATCACTTCTAACAAGACGTTGACATGTCGCAAAAAACTGCTTCTCTTTATCAAGAAACACATGTGTGTTAGTTACTAAAGCTTTTCAGGAAATGAATACACTTTCAAAAGAATGTGATTATCTTTCAAAGTAAATCTTGTACCTAGAAAAGGAATATTGACCTCACTTCAAATAACACTTTGACATGTCGCAAACAACTGCTTCTCCTTACCAAGTAACACAAGTGCGTTTTAACTAAAGCTTTTCAGGAAAGAATACAGTTTCAAAATAGCGTGATTATCTTTCAATGTAAAGCTTGTACAGAGAAAAGGAACACTGATCTCACTTCTAACAATACTTTGACATGTCGTAAACAATGGCTTCTCTTTACAAGGAACAGTTGTGCATTTCTTACTTAAGTTATTTGTGAAATGAATACACTTTCAAAGAATGTGATTATCTTTCAAAGTAAAGTTTCTAAAGAGAAATGAATACTGATCTCACTTCTAACAAGGCTTTGACATGTCAGAAACAACTGCCTTTCCTTACCAAGAAACACATGTGTGTTATTACTAAAGCATTTAAAGAAATAAATACACTTTCAAAAGAACGTGATTATATTTCAAATTAAAGCTTGCACACAGAAAATGACTACTGATCTCACTTCTAACAATACTTTGACATGTCGAAAACAACTGCTTCTCCTTACAGAGAAACACATGTGTGTTTCTTACAAAAGTATTTCATGAAATAAATGCACTTTCAAAAAAACGTGATTATCTTCCAAAGTAAAGCTTCTATAGAGAAAAGGAACACTGATCTCACTTCTAAAAAGACTTTGACATGTAGCAAAAACTGCTTCTCTTTACCAAGAAACACATGTGTTTCTTAATAAAGCTTTTCAAGAGATGAATACACTTTCAAAAGAACATGATTATATTTCAAAGCAAAGCTTCTACAGAGAAAAGTAACACTGATCTCACTTCTAACAGTAATTTGCCATGTTGCAAACAACTGCTTTTCTTTACAAAGAAACACTTTTGCGTTTCTTACTAAAGCTATTTTTGAAATGAACTCTTTCAAAACAATGTGATTATCTTCCAAAGTAAAGCTTCTACAGAGAAAAGGAAAACTGATCTCACTTCAAACAGTAATAGATATGTCGGAAAAATCTGCTTCTCTATAAGGAGAAGCACATGTGCATTTCTTAATAAAGCTTTTCCTAAAATGAATACACTTTAAAAAGAACGTGATTATATCTAAAAGCAAAGATTCTACAGAGAAAAGGAACACGGATCTCACTTCTAACAAGCCTTTGACATGTCACAAAGAACTGCTTTGCTTTACAGAAAAAGACATGTGCGTTTCTTACTAAAGCATTTCAAGAAATGAATACACTTTCAAAAGAATGTGATTATCTTTCAAATAAAGCTTCTACAGAGAAAAGGAATACTGATCTCACTTCAAACAATACTTTGACATGTCGCAAACAATTGCTTCTCTTTAACAAGATACACGTGGGTTTCTTAGTAAAGCTTTTCAAGAAATGAATACACTTTCAAAAGAACGTGATTATATTTCAAAGCATAGCTTCTACAGAGAAAAGGAACACTGATCTCACTTCTAACAGTAATTTGACATGTCGCAAACAACTTTTCTTTACACAGAAAGACGTGTGTTTCTTACTAAAGCTATTTATAAAATGAATACACTTTCCAAAGAATGTGACTTTCTTTCAAAGTAAAGCTTCTACGGAGAAAAGGAACATTGATATCACTTCTAACAATAATTTGACACGTCGCAAACAACTGCTTCTCTTTACAGGGAAACACATGTGTGTTTCTTCCTAAAGCTTTTCATGAAATGAATACACTTTGAAATAAATGTGATTATCTTTCAAAGTAAAGCTTCTACAGAGAAAGGAACACTTATCTCTCTTCCAAAAATACTTTGACATGTCGCAAAAAATGGCTTTTCTTTACAGAGAAACAGTTGTGCGTTTCTTACTAAAGCTATTTTTGAAATGAATACACTTTCAAAACAATGAGATTATCTTTCAAAGTAAAGCTTGTAGAGAGAAAAGAAAACTGTTCTCATTTTTAACAGTAATTTGACAGGTCACAAACAACTGCTTTTCTTTAGAGAGAAATACATGTATGTTTCTTACTAAAGATTTTCAAGAAATGTATACATTTTCAAAAGAACGTGATTATCTTTCAAATTAAAGCTTGTACAGAGAAAAGGAATATTGATCTCACTTCAAACAATATTTTGACATGTCCCAAACAACTGCTTCTCCTAACCAAGTAACACATGTGCTTTGCTTACTAAAGTTTTAAAGAAATGAATACACTTTTAAAAGAACATGATTATATTTCAAAGCAGAGTTTCTACAGAGAATGGAACACTGATCTCACTTCTAACAATACTTTGACATGTCGCAAACAACTGCTTCTCTTTACAGAGAAACACTTGTGCGTTTCTTACTAAAGCTATTAATGAAATGAATACACTTTCAGAAGAATATGATTATCTTTCAAAGTAAAGTTGTACAGAGAAAGGTAAACTGATCTCACTTCTAACAATACTTTGACATGTCGCAAACAACTGCTTCTCTTTACCAAGAAACACATGTGTTTCTAACTAAAGCTGTTCAAGAAATGTATACACTTTCAAAAGAATGTGATTATCCTTCAAAGTAAAGCTTGTACAAAGAAAAGGAACACTGATATCACTTCTAACAAGACGTTGACATGTCGCAAAAAACTGCTTCTCTTTATCAAGAAACACATGTGTGTTAGTCACTAAAGCTTTTCAGGAAATGAATACACTTTCAAAAGAATGTGATTATCTTTCAAAGTAAATCTTGTACCTAGAAAAGGAATATTGACCTCACTTCAAACAACACTTTGACATGTCGCAAACAACTGCTTCTCCTTACCAAGTAACACAAGTGCGTTTTAACTAAAGCTTTTCAGGAAAGAATACAGTTTCAAAATAGCGTGATTATCTTTCAATGTAAAGCTTGTACAGAGAAAAGGAACACTGATCTCACTAATAACAATACTTTGACATGTCGCAAAAAATGGCCTCTCTTTACAGAGAAACACATGTGCGTTTCTTACTAAAGCTATTTATGAAATAAATACACTTTCAAAGAATGTGGTTATCTTTCAAATTAAAGCTTCTACAGAGAAAAGCAACACTGATCTCAGGTCTAATAGGACGTTGACATGTCGCAAACAACTGCTTCTCATTACCAAGAAACACATGTGCGTCTCTTACTAAAGTTTTTAAAGAAATGAATACACTTTTTAAAGAACCAATTGTATTTCAAAGCAAAGCTTCTACAGAGAATGGAACACTGATCTCACTTCTAACAATACTTTGACATGTCGCAAACAACAGCTTCTCTTTACAGAGAAACACTTGTGCGTTTCTTACTAAAGCTATTAATGAAATGAATACACTTTCAAAGAATGTGATTATCTTTCAAAGTAAAGCTTCTACAGAGAAATGAATACTGATCACACTTCTAACAAGACTTTGACATGTCAGAAACAACTGCTTCTCTTTACCAAGACACACATGAGCATTATTACTAAAGCATTTCTAGAAATGAATACACTTTCAAAAGAACGTGACTATATTTCAAAATAAAGCTTCCACAGAGAAAATGAACACTGATCTCACTTCTAACAGTAATTTGACATGTCGAAAAGAAGTGCTTTTCTTTACAGAGAAACACATGTACATTTCTTACTAAAGCTTATCATGAAATGAATACACTTTCAAAAGAATATGATTATACTTCAAAGCAAAGCTTCTACAGAGAAAAGGAACACTGATCTCACTTCTAAAAATACTTGACATGTCGGAAAAAACTGCTTCTCTTCACAGAGAAACACACATGCGTTTCTTCCTAATGCTTTTCATGAAATGAATACACTTTGAAAAGAATGTGATTATCTTTCAAAGTAAAGCTTTTACAGAGAAAGGAACACTGATCTCTCTTCTAAAAATACTTTGACATGATGCATAATACGGCCTTTCTTTACAGAGAAACAACTGTGCGTTTCTTACTAAAGTTATATATGAAACTAATACACTTTCAAAAAACGTGATTATCTTTCAAAATAAAGCTTTGACAGAGAAAAGGAAAACTGATCTCACTTCTAATAGATATTTGACAGTTGCAAACGTCTGCTTCTTTACAGAGAAACTCATGTGTGTTTCATACTAAAACTTTTTAAGAAATGAATACACATTCAAAAGAACGTGATTATCATTCAAAGCAAAGCTTCTACAGAGGATGGAACACTGATCTCACTTCTAACAAGACTTTGACATTTAGGAAACAATTGAATCTCTTTACCAAGTAACACGTGTGTTTCTTACTAAAGCTAATCCTGAAATGAATACACTTTCAAAGGAATGTGATTATCTTTCAAAGTAAAGCTTCTACACAGAAAGGAACACTGATCTCTCTTCTAACAATACTTTGACATGTCGCAAAAAATGGCCTCTCTTTAGAGAAACACATGTGCGTTTCTTACTAAAGCTATTTATGAAATGAACACCCTTTCAAAAGAATGTGATTTTCTTTCAAAGTAAACCTGCTACAGAGAAAAGGAATACTGATTTCACTTCAAACAATACTTTGAATGTCGTAAACAACTGCTTCTCCTTACCAAGATACACATGTGTGTTTCATGCTAAAGCTTTTCAAGAAATGAATACACTTTCAAAAGAATGTGAATATCTTTCAAAGTAAAGCTTGTACAGAGAAAAGGAATACGGATCTCACTTCTACCAATACTTTAACATGTTCCAAAGAACTGCTTCTCTTTACAGAAAAACACATGTGCTTTTCTTACAAAAGCATTTCATGAAATAAATACACATTCAAAAGAACGTTATTATCTTTCAAAGTAAAACTTCTGCAGAGAAAAGGAAAACTAATCTCACTTCTAACAGTAATTTGACATGTCGCAAACATCTGCTTCTCTTTACAGAGAAACACATGTGCGTTTCTTACTAAAGCTTTTCAAGATATGAATACACTTTCAAAAGAACATGTTTATATTTCAAAACAAAGATTCTACAGAGAAAAGGAACACTGATCTCACTTCTAACAATACTTTGACATGTCGTAAACAATGGCTTCTCTTTACAAGGAACAGTTGTGCGTTTCTTACTTAAGTTATTTATGAAATGAATACACTTTCAAAGAATGTGATTATCTTTCAAAGTAAAGTTTCTAAAGAGAAATGAATACTGATCTCACTTCTAACAAGGCTTTGACATGTCAGAAACAACTGCCTTTCCTTACCAAGAAACACATGTGTGTTATTACTAAAGCATTTAAAGAAATAAATACACTTTCAAAAGAACGTGATTATATTTCAAATTAAAGCTTGCACACAGAAAATGACTACTGATCTCACTTCTAACAATACTTTGACATGTCGAAAACAACTGCTTCTCCTTATAGAGAAACACATGTGTGTTTCTTACAAAAGTATTTCATGAAATAAATGCACTTTCAAAAAAAACGTGATTATCTTCCAAAGTAAAGCTTCTATAGAGAAAAGGAACACTGATCTCACTTCTAAAAAGACTTTGACATGTAGCAAAAACTGCTTCTCTTTACCAAGAAACACATGTGTTTCTTAATAAAGCTTTTCAAGAGATGAATACACTTTCAAAAGAACATGATTATATTTCAAAGCAAAGCTTCTACAGAGAAAAGTAACACTGATCTCACTTCTAACAGTAATTTGCCATGTTGCAAACAACTGCTTTTCTTTACAAAGAAACACTTTTGCGTTTCTTACTAAAGCTATTTTTGAAATGAACTCTTTCAAAACAATGTGATTATCTTCCAAAGTAAAGCTTCTACAGAGAAAAGGAAAACTGATCTCACTTCAAACAGTAATAGATATGTCGAAAAAATCTGCTTCTCTATAAGGAGAAGCACATGTGCATTTCTTAATAAAGCTTTTCCTAAAATGAATACACTTTAAAAAGAACGTGATTATATCTAAAAGCAAAGATTCTACAGAGAAAAGGAACACGGATCTCACTTCTAACAAGCCTTTGACATGTCACAAAGAACTGCTTTGCTTTACAGAAAAAGACATGTGCGTTTCTTACTAAAGCATTTCAAGAAATGAATACACTTTCAAAAGAATGTGATTATCTTTCAAATAAAGCTTCTACAGAGAAAAGGAATACTGATCTCACTTCAAACAATACTTTGACATGTCGCAAACAATTGCTTCTCTTTAACAAGATACACGTGGGTTTCTTAGTAAAGCTTTTCAAGAAATGAATACACTTTCAAAAGAACGTGATTATATTTCAAAGCATAGCTTCTACAGAGAAAAGGAACACTGATCTCACTTCTAACAGTAATTTGACATGTCGCAAACAACTTTTCTTTACACAGAAAGACGTGTGTTTCTTACTAAAGCTATTTATAAAATGAATACACTTTCCAAAGAATGTGACTTTCTTTCAAAGTAAAGCTTCTACGGAGAAAAGGAACATTGATATCACTTCTAACAATAATTTGACACGTCGCAAACAACTGCTTCTCTTTACAGGGAAACACATGTGTGTTTCTTCCTAAAGCTTTTCATGAAATGAATACACTTTGAAATAAATGTGATTATCTTTCAAAGTAAAGCTTCTACAGAGAAAGGAACACTTATCTCTCTTCCAAAAATACTTTGACATGTCGCAAAAAATGGCTTTTCTTTACAGAGAAACAGTTGTGCGTTTCTTACTAAAGCTATTTTTGAAATGAATACACTTTCAAAACAATGAGATTATCTTTCAAAGTAAAGCTTGTAGAGAGAAAAGAAAACTGTTCTCATTTTTAACAGTAATTTGACAGGTCACAAACAACTGCTTTTCTTTAGAGAGAAATACATGTATGTTTCTTACTAAAGATTTTCAAGAAATGTATACACTTTCAAAAGAACGTGATTATCTTTCAAATTAAAGCTTGTACAGAGAAAAGGAATATTGATCTCACTTCAAACAATATTTTGACATGTCCCAAACAACTGCTTCTCCTAACCAAGTAACACATGTGCTTTGCTTACTAAAGTTTTAAAGAAATGAATACACTTTTAAAAGAACATGATTATATTTCAAAGCAGAGTTTCTACAGAGAATGGAACACTGATCTCACTTCTAACAATACTTTGACATGTCGCAAACAACTGCTTCTCTTTACAGAGAAACACTTGTGCGTTTCTTACTAAAGCTATTAATGAAATGAATACACTTTCAGAAGAATATGATTATCTTTCAAAGTAAAGTTGTACAGAGAAAGGTAAACTGATCTCACTTCTAACAATACTTTGACATGTCGCAAACAACTGCTTCTCTTTACCAAGAAACACATGTGTTTCTAACTAAAGCTGTTCAAGAAATGTATACACTTTCAAAAGAATGTGATTATCCTTCAAAGTAAAGCTTGTACAAAGAAAAGGAACACTGATATCACTTCTAACAAGACGTTGACATGTCGCAAAAAACTGCTTCTCTTTATCAAGAAACACATGTGTGTTAGTTACTAAAGCTTTTCAGGAAATGAATACACTTTCAAAAGAATGTGATTATCTTTCAAAGTAAATCTTGTACCTAGAAAAGGAATATTGACCTCACTTCAAATAACACTTTGACATGTCGCAAACAACTGCTTCTCCTTACCAAGTAACACAAGTGCGTTTTAACTAAAGCTTTTCAGGAAAGAATACAGTTTCAAAATAGCGTGATTATCTTTCAATGTAAAGCTTGTACAGAGAAAAGGAACACTGATCTCACTTCTAACAATACTTTGACATGTCGTAAACAATGGCTTCTCTTTACAAGGAACAGTTGTGCATTTCTTACTTAAGTTATTTGTGAAATGAATACACTTTCAAAGAATGTGATTATCTTTCAAAGTAAAGTTTCTAAAGAGAAATGAATACTGATCTCACTTCTAACAAGGCTTTGACATGTCAGAAACAACTGCCTTTCCTTACCAAGAAACACATGTGTGTTATTACTAAAGCATTTAAAGAAATAAATACACTTTCAAAAGAACGTGATTATATTTCAAATTAAAGCTTGCACACAGAAAATGACTACTGATCTCACTTCTAACAATACTTTGACATGTCGAAAACAACTGCTTCTCCTTACAGAGAAACACATGTGTGTTTCTTACAAAAGTATTTCATGAAATAAATGCACTTTCAAAAAAACGTGATTATCTTCCAAAGTAAAGCTTCTATAGAGAAAAGGAACACTGATCTCACTTCTAAAAAGACTTTGACATGTAGCAAAAACTGCTTCTCTTTACCAAGAAACACATGTGTTTCTTAATAAAGCTTTTCAAGAGATGAATACACTTTCAAAAGAACATGATTATATTTCAAAGCAAAGCTTCTACAGAGAAAAGTAACACTGATCTCACTTCTAACAGTAATTTGCCATGTTGCAAACAACTGCTTTTCTTTACAAAGAAACACTTTTGCGTTTCTTACTAAAGCTATTTTTGAAATGAACTCTTTCAAAACAATGTGATTATCTTCCAAAGTAAAGCTTCTACAGAGAAAAGGAAAACTGATCTCACTTCAAACAGTAATAGATATGTCGGAAAAATCTGCTTCTCTATAAGGAGAAGCACATGTGCATTTCTTAATAAAGCTTTTCCTAAAATGAATACACTTTAAAAAGAACGTGATTATATCTAAAAGCAAAGATTCTACAGAGAAAAGGAACACGGATCTCACTTCTAACAAGCCTTTGACATGTCACAAAGAACTGCTTTGCTTTACAGAAAAAGACATGTGCGTTTCTTACTAAAGCATTTCAAGAAATGAATACACTTTCAAAAGAATGTGATTATCTTTCAAATAAAGCTTCTACAGAGAAAAGGAATACTGATCTCACTTCAAACAATACTTTGACATGTCGCAAACAATTGCTTCTCTTTAACAAGATACACGTGGGTTTCTTAGTAAAGCTTTTCAAGAAATGAATACACTTTCAAAAGAACGTGATTATATTTCAAAGCATAGCTTCTACAGAGAAAAGGAACACTGATCTCACTTCTAACAGTAATTTGACATGTCGCAAACAACTTTTCTTTACACAGAAAGACGTGTGTTTCTTACTAAAGCTATTTATAAAATGAATACACTTTCCAAAGAATGTGACTTTCTTTCAAAGTAAAGCTTCTACGGAGAAAAGGAACATTGATATCACTTCTAACAATAATTTGACACGTCGCAAACAACTGCTTCTCTTTACAGGGAAACACATGTGTGTTTCTTCCTAAAGCTTTTCATGAAATGAATACACTTTGAAATAAATGTGATTATCTTTCAAAGTAAAGCTTCTACAGAGAAAGGAACACTTATCTCTCTTCCAAAAATACTTTGACATGTCGCAAAAAATGGCTTTTCTTTACAGAGAAACAGTTGTGCGTTTCTTACTAAAGCTATTTTTGAAATGAATACACTTTCAAAACAATGAGATTATCTTTCAAAGTAAAGCTTGTAGAGAGAAAAGAAAACTGTTCTCATTTTTAACAGTAATTTGACATGTCACAAACAACTGCTTTTCTTTAGAGAGAAATACATGTATGTTTCTTACTAAAGATTTTCAAGAAATGTATACACTTTCAAAAGAACGTGATTATCTTTCAAATTAAAGCTTGTACAGAGAAAAGGAATATTGATCTCACTTCAAACAATATTTTGACATGTCCCAAACAACTGCTTCTCCTAACCAAGTAACACATGTGCTTTGCTTACTAAAGTTTTAAAGAAATGAATACACTTTTAAAAGAACATGATTATATTTCAAAGCAGAGTTTCTACAGAGAATGGAACACTGATCTCACTTCTAACAATACTTTGACATGTCGCAAACAACTGCTTCTCTTTACAGAGAAACACTTGTGCGTTTCTTACTAAAGCTATTAATGAAATGAATACACTTTCAGAAGAATATGATTATCTTTCAAAGTAAAGTTGTACAGAGAAAGGTAAACTGATCTCACTTCTAACAATACTTTGACATGTCGCAAACAACTGCTTCTCTTTACCAAGAAACACATGTGTTTCTAACTAAAGCTGTTCAAGAAATGTATACACTTTCAAAAGAATGTGATTATCCTTCAAAGTAAAGCTTGTACAAAGAAAAGGAACACTGATATCACTTCTAACAAGACGTTGACATGTCGCAAAAAACTGCTTCTCTTTATCAAGAAACACGTGTGTTAGTTACTAAAGCTTTTCAGGAAATGAATACACTTTCAAAAGAATGTGATTATCTTTCAAAGTAAATCTTGTACCTAGAAAAGGAATATTGACCTCACTTCAAACAACACTTTGACATGTCGCAAACAACTGCTTCTCCTTACCAAGTAACACAAGTGCGTTTTAACTAAAGCTTTTCAGGAAAGAATACAGTTTCAAAATAGCGTGATTATCTTTCAATGTAAAGCTTGTACAGAGAAAAGGAACACTGATCTCACTAATAACAATACTTTGACATGTCGCAAAAAATGGCCTCTCTTTACAGAGAAACACATGTGCGTTTCTTACTAAAGCTATTTATGAAATAAATACACTTTCAAAGAATGTGGTTATCTTTCAAATTAAAGCTTCTACAGAGAAAAGCAACACTGATCTCAGGTCTAATAGGACGTTGACATGTCGCAAACAACTGCTTCTCATTACCAAGAAACACATGTGCGTCTCTTACTAAAGTTTTTAAAGAAATGAATACACTTTTTAAAGAACCAATTGTATTTCAAAGCAAAGCTTCTACAGAGAATGGAACACTGATCTCACTTCTAACAATACTTTGACATGTCGCAAACAACAGCTTCTCTTTACAGAGAAACACTTGTGCGTTTCTTACTAAAGCTATTAATGAAATGAATACACTTTCAAAGAATGTGATTATCTTTCAAAGTAAAGCTTCTACAGAGAAATGAATACTGATCACACTTCTAACAAGACTTTGACATGTCAGAAACAACTGCTTCTCTTTACCAAGACACACATGAGCATTATTACTAAAGCATTTCTAGAAATGAATACACTTTCAAAAGAACATGACTATATTTCAAAATAAAGCTTCCACAGAGAAAATGAACACTGATCTCACTTCTAACAGTAATTTGACATGTCGAAAAGAAGTGCTTTTCTTTACAGAGAAACACATGTACATTTCTTACTAAAGCTTATCATGAAATGAATACACTTTCAAAAGAATATGATTATACTTCAAAGCAAAGCTTCTACAGAGAAAAGGAACACTGATCTCACTTCTAAAAATACTTGACATGTCGGAAAAAACTGCTTCTCTTTACAGAGAAACACATATGCGTTTCTTCCTAATGCTTTTCATGAAATGAATACACTTTGAAAAGAATGTGATTATCTTTCAAAGTAAAGCTTTTACAGAGAAAGGAACACTGATCTCTCTTCTAAAAATACTTTGACATGATGCATAATACGGCCTTTCTTTACAGAGAAACAACTGTGCGTTTCTTACTAAAGTTATATATGAAACTAATACACTTTCAAAAAACGTGATTATCTTTCAAAATAAAGCTTTGACAGAGAAAAGGAAAACTGATCTCACTTCTAATAGATATTTGACAGTTGCAAACGTCTGCTTCTTTACAGAGAAACTCATGTGTGTTTCATACTAAAACTTTTTAAGAAATGAATACACATTCAAAAGAACGTGATTATCATTCAAAGCAAAGCTTCTACAGAGGATGGAACACTGATCTCACTTCTAACAAGACTTTGACATTTAGGAAACAATTGAATCTCTTTACCAAGTAACACGTGTGTTTCTTACTAAAGCTAATCCTGAAATGAATACACTTTCAAAGGAATGTGATTATCTTTCAAAGTAAAGCTTCTACACAGAAAGGAACACTGATCTCTCTTCTAACAATACTTTGACATGTCGCAAAAAATGGCCTCTCTTTAGAGAAACACATGTGCGTTTCTTACTAAAGCTATTTATGAAATGAACACCCTTTCAAAAGAATGTGATTTTCTTTCAAAGTAAACCTGCTACAGAGAAAAGGAATACTGATTTCACTTCAAACAATACTTTGAATGTCGTAAACAACTGCTTCTCCTTACCAAGATACACATGTGTGTTTCATGCTAAAGCTTTTCAAGAAATGAATACACTTTCAAAAGAATGTGAATATCTTTCAAAGTAAAGCTTGTACAGAGAAAAGGAATACGGATCTCACTTCTACCAATACTTTAACATGTTCCAAAGAACTGCTTCTCTTTACAGAAAAACACATGTGCTTTTCTTACAAAAGCATTTCATGAAATAAATACACATTCAAAAGAACGTTATTATCTTTCAAAGTAAAACTTCTGCAGAGAAAAGGAAAACTAATCTCACTTCTAACAGTAATTTGACATGTCGCAAACATCTGCTTCTCTTTACAGAGAAACACATGTGCGTTTCTTACTAAAGCTTTTCAAGATATGAATACACTTTCAAAAGAACATGTTTATATTTCAAAACAAAGATTCTACAGAGAAAAGGAACACTGATCTCACTTCTAACAATACTTTGACATGTCGTAAACAATGGCTTCTCTTTACAAGGAACAGTTGTGCGTTTCTTACTTAAGTTATTTATGAAATGAATACACTTTCAAAGAATGTGATTATCTTTCAAAGTAAAGTTTCTAAAGAGAAATGAATACTGATCTCACTTCTAACAAGGCTTTGACATGTCAGAAACAACTGCCTTTCCTTACCAAGAAACACATGTGTGTTATTACTAAAGCATTTAAAGAAATAAATACACTTTCAAAAGAACGTGATTATATTTCAAATTAAAGCTTGCACACAGAAAATGACTACTGATCTCACTTCTAACAATACTTTGACATGTCGAAAACAACTGCTTCTCCTTACAGAGAAACACATGTGTGTTTCTTACAAAAGTATTTCATGAAATAAATGCACTTTCAAAAAAACGTGATTATCTTCCAAAGTAAAGCTTCTATAGAGAAAAGGAACACTGATCTCACTTCTAAAAAGACTTTGACATGTAGCAAAAACTGCTTCTCTTTACCAAGAAACACATGTGTTTCTTAATAAAGCTTTTCAAGAGATGAATACACTTTCAAAAGAACATGATTATATTTCAAAGCAAAGCTTCTACAGAGAAAAGTAACACTGATCTCACTTCTAACAGTAATTTGCCATGTTGCAAACAACTGCTTTTCTTTACAAAGAAACACTTTTGCGTTTCTTACTAAAGCTATTTTTGAAATGAACTCTTTCAAAACAATGTGATTATCTTCCAAAGTAAAGCTTCTACAGAGAAAAGGAAAACTGATCTCACTTCAAACAGTAATAGATATGTCGAAAAAATCTGCTTCTCTATAAGGAGAAGCACATGTGCATTTCTTAATAAAGCTTTTCCTAAAATGAATACACTTTAAAAAGAACGTGATTATATCTAAAAGCAAAGATTCTACAGAGAAAAGGAACACGGATCTCACTTCTAACAAGCCTTTGACATGTCACAAAGAACTGCTTTGCTTTACAGAAAAAGACATGTGCGTTTCTTACTAAAGCATTTCAAGAAATGAATACACTTTCAAAAGAATGTGATTATCTTTCAAATAAAGCTTCTACAGAGAAAAGGAATACTGATCTCACTTCAAACAATACTTTGACATGTCGCAAACAATTGCTTCTCTTTAACAAGATACACGTGGGTTTCTTAGTAAAGCTTTTCAAGAAATGAATACACTTTCAAAAGAACGTGATTATATTTCAAAGCATAGCTTCTACAGAGAAAAGGAACACTGATCTCACTTCTAACAGTAATTTGACATGTCGCAAACAACTTTTCTTTACACAGAAAGACGTGTGTTTCTTACTAAAGCTATTTATAAAATGAATACACTTTCCAAAGAATGTGACTTTCTTTCAAAGTAAAGCTTCTACGGAGAAAAGGAACATTGATATCACTTCTAACAATAATTTGACACGTCGCAAACAACTGCTTCTCTTTACAGGGAAACACATGTGTGTTTCTTCCTAAAGCTTTTCATGAAATGAATACACTTTGAAATAAATGTGATTATCTTTCAAAGTAAAGCTTCTACAGAGAAAGGAACACTTATCTCTCTTCCAAAAATACTTTGACATGTCGCAAAAAATGGCTTTTCTTTACAGAGAAACAGTTGTGCGTTTCTTACTAAAGCTATTTTTGAAATGAATACACTTTCAAAACAATGAGATTATCTTTCAAAGTAAAGCTTGTAGAGAGAAAAGAAAACTGTTCTCATTTTTAACAGTAATTTGACAGGTCACAAACAACTGCTTTTCTTTAGAGAGAAATACATGTATGTTTCTTACTAAAGATTTTCAAGAAATGTATACATTTTCAAAAGAACGTGATTATCTTTCAAATTAAAGCTTGTACAGAGAAAAGGAATATTGATCTCACTTCAAACAATATTTTGACATGTCCCAAACAACTGCTTCTCCTAACCAAGTAACACATGTGCTTTGCTTACTAAAGTTTTAAAGAAATGAATACACTTTTAAAAGAACATGATTATATTTCAAAGCAGAGTTTCTACAGAGAATGGAACACTGATCTCACTTCTAACAATACTTTGACATGTCGCAAACAACTGCTTCTCTTTACAGAGAAACACTTGTGCGTTTCTTACTAAAGCTATTAATGAAATGAATACACTTTCAGAAGAATATGATTATCTTTCAAAGTAAAGTTGTACAGAGAAAGGTAAACTGATCTCACTTCTAACAATACTTTGACATGTCGCAAACAACTGCTTCTCTTTACCAAGAAACACATGTGTTTCTAACTAAAGCTGTTCAAGAAATGTATACACTTTCAAAAGAATGTGATTATCCTTCAAAGTAAAGCTTGTACAAAGAAAAGGAACACTGATATCACTTCTAACAAGACGTTGACATGTCGCAAAAAACTGCTTCTCTTTATCAAGAAACACATGTGTGTTAGTCACTAAAGCTTTTCAGGAAATGAATACACTTTCAAAAGAATGTGATTATCTTTCAAAGTAAATCTTGTACCTAGAAAAGGAATATTGACCTCACTTCAAACAACACTTTGACATGTCGCAAACAACTGCTTCTCCTTACCAAGTAACACAAGTGCGTTTTAACTAAAGCTTTTCAGGAAAGAATACAGTTTCAAAATAGCGTGATTATCTTTCAATGTAAAGCTTGTACAGAGAAAAGGAACACTGATCTCACTAATAACAATACTTTGACATGTCGCAAAAAATGGCCTCTCTTTACAGAGAAACACATGTGCGTTTCTTACTAAAGCTATTTATGAAATAAATACACTTTCAAAGAATGTGGTTATCTTTCAAATTAAAGCTTCTACAGAGAAAAGCAACACTGATCTCAGGTCTAATAGGACGTTGACATGTCGCAAACAACTGCTTCTCATTACCAAGAAACACATGTGCGTCTCTTACTAAAGTTTTTAAAGAAATGAATACACTTTTTAAAGAACCAATTGTATTTCAAAGCAAAGCTTCTACAGAGAATGGAACACTGATCTCACTTCTAACAATACTTTGACATGTCGCAAACAACAGCTTCTCTTTACAGAGAAACACTTGTGCGTTTCTTACTAAAGCTATTAATGAAATGAATACACTTTCAAAGAATGTGATTATCTTTCAAAGTAAAGCTTCTACAGAGAAATGAATACTGATCACACTTCTAACAAGACTTTGACATGTCAGAAACAACTGCTTCTCTTTACCAAGACACACATGAGCATTATTACTAAAGCATTTCTAGAAATGAATACACTTTCAAAAGAACGTGACTATATTTCAAAATAAAGCTTCCACAGAGAAAATGAACACTGATCTCACTTCTAACAGTAATTTGACATGTCGAAAAGAAGTGCTTTTCTTTACAGAGAAACACATGTACATTTCTTACTAAAGCTTATCATGAAATGAATACACTTTCAAAAGAATATGATTATACTTCAAAGCAAAGCTTCTACAGAGAAAAGGAACACTGATCTCACTTCTAAAAATACTTGACATGTCGGAAAAAACTGCTTCTCTTCACAGAGAAACACACATGCGTTTCTTCCTAATGCTTTTCATGAAATGAATACACTTTGAAAAGAATGTGATTATCTTTCAAAGTAAAGCTTTTACAGAGAAAGGAACACTGATCTCTCTTCTAAAAATACTTTGACATGATGCATAATACGGCCTTTCTTTACAGAGAAACAACTGTGCGTTTCTTACTAAAGTTATATATGAAACTAATACACTTTCAAAAAACGTGATTATCTTTCAAAATAAAGCTTTGACAGAGAAAAGGAAAACTGATCTCACTTCTAATAGATATTTGACAGTTGCAAACGTCTGCTTCTTTACAGAGAAACTCATGTGTGTTTCATACTAAAACTTTTTAAGAAATGAATACACATTCAAAAGAACGTGATTATCATTCAAAGCAAAGCTTCTACAGAGGATGGAACACTGATCTCACTTCTAACAAGACTTTGACATTTAGGAAACAATTGAATCTCTTTACCAAGTAACACGTGTGTTTCTTACTAAAGCTAATCCTGAAATGAATACACTTTCAAAGGAATGTGATTATCTTTCAAAGTAAAGCTTCTACACAGAAAGGAACACTGATCTCTCTTCTAACAATACTTTGACATGTCGCAAAAAATGGCCTCTCTTTAGAGAAACACATGTGCGTTTCTTACTAAAGCTATTTATGAAATGAACACCCTTTCAAAAGAATGTGATTTTCTTTCAAAGTAAACCTGCTACAGAGAAAAGGAATACTGATTTCACTTCAAACAATACTTTGAATGTCGTAAACAACTGCTTCTCCTTACCAAGATACACATGTGTGTTTCATGCTAAAGCTTTTCAAGAAATGAATACACTTTCAAAAGAATGTGAATATCTTTCAAAGTAAAGCTTGTACAGAGAAAAGGAATACGGATCTCACTTCTACCAATACTTTAACATGTTCCAAAGAACTGCTTCTCTTTACAGAAAAACACATGTGCTTTTCTTACAAAAGCATTTCATGAAATAAATACACATTCAAAAGAACGTTATTATCTTTCAAAGTAAAACTTCTGCAGAGAAAAGGAAAACTAATCTCACTTCTAACAGTAATTTGACATGTCGCAAACATCTGCTTCTCTTTACAGAGAAACACATGTGCGTTTCTTACTAAAGCTTTTCAAGATATGAATACACTTTCAAAAGAACATGTTTATATTTCAAAACAAAGATTCTACAGAGAAAAGGAACACTGATCTCACTTCTAACAATACTTTGACATGTCGTAAACAATGGCTTCTCTTTACAAGGAACAGTTGTGCGTTTCTTACTTAAGTTATTTATGAAATGAATACACTTTCAAAGAATGTGATTATCTTTCAAAGTAAAGTTTCTAAAGAGAAATGAATACTGATCTCACTTCTAACAAGGCTTTGACATGTCAGAAACAACTGCCTTTCCTTACCAAGAAACACATGTGTGTTATTACTAAAGCATTTAAAGAAATAAATACACTTTCAAAAGAACGTGATTATATTTCAAATTAAAGCTTGCACACAGAAAATGACTACTGATCTCACTTCTAACAATACTTTGACATGTCGAAAACAACTGCTTCTCCTTATAGAGAAACACATGTGTGTTTCTTACAAAAGTATTTCATGAAATAAATGCACTTTCAAAAAAAACGTGATTATCTTCCAAAGTAAAGCTTCTATAGAGAAAAGGAACACTGATCTCACTTCTAAAAAGACTTTGACATGTAGCAAAAACTGCTTCTCTTTACCAAGAAACACATGTGTTTCTTAATAAAGCTTTTCAAGAGATGAATACACTTTCAAAAGAACATGATTATATTTCAAAGCAAAGCTTCTACAGAGAAAAGTAACACTGATCTCACTTCTAACAGTAATTTGCCATGTTGCAAACAACTGCTTTTCTTTACAAAGAAACACTTTTGCGTTTCTTACTAAAGCTATTTTTGAAATGAACTCTTTCAAAACAATGTGATTATCTTCCAAAGTAAAGCTTCTACAGAGAAAAGGAAAACTGATCTCACTTCAAACAGTAATAGATATGTCGGAAAAATCTGCTTCTCTATAAGGAGAAGCACATGTGCATTTCTTAATAAAGCTTTTCCTAAAATGAATACACTTTAAAAAGAACGTGATTATATCTAAAAGCAAAGATTCTACAGAGAAAAGGAACACGGATCTCACTTCTAACAAGCCTTTGACATGTCACAAAGAACTGCTTTGCTTTACAGAAAAAGACATGTGCGTTTCTTACTAAAGCATTTCAAGAAATGAATACACTTTCAAAAGAATGTGATTATCTTTCAAATAAAGCTTCTACAGAGAAAAGGAATACTGATCTCACTTCAAACAATACTTTGACATGTCGCAAACAATTGCTTCTCTTTAACAAGATACACGTGGGTTTCTTAGTAAAGCTTTTCAAGAAATGAATACACTTTCAAAAGAACGTGATTATATTTCAAAGCATAGCTTCTACAGAGAAAAGGAACACTGATCTCACTTCTAACAGTAATTTGACATGTCGCAAACAACTTTTCTTTACACAGAAAGACGTGTGTTTCTTACTAAAGCTATTTATAAAATGAATACACTTTCCAAAGAATGTGACTTTCTTTCAAAGTAAAGCTTCTACGGAGAAAAGGAACATTGATATCACTTCTAACAATAATTTGACACGTCGCAAACAACTGCTTCTCTTTACAGGGAAACACATGTGTGTTTCTTCCTAAAGCTTTTCATGAAATGAATACACTTTGAAATAAATGTGATTATCTTTCAAAGTAAAGCTTCTACAGAGAAAGGAACACTTATCTCTCTTCCAAAAATACTTTGACATGTCGCAAAAAATGGCTTTTCTTTACAGAGAAACAGTTGTGCGTTTCTTACTAAAGCTATTTTTGAAATGAATACACTTTCAAAACAATGAGATTATCTTTCAAAGTAAAGCTTGTAGAGAGAAAAGAAAACTGTTCTCATTTTTAACAGTAATTTGACAGGTCACAAACAACTGCTTTTCTTTAGAGAGAAATACATGTATGTTTCTTACTAAAGATTTTCAAGAAATGTATACACTTTCAAAAGAACGTGATTATCTTTCAAATTAAAGCTTGTACAGAGAAAAGGAATATTGATCTCACTTCAAACAATATTTTGACATGTCCCAAACAACTGCTTCTCCTAACCAAGTAACACATGTGCTTTGCTTACTAAAGTTTTAAAGAAATGAATACACTTTTAAAAGAACATGATTATATTTCAAAGCAGAGTTTCTACAGAGAATGGAACACTGATCTCACTTCTAACAATACTTTGACATGTCGCAAACAACTGCTTCTCTTTACAGAGAAACACTTGTGCGTTTCTTACTAAAGCTATTAATGAAATGAATACACTTTCAGAAGAATATGATTATCTTTCAAAGTAAAGTTGTACAGAGAAAGGTAAACTGATCTCACTTCTAACAATACTTTGACATGTCGCAAACAACTGCTTCTCTTTACCAAGAAACACATGTGTTTCTAACTAAAGCTGTTCAAGAAATGTATACACTTTCAAAAGAATGTGATTATCCTTCAAAGTAAAGCTTGTACAAAGAAAAGGAACACTGATATCACTTCTAACAAGACGTTGACATGTCGCAAAAAACTGCTTCTCTTTATCAAGAAACACATGTGTGTTAGTTACTAAAGCTTTTCAGGAAATGAATACACTTTCAAAAGAATGTGATTATCTTTCAAAGTAAATCTTGTACCTAGAAAAGGAATATTGACCTCACTTCAAATAACACTTTGACATGTCGCAAACAACTGCTTCTCCTTACCAAGTAACACAAGTGCGTTTTAACTAAAGCTTTTCAGGAAAGAATACAGTTTCAAAATAGCGTGATTATCTTTCAATGTAAAGCTTGTACAGAGAAAAGGAACACTGATCTCACTTCTAACAATACTTTGACATGTCGTAAACAATGGCTTCTCTTTACAAGGAACAGTTGTGCATTTCTTACTTAAGTTATTTGTGAAATGAATACACTTTCAAAGAATGTGATTATCTTTCAAAGTAAAGTTTCTAAAGAGAAATGAATACTGATCTCACTTCTAACAAGGCTTTGACATGTCAGAAACAACTGCCTTTCCTTACCAAGAAACACATGTGTGTTATTACTAAAGCATTTAAAGAAATAAATACACTTTCAAAAGAACGTGATTATATTTCAAATTAAAGCTTGCACACAGAAAATGACTACTGATCTCACTTCTAACAATACTTTGACATGTCGAAAACAACTGCTTCTCCTTACAGAGAAACACATGTGTGTTTCTTACAAAAGTATTTCATGAAATAAATGCACTTTCAAAAATCGTGATTATCTTCCAAAGTAAAGCTTCTATAGAGAAAAGGAACACTGATCTCACTTCTAAAAAGACTTTGACATGTAGCAAAAACTGCTTCTCTTTACCAAGAAACACATGTGTTTCTTAATAAAGCTTTTCAAGAGATGAATACACTTTCAAAAGAACATGATTATATTTCAAAGCAAAGCTTCTACAGAGAAAAGTAACACTGATCTCACTTCTAACAGTAATTTGCCATGTTGCAAACAACTGCTTTTCTTTACAAAGAAACACTTTTGCGTTTCTTACTAAAGCTATTTTTGAAATGAACTCTTTCAAAACAATGTGATTATCTTCCAAAGTAAAGCTTCTACAGAGAAAAGGAAAACTGATCTCACTTCAAACAGTAATAGATATGTCGAAAAAATCTGCTTCTCTATAAGGAGAAGCCATGTGCATTTCTTAATAAAGCTTTTCCTAAAATGAATACACTTTAAAAAGAACGTGATTATATTTAAAAGCAAAGATTCTACAGAGAAAAGGAACACGGATCTCACTTCTAACAAGCCTTTGACATGTCACAAAGAACTGCTTTGCTTTACAGAAAAAGACATGTGCGTTTCTTACTAAAGCATTTCAAGAAATGAATACACTTTCAAAAGAATGTGATTATCTTTCAAATAAAGCTTCTACAGAGAAAAGGAATACTGATCTCACTTCAAACAATACTTTGACATGTCGCAAACAATTGCTTCTCTTTAACAAGATACACGTGGGTTTCTTAGTAAAGCTTTTCAAGAAATGAATACACTTTCAAAAGAACGTGATTATATTTCAAAGCATAGCTTCTACAGAGAAAAGGAACACTGATCTCACTTCTAACAGTAATTTGACATGTCGCAAACAACTTTTCTTTACACAGAAAGACGTGTGTTTCTTACTAAAGCTATTTATAAAATGAATACACTTTCCAAAGAATGTGACTTTCTTTCAAAGTAAAGCTTCTACGGAGAAAAGGAACATTGATATCACTTCTAACAATAATTTGACACGTCGCAAACAACTGCTTCTCTTTACAGGGAAACACATGTGTGTTTCTTCCTAAAGCTTTTCATGAAATGAATACACTTTGAAATAAATGTGATTATCTTTCAAAGTAAAGCTTCTACAGAGAAAGGAACACTTATCTCTCTTCCAAAAATACTTTGACATGTCGCAAAAAATGGCTTTTCTTTACAGAGAAACAGTTGTGCGTTTCTTACTAAAGCTATTTTTGAAATGAATACACTTTCAAAACAATGAGATTATCTTTCAAAGTAAAGCTTGTAGAGAGAAAAGAAAACTGTTCTCATTTTTAACAGTAATTTGACATGTCACAAACAACTGCTTTTCTTTAGAGAGAAATACATGTATGTTTCTTACTAAAGATTTTCAAGAAATGTATACACTTTCAAAAGAACGTGATTATCTTTCAAATTAAAGCTTGTACAGAGAAAAGGAATATTGATCTCACTTCAAACAATATTTTGACATGTCCCAAACAACTGCTTCTCCTAACCAAGTAACACATGTGCTTTGCTTACTAAAGTTTTAAAGAAATGAATACACTTTTAAAAGAACATGATTATATTTCAAAGCAGAGTTTCTACAGAGAATGGAACACTGATCTCACTTCTAACAATACTTTGACATGTCGCAAACAACTGCTTCTCTTTACAGAGAAACACTTGTGCGTTTCTTACTAAAGCTATTAATGAAATGAATACACTTTCAGAAGAATATGATTATCTTTCAAAGTAAAGTTGTACAGAGAAAGGTAAACTGATCTCACTTCTAACAATACTTTGACATGTCGCAAACAACTGCTTCTCTTTACCAAGAAACACATGTGTTTCTAACTAAAGCTGTTCAAGAAATGTATACACTTTCAAAAGAATGTGATTATCCTTCAAAGTAAAGCTTGTACAAAGAAAAGGAACACTGATATCACTTCTAACAAGACGTTGACATGTCGCAAAAAACTGCTTCTCTTTATCAAGAAACACATGTGTGTTAGTTACTAAAGCTTTTCAGGAAATGAATACACTTTCAAAAGAATGTGATTATCTTTCAAAGTAAATCTTGTACCTAGAAAAGGAATATTGACCTCACTTCAAACAACACTTTGACATGTCGCAAACAACTGCTTCTCCTTACCAAGTAACACAAGTGCGTTTTAACTAAAGCTTTTCAGGAAAGAATACAGTTTCAAAATAGCGTGATTATCTTTCAATGTAAAGCTTGTACAGAGAAAAGGAACACTGATCTCACTTCTAACAATACTTTGACATGTCGTAAACAATGGCTTCTCTTTACAAGGAACAGTTGTGCATTTCTTACTTAAGTTATTTGTGAAATGAATACACTTTCAAAGAATGTGATTATCTTTCAAAGTAAAGTTTCTAAAGAGAAATGAATACTGATCTCACTTCTAACAAGGCTTTGACATGTCAGAAACAACTGCCTTTCCTTACCAAGAAACACATGTGTGTTATTACTAAAGCATTTAAAGAAATAAATACACTTTCAAAAGAACGTGATTATATTTCAAATTAAAGCTTGCACACAGAAAATGACTACTGATCTCACTTCTAACAATACTTTGACATGTCGAAAACAACTGCTTCTCCTTACAGAGAAACACATGTGTGTTTCTTACAAAAGTATTTCATGAAATAAATGCACTTTCAAAAAAACGTGATTATCTTCCAAAGTAAAGCTTCTATAGAGAAAAGGAACACTGATCTCACTTCTAAAAAGACTTTGACATGTAGCAAAAACTGCTTCTCTTTACCAAGAAACACATGTGTTTCTTAATAAAGCTTTTCAAGAGATGAATACACTTTCAAAAGAACATGATTATATTTCAAAGCAAAGCTTCTACAGAGAAAAGTAACACTGATCTCACTTCTAACAGTAATTTGCCATGTTGCAAACAACTGCTTTTCTTTACAAAGAAACACTTTTGCGTTTCTTACTAAAGCTATTTTTGAAATGAACTCTTTCAAAACAATGTGATTATCTTCCAAAGTAAAGCTTCTACAGAGAAAAGGAAAACTGATCTCACTTCAAACAGTAATAGATATGTCGGAAAAATCTGCTTCTCTATAAGGAGAAGCACATGTGCATTTCTTAATAAAGCTTTTCCTAAAATGAATACACTTTAAAAAGAACGTGATTATATCTAAAAGCAAAGATTCTACAGAGAAAAGGAACACGGATCTCACTTCTAACAAGCCTTTGACATGTCACAAAGAACTGCTTTGCTTTACAGAAAAAGACATGTGCGTTTCTTACTAAAGCATTTCAAGAAATGAATACACTTTCAAAAGAATGTGATTATCTTTCAAATAAAGCTTCTACAGAGAAAAGGAATACTGATCTCACTTCAAACAATACTTTGACATGTCGCAAACAATTGCTTCTCTTTAACAAGATACACGTGGGTTTCTTAGTAAAGCTTTTCAAGAAATGAATACACTTTCAAAAGAACGTGATTATATTTCAAAGCATAGCTTCTACAGAGAAAAGGAACACTGATCTCACTTCTAACAGTAATTTGACATGTCGCAAACAACTTTTCTTTACACAGAAAGACGTGTGTTTCTTACTAAAGCTATTTATAAAATGAATACACTTTCCAAAGAATGTGACTTTCTTTCAAAGTAAAGCTTCTACGGAGAAAAGGAACATTGATATCACTTCTAACAATAATTTGACACGTCGCAAACAACTGCTTCTCTTTACAGGGAAACACATGTGTGTTTCTTCCTAAAGCTTTTCATGAAATGAATACACTTTGAAATAAATGTGATTATCTTTCAAAGTAAAGCTTCTACAGAGAAAGGAACACTTATCTCTCTTCCAAAAATACTTTGACATGTCGCAAAAAATGGCTTTTCTTTACAGAGAAACAGTTGTGCGTTTCTTACTAAAGCTATTTTTGAAATGAATACACTTTCAAAACAATGAGATTATCTTTCAAAGTAAAGCTTGTAGAGAGAAAAGAAAACTGTTCTCATTTTTAACAGTAATTTGACATGTCACAAACAACTGCTTTTCTTTAGAGAGAAATACATGTATGTTTCTTACTAAAGATTTTCAAGAAATGTATACACTTTCAAAAGAACGTGATTATCTTTCAAATTAAAGCTTGTACAGAGAAAAGGAATATTGATCTCACTTCAAACAATATTTTGACATGTCCCAAACAACTGCTTCTCCTAACCAAGTAACACATGTGCTTTGCTTACTAAAGTTTTAAAGAAATGAATACACTTTTAAAAGAACATGATTATATTTCAAAGCAGAGTTTCTACAGAGAATGGAACACTGATCTCACTTCTAACAATACTTTGACATGTCGCAAACAACTGCTTCTCTTTACAGAGAAACACTTGTGCGTTTCTTACTAAAGCTATTAATGAAATGAATACACTTTCAGAAGAATATGATTATCTTTCAAAGTAAAGTTGTACAGAGAAAGGTAAACTGATCTCACTTCTAACAATACTTTGACATGTCGCAAACAACTGCTTCTCTTTACCAAGAAACACATGTGTTTCTAACTAAAGCTGTTCAAGAAATGTATACACTTTCAAAAGAATGTGATTATCCTTCAAAGTAAAGCTTGTACAAAGAAAAGGAACACTGATATCACTTCTAACAAGACGTTGACATGTCGCAAAAAACTGCTTCTCTTTATCAAGAAACACGTGTGTTAGTTACTAAAGCTTTTCAGGAAATGAATACACTTTCAAAAGAATGTGATTATCTTTCAAAGTAAATCTTGTACCTAGAAAAGGAATATTGACCTCACTTCAAACAACACTTTGACATGTCGCAAACAACTGCTTCTCCTTACCAAGTAACACAAGTGCGTTTTAACTAAAGCTTTTCAGGAAAGAATACAGTTTCAAAATAGCGTGATTATCTTTCAATGTAAAGCTTGTACAGAGAAAAGGAACACTGATCTCACTAATAACAATACTTTGACATGTCGCAAAAAATGGCCTCTCTTTACAGAGAAACACATGTGCGTTTCTTACTAAAGCTATTTATGAAATAAATACACTTTCAAAGAATGTGGTTATCTTTCAAATTAAAGCTTCTACAGAGAAAAGCAACACTGATCTCAGGTCTAATAGGACGTTGACATGTCGCAAACAACTGCTTCTCATTACCAAGAAACACATGTGCGTCTCTTACTAAAGTTTTTAAAGAAATGAATACACTTTTTAAAGAACCAATTGTATTTCAAAGCAAAGCTTCTACAGAGAATGGAACACTGATCTCACTTCTAACAATACTTTGACATGTCGCAAACAACAGCTTCTCTTTACAGAGAAACACTTGTGCGTTTCTTACTAAAGCTATTAATGAAATGAATACACTTTCAAAGAATGTGATTATCTTTCAAAGTAAAGCTTCTACAGAGAAATGAATACTGATCACACTTCTAACAAGACTTTGACATGTCAGAAACAACTGCTTCTCTTTACCAAGACACACATGAGCATTATTACTAAAGCATTTCTAGAAATGAATACACTTTCAAAAGAACATGACTATATTTCAAAATAAAGCTTCCACAGAGAAAATGAACACTGATCTCACTTCTAACAGTAATTTGACATGTCGAAAAGAAGTGCTTTTCTTTACAGAGAAACACATGTACATTTCTTACTAAAGCTTATCATGAAATGAATACACTTTCAAAAGAATATGATTATACTTCAAAGCAAAGCTTCTACAGAGAAAAGGAACACTGATCTCACTTCTAAAAATACTTGACATGTCGGAAAAAACTGCTTCTCTTTACAGAGAAACACACATGCGTTTCTTCCTAATGCTTTTCATGAAATGAATACACTTTGAAAAGAATGTGATTATCTTTCAAAGTAAAGCTTTTACAGAGAAAGGAACACTGATCTCTCTTCTAAAAATACTTTGACATGATGCATAATACGGCCTTTCTTTACAGAGAAACAACTGTGCGTTTCTTACTAAAGTTATATATGAAACTAATACACTTTCAAAAAACGTGATTATCTTTCAAAATAAAGCTTTGACAGAGAAAAGGAAAACTGATCTCACTTCTAATAGATATTTGACAGTTGCAAACGTCTGCTTCTTTACAGAGAAACTCATGTGTGTTTCATACTAAAACTTTTTAAGAAATGAATACACATTCAAAAGAACGTGATTATCATTCAAAGCAAAGCTTCTACAGAGGATGGAACACTGATCTCACTTCTAACAAGACTTTGACATTTAGGAAACAATTGAATCTCTTTACCAAGTAACACGTGTGTTTCTTACTAAAGCTAATCCTGAAATGAATACACTTTCAAAGGAATGTGATTATCTTTCAAAGTAAAGCTTCTACACAGAAAGGAACACTGATCTCTCTTCTAACAATACTTTGACATGTCGCAAAAAATGGCCTCTCTTTAGAGAAACACATGTGCGTTTCTTACTAAAGCTATTTATGAAATGAACACCCTTTCAAAAGAATGTGATTTTCTTTCAAAGTAAACCTGCTACAGAGAAAAGGAATACTGATTTCACTTCAAACAATACTTTGAATGTCGTAAACAACTGCTTCTCCTTACCAAGATACACATGTGTGTTTCATGCTAAAGCTTTTCAAGAAATGAATACACTTTCAAAAGAATGTGAATATCTTTCAAAGTAAAGCTTGTACAGAGAAAAGGAATACGGATCTCACTTCTACCAATACTTTAACATGTTCCAAAGAACTGCTTCTCTTTACAGAAAAACACATGTGCTTTTCTTACAAAAGCATTTCATGAAATAAATACACATTCAAAAGAACGTTATTATCTTTCAAAGTAAAACTTCTGCAGAGAAAAGGAAAACTAATCTCACTTCTAACAGTAATTTGACATGTCGCAAACATCTGCTTCTCTTTACAGAGAAACACATGTGCGTTTCTTACTAAAGCTTTTCAAGATATGAATACACTTTCAAAAGAACATGTTTATATTTCAAAACAAAGATTCTACAGAGAAAAGGAACACTGATCTCACTTCTAACAATACTTTGACATGTCGTAAACAATGGCTTCTCTTTACAAGGAACAGTTGTGCGTTTCTTACTTAAGTTATTTATGAAATGAATACACTTTCAAAGAATGTGATTATCTTTCAAAGTAAAGTTTCTAAAGAGAAATGAATACTGATCTCACTTCTAACAAGGCTTTGACATGTCAGAAACAACTGCCTTTCCTTACCAAGAAACACATGTGTGTTATTACTAAAGCATTTAAAGAAATAAATACACTTTCAAAAGAACGTGATTATATTTCAAATTAAAGCTTGCACACAGAAAATGACTACTGATCTCACTTCTAACAATACTTTGACATGTCGAAAACAACTGCTTCTCCTTACAGAGAAACACATGTGTGTTTCTTACAAAAGTATTTCATGAAATAAATGCACTTTCAAAAAAACGTGATTATCTTCCAAAGTAAAGCTTCTATAGAGAAAAGGAACACTGATCTCACTTCTAAAAAGACTTTGACATGTAGCAAAAACTGCTTCTCTTTACCAAGAAACACATGTGTTTCTTAATAAAGCTTTTCAAGAGATGAATACACTTTCAAAAGAACATGATTATATTTCAAAGCAAAGCTTCTACAGAGAAAAGTAACACTGATCTCACTTCTAACAGTAATTTGCCATGTTGCAAACAACTGCTTTTCTTTACAAAGAAACACTTTTGCGTTTCTTACTAAAGCTATTTTTGAAATGAACTCTTTCAAAACAATGTGATTATCTTCCAAAGTAAAGCTTCTACAGAGAAAAGGAAAACTGATCTCACTTCAAACAGTAATAGATATGTCGAAAAAATCTGCTTCTCTATAAGGAGAAGCACATGTGCATTTCTTAATAAAGCTTTTCCTAAAATGAATACACTTTAAAAAGAACGTGATTATATCTAAAAGCAAAGATTCTACAGAGAAAAGGAACACGGATCTCACTTCTAACAAGCCTTTGACATGTCACAAAGAACTGCTTTGCTTTACAGAAAAAGACATGTGCGTTTCTTACTAAAGCATTTCAAGAAATGAATACACTTTCAAAAGAATGTGATTATCTTTCAAATAAAGCTTCTACAGAGAAAAGGAATACTGATCTCACTTCAAACAATACTTTGACATGTCGCAAACAATTGCTTCTCTTTAACAAGATACACGTGGGTTTCTTAGTAAAGCTTTTCAAGAAATGAATACACTTTCAAAAGAACGTGATTATATTTCAAAGCATAGCTTCTACAGAGAAAAGGAACACTGATCTCACTTCTAACAGTAATTTGACATGTCGCAAACAACTTTTCTTTACACAGAAAGACGTGTGTTTCTTACTAAAGCTATTTATAAAATGAATACACTTTCCAAAGAATGTGACTTTCTTTCAAAGTAAAGCTTCTACGGAGAAAAGGAACATTGATATCACTTCTAACAATAATTTGACACGTCGCAAACAACTGCTTCTCTTTACAGGGAAACACATGTGTGTTTCTTCCTAAAGCTTTTCATGAAATGAATACACTTTGAAATAAATGTGATTATCTTTCAAAGTAAAGCTTCTACAGAGAAAGGAACACTTATCTCTCTTCCAAAAATACTTTGACATGTCGCAAAAAATGGCTTTTCTTTACAGAGAAACAGTTGTGCGTTTCTTACTAAAGCTATTTTTGAAATGAATACACTTTCAAAACAATGAGATTATCTTTCAAAGTAAAGCTTGTAGAGAGAAAAGAAAACTGTTCTCATTTTTAACAGTAATTTGACAGGTCACAAACAACTGCTTTTCTTTAGAGAGAAATACATGTATGTTTCTTACTAAAGATTTTCAAGAAATGTATACATTTTCAAAAGAACGTGATTATCTTTCAAATTAAAGCTTGTACAGAGAAAAGGAATATTGATCTCACTTCAAACAATATTTTGACATGTCCCAAACAACTGCTTCTCCTAACCAAGTAACACATGTGCTTTGCTTACTAAAGTTTTAAAGAAATGAATACACTTTTAAAAGAACATGATTATATTTCAAAGCAGAGTTTCTACAGAGAATGGAACACTGATCTCACTTCTAACAATACTTTGACATGTCGCAAACAACTGCTTCTCTTTACAGAGAAACACTTGTGCGTTTCTTACTAAAGCTATTAATGAAATGAATACACTTTCAGAAGAATATGATTATCTTTCAAAGTAAAGTTGTACAGAGAAAGGTAAACTGATCTCACTTCTAACAATACTTTGACATGTCGCAAACAACTGCTTCTCTTTACCAAGAAACACATGTGTTTCTAACTAAAGCTGTTCAAGAAATGTATACACTTTCAAAAGAATGTGATTATCCTTCAAAGTAAAGCTTGTACAAAGAAAAGGAACACTGATATCACTTCTAACAAGACGTTGACATGTCGCAAAAAACTGCTTCTCTTTATCAAGAAACACATGTGTGTTAGTCACTAAAGCTTTTCAGGAAATGAATACACTTTCAAAAGAATGTGATTATCTTTCAAAGTAAATCTTGTACCTAGAAAAGGAATATTGACCTCACTTCAAACAACACTTTGACATGTCGCAAACAACTGCTTCTCCTTACCAAGTAACACAAGTGCGTTTTAACTAAAGCTTTTCAGGAAAGAATACAGTTTCAAAATAGCGTGATTATCTTTCAATGTAAAGCTTGTACAGAGAAAAGGAACACTGATCTCACTAATAACAATACTTTGACATGTCGCAAAAAATGGCCTCTCTTTACAGAGAAACACATGTGCGTTTCTTACTAAAGCTATTTATGAAATAAATACACTTTCAAAGAATGTGGTTATCTTTCAAATTAAAGCTTCTACAGAGAAAAGCAACACTGATCTCAGGTCTAATAGGACGTTGACATGTCGCAAACAACTGCTTCTCATTACCAAGAAACACATGTGCGTTTCTTACTAAAGTTTTTAAAGAAATGAATACACTTTTTAAAGAACCAATTGTATTTCAAAGCAAAGCTTCTACAGAGAATGGAACACTGATCTCACTTCTAACAATACTTTGACATGTCGCAAACAACAGCTTCTCTTTACAGAGAAACACTTGTGCGTTTCTTACTAAAGCTATTAATGAAATGAATACACTTTCAAAGAATGTGATTATCTTTCAAAGTAAAGCTTCTACAGAGAAATGAATACTGATCACACTTCTAACAAGACTTTGACATGTCAGAAACAACTGCTTCTCTTTACCAAGACACACATGAGCATTATTACTAAAGCATTTCTAGAAATGAATACACTTTCAAAAGAACGTGACTATATTTCAAAATAAAGCTTCCACAGAGAAAATGAACACTGATCTCACTTCTAACAGTAATTTGACATGTCGAAAAGAAGTGCTTTTCTTTACAGAGAAACACATGTACATTTCTTACTAAAGCTTATCATGAAATGAATACACTTTCAAAAGAATATGATTATACTTCAAAGCAAAGCTTCTACAGAGAAAAGGAACACTGATCTCACTTCTAAAAATACTTGACATGTCGGAAAAAACTGCTTCTCTTTACAGAGAAACACATATGCGTTTCTTCCTAATGCTTTTCATGAAATGAATACACTTTGAAAAGAATGTGATTATCTTTCAAAGTAAAGCTTTTACAGAGAAAGGAACACTGATCTCTCTTCTAAAAATACTTTGACATGATGCATAATACGGCCTTTCTTTACAGAGAAACAACTGTGCGTTTCTTACTAAAGTTATATATGAAACTAATACACTTTCAAAAAACGTGATTATCTTTCAAAATAAAGCTTTGACAGAGAAAAGGAAAACTGATCTCACTTCTAATAGATATTTGACAGTTGCAAACGTCTGCTTCTTTACAGAGAAACTCATGTGTGTTTCATACTAAAACTTTTTAAGAAATGAATACACATTCAAAAGAACGTGATTATCATTCAAAGCAAAGCTTCTACAGAGGATGGAACACTGATCTCACTTCTAACAAGACTTTGACATTTAGGAAACAATTGAATCTCTTTACCAAGTAACACGTGTGTTTCTTACTAAAGCTAATCCTGAAATGAATACACTTTCAAAGGAATGTGATTATCTTTCAAAGTAAAGCTTCTACACAGAAAGGAACACTGATCTCTCTTCTAACAATACTTTGACATGTCGCAAAAAATGGCCTCTCTTTAGAGAAACACATGTGCGTTTCTTACTAAAGCTATTTATGAAATGAACACCCTTTCAAAAGAATGTGATTTTCTTTCAAAGTAAACCTGCTACAGAGAAAAGGAATACTGATTTCACTTCAAACAATACTTTGAATGTCGTAAACAACTGCTTCTCCTTACCAAGATACACATGTGTGTTTCATGCTAAAGCTTTTCAAGAAATGAATACACTTTCAAAAGAATGTGAATATCTTTCAAAGTAAAGCTTGTACAGAGAAAAGGAATACGGATCTCACTTCTACCAATACTTTAACATGTTCCAAAGAACTGCTTCTCTTTACAGAAAAACACATGTGCTTTTCTTACAAAAGCATTTCATGAAATAAATACACATTCAAAAGAACGTTATTATCTTTCAAAGTAAAACTTCTGCAGAGAAAAGGAAAACTAATCTCACTTCTAACAGTAATTTGACATGTCGCAAACATCTGCTTCTCTTTACAGAGAAACACATGTGCGTTTCTTACTAAAGCTTTTCAAGATATGAATACACTTTCAAAAGAACATGTTTATATTTCAAAACAAAGATTCTACAGAGAAAAGGAACACTGATCTCACTTCTAACAATACTTTGACATGTCGTAAACAATGGCTTCTCTTTACAAGGAACAGTTGTGCGTTTCTTACTTAAGTTATTTATGAAATGAATACACTTTCAAAGAATGTGATTATCTTTCAAAGTAAAGTTTCTAAAGAGAAATGAATACTGATCTCACTTCTAACAAGGCTTTGACATGTCAGAAACAACTGCCTTTCCTTACCAAGAAACACATGTGTGTTATTACTAAAGCATTTAAAGAAATAAATACACTTTCAAAAGAACGTGATTATATTTCAAATTAAAGCTTGCACACAGAAAATGACTACTGATCTCACTTCTAACAATACTTTGACATGTCGAAAACAACTGCTTCTCCTTACAGAGAAACACATGTGTGTTTCTTACAAAAGTATTTCATGAAATAAATGCACTTTCAAAAAAACGTGATTATCTTCCAAAGTAAAGCTTCTATAGAGAAAAGGAACACTGATCTCACTTCTAAAAAGACTTTGACATGTAGCAAAAACTGCTTCTCTTTACCAAGAAACACATGTGTTTCTTAATAAAGCTTTTCAAGAGATGAATACACTTTCAAAAGAACATGATTATATTTCAAAGCAAAGCTTCTACAGAGAAAAGTAACACTGATCTCACTTCTAACAGTAATTTGCCATGTTGCAAACAACTGCTTTTCTTTACAAAGAAACACTTTTGCGTTTCTTACTAAAGCTATTTTTGAAATGAACTCTTTCAAAACAATGTGATTATCTTCCAAAGTAAAGCTTCTACAGAGAAAAGGAAAACTGATCTCACTTCAAACAGTAATAGATATGTCGGAAAAATCTGCTTCTCTATAAGGAGAAGCACATGTGCATTTCTTAATAAAGCTTTTCCTAAAATGAATACACTTTAAAAAGAACGTGATTATATCTAAAAGCAAAGATTCTACAGAGAAAAGGAACACGGATCTCACTTCTAACAAGCCTTTGACATGTCACAAAGAACTGCTTTGCTTTACAGAAAAAGACATGTGCGTTTCTTACTAAAGCATTTCAAGAAATGAATACACTTTCAAAAGAATGTGATTATCTTTCAAATAAAGCTTCTACAGAGAAAAGGAATACTGATCTCACTTCAAACAATACTTTGACATGTCGCAAACAATTGCTTCTCTTTAACAAGATACACGTGGGTTTCTTAGTAAAGCTTTTCAAGAAATGAATACACTTTCAAAAGAACGTGATTATATTTCAAAGCATAGCTTCTACAGAGAAAAGGAACACTGATCTCACTTCTAACAGTAATTTGACATGTCGCAAACAACTTTTCTTTACACAGAAAGACGTGTGTTTCTTACTAAAGCTATTTATAAAATGAATACACTTTCCAAAGAATGTGACTTTCTTTCAAAGTAAAGCTTCTACGGAGAAAAGGAACATTGATATCACTTCTAACAATAATTTGACACGTCGCAAACAACTGCTTCTCTTTACAGGGAAACACATGTGTGTTTCTTCCTAAAGCTTTTCATGAAATGAATACACTTTGAAATAAATGTGATTATCTTTCAAAGTAAAGCTTCTACAGAGAAAGGAACACTTATCTCTCTTCCAAAAATACTTTGACATGTCGCAAAAAATGGCTTTTCTTTACAGAGAAACAGTTGTGCGTTTCTTACTAAAGCTATTTTTGAAATGAATACACTTTCAAAACAATGAGATTATCTTTCAAAGTAAAGCTTGTAGAGAGAAAAGAAAACTGTTCTCATTTTTAACAGTAATTTGACAGGTCACAAACAACTGCTTTTCTTTAGAGAGAAATACATGTATGTTTCTTACTAAAGATTTTCAAGAAATGTATACATTTTCAAAAGAACGTGATTATCTTTCAAATTAAAGCTTGTACAGAGAAAAGGAATATTGATCTCACTTCAAACAATATTTTGACATGTCCCAAACAACTGCTTCTCCTAACCAAGTAACACATGTGCTTTGCTTACTAAAGTTTTAAAGAAATGAATACACTTTTAAAAGAACATGATTATATTTCAAAGCAGAGTTTCTACAGAGAATGGAACACTGATCTCACTTCTAACAATACTTTGACATGTCGCAAACAACTGCTTCTCTTTACAGAGAAACACTTGTGCGTTTCTTACTAAAGCTATTAATGAAATGAATACACTTTCAGAAGAATATGATTATCTTTCAAAGTAAAGTTGTACAGAGAAAGGTAAACTGATCTCACTTCTAACAATACTTTGACATGTCGCAAACAACTGCTTCTCTTTACCAAGAAACACATGTGTTTCTAACTAAAGCTGTTCAAGAAATGTATACACTTTCAAAAGAATGTGATTATCCTTCAAAGTAAAGCTTGTACAAAGAAAAGGAACACTGATATCACTTCTAACAAGACGTTGACATGTCGCAAAAAACTGCTTCTCTTTATCAAGAAACACATGTGTGTTAGTCACTAAAGCTTTTCAGGAAATGAATACACTTTCAAAAGAATGTGATTATCTTTCAAAGTAAATCTTGTACCTAGAAAAGGAATATTGACCTCACTTCAAACAACACTTTGACATGTCGCAAACAACTGCTTCTCCTTACCAAGTAACACAAGTGCGTTTTAACTAAAGCTTTTCAGGAAAGAATACAGTTTCAAAATAGCGTGATTATCTTTCAATGTAAAGCTTGTACAGAGAAAAGGAACACTGATCTCACTAATAACAATACTTTGACATGTCGCAAAAAATGGCCTCTCTTTACAGAGAAACACATGTGCGTTTCTTACTAAAGCTATTTATGAAATAAATACACTTTCAAAGAATGTGGTTATCTTTCAAATTAAAGCTTCTACAGAGAAAAGCAACACTGATCTCAGGTCTAATAGGACGTTGACATGTCGCAAACAACTGCTTCTCATTACCAAGAAACACATGTGCGTTTCTTACTAAAGTTTTTAAAGAAATGAATACACTTTTTAAAGAACCAATTGTATTTCAAAGCAAAGCTTCTACAGAGAATGGAACACTGATCTCACTTCTAACAATACTTTGACATGTCGCAAACAACAGCTTCTCTTTACAGAGAAACACTTGTGCGTTTCTTACTAAAGCTATTAATGAAATGAATACACTTTCAAAGAATGTGATTATCTTTCAAAGTAAAGCTTCTACAGAGAAATGAATACTGATCACACTTCTAACAAGACTTTGACATGTCAGAAACAACTGCTTCTCTTTACCAAGACACACATGAGCATTATTACTAAAGCATTTCTAGAAATGAATACACTTTCAAAAGAACGTGACTATATTTCAAAATAAAGCTTCCACAGAGAAAATGAACACTGATCTCACTTCTAACAGTAATTTGACATGTCGAAAAGAAGTGCTTTTCTTTACAGAGAAACACATGTACATTTCTTACTAAAGCTTATCATGAAATGAATACACTTTCAAAAGAATATGATTATACTTCAAAGCAAAGCTTCTACAGAGAAAAGGAACACTGATCTCACTTCTAAAAATACTTGACATGTCGGAAAAAACTGCTTCTCTTTACAGAGAAACACATATGCGTTTCTTCCTAATGCTTTTCATGAAATGAATACACTTTGAAAAGAATGTGATTATCTTTCAAAGTAAAGCTTTTACAGAGAAAGGAACACTGATCTCTCTTCTAAAAATACTTTGACATGATGCATAATACGGCCTTTCTTTACAGAGAAACAACTGTGCGTTTCTTACTAAAGTTATATATGAAACTAATACACTTTCAAAAAACGTGATTATCTTTCAAAATAAAGCTTTGACAGAGAAAAGGAAAACTGATCTCACTTCTAATAGATATTTGACAGTTGCAAACGTCTGCTTCTTTACAGAGAAACTCATGTGTGTTTCATACTAAAACTTTTTAAGAAATGAATACACATTCAAAAGAACGTGATTATCATTCAAAGCAAAGCTTCTACAGAGGATGGAACACTGATCTCACTTCTAACAAGACTTTGACATTTAGGAAACAATTGAATCTCTTTACCAAGTAACACGTGTGTTTCTTACTAAAGCTAATCCTGAAATGAATACACTTTCAAAGGAATGTGATTATCTTTCAAAGTAAAGCTTCTACACAGAAAGGAACACTGATCTCTCTTCTAACAATACTTTGACATGTCGCAAAAAATGGCCTCTCTTTAGAGAAACACATGTGCGTTTCTTACTAAAGCTATTTATGAAATGAACACCCTTTCAAAAGAATGTGATTTTCTTTCAAAGTAAACCTGCTACAGAGAAAAGGAATACTGATTTCACTTCAAACAATACTTTGAATGTCGTAAACAACTGCTTCTCCTTACCAAGATACACATGTGTGTTTCATGCTAAAGCTTTTCAAGAAATGAATACACTTTCAAAAGAATGTGAATATCTTTCAAAGTAAAGCTTGTACAGAGAAAAGGAATACGGATCTCACTTCTACCAATACTTTAACATGTTCCAAAGAACTGCTTCTCTTTACAGAAAAACACATGTGCTTTTCTTACAAAAGCATTTCATGAAATAAATACACATTCAAAAGAACGTTATTATCTTTCAAAGTAAAACTTCTGCAGAGAAAAGGAAAACTAATCTCACTTCTAACAGTAATTTGACATGTCGCAAACATCTGCTTCTCTTTACAGAGAAACACATGTGCGTTTCTTACTAAAGCTTTTCAAGATATGAATACACTTTCAAAAGAACATGTTTATATTTCAAAACAAAGATTCTACAGAGAAAAGGAACACTGATCTCACTTCTAACAATACTTTGACATGTCGTAAACAATGGCTTCTCTTTACAAGGAACAGTTGTGCGTTTCTTACTTAAGTTATTTATGAAATGAATACACTTTCAAAGAATGTGATTATCTTTCAAAGTAAAGTTTCTAAAGAGAAATGAATACTGATCTCACTTCTAACAAGGCTTTGACATGTCAGAAACAACTGCCTTTCCTTACCAAGAAACACATGTGTGTTATTACTAAAGCATTTAAAGAAATAAATACACTTTCAAAAGAACGTGATTATATTTCAAATTAAAGCTTGCACACAGAAAATGACTACTGATCTCACTTCTAACAATACTTTGACATGTCGAAAACAACTGCTTCTCCTTACAGAGAAACACATGTGTGTTTCTTACAAAAGTATTTCATGAAATAAATGCACTTTCAAAAAAACGTGATTATCTTCCAAAGTAAAGCTTCTATAGAGAAAAGGAACACTGATCTCACTTCTAAAAAGACTTTGACATGTAGCAAAAACTGCTTCTCTTTACCAAGAAACACATGTGTTTCTTAATAAAGCTTTTCAAGAGATGAATACACTTTCAAAAGAACATGATTATATTTCAAAGCAAAGCTTCTACAGAGAAAAGTAACACTGATCTCACTTCTAACAGTAATTTGCCATGTTGCAAACAACTGCTTTTCTTTACAAAGAAACACTTTTGCGTTTCTTACTAAAGCTATTTTTGAAATGAACTCTTTCAAAACAATGTGATTATCTTCCAAAGTAAAGCTTCTACAGAGAAAAGGAAAACTGATCTCACTTCAAACAGTAATAGATATGTCGGAAAAATCTGCTTCTCTATAAGGAGAAGCACATGTGCATTTCTTAATAAAGCTTTTCCTAAAATGAATACACTTTAAAAAGAACGTGATTATATCTAAAAGCAAAGATTCTACAGAGAAAAGGAACACGGATCTCACTTCTAACAAGCCTTTGACATGTCACAAAGAACTGCTTTGCTTTACAGAAAAAGACATGTGCGTTTCTTACTAAAGCATTTCAAGAAATGAATACACTTTCAAAAGAATGTGATTATCTTTCAAATAAAGCTTCTACAGAGAAAAGGAATACTGATCTCACTTCAAACAATACTTTGACATGTCGCAAACAATTGCTTCTCTTTAACAAGATACACGTGGGTTTCTTAGTAAAGCTTTTCAAGAAATGAATACACTTTCAAAAGAACGTGATTATATTTCAAAGCATAGCTTCTACAGAGAAAAGGAACACTGATCTCACTTCTAACAGTAATTTGACATGTCGCAAACAACTTTTCTTTACACAGAAAGACGTGTGTTTCTTACTAAAGCTATTTATAAAATGAATACACTTTCCAAAGAATGTGACTTTCTTTCAAAGTAAAGCTTCTACGGAGAAAAGGAACATTGATATCACTTCTAACAATAATTTGACACGTCGCAAACAACTGCTTCTCTTTACAGGGAAACACATGTGTGTTTCTTCCTAAAGCTTTTCATGAAATGAATACACTTTGAAATAAATGTGATTATCTTTCAAAGTAAAGCTTCTACAGAGAAAGGAACACTTATCTCTCTTCCAAAAATACTTTGACATGTCGCAAAAAATGGCTTTTCTTTACAGAGAAACAGTTGTGCGTTTCTTACTAAAGCTATTTTTGAAATGAATACACTTTCAAAACAATGAGATTATCTTTCAAAGTAAAGCTTGTAGAGAGAAAAGAAAACTGTTCTCATTTTTAACAGTAATTTGACATGTCACAAACAACTGCTTTTCTTTAGAGAGAAATACATGTATGTTTCTTACTAAAGATTTTCAAGAAATGTATACACTTTCAAAAGAACGTGATTATCTTTCAAATTAAAGCTTGTACAGAGAAAAGGAATATTGATCTCACTTCAAACAATATTTTGACATGTCCCAAACAACTGCTTCTCCTAACCAAGTAACACATGTGCTTTGCTTACTAAAGTTTTAAAGAAATGAATACACTTTTAAAAGAACATGATTATATTTCAAAGCAGAGTTTCTACAGAGAATGGAACACTGATCTCACTTCTAACAATACTTTGACATGTCGCAAACAACTGCTTCTCTTTACAGAGAAACACTTGTGCGTTTCTTACTAAAGCTATTAATGAAATGAATACACTTTCAGAAGAATATGATTATCTTTCAAAGTAAAGTTGTACAGAGAAAGGTAAACTGATCTCACTTCTAACAATACTTTGACATGTCGCAAACAACTGCTTCTCTTTACCAAGAAACACATGTGTTTCTAACTAAAGCTGTTCAAGAAATGTATACACTTTCAAAAGAATGTGATTATCCTTCAAAGTAAAGCTTGTACAAAGAAAAGGAACACTGATATCACTTCTAACAAGACGTTGACATGTCGCAAAAAACTGCTTCTCTTTATCAAGAAACACGTGTGTTAGTTACTAAAGCTTTTCAGGAAATGAATACACTTTCAAAAGAATGTGATTATCTTTCAAAGTAAATCTTGTACCTAGAAAAGGAATATTGACCTCACTTCAAACAACACTTTGACATGTCGCAAACAACTGCTTCTCCTTACCAAGTAACACAAGTGCGTTTTAACTAAAGCTTTTCAGGAAAGAATACAGTTTCAAAATAGCGTGATTATCTTTCAATGTAAAGCTTGTACAGAGAAAAGGAACACTGATCTCACTAATAACAATACTTTGACATGTCGCAAAAAATGGCCTCTCTTTACAGAGAAACACATGTGCGTTTCTTACTAAAGCTATTTATGAAATAAATACACTTTCAAAGAATGTGGTTATCTTTCAAATTAAAGCTTCTACAGAGAAAAGCAACACTGATCTCAGGTCTAATAGGACGTTGACATGTCGCAAACAACTGCTTCTCATTACCAAGAAACACATGTGCGTTTCTTACTAAAGTTTTTAAAGAAATGAATACACTTTTTAAAGAACCAATTGTATTTCAAAGCAAAGCTTCTACAGAGAATGGAACACTGATCTCACTTCTAACAATACTTTGACATGTCGCAAACAACAGCTTCTCTTTACAGAGAAACACTTGTGCGTTTCTTACTAAAGCTATTAATGAAATGAATACACTTTCAAAGAATGTGATTATCTTTCAAAGTAAAGCTTCTACAGAGAAATGAATACTGATCACACTTCTAACAAGACTTTGACATGTCAGAAACAACTGCTTCTCTTTACCAAGACACACATGAGCATTATTACTAAAGCATTTCTAGAAATGAATACACTTTCAAAAGAACGTGACTATATTTCAAAATAAAGCTTCCACAGAGAAAATGAACACTGATCTCACTTCTAACAGTAATTTGACATGTCGAAAAGAAGTGCTTTTCTTTACAGAGAAACACATGTACATTTCTTACTAAAGCTTATCATGAAATGAATACACTTTCAAAAGAATATGATTATACTTCAAAGCAAAGCTTCTACAGAGAAAAGGAACACTGATCTCACTTCTAAAAATACTTGACATGTCGGAAAAAACTGCTTCTCTTTACAGAGAAACACACATGCGTTTCTTCCTAATGCTTTTCATGAAATGAATACACTTTGAAAAGAATGTGATTATCTTTCAAAGTAAAGCTTTTACAGAGAAAGGAACACTGATCTCTCTTCTAAAAATACTTTGACATGATGCATAATACGGCCTTTCTTTACAGAGAAACAACTGTGCGTTTCTTACTAAAGTTATATATGAAACTAATACACTTTCAAAAAACGTGATTATCTTTCAAAATAAAGCTTTGACAGAGAAAAGGAAAACTGATCTCACTTCTAATAGATATTTGACAGTTGCAAACGTCTGCTTCTTTACAGAGAATCTCATGTGTGTTTCATACTAAAACTTTTTAAGAAATGAATACACATTCAAAAGAACGTGATTATCATTCAAAGCAAAGCTTCTACAGAGGATGGAACACTGATCTCACTTCTAACAAGACTTTGACATTTAGGAAACAATTGAATCTCTTTACCAAGTAACACGTGTGTTTCTTACTAAAGCTAATCCTGAAATGAATACACTTTCAAAGGAATGTGATTATCTTTCAAAGTAAAGCTTCTACACAGAAAGGAACACTGATCTCTCTTCTAACAATACTTTGACATGTCGCAAAAAATGGCCTCTCTTTAGAGAAACACATGTGCGTTTCTTACTAAAGCTATTTATGAAATGAACACCCTTTCAAAAGAATGTGATTTTCTTTCAAAGTAAACCTGCTACAGAGAAAAGGAATACTGATTTCACTTCAAACAATACTTTGAATGTCGTAAACAACTGCTTCTCCTTACCAAGATACACATGTGTGTTTCATGCTAAAGCTTTTCAAGAAATGAATACACTTTCAAAAGAATGTGAATATCTTTCAAAGTAAAGCTTGTACAGAGAAAAGGAATACGGATCTCACTTCTACCAATACTTTAACATGTTCCAAAGAACTGCTTCTCTTTACAGAAAAACACATGTGCTTTTCTTACAAAAGCATTTCATGAAATAAATACACATTCAAAAGAACGTTATTATCTTTCAAAGTAAAACTTCTGCAGAGAAAAGGAAAACTAATCTCACTTCTAACAGTAATTTGACATGTCGCAAACATCTGCTTCTCTTTACAGAGAAACACATGTGCGTTTCTTACTAAAGCTTTTCAAGATATGAATACACTTTCAAAAGAACATGTTTATATTTCAAAACAAAGATTCTACAGAGAAAAGGAACACTGATCTCACTTCTAACAATACTTTGACATGTCGTAAACAATGGCTTCTCTTTACAAGGAACAGTTGTGCGTTTCTTACTTAAGTTATTTATGAAATGAATACACTTTCAAAGAATGTGATTATCTTTCAAAGTAAAGTTTCTAAAGAGAAATGAATACTGATCTCACTTCTAACAAGGCTTTGACATGTCAGAAACAACTGCCTTTCCTTACCAAGAAACACATGTGTGTTATTACTAAAGCATTTAAAGAAATAAATACACTTTCAAAAGAACGTGATTATATTTCAAATTAAAGCTTGCACACAGAAAATGACTACTGATCTCACTTCTAACAATACTTTGACATGTCGAAAACAACTGCTTCTCCTTACAGAGAAACACATGTGTGTTTCTTACAAAAGTATTTCATGAAATAAATGCACTTTCAAAAAAACGTGATTATCTTCCAAAGTAAAGCTTCTATAGAGAAAAGGAACACTGATCTCACTTCTAAAAAGACTTTGACATGTAGCAAAAACTGCTTCTCTTTACCAAGAAACACATGTGTTTCTTAATAAAGCTTTTCAAGAGATGAATACACTTTCAAAAGAACATGATTATATTTCAAAGCAAAGCTTCTACAGAGAAAAGTAACACTGATCTCACTTCTAACAGTAATTTGCCATGTTGCAAACAACTGCTTTTCTTTACAAAGAAACACTTTTGCGTTTCTTACTAAAGCTATTTTTGAAATGAACTCTTTCAAAACAATGTGATTATCTTCCAAAGTAAAGCTTCTACAGAGAAAAGGAAAACTGATCTCACTTCAAACAGTAATAGATATGTCGAAAAAATCTGCTTCTCTATAAGGAGAAGCACATGTGCATTTCTTAATAAAGCTTTTCCTAAAATGAATACACTTTAAAAAGAACGTGATTATATCTAAAAGCAAAGATTCTACAGAGAAAAGGAACACGGATCTCACTTCTAACAAGCCTTTGACATGTCACAAAGAACTGCTTTGCTTTACAGAAAAAGACATGTGCGTTTCTTACTAAAGCATTTCAAGAAATGAATACACTTTCAAAAGAATGTGATTATCTTTCAAATAAAGCTTCTACAGAGAAAAGGAATACTGATCTCACTTCAAACAATACTTTGACATGTCGCAAACAATTGCTTCTCTTTAACAAGATACACGTGGGTTTCTTAGTAAAGCTTTTCAAGAAATGAATACACTTTCAAAAGAACGTGATTATATTTCAAAGCATAGCTTCTACAGAGAAAAGGAACACTGATCTCACTTCTAACAGTAATTTGACATGTCGCAAACAACTTTTCTTTACACAGAAAGACGTGTGTTTCTTACTAAAGCTATTTATAAAATGAATACACTTTCCAAAGAATGTGACTTTCTTTCAAAGTAAAGCTTCTACGGAGAAAAGGAACATTGATATCACTTCTAACAATAATTTGACACGTCGCAAACAACTGCTTCTCTTTACAGGGAAACACATGTGTGTTTCTTCCTAAAGCTTTTCATGAAATGAATACACTTTGAAATAAATGTGATTATCTTTCAAAGTAAAGCTTCTACAGAGAAAGGAACACTTATCTCTCTTCCAAAAATACTTTGACATGTCGCAAAAAATGGCTTTTCTTTACAGAGAAACAGTTGTGCGTTTCTTACTAAAGCTATTTTTGAAATGAATACACTTTCAAAACAATGAGATTATCTTTCAAAGTAAAGCTTGTAGAGAGAAAAGAAAACTGTTCTCATTTTTAACAGTAATTTGACAGGTCACAAACAACTGCTTTTCTTTAGAGAGAAATACATGTATGTTTCTTACTAAAGATTTTCAAGAAATGTATACACTTTCAAAAGAACGTGATTATCTTTCAAATTAAAGCTTGTACAGAGAAAAGGAATATTGATCTCACTTCAAACAATATTTTGACATGTCCCAAACAACTGCTTCTCCTAACCAAGTAACACATGTGCTTTGCTTACTAAAGTTTTAAAGAAATGAATACACTTTTAAAAGAACATGATTATATTTCAAAGCAGAGTTTCTACAGAGAATGGAACACTGATCTCACTTCTAACAATACTTTGACATGTCGCAAACAACTGCTTCTCTTTACAGAGAAACACTTGTGCGTTTCTTACTAAAGCTATTAATGAAATGAATACACTTTCAGAAGAATATGATTATCTTTCAAAGTAAAGTTGTACAGAGAAAGGTAAACTGATCTCACTTCTAACAATACTTTGACATGTCGCAAACAACTGCTTCTCTTTACCAAGAAACACATGTGTTTCTAACTAAAGCTGTTCAAGAAATGTATACACTTTCAAAAGAATGTGATTATCCTTCAAAGTAAAGCTTGTACAAAGAAAAGGAACACTGATATCACTTCTAACAAGACGTTGACATGTCGCAAAAAACTGCTTCTCTTTATCAAGAAACACGTGTGTTAGTTACTAAAGCTTTTCAGGAAATGAATACACTTTCAAAAGAATGTGATTATCTTTCAAAGTAAATCTTGTACCTAGAAAAGGAATATTGACCTCACTTCAAACAACACTTTGACATGTCGCAAACAACTGCTTCTCCTTACCAAGTAACACAAGTGCGTTTTAACTAAAGCTTTTCAGGAAAGAATACAGTTTCAAAATAGCGTGATTATCTTTCAATGTAAAGCTTGTACAGAGAAAAGGAACACTGATCTCACTAATAACAATACTTTGACATGTCGCAAAAAATGGCCTCTCTTTACAGAGAAACACATGTGCGTTTCTTACTAAAGCTATTTATGAAATAAATACACTTTCAAAGAATGTGGTTATCTTTCAAATTAAAGCTTCTACAGAGAAAAGCAACACTGATCTCAGGTCTAATAGGACGTTGACATGTCGCAAACAACTGCTTCTCATTACCAAGAAACACATGTGCGTTTCTTACTAAAGTTTTTAAAGAAATGAATACACTTTTTAAAGAACCAATTGTATTTCAAAGCAAAGCTTCTACAGAGAATGGAACACTGATCTCACTTCTAACAATACTTTGACATGTCGCAAACAACAGCTTCTCTTTACAGAGAAACACTTGTGCGTTTCTTACTAAAGCTATTAATGAAATGAATACACTTTCAAAGAATGTGATTATCTTTCAAAGTAAAGCTTCTACAGAGAAATGAATACTGATCACACTTCTAACAAGACTTTGACATGTCAGAAACAACTGCTTCTCTTTACCAAGACACACATGAGCATTATTACTAAAGCATTTCTAGAAATGAATACACTTTCAAAAGAACGTGACTATATTTCAAAATAAAGCTTCCACAGAGAAAATGAACACTGATCTCACTTCTAACAGTAATTTGACATGTCGAAAAGAAGTGCTTTTCTTTACAGAGAAACACATGTACATTTCTTACTAAAGCTTATCATGAAATGAATACACTTTCAAAAGAATATGATTATACTTCAAAGCAAAGCTTCTACAGAGAAAATGAACACTGATCTCACTTCTAAAAATACTTGACATGTCGGAAAAAACTGCTTCTCTTTACAGAGAAACACACATGCGTTTCTTCCTAATGCTTTTCATGAAATGAATACACTTTGAAAAGAATGTGATTATCTTTCAAAGTAAAGCTTTTACAGAGAAAGGAACACTGATCTCTCTTCTAAAAATACTTTGACATGATGCATAATACGGCCTTTCTTTACAGAGAAACAACTGTGCGTTTCTTACTAAAGTTATATATGAAACTAATACACTTTCAAAAAACGTGATTATCTTTCAAAATAAAGCTTTGACAGAGAAAAGGAAAACTGATCTCACTTCTAATAGATATTTGACAGTTGCAAACGTCTGCTTCTTTACAGAGAATCTCATGTGTGTTTCATACTAAAACTTTTTAAGAAATGAATACACATTCAAAAGAACGTGATTATCATTCAAAGCAAAGCTTCTACAGAGGATGGAACACTGATCTCACTTCTAACAAGACTTTGACATTTAGGAAACAATTGAATCTCTTTACCAAGTAACACGTGTGTTTCTTACTAAAGCTAATCCTGAAATGAATACACTTTCAAAGGAATGTGATTATCTTTCAAAGTAAAGCTTCTACACAGAAAGGAACACTGATCTCTCTTCTAACAATACTTTGACATGTCGCAAAAAATGGCCTCTCTTTAGAGAAACACATGTGCGTTTCTTACTAAAGCTATTTATGAAATGAACACCCTTTCAAAAGAATGTGATTTTCTTTCAAAGTAAACCTGCTACAGAGAAAAGGAATACTGATTTCACTTCAAACAATACTTTGAATGTCGTAAACAACTGCTTCTCCTTACCAAGATACACATGTGTGTTTCATGCTAAAGCTTTTCAAGAAATGAATACACTTTCAAAAGAATGTGAATATCTTTCAAAGTAAAGCTTGTACAGAGAAAAGGAATACGGATCTCACTTCTACCAATACTTTAACATGTTCCAAAGAACTGCTTCTCTTTACAGAAAAACACATGTGCTTTTCTTACAAAAGCATTTCATGAAATAAATACACATTCAAAAGAACGTTATTATCTTTCAAAGTAAAACTTCTGCAGAGAAAAGGAAAACTAATCTCACTTCTAACAGTAATTTGACATGTCGCAAACATCTGCTTCTCTTTACAGAGAAACACATGTGCGTTTCTTACTAAAGCTTTTCAAGATATGAATACACTTTCAAAAGAACATGTTTATATTTCAAAACAAAGATTCTACAGAGAAAAGGAACACTGATCTCACTTCTAACAATACTTTGACATGTCGTAAACAATGGCTTCTCTTTACAAGGAACAGTTGTGCGTTTCTTACTTAAGTTATTTATGAAATGAATACACTTTCAAAGAATGTGATTATCTTTCAAAGTAAAGTTTCTAAAGAGAAATGAATACTGATCTCACTTCTAACAAGGCTTTGACATGTCAGAAACAACTGCCTTTCCTTACCAAGAAACACATGTGTGTTATTACTAAAGCATTTAAAGAAATAAATACACTTTCAAAAGAACGTGATTATATTTCAAATTAAAGCTTGCACACAGAAAATGACTACTGATCTCACTTCTAACAATACTTTGACATGTCGAAAACAACTGCTTCTCCTTACAGAGAAACACATGTGTGTTTCTTACAAAAGTATTTCATGAAATAAATGCACTTTCAAAAAAACGTGATTATCTTCCAAAGTAAAGCTTCTATAGAGAAAAGGAACACTGATCTCACTTCTAAAAAGACTTTGACATGTAGCAAAAACTGCTTCTCTTTACCAAGAAACACATGTGTTTCTTAATAAAGCTTTTCAAGAGATGAATACACTTTCAAAAGAACATGATTATATTTCAAAGCAAAGCTTCTACAGAGAAAAGTAACACTGATCTCACTTCTAACAGTAATTTGCCATGTTGCAAACAACTGCTTTTCTTTACAAAGAAACACTTTTGCGTTTCTTACTAAAGCTATTTTTGAAATGAACTCTTTCAAAACAATGTGATTATCTTCCAAAGTAAAGCTTCTACAGAGAAAAGGAAAACTGATCTCACTTCAAACAGTAATAGATATGTCGGAAAAATCTGCTTCTCTATAAGGAGAAGCACATGTGCATTTCTTAATAAAGCTTTTCCTAAAATGAATACACTTTAAAAAGAACGTGATTATATCTAAAAGCAAAGATTCTACAGAGAAAAGGAACACGGATCTCACTTCTAACAAGCCTTTGACATGTCACAAAGAACTGCTTTGCTTTACAGAAAAAGACATGTGCATTTCTTACTAAAGCATTTCAAGAAATGAATACACTTTCAAAAGAATGTGATTATCTTTCAAATAAAGCTTCTACAGAGAAAAGGAATACTGATCTCACTTCAAACAATACTTTGACATGTCGCAAACAATTGCTTCTCTTTAACAAGATACACGTGGGTTTCTTAGTAAAGCTTTTCAAGAAATGAATACACTTTCAAAAGAACGTGATTATATTTCAAAGCATAGCTTCTACAGAGAAAAGGAACACTGATCTCACTTCTAACAGTAATTTGACATGTCGCAAACAACTTTTCTTTACACAGAAAGACGTGTGTTTCTTACTAAAGCTATTTATAAAATGAATACACTTTCCAAAGAATGTGACTTTCTTTCAAAGTAAAGCTTCTACGGAGAAAAGGAACATTGATATCACTTCTAACAATAATTTGACACGTCGCAAACAACTGCTTCTCTTTACAGGGAAACACATGTGTGTTTCTTCCTAAAGCTTTTCATGAAATGAATACACTTTGAAATAAATGTGATTATCTTTCAAAGTAAAGCTTCTACAGAGAAAGGAACACTTATCTCTCTTCCAAAAATACTTTGACATGTCGCAAAAAATGGCTTTTCTTTACAGAGAAACAGTTGTGCGTTTCTTACTAAAGCTATTTTTGAAATGAATACACTTTCAAAACAATGAGATTATCTTTCAAAGTAAAGCTTGTAGAGAGAAAAGAAAACTGTTCTCATTTTTAACAGTAATTTGACAGGTCACAAACAACTGCTTTTCTTTAGAGAGAAATACATGTATGTTTCTTACTAAAGATTTTCAAGAAATGTATACACTTTCAAAAGAACGTGATTATCTTTCAAATTAAAGCTTGTACAGAGAAAAGGAATATTGATCTCACTTCAAACAATATTTTGACATGTCCCAAACAACTGCTTCTCCTAACCAAGTAACACATGTGCTTTGCTTACTAAAGTTTTAAAGAAATGAATACACTTTTAAAAGAACATGATTATATTTCAAAGCAGAGTTTCTACAGAGAATGGAACACTGATCTCACTTCTAACAATACTTTGACATGTCGCAAACAACTGCTTCTCTTTACAGAGAAACACTTGTGCGTTTCTTACTAAAGCTATTAATGAAATGAATACACTTTCAGAAGAATATGATTATCTTTCAAAGTAAAGTTGTACAGAGAAAGGTAAACTGATCTCACTTCTAACAATACTTTGACATGTCGCAAACAACTGCTTCTCTTTACCAAGAAACACATGTGTTTCTAACTAAAGCTGTTCAAGAAATGTATACACTTTCAAAAGAATGTGATTATCCTTCAAAGTAAAGCTTGTACAAAGAAAAGGAACACTGATATCACTTCTAACAAGACGTTGACATGTCGCAAAAAACTGCTTCTCTTTATCAAGAAACACATGTGTGTTAGTTACTAAAGCTTTTCAGGAAATGAATACACTTTCAAAAGAATGTGATTATCTTTCAAAGTAAATCTTGTACCTAGAAAAGGAATATTGACCTCACTTCAAATAACACTTTGACATGTCGCAAACAACTGCTTCTCCTTACCAAGTAACACAAGTGCGTTTTAACTAAAGCTTTTCAGGAAAGAATACAGTTTCAAAATAGCGTGATTATCTTTCAATGTAAAGCTTGTACAGAGAAAAGGAACACTGATCTCACTAATAACAATACTTTGACATGTCGTAAACAATGGCTTCTCTTTACAAGGAACAGTTGTGCATTTCTTACTAAGTTATTTATGAAATGAATACACTTTCAAAGAATGTGATTATCTTTCAAAGTAAAGTTTCTAAAGAGAAATGAATACTGATCTCACTTCTAACAAGGCTTTGACATGTCAGAAACAACTGCCTTTCCTTACCAAGAAACACATGTGTGTTATTACTAAAGCATTTAAAGAAATAAATACACTTTCAAAAGAACGTGATTATATTTCAAATTAAAGCTTGCACACAGAAAATGACTACTGATCTCACTTCTTACAATACTTTGACATGTCGAAAACAACTGCTTCTCCTTACAGAGAAACAAATGTGTGTTTCTTACAAAAGTATTTCATGAAATAAATGCACTTTCAAAAAAACGTGATTATCTTCCAAAGTAAAGCTTCTATAGAGAAAAGGAACACTGATCTCACTTCTAAAAAGACTTTGACATGTAGCAAAAACTGCTTCTCTTTACCAAGAAACACATGTGTTTCTTAATAAAGCTTTTCAAGAGATGAATACACTTTCAAAAGAACATGATTATATTTCAAAGCAAAGCTTCTACAGAGAAAAGTAACACTGATCTCACTTCTAACAGTAATTTGCCATGTTGCAAACAACTGCTTTTCTTTACAAAGAAACACTTTTGCGTTTCTTACTAAAGCTATTTTTGAAATGAACTCTTTCAAAACAATGTGATTATCTTCCAAAGTAAAGCTTCTACAGAGAAAAGGAAAACTGATCTCACTTCAAACAGTAATAGATATGTCGAAAAAATCTGCTTCTCTATAAGGAGAAGCACATGTGCATTTCTTAATAAAGCTTTTCCTAAAATGAATACACTTTAAAAAGAACGTGATTATATTTAAAAGCAAAGATTCTAAAGAGAAAAGGAACACGGATCTCACTTCTAACAAGCCTTTGACATGTCACAAAGAACTGCTTTGCTTTACAGAAAAAGACATGTGCGTTTCTTACTAAAGCATTTCAAGAAATGAATACACTTTGAAAAGAATGTGATTATCTTTCAAATAAAGCTTCTACAGAGAAAAGGAATACTGATCTCACTTCAAACAATACTTTGACATGTCGCAAACAATTGCTTCTCTTTAACAAGATACACGTGGGTTTCTTAGTAAAGCTTCTCAAGAAATGAATACACTTTCAAAAGAACGTGATTATATTTCAAAGCATAGCTTCTACAGAGAAAAGGAACACTGATCTCACTTCTAACAGTAATTTGACATGTCGCAAACAACTTTTCTTTACACAGAAAGACGTGTGTTTCTTACTAAAGCTATTTATAAAATGAATACACTTTCCAAAGAATGTGACTTTCTTTCAAAGTAAAGCTTCTACGGAGAAAAGGAACATTGATATCACTTCTAACAATAATTTGACACGTCGCAAACAACTGCTTCTCTTTACAGGGAAACACATGTGTGTTTCTTCCTAAAGCTTTTCATGAAATGAATACACTTTGAAATAAATGTGATTATCTTTCAAAGTAAAGCTTCTACAGAGAAAGGAACACTTATCTCTCTTCCAAAAATACTTTGACATGTCGCAAAAAAATGGCTTTTCTTTACAGAGAAACAGTTGTGCGTTTCTTACTAAAGCTATTTTTGAAATGAATACACTTTCAAAACAATGAGATTATCTTTCAAAGTAAAGCTTGTAGAGAGAAAAGAAAACTGTTCTCATTTTTAACAGTAATTTGACATGTCACAAACAACTGCTTTTCTTTAGAGAGAAATACATGTATGTTTCTTACTAAAGATTTTCAAGAAATGTATACACTTTCAAAAGAACGTGATTATCTTTCAAATTAAAGCTTGTACAGAGAAAAGGAATATTGATCTCACTTCAAACAATATTTTGACATGTCCCAAACAACTGCTTCTCCTATCCAAGTAACACATGTGCTTTGCTTACTAAAGTTTTAAAGAAATGAATACACTTTTAAAAGAACATGATTATATTTCAAAACAGAGTTTCTACAGAGAATGGAACACTGATCTCACTTCTAACAATACTTTGACATGTCGCAAACAACTGCTTCTCTTTACAGAGAAACACTTGTGCGTTTCTTACTAAAGCTATTAATGAAATGAATACACTTTCAGAAGAATATGATTATCTTTCAAAGTAAAGTTGTACAGAGAAAGGTAAACTGATCTCACTTCTAACAATACTTTGACATGTCGCAAACAACTGCTTCTCTTTACCAAGAAACACATGTGTTTCTAACTAAAGCTGTTCAAGAAATGTATACACTTTCAAAAGAATGTGATTATCCTTCAAAGTAAAGCTTGTACAAAGAAAAGGAACACTGATATCACTTCTAACAAGACGTTGACATGTCGCAAAAAACTGCTTCTCTTTATCAAGAAACACATGTGTGTTAGTTACTAAAGCTTTTCAGGAAATGAATACACTTTCAAAAGAATGTGATTATCTTTCAAAGTAAATCTTGTACCTAGAATAGGAATATTGACCTCACTTCAAACAACACTTTGACATGTCGCAAACAACTGCTTCTCCTTACCAAGTAACACAAGTGCGTTTCTAACTAAAGCTTTTCAGGAAAGATTACACTTTCAAAAGAATGAGATTATCTTTCAAAATGAAGCTTGTACAGAGAAAAGGAACACTGATCCCACTTCTAACAAACATTTGACATGTCACAAACAACTGCTTTTCTTCACAGAGAAAGACATGTGCTCTTCTTACTAAAGCTTTTAATAAAATGAATACACTTTCAAAAGAATGTGGTTATCTTTCAATGTAAAGCTTCTACAGAGAAAGGTACACTGATCTCACTTGTAAAAATACTTTGATATGTCGCAAAGAAATGCTTCCCTTTACAGAGAAAGACATGTGCGTTTCTTACTAAAGCTATTTATAAAATAAATTCACTTTCAAAAGAATGTGATTATCTTTCAAAGTAAAGCTTGTACAGAGAAAGGTACACTGATCTCACTTCTAACGATACTTTGATATGCCGCAAACAACTGCTTCTCTTTACCAAGAAACACAAGTGCGTTTCTAACTTAAGCTTTTCAAGAAAAACTACACTTTCAAAATAATGTGATTATCTTTCAAAATAAAGCTTGTACAGAGAAAAGGAACACTAATCTCACTTCTCACAATACTTTGACATGTCACAAACAACTGCTTCTCTTTACTAAGAAACACATGTGCGTTTCTAAATAAGCTTTTCAGGAAATGAACGCACTTTCAAAGCAATGTGATTATCTTTCAAAGTAAAGCTTGTACAGAGAAAAAGAATACTTATCTCAGTTCTAACAATACTTTGTCAGGTCGCAAACAACTGCTTCTCTTTACCGAGAAACACTTGTGTGTTTCTTAAAAGAATTTCATGCAATAAATACACTTTCAAAAGAACATGATTATCTTTGAAAGCAAAGTTTTACAGAGAAAAGGAACACTGTTTTCACTTCTAACTATACTTTTACATGTCCCAGACATCTGCTCCTCTTTTCAGAGAAACACATGTGCGTTTTACACTAAAACATTTTATGAATTTATTACACTTTCCAAAGAATGTGATTATCTTTCAGAGTAAGTTTGTACAGAGAAAAGGAACACTGTTCTGACTTCTTAACAATACTTTGACATTTTCCAAACAACTGCTTCTCTTTTCATAGATAAAAATGTGCGTTTCTCACTAAATCATTTCATGAAATTATACACTTTCAAAAGAATGTGATTATCTTTTAAAGTAAAGATTGTACAGAGAAATGGAACACTGTTCACACTTCTAACAATACTTAGTCTTGTCGGAAAAAACTGCATCTGTTTTTAGAAAAACACATGTGTGTTTCTCACTAAAGCATTTCATGAATTTATACACTTTCAAGAGAATGTGATTATCTCTCTAAGTAAGGTTTGTATAGAGAAAAGTAACACTCTTCTCAATTCTTAACAATACTTTGACATGTTCCAAAGAACTGCTTCTCTTTTCAGAGATACACATGTGCGTTTCTCACTAAACCATTTAATGAAATTATACACATTCAAAAGAACGTGATTTGCTATCAAAGTAATGATTGTACAGAGAAAAGGAACACTGTTCTCACTTCTAACAATACTTTTTCCGGTCGCAAAGAACTGCACCTCTTTTCAGAGTAACACATGTCCGTTTCTCAATAAAGCATTTCATGATATTATATACTTTCAAAAGAACGTGATTATCTTTCAAAATAAAGTTTGTACAGAGAAAAGAAACACTGTTGTCACTTCAAGCAATACTTTTACATGTCCCAAAAAACTGCTACACATTTCAGAGAAACACATGTGCTTTTCTCACTAAAGCATTTAATGAAATTATACACTTTCAAAATAAGGTGATTTTCTTTCAAAGTAAAGATTGTACAGACAAATGGAACAATGTTCTCACTTCTAACAATACTTTGTCATGTCGAAAACAACTGCTTCTCTTTTCAGAGATACACATGTGTGTATCTTACTAAACCATTTCATGGAATTATTCACTTTGAAAAGAATGCAATTTTCTTTTAGTAAAGATTGTAAAGAAAAAAGCAATACTGTACTAACTTCTAACAATACTTTGTCAAGTCTCAAACAACTACCCCTCTTTTCAGAGAAACGTGTGCATTTCTCACTAAAGCATTTCATGTAATTATACACTTTCAAAAGAACGTGATTTTCTTTCAAAGTAAAGTTTGTACAGAGAAAAGGAACACTGTTCTCACTTCTAACAATACTTTTATATGTTCCAAACAACTGTTCCTCTTTTAAGAGAAACACATTGTGTTTCTCACTAAACCATTTCATGAAATTATACACTTTCAAAAGTACGTGATTTTCTTTCAAATAAAGTTTGTACAAGAAATGGAACACTGTTCTCACTTGTAACAATACTTTTTCATGTTGCATACCACTTCTTCTCTTTACAAAGAATCACATGTGCTGTTCTCACTAAAGCATTTCAAGAAATTATACACTTTCAAAAGAACGTGATTATCTTTCAAAGTAAAGTTTGTACAGAGAAAAGGAACACTGTTCTCACTTCTAAGAATACTTTTATATGTTCCAAACAACTGCTCCTCTTTTAAGAGAAACACATGTGCATTTCTCACTAAAGCATTTCATGAAAATATACACTTTCAATGAACATGATTTTCTTTCAAATTAAAGCTTGCACAAAGAAAAGCAAAACAGAACTCACTTCTAACTCTTCTTTGACATGTTCCAATCTTGATATCTTCCAAACAACTGCTTCTCTTTTCAGACAAACACATGTCCATTTCTCAATAAAGCATTTCATAAAATTATACACTTTCAAAAGAACGTGATTATCTTTCAATGTAAAGTTTGTACAGAGAAAAGAAACAGTCTTCTCACTTCTAACAATACATTTACATGTCCCACACAAATGCTCCTCTTTTCAGAGAAACACATGTGCGTTTCTCACTAAAACATTCTATGAAATTATACATTTTTAAAATAATGTGATTTTCTTTCAAAGTAAAGCTTGCACAAAGAAAAGTAAACAGAACTCACTTCTAACTCTTCTTTGACATGTTCCAAACTTGGTATCTTCCAAACAACTGCTTCTCTTTTCAGACAAACACATGTCTTTTTCTCAATAAAGCATTTCATAAAATTATACACTTTCAAAAGAACGTGATTATCTTTTAATGTAAAGTTTGTACAGAGAAAAGAAACAGTCTTCTCACTTCTAACAATACTTTTACAAGTCCCACACAACTGCTTCTCTTTTCAGAGAAACACATGTGCATTTCTCACTAAACCATTTCATGAAATTATACACTTTCAAAAGAATGTGATTTTCTTTTAAAGTAAAGATTGTACAGATAAATTGAACACTGATAATACTTGTAACAATACTTTGTCATGTTGCAAACAACTGTCCCTCTTTTCAGAGAAACACATGTGCATTTCTCACTAAAACGTTTCATGAAAGTGTACACTTTCAAAACAATGTGATTTTCTTTCAAATAAAGTTTGTACAAGAAATGGAACACTGTTCTCACTTCTAACAATACTTTTTCATGTTGCAAACCACTCCTTCTCTTTACAAAAATTAAATGTGCATTTCTCACTAAAGCATTTCAAGAAATTATACACTTTCAAAAGAACGTGATTATCTTTCAAAGTAAAGTTTGTACAGAGAAAAGGAACACTGTTCTCACTTTTAACAATACTTTTATATGTTCCAAACAACTGCTTCTCTTTTCAGACAAACACATGTCTGTTTCTCAATAATGAATTTCATGAAATTATACACTTTCAAAAGAACGTGATTATCTTTCAATGTAAAGGTTTTACAGAGAAAAGAAACAGTCTTCTCACTTCTAACAATACTTCTACATGTCCCACACAAATGTTCTTCTTTCCAGAGAAACACATGTGCGTTTCTCCCTAAATCATTTCATGAAATTATACAGTTTCAAAAGAATGTGATTTTCTTTTAAAGTAAAGATTGTACAGATAAATTGAACACTGTTAATACTTGTAACAATACTTTGTCATCTTGCAAACAACTGCACATCTTTTCAGAGAAATACATGTGCGTTTCTCACTAAAACATTTCATGAAATTATCCACGTTCAAAAGAACGTGATTATCTTTCAAAGTAAAGTTTGTACAGAGAAAAGGAACACTGTTCTCACTTCTAACAATACTTTGACATGTTCCAAACAACTGCTTCTCTTTTTAGAGATACACATGTGCATTTCTCACTAAACCATTTCATGAAATTATTCACTTTCAAAAAAATGTGATTTTTATTCAAAGTAAAGATTGTACAGAGAAAAGGAACACTGTACTCACTTCTAACAGTACTTTGTCATGTCGCAAACAACTGCGCTTCTTTTCAGAGGAAAACATTTACTTTTCTCACCAAAGCATTTCATGAAATTATACACTTTCAAAAGAATGTGATTATCTTTCAAAGTAAAGTTTGAACAAAAAAAAGAAACACTCTTCTCACTTCTAAAAATACTCATAAATGTCCTAAACAACTGCTCCCCTTTTCAGAGAAACACATGTGCGTTTCTCACTAAATCATTTCATGAAAATATACACTTTCAATGAATATGATTTTCTTTCAAAGTAAAGCTTGCACAAAGAAAAGCAAAACAGAACTCTCCTCTAACTCTTCTTTGCCATGTTCCAAACAACTGCTTCTCTTTTCAGAGAAACACATGTGTGTTCCTCAGTGAAACATTTCATGAAATTATACGCTTTAAAAGAATGTCATTATCTTTCAAAGTAAAGTTAGTACAGAGCAAAGGAACACTGTTCTCACTCCTAACAATACTTTGACATGTTCCAAACAACTGCTTCTCTTTTCAGAGATACACATGTGCGTTTCTCACTAAATCATTTTATGTAATTATTCACTTTCAACAGAATGTGATTTTCTTTCAAAGTAAAAATTGTACAGAGAAAAGGAACACTGTACTCACTTCTAACAATACTTTGTCATGTTGCAAACAACTGCCCGTCTTTTCAGAGAAAAACATTTACTTTTCCCACCAAAAGACTTCATGAAATTATACACTTTCAAAAGAACGTGATTTTCTTTTAAATAATCTTGCAGAAAGAACAGAAAAACAGAACTCACTTATTACTCTTCTTTGAAATGCTCTAAACTAGACATGTTCCAAACATTTGCTTCTGTTTGAAGAGAAACACATGTGCATTTCCCACTAAAGCATTTCATGAAATTATACACTTTCAGAAGATAAAGATAGTACAGAGAAATGAAACACTGTTCATACTTCAAAAAATACATTGTCATGTCACACACAACTGCCCCTCTTTTCAGAGAAACACAGGGAGTTTGTCACTAAAGCATTTCATGAAATTATACACTTTCAAAGAACATGATTATCTTTCAAAGTAAAGTTGTACAGAGAAAAAGAACACTGTTCTCACTTCTTAACAAGACTTTGACATGTTCCAAACAACTGCTTCTCTTTTCAGAGATACACATGTGCATTTCTCACTAAACTTTTTCATGAAATTGTACACTTTCAAAACAACGTTATTTTCTTTCAAATAAAGTTTGTACAGAGAAAAGGAACACTGTTCTAACTTCTAACAATTCTTTGTCTGATCGCAAAGAACTGCTCCTCTTTTCAGAGAAACACATGTGCATTTCTTACTTAAGCATTTCATGAAATTATACACTTTCAAAATAACGTGATTATCTTTCAAAGTAAAGTTTGAACAGAGAAAAGATACCCTGTTCTAAATTCTAAAAATACTTTTAAATGTCCTAAACAACTGCTCCTCTTTTCAGAAAAACACATGTCAATTTCTCACTAAAGCATTTCATGAAATTATACACTTTCCAAAGAACATGATTTTATTTCAAAGAAAAGCTTGAACAAAGAAAAGCAAAACGGAACTCACTTCTAACTCTTTTTTGAGATGTTCCAGACTTGTCATCTTCCAAATGTTGTCATTCGAAAACTACACTGTTCTTACTCTAACAACTTTGTCATGTCGAAAACTACTTCTCTTTTCAAAGAACATGTGCATTTCTGACTTAAAGCATTTCATGAGATTATACACTTTCAAAAGAACATGATTATCTTTCAAATAAAGTTTGTATAGAGAAATGGAACACAGTTCTCCCTTCTAATACACTTTCAAAAAACGTGATTATACTTCAAATTTAAGCTTATACAGAGAAAAGGAACAGTGCTCTCACTTCTAACAATCCTTTGACATATCCCAAACAACTGCTTCTCTTTTCAGAGAAATGCATGTGCGTTTCTCACTAAAGATTCTCATGAAATTAGCACACTTTCAAAGAATGTGATTATCTTTCAAAGAAAACTTCTACAGAGAAAAGTAACAATGCTCTCATTTCTAACAAACCTTTGACATGTCCCAAACAACTGGTTCTTTTTTCAGAGAAATGCATGTGGGTTTCTCACTAAAGCATTTTGTGAAATTAATACGCTTTATAAAAAACGTCATTATCATTCTAAGAAAAGCTTCTAAAAAGAAAAGTAACAACACTCTCACTTCTATCATTCCTTTGACATGTCCCAAACAATTGCTTCTCTGTTCACAGAAACACTTTCAAAGAAACTGATTATCTTTCAAAGTAAAGCTTGTACAAAGAAAAGTATAAATTCTCTCACTTCTAACAATCCTTTGACATGTGCTGAACAACCGGTTCTCTTTTCAGAAAAACGCATCTACATTTCTGACTAAAGCTTCTCATGAAATTAGTATATTTTCAAAACAACGTGATTACCTTTAAAAGTAAAGCTTCTACAGAGAAAAGTAACAATGCTCACACATCTAACCAACCTTTGACATGTCTTAAACAACTGCTTCTTTTTCAGAGAAACACATGTGGGTTTCTCAATAAAGCATATTGTGAAATTAATACACTTTAGAAAGAACGCCATTATCTTTCAAAGTAAAGCTAGTAAAGAAAAAAGCAACTCTACACTCAATTCTAACAATACTTATAGATATCTCTAACAACTGATTCTCTTTCAGAGAAACACGTGTGCGTTTCTCACTAGAGATTTTCATGCAATTAATACACTTTCAAAAGAACGTACTCCTTCAAAATCAAGCTTGTACAGAGAAAGGGAACACTGCTCTCACTTAAGCAATCCTTTGACATATCCCAAACAACTGCTTCTCTTTTCAGAGAAACACATGTGCGTTTCTCACTAAAGCTTCTCATAAAATAGTACTCTTTCAAAAGATCGTGATTATGTCTCAAAGGAAATCTTCTACAGAGAAAAGTTAGGTAACAACGTTCTCACTTCTATCAATCCTTTGACACATCCCAAACAATTGCTTCTCTTTTCAGAGAAACAAATCTGCATTTCTCATGAAAACTTTCCACGAAATTAATACAATTTTAAAACACTGTGATTAGCTTTCAAAGTAAAACTTGTACAAAGAAAAGCTAAAGGCTCTCACTTCTAACAATGCATGGACATGGCCGTAACAACTGCTTCTCATGAAATTAGTACAGAGAAAAGGAAAACTGCTCTCACTTCTAACAATCCTTTGTCATGTCCCAAACAAATTCTTCTCTTTTCATAGAAATACATGTGCTTTTCTCACTAAAGCATTTCATTAAATTAATACACTTTCAAAAGAATGTGATTATTGTTCATATTCAAGCTTGTACAGAGAAAGGGAACACTGCTCTCATTTCTAATAATCCATTGACATGTCCCAAATGATTCTTCTCTTTACAAAGAAACACATATGTGTTTCTTACTAAAGCTTTCATGAAATTAATACACTTTCAAAAGAACATGATTATCTTTCAAAGTAAAGCTTCTACAGAGAAAAGGAACAATGGTCTCCCTTTTAACAATGCTTTGACATGTCACAAACAACTGCGTTTTTTTTTGAGAGAAACACATATGCTTTTCTCACCATGTCCCAAACTGCTTCTCTTCTCAGAGAAACACATGAGCGCTTCTCACGAAAGCTTTTCATTAAATTACACAATTTCAAAAGAACGAGATTATCTTTCAAATTAAAGCTTGTACAGAGAAAAGCAACTCTACACTCAATTATAACAATACTTTTACATTTCCCAAACAACTACTTCTCCTTTCCGAGAAACACGTGTGAGTTTCTCAGTAGAGATTTTCATGAAATTGGTACACTTTCAATGAACGTGATCATCTTTCAAAGGAAAACTTCTACAGAGAAAAGTAACAATGCTCTCACTTCTAACAATGTTTTCACATTGCCCAAAAAACTGCTTCTCTTTTCAGAGAAACACATGTGTATTTCTCAGGAAAGCTTTCCATGAAAGTAATACAATTTCAAAACAACATGATTATCTTTCAAAGTAAAACGTTTACAAATAAAAGCTAATGGTTCTCACTTCTAAAAATGCTTTGACATGGCAGAAACAACTGCTTCTCTTCAGAATAACACATGTGCTTTTCTCACTAAAGCTTCTTATGAAATTCATAGATTTCAAAGCAACTAATTATCTTTCATGTAAAGCTTGTACAGAGAAAAGCATACCTTCTCTCACTTCTAACAATCCTTTGACTTGTGCCAAACAACTGCTTCTTTCGTCAGAGAAAGACATGTACATTTCTCACTAAAACATCTCATGAAACTAGTATACTTTCTAAAGAATATGATTATCTTTCAAATTAAAGTTACTACAGAGAAAAGTAACAATGCTCTCACTTCTATCAATCCTTTGACATGTCCCAAACAACTGCATCTCTTTTCAGAGAAACACATGTGTGTTATTCACAATAGCTTCTCATGAAATTAGTACACTTTCAAAAGAACGTGATTATTTTTCGAAGGAAAGCTTCTACAGAGAAAAGTAACAATGCTCTCTCTTATAACAATGCTTTGTCTTGTCCCAAACAACTGCTTCTCTTTTCAGAGAAACACATGTGTGTTACTCACAATAGCTTCTCATGAAATTAGTACACTTTAAAAAGAACAAGATTATCTTTTAGGTAAAGCTTGTACAGAGAAAAGCACAACTACACTCAATTCTAACATTACTTTTACATGTCCCAAACAACTGATTCTCTTTTCAGTGAAACTCATGTGTGCTTCTCACTAGAGATTTTCATGAAATTAATAAACTTGCAAAAGAACGTGATTATACTTCAAATTTAAGCTTGTACAGAGAAAAGGAATAGTGCTCTCACCTCTAACAATGCTTTCCCATTGCCCAAACAACTGCTTCTCTTTTCAGAGAAACACAGGTGTGTTTCTCACTAAAGCATTTTGTGAAATTAATACACTTTAAAAAGAACGTCATTATCTTTCAAAGAAAGCTTCTACAGAGAAAAGTAACAAGGATGTCAATTCTAAAAATCCTTTGATATGTCCCAAACAACTCCTTCTCTTTTCAGAGAAACACCTGTGCATTTCTCCCTCAAGCTGCTCATGAAATTAGTACACTTTCAACAGAACGAGATTAACTTTCAAAGTAAAGCTAGTACAGAGAAAAGCCCACTGCTCTCACATCTAACAATGTTTTCACAATGCCCAAGAAACTGCTTCTCTTTTCAGAGAAACACATGTGTGCTTCTCATGAAAGCTTTCCATGAAATTAATACAATTTCAAAACAACACGATTATCTTTCAAAGTAAAAGTTGTACAATGAAAAGCTAATAGCTCTCACTTCTCACAATGCTTTTAAATGGCCAAAACAACTGCTTCTCTTTTCAGAATAACACATGTGTTTTTTTCACTAAAGCTTGTTATGAAATTCATAGACTTTCAAAGCAACTGATTATTTTTCTTGTAAAGCTTGTACAGAGAAGAGCATACTTTCTCTCACGTCTAACAATCCTTTGACATGTACCAAACAACTGCTTCTTTTATCAGAGAAAGACATGTGTGTTTCTCACAAAAATTTCTCATGAAACTAGAATAATTTCTAAAGAATGTAATTATCTTTCAAATTAATGCTTCTTCAGAGAAAAGTAACAATGGTCTCACTTCTATCAACCCTTTGACATGTCCCAAACAACTGCTTCTCTTTTCAGAGAAACTCATGTGTGTTACTCAATATAGCATCTCATGAAATTAGTACACTTTCAAAGAATGTCATTATCTTTCAAAGGAAACCTTCTACAGAGAAAAGTAACAATGCTCTCTCTTATATCAATCCTTTGTCATGTCCCAAACAACGGCTTCCCTTTTCAGAGAAACACATGTTCATTTCTCAATAAAGAATTTCATGAAATTAATACACTTTAAAAAGAACGTGATTATACTTCAAATTTAAGCTTGTACAGAGAAAAGGAACAGTGCTCTCACTTCTAACAATCCTTTGACATATCCCAAACAACTGCTTCTCTTTTCAGAGAAACGCATGTGAGTTTCTCACTAAATATTCTCATGAAATTAGTACAGTTTCAAAAGAATGTGATTATCTTTCAAAGGAAAGCTTCTACAGAGAAAAGTAACAATGCTCTCACCTCTAACAATGCTTTCCCTTTGCCCAAACAACTGCTTCTCTTTTCAGAGTAACACATGCGCGTTTCTCACTAAAGCATTTCGTGAAATTAATACACTTTAAAAAGAACATCATTATCTTTCAAAGGAAAGCTTCTACAGAGAAAAGTAGCAATGCTCTCACTTATCAATCCTTTGACATATCCCAAACAACTGCTTCTATTTTCAGCGAAACACATGTGCGTTTCTCACTAAAGCTTCTCATGAAATTAGTACACTTTCAAATAAATGTGATTTCTTTCAAAGAAAAACTTCTACAGAGAAAAGTAACAATGCTCTCACCTGTAACAATGGTTTCCCAATGCCCAAAGTACTGCTTATCTTTTCAGAGAAACACAAGTGCGTTTCTCACTAAGGCATTTCATGAAATTAATACACTATAAAAAGAACGTCATTATCTTTCAAAGTAAAGCTTATACAGAGAAAAGGATTTCGGCTCTCACTTCAAACTATCCTTTGACATGTCCTAAACAACTGCTTCTCTTCTCAGAAAAACACCTGTGTGTTTCTCACTAAAGCTTTTCATGAAATTAATACACTTTCAAAAGAATGTGATTATCTTTCAATGTAAAGCTTGTACAGAGAAAAGCCCACTGCTCTCGCTTCTAACAATGCTTTGCCATGTCCCAAACAACTGCTTCGTTTTTCCGAGAAATACATGTGCGTTCCTCACTAACGGTTTTCATGAAATATATACAATGTCAAAAGAATGTGATGATGTTTCAAAGGATAGCTTGTACAGAGAAAAGCCCAATGCTGTCATTTCTAACAATGCTTTCACATGGCCGAAACACCTGCTTTTTTTGTCAGAGAAACACATGTGCCTTTCTCACTAGAGCTTTTTATGAAATTAATACACTTTCAAAAGAACGTGATTATCTTTCAAAGTAAAGCTTGTACAGAGAAAAGCAACTCTACACTCAGTTATATCTATACTTTTACATGTCCCAAACAACTAATTCTCATTTCAGAGAAACACGTGTGCGTTTCTGACTAGAGATGTTTATGAAATTGATACACTTTCAAAAGAACATGATTATCCTTCAAATTCAAGCTTGTATAGAGAAAAGGAACACTGCTCTCACTTCTAACAATCCTTTGACATGGCACAAACAACTGCTTCTCTTTTCAGAGAAACACATGTGCATTTCTCATTAAAGCTTCTCATGAAATTAGTGCACTTTCAAAAGGATGAGATTATCTTTCAAATTAAAGCTTCTACAGAGAAAACTAACAACGTTCTTGCATCTAACAATGTTTTGACATATCACAAACAACTGCTTTTATTTCAGAGAAACACATGTACGTTTCTCACTAAAGCATTTCGTGAAATTAATACACTTTTAAATGAAAGTCATTATCTTTCCAAGTAAAGTTTGAACTGAGAAAAGGAACTCTACACTCAATTCTAACAATCCTTTGACATGTCCCATACAACTGCTTCATTTTTCAGAAAAACACATGTGCGTTTCTGACTAGAGCGTCTCATTAAATTAAAACACTTTCAAAGAACGTGATTATCTTTCAAAGTAAATCTTGCACAGAGAAAAAGAATAAGGCTCTCACTTCTAACAACCCTTTGACATGTCCCAAAAATTGATTCTCATTTCAGAGAACCACATGCACGTTTCTCACTAAAGCTACTCATAGAATTAGTACACTTTTTAAAAGAACAAGATTATCTTTCAACGTAAAGCTTGTTCAGAGAAAAGGATCTCTGCTTTTACTTCTAACTATCCTTTGACATGCCCCAAAAAACGGCTGCTCTTTTCAGAAAAACACTTGTGATTCTCAATAAAGCATTTCATGAAATTTATACACTTTCAAAACAACATGATATCTTTCAAAGTAAAGCTTGTACAGAGAAAAGCCCACTGTTCTCACTTCTAACAATGTTTTGCCATTTCTCAAACAATTGCTTCTCTTTTCAGAGAATCACATATGCGTTTCTAACTTAAGCTGTTCATGAAATTCATGCACTATCTAAGAAACTGATTATCTTTCAAAGTTAAGCTTGTACAGAGAAAAAGAACACTGATCTCACATCTAACAATCCTTTGACATAGCCTAAACAACTGCATCTTTTTTCAAAGAAACACATGTGCGTTTCTCAGAAGAGATTTTCAGGAAATTAATACATATCCAAAAAACGTGATTATCCTTAAATTCAAGCTTGTACGCAGAAAAGGTATTGGCTCTCACTTCTCACAATGATTTGAAATTTCCCGAAACAACTACTTCTCTTTTCAGAGACAAACATGTGCATTCCTCATTAAAACTTCTCATGAAATTCATACACTTTCAAAGAAAGTGATTATCTTTCAAATTCAAGCTTGTACACAAAAAAAAACGAATGGCTCTTACTTCTAACAATCCTTTGATATTTCCAAAACAAGTGCTTCTATTTCAGAGAAATACATGTGTGTTTTTTACTAGAGCTTTTCATGAAATTAATACACTTTCAAAAGGGCGTGTGTATCTTTCAAATCATAGCTTGTACAGAGAAAAGCAACTCTACACTCAATTCTATCAATATTTTAAATGTTGCAAACAACTGATTCTCTTTTCAGAGAAACACTTGTGTGTTTCTCACTAGAGATTTTCATGAAATTAATACACTTTCAAAAGTACCTGATTATCCTTCAAATTCAAACATGTACACAGAAAAGGTAAAACTCTCACTTCTCAAAATGCTTTGACATTTCACAATACAACTGCTGCCGTTTTCAAAGAAACACATGGGCATTTCTCACTAAAGCTTCTCATTAAATTCATATAATTTCCAAGAAACTGATTATCCTTCAAATTCAAGCTTGTACACAGAAATGCTAATGGCTCTCTTTTCTCTCTCTTCTAACAATCCTTTGACATGACCCAATGAAATGCTTCTCTTTTCTGAAAAACACATGTGCGTTTCTCACTAACGATTTTCATGAAATTAATACACTTTCAAAAGAATGTATTATCTTTCAAAGTAAAGCTTGTACAGAAAAAAGCACACTGTTCTCACTTCAAACAATGTTTTGACATGTCCCAAACAACTGCTTCTCTTTTCAGAGAAACACATATGCATTTCTCACTAAAGCTTCTCATAAAATTAGTACACTTTCAAAGAGCATGATTATCTTTCAAAGTAAAGCTTCTACAGAGAAAAGAAACAACGCTCTCAATTCTAACAGTCCTTTGACATGTCCCAAACAATTGCTTCTCTTTTCAAGGAAACACATGTGCATTTCTCACTAAAGCTTCTCATGAAATTAATACACTTTCAAAAGAATGAGATTATCTTTCAAAGTAAAGCTGTATAGAGAATAGCCCACTGTTCTCACTTTTAACAATGCTTTAACATGACTCAAACAATTGCTTCTCTTTCCAGAGAAACACATGTGAGTTTCTCACTAAAGCATTTCATTAAATTAATGTACTTTAAACAGATCGTCATTATCTTTCAAAGTAAAGCTTGTACAGAGAAAAGGATCTCGGCTCTCACTTTGAACTCTCCTTAGACATGTCCCAAACAACTGCTTCTCTTCTCAGAAAAACTCTTGTGTTTTTCTCACTAAAGCTTTTCATGAAATTAATACACTTTCAAATGAACGTGATTATCTTTCAAAATAAAGCTTGTACAGAGAAAAGCCCACTGCTCTCACCTCTAACAATGCTTTGCCATGTCCCAAACAACGGCTTCTCTTTTCAGAGAAATACATGTGCGTTCCTCACTAAAGCTTTTCATGAAATATATGCAATTTCAAAACAATGTGATGATGTTTCAAAGGAAAGCTTGTACAGAGTAAAGCCCACTTCTATCATTTCTTTTTTTTTTTTCATGGTTTTTTTGTTTTTCCATATAAAGATGATTATTTTCTTTTTTTTATTTATTTTTTTAATTTTTATTTTATTTTATTTTTTTTATTAATTAATTAATTTAATTATTAAAGATTTCTGCCTCTTCCCCGCCACCACCTCCCATTCCCTCCCCCTCCCCCAATCAAGTCTTCCTTCCTCCTCAGCCCAAAGAGTAAGCAGGTTTCTCTGCCCTGTGGGAGGTCCAAGGACCACCCACCTCCATCCAGGTCTATTAAGGTGAGCATCCAAACTACCTGGGCTCCCACAAAGCCATTACATGCAATAGGATCAAGAACCCATTGCCATTGTTCTTCAGTTCTCAGTAGTCCTCATTGTCCATTATGTTCAGCAAGACCGGTTTTGTCCCATGCTTTTTCAGTCCCCGGCCAGCTGGCCTTGGTGAGTTCCCGATAGATCATCCCCATTGCCTCAGTGTGTGGAAACCATGAAAGCCAGAAGGTCCTGGATAGAGGTACTACAGAAACTAAGAGATCATGGATGCAAACCCAAACTACTATACCCAGCCAAGCTATCGTTCACTATCAATGGAGAAAACAAGACATTCCAGGATAAGAACAAATTTAAACAATACGTTGCCACAAATCCAGCCCTACAGAAAGTAATAGAAGGAAAATCACTTCTATCATTTCTAACAATGCTTTCACGTGGCCGAAACAACTGCTTTTCTTGTCAGAAAAACACATGTGCATTATTCACTAGAGCTTTTCATGAAATTAATACACTTTGAAAAGAACATGGTTATCTTTCAAAGTAAAGCTTGTACAGAGAAAAGAAACTCTAGACTCGATTCTAACAATACTTTTACATGTCCCAAACAACTGATTCTATTTTCAGAGAAACACGTGTGCGTTCCTCACTAGAGATTGTCATGAAATTAATACACTTTCAAAAGTACCTGATTATCCTTCAAATTCAAGCTTGTAAAGAGAAAAGGAACACTGCTCGTGTTTCTAACAATCTTTTGAACTGTTCCAAACAACTACTTCTCTTTTCAGAGAAACATATGTGCATTTCTCAATAAAGCTTCTCATGAAATTAGTACACTTACAAAAGAACGTGATTATCTATCAAAATAAAGCTTTTACAGAGAAAACCAAAACTTCTCTCACCTCTAACAATCCTTTGACATGTCCCAAACAAATGCTTCTCTTTCCAGAGAAACACATGTGTGTTTCTCACTAAATCATACAGAGAAAAGGAACACTGCTCTAACTTCAGCTTGATTATGTTTCAAAGTAAAGCTTTTACAGAGAAAAAGAACAATGCTCTCACTTATAATCCTAGTACTTGAGACCCTGAGATAAGTGTACTGTCAAACGGGTTTGCTCAGTTAGACTGTTCAAAACTAAAAATGTCATGTACTGAGAACGCTGGAAGTACAGTGGGCTGGGAAGGTCTCCACATCTCTTGAATTTGTAAAAATTGCCTAATCTGGAAAATGGTCCTCACGCAAGTGATTGGGAATGCTGACATGAGAGAACCCTCGATTATGCAGGTGTGCCTTAAACATCACCATAGGTACCACTGTAAGATAGAGGTAAATGGAGAATTCATGCAGATAGGAAGATGATGACTTAGGGACCAGAGAGATGCACAACATTTGAAGAACATAGTGCTCTTCCATAGGGCCCAGGTTTAGTTCCCAGAGCCTACATGGGTAGCTTACAACCATCTGTAACTCCAGTTCCAGCAGATCTGACACCCTCTTCTGACCTGAGGATATCAGGTACACAAGTGGTACACATAAACTTAACATACATATAAAACTTAAAAAAAAAGGTGGGCAGTGATGGCACACACCTTTAATCCCAGCACTCGGGAGGCAGATCTCTGTGAGTTCAAGGCCAGCCTAGTCTACAAAGAGAGTTCCAGGGTAGCCAACACTACAAAGGGAAACCCTATCTTGGAAGAAAAAACACAAACCAACAAACCAAAAGGAAAAAAAAGAAAAAAGAAAAGACAGAGAGAGGGGAGAAAAGAGAAGGATGTGGTGGCAATTTATAATTCTGATTTTTGGAGGCAATATTTTGAGTTTGAGGTGAGCTTAGGTTATGTATTATTATGAGCCCTGGATGCTGGGGCCAGAGGATCTTCAATTCAAAACCAGCATGGGATACAAATATAGCCTTAAAAAGGAAGAAAAAAGAGGATGCAGAAAAAAGACAGTAAGAAGATGAAGGTAGAGATTAGAGTGATGTGGACATAAACCCACATAAGCTATCACCCATAAAAGCTGGAAAAAAAACAGATTCTTCCTGAGTCCTTTGGCAAGCACATATTATTGACTCTTATATTACATTTGGAGGTATGAGAGAAAAAATAATTATTATTTGTTGCAGGACAATTGTATATATTCGGTCAATCATGTTTTATTTTTTTCATGTTGTCATTTGTTTATTATATTCATAATCATCTCTGGATACACAAAACAGGTAAGGGGTTAGAGGTGGGAAGATTCATGGTCTTTGGGGGGTTTTGTAGGAGTGTTCATAGACGAATAGGACTCCATTGCATCTGCCTGCAGAAGCAAGCTACAGAATTTCATCATCCCACAAGGCCATCTTCCCTTTTCATCCTAACAATTTAGTACTTGTTTTTATGGAAGCATTGACTATGTCTTCCTCTAATTATAAGAGACTATTGAATCACAGATAATTTAAAATTAGCACATAAAGAAAAGCTACCTGCCCCCTATGTGCTTAAATCAAGGTATATATTTACAAAGACAAACATAACCTCTGGAGACAACTCTTGCACGGGTTTTGATCCTACTTCATGTTCTGGCTTTGTGGGAGCATAGACAGTTTGGATGTTCACCTTCCTAGACCTGGATGGAGGGGGGAGGACCTTGGACTTTCCACAGGGCAGGGAACCCTGACTGCTCTTGGGACTGGAGAGGGAGGAGAAGAGGAGTGGGGGGAGGGGGGAGGGCTGGGAGGAGGGGGAGGGAAATGGGAGGCGGGGAGGAGGCAGAAAATTTTTTCAATAAAAAAAGAAATTACAAGTAGATACAAATATATGAACACACACACATTTGCGCACACGCACATGCACACTCACACATGCACACATACACACACACACGGCAGGGGGCACACTGGAGCAACTTAGAAGATAAAGAATTCTCAGAGGGTTGCTTAGAATTTCAACTGATACAACATCTTCAGCAAAGAACATAAGTGACTTAGGGAAATGGCAAGACAAAAGAAAATGTATTTGAATGGATGGAAAATAGTCTGTGGGGAGGCAGATGAAGATTCCTTAGTAAGGCTGTAGAGTTCTTCAATCATGTTTTAAATAAACGTTGATTGGCCAGTATCCAGTCAGGAAGTAGAGGTGGGTAAAACAGAAAAGAAGAATTCATTCCTCCCCAGTCCTGTCCCAACCACAGAAGAAGGAAGATGTGATTGCTCAGCTGAACTGAGCCATGTGGCCAACATAGATAAAAATAATGTGTTAATATAAGTTATAAGAGTTAATAAGAAGCCTGAGTTGATGGGCCAATCAGTTTGTCATTACTATAGACCTCTGTGTGATTTCTTTGGGGATAAATGTCTGTGGGACCTGGTGGGAGGACAGAAACCAGGCAGGATGAAAATGCAGACAATTATTAGTTTGGTTTTTTTTGAGACAGGGTCTCACGATACAACTCTGGAACTCATTTTGTAGACCAGGCTGGCTTCAGCCTCACAGAGATCAACCTGCCTCTGCTTCCCACATGCTAGGATTAAAGGTGTGTGCTCCTATGCCTGGTTGAAAGAACTAATACTGAAAACTTCATAACTACTACAGAAAGTTATCAAAGAAGGAAAAGATCACATAGCTATTTACAGAGGCCCATAGGACAATCTAAATGATCCCTTAGCTTTGCTTACCTAATCTACTAATTTCCTCATCGAGGCCACTCAGTTTCTTATCTAGGATGGAGAAATGTGACTCCAAACTGCTCATGTATGCTTTACACTTTTCAACATCTGACTACAAGGAAGTGTTCAATTTCTTTAATGATAGTAGACAATTCTTGAAGAAAAAAAGTACTAAATTAGTTATTTTTACCAAGAAGCATTCTGTATTTTTAAGAAAGCAATATTATTTACACTTACCTTAGAATCAGTCAAAAGAACTAAAAAAAAAAAAAAAAAACTTTGGTATTACTACTGTAACGTAATAATTTAATGAAAGACTTCAGTTCCAGATAGGGAAAAACCAAGTATAAAGTAGAAACTCAAATACTTAATATCTGATTACTTTTCAGAACAATCTAGGTGCTCCACTAATAAAACCAAGATAAAGTTAGATTGTGTTATCAGGGTTACAAGCAATGCCCGCTTTCACAGGACCTGAATTCAATTTAACAACTCTCTGTATCTTGAGTTCAGATTTGACATCTTCTTCTCTTCTCCACTGGCACAGTGTGAATGTGGTACACAGATATACATGTAGGCAAAATACCCTTACATATTTAAATAAACACCCACATTATCATCTTGCTTTTATAAAATCATGCATATTACAGTATACTCTATATGTATACACTATACCACCGTGTTTTCACTACCTAAACTCAGAACCTCTTGAAAACAATGCTCCTTGCAAGTAAATACCCCAGGGACCCTGTCCAAAGGGTAGTTTGGGCCTTATATAAACAGGCAGGAGTCCTTCATCATATTCTGAGCACCATTAGTCCACGACTGATAGACCACAAGGGAAAACAAAGTACCGCAGATACCACACATGGCTTCACTGAAAGTCTATACTATTTTACCTCTAAGAAGCTTATTTGTTAACCCATTTAAAAACACCTTTCATAAGAAGGTCTTCTCAAACAGGCTCAAAAGTCTAAAGAGTTGTCAAGTAAGTTCAAAAACATGGTTACTAACTTGTTCTTTTTCTCTTTCTTTCTCCAATCTTGCAATCTCTTCATGGAGTGCTTTGTTTTCTGCCTCTAATGACTCCAGCTTGGAGTCATTATATAAATCCTCTGGAAAAGAGCCCAAACACTTCATCAGAATCAACCTACAGCATCCTTCAGGTTTTCAGTACCTTATCCTTTGCCTTCCCCCAATGCAGTAGATACTACCTTCTAAAATAGCAAGTGTTATTTTACTCCATGGAATAGCTTATGGCCCTCAACCTGCTTCAGCTTTCTTTCATAGCACCTGTTGTTATTTGCCTAATGGTTCCTCATTTAATTATCATTACTTTCTTTCTAATAGAATAAAGTCAAAATTTTCTGTTCTTTATTACTGCATTTTTGGTGCCTGGCACACAGTAGGTATGTAAAAAATATCTGAGTAGATTAATTTACATATTTAATTATATAGAGAAATATTAAATAACTCACTAAATGTTTTCCATATTAGATCACAATGAATTTTCCCTTGTGTGTGTTATGCGTGTTTATGTGGTCATGAGTATATGCATGTGTGCATACAGAAGTCAGAGGTTACATTGTGAGCCTTACTCAGCTGCTTTCATCTAATGTCTTAGATAAGATCTCTCCCTGGTTTGATCAGTTTGGCTGGCTGACACGCTCTAGGGATCTCAAGTCTCGACCTTTCCACCTGCTACACTTGATATTTTTATGTCCATGTACTCCCTGGACAGATGGAGGATAGTTACAACAGCTGAACTGTTCTCTACTCTTACATCCCTAGTGCATCTTGAGGAATGTTGGTTTTCCCCACTGATCTTTTGTGCCATAGGTGTCAAAGTGATATTCCCCCATCACTACATAACACTGAGAGAAAAATAATTTACATGAAAATATAATGACTTGTTAACTTCCTCTAGCCTCCCCCCTCTTTCTTTTTTTCCCCTGAAACAGGGTTTCTCTGTGAAGCCTTGACTCTCCTGGAACTTAGAAAAGAACACCTTTTAGTGAAGAATATAAAAGTATCCTCTTTATATATTGTTTATAGTAATTTATAGTACCTTATCATGCTTAATTCCATCTTCTGTTTCTTCTCCACAAGGTGTGCTTTCTTTCTTGGCACGATAAATCTAAATAGTAAACAAACAGCACACTAGATTAGTGGTTTAATAGTTTGTAAAATTCATTCTTTTTTAAAGATTTGTTTATTATATATACAGTGTTCTACAAGGTCAGAAGAGGGCACTGGACTCATTGTAGCTGGAGTTATAGGTAATTAAGAGCTACCTGGTGTGGGTGCGGGGACTCTGGTTCTCGGAAGGGTAGGAAGTTCTCTTAATCAAGTCATCTCGCAAGTGCTTTGATAACATTGTTTTGAGATAGAGTCTTCACCTAATGCTATAGAATGGAGCTCCCACCAGGTGAAGGTGGTATTCTCTAACAAAATACTATTTCTGAGCATTGTTCAGGGCACAGGAAATCCAAGCCAGGCCCTAACCAAAATTGATTTTGGAGCTCATGCAACCTTTTTATTTAGTCTCTAAAAGAGATGGGGCCATGGTCAAATTGCTGCTATGCAGACAGACTGTGTGCCAAGTGAGCAAAGAGGCACAGTGAAGAATGAGAGAAACTATCAAGCCACTTATAAAATATTATGAAGCAATTTGGGATCAGAAAAAATAACAAATAATGGACAGAGGCCATCAGTCAATATATTATATATGGAGGTGAAGAGAATAATAATATATTCAGAATTGGAGAGAGGGCTCAAATTGTTAAGAGTGCTTGGTGATTTTCTTGAGGACTCAAGTTCGTATATCTCACAAATGCCTGTGACATTGGTTCTAGTGGACCCAGTGCTCTCTTCTGGCCTCACACAGATTTTCACAAGCAAAGATAAGTAAAAATAATATTTTAAAGGAACATTTTCAATTGTTCCTACAACCATTATGTCAGGATCTAATACTTGCTTAGACAAGCTCCCTATACTCTCTTCCATCACCAGCCAGCAGTAACTTCATTGGGGTTGGGGGCGCTGAATTAACAGTCATATGTATGCTAGACGAGCAAACTATCACTGAGCTATTCTTAAGTTCTCTTTTCCTTTTTATCTTGTGACAGGATCTAAGTTGCACAGGCTGGCCTAAACCTCTCTTTGTAGAAGCACCTGTAAGGACAGATACCTGTGATTCTTCTGCCTTAGCTTCCTAATTAGATGAGATTACAGGCCAGAATCAGTAAGCCTGGCTTAATAAGCCATTTTTGAGATAACAGCACATCCACTTCTGTAGGGAAAACACTACCTTTTATCTGAATATATCATAATTTTTGTTACATACAAAAAAACCTTTCTTTTTAAACAGTGGTAGTAATAGAAAATGATTTAGAATGGGGTAAGATAGTTTATTAAGACTAGTGAGACAAGAAAGTCTTGAAATATCACTACAAGTCTCAGCATAGAAATATAGTTAAGAAAACATCAAAACAAATGGAACTTAAAAACATGATACTTGATATTAAGAAAGCTATATCTTACTGAAGAAATAGAGATGAATAAATGAGAAAATCAATACTTCCCCAAATGTTAACGTTAAATATTGTCAAGATGGGAATGTTTCCCTAATGTTTATGAATGCAATTTGAAGCCAATGGGGGAGGGGTAAGCAAAACACAGAATTTTAAATAATATCGATAGGCTGGGAAAATGTTCTGTGGATAAAATGCTTACCATACAAGCATGACGAATTGAGTTTGGAGGCCCAATAACTATTGTGATGGGTTTTTTTATGTTTTAAAAAAGAAAGCTTGCCTGAAGATCAGAGTGCAGAGTAAACCACTAGAAGGCACATACCTTTAATCCCAGGACTAAGGAGAAAGACAGAGGGATCTGTTAGTTCAAGACCACTCTGGGTTACACATGACTGAATGTCTAAAAGAGAAACAGAGCTCCTGCAGAGGTGATCCCACACCTTCAATCCCACCACTAGAGAGGTGGAGACAGGAGTGATAGGGCTGGATGGAGAGAGGAATATAAGAGGGGAGGAGACAAGAGCTCAGAGTATTCTGAGGATTGTCCCTTTAGTCTGAGGAGAGAGCCTGAGGAGGGAGCCCAAGGAGAGGATTGCCCCTTAGGTCTAAGCATTGGTAGAAGTTAAAGTTCTCTCTAGTGCCTGGCCACTCTGTTCTTGGATTGCTCAGCTTACCCTCATAGCTGACTGCAGGTATTTATTTGAATTTGTGCTAAGGGAACCATGTAAAAGCTGAATGTGGAGATGAGCATTTGCAGTTCCAGTAGTAGGAAGTGGAGATAAGTTTTTGTAAATTGATAAGATAAAAAGGAAAAAAGTGCTAGCGAGAAGGAGGTAAAAGCATGATATACAGTTTTGGCAACCTGGGCTTGATTCCACATATATGTTGTAGCATGTGTACATGTGCCCATGCACATGCAAATACACAGTAATATCATTATTTTTTGCATCATTGCAAAAGGAAAAAAGGCAATTTTTTTTTCCTGCCACGCTTGTAGCTGGCTCCCAGCGCGCGGGAGAAGCAGAAAAAGAAGAAAAAAGAACGACAACAACAAAAAAACCGCGGCTTTTCCCCTTGCTGCTGCTCTGCAGCCTCTGCCTCCACTTGTGCAACCAGAGGAGGAGCTGCAATCACCGCAGGGGATCCAAGGTCCAGGTCACACAGGTACTTCACACAGAGGCTTCACACAGGTATAAGCTGATGGTGCTCTGGGTACCAGAGCTCAGGTGAGCTGCAGTGGTGTCAAGGCCCCTCCCCTTATCCCCCCACCCCCATCACACTCCCACCCCTCCACCCCTCATCCCCCCAACCCCCTCACCCCCCCACCCCGGCGGACACAGAACACTCAGGAGGCCTCCAGACTCTGGGCAGATATGGACCAGGACTCCAGCGCCTGGGCCATGCCCAGAGAGGCTTCAAGCTCGGGACCTGAAACAGGACATCCCTGGACCCCGAGATCCCTTGCAGGAGGTTGCAGGAAGATGCCTGGAGCACCCCAGAGTGCACCAGTTTCCTTCCCTCTCCTTCCCTCCCCTTGCCTCTCATTAAAGACTGGGCCCTTGTGACTTCAACAGCCAAAAAAAAAAAAGATTTATTTGCTATGTATACAGTGTTCTGTCTGCATGTCAGAAGAGGGCATCAGATCTTATAATGGTTGTGAGCCACCATGGGGTTGCTGAAATTGAACTCAGGACCTCTGAAAAAGCAGTCAATGCTTTTATCCTCTGTGCCATCTCTCCAGCCCAGGCAATTACTCTTGTGTGAAACTTTGAAGTTCAACTTTAAAAAAAAATAAAAATATAAAAAATAGCAATATTCTTTTTTTCATGTTGTCAGTTATTAAAAACATGAACAACAGACCAGACTCAGTAACCAACTCCAAAATATTATGCTATGACTTTCACATGTGTGCCACAGGATAAGTATGTTTACACATCGCTCACACACACAGAAATAACAAGTTAAAGCCTTCAAAGGCATCATCAGGACTGGGAAGTGCGGTTCAGCTGAAGAGTGCCTACACAGAATAAAAGAGGCTCTAACACTAACATGGGTGACCATAAATCTAGGGAATACGAAGTCCACTCCAAAAACCAACAACAACAAAAACAACGACAACAAAAAACAACAACAAAAACCAAACCTGGATATAATGCCAAGGACTGGTGATCCCAGTTAAGACTACCAGTGAAATACAGTTTCTATTCCAAAATGATGAACCAAAACGCCCACTCACCATATCCCAGCCATTCTTTTCTCAAAGGCACAGCAACCTGACAACAAAACCAAACCAAACCCAACAATATTCCTTCCCAAATCATTGGCTCAGTTTGAGACAGAAAGAATTTCATACAAAAAGGTTCAAATAAAATGCTGGATTAAAAGCTGGATGCAGTGGCACATACCTGTAGTTCCAGCTATTTACCAGATTGCAGTGGGAAGATTATTTGACCTTTGACCCCAGAGTACAGACTAGGCAACTTGGTGAGATTCACTCACAGAAAAAACCAACCAACCAACCAAAAAAGAAAAGTTTCAAATTAATAGCAAAATCACGTAGCGGGATATAAAACTGAGAAAACAAACAGCTTTAAAGTTTCCACATAGGTAGAGTCTGAAACAGTAATGCCTCTCCATAGGCACACAATGCTCACCCATGGCTGTGTAGAGAAGGGCTGTCTCTGCATAGACCAGGCTGTCCCTGTACTCAGAGATCTGCCTGCCTCTGCCCCAAGTGCTAGGACTCAAAAAAGTGTGCTATCACATCTGGAGGCTGAGTATTTTTAATTGCTATAAGTTTCCTTGGAGGAAAACTTGTTAATATGTAGAAAAAAGAGGCTGCTACAGATTTACATGGCACTGTTTTACAATAAAAAAAAAAACATTTGTTTAAAAAAATGTCATACACTCTATAAAATAAGTAGGGTAAACATGTCAGGCAACATTAACTTATGTGTTATACTCTTATATGGCTGCAGCACAGGTTTATATCAGCATCACCAGAGATGAGCAATTTTGCAATGGCTCCATCACTAAGTGACAGAAATTAGTTCATATCTGTAATAATCTTATGGGACCACCATGCCATCCATCAGTGACAGAACATCAGCAAGTAAAACATGACTGTACACAGTTTTAGAGTAAACAGGACTTTGAAACCAATATCCAGGGCTGAAGTGCACCTCAATGGTAGAGCGACCCATGGTTCAACACCTAATACCAAAGAAAGAAAGAAGGAAGGAAAGAAAGAAAGAAAGAAAGAAAGAAAGCTATATCCAAAGAAAATGACTTAAAAGTTATCTGTAAGTTGGGAAAATATTCATTCTATATTTCCCTATTTTTTGTGATTAACACTGATTCTATTTTTGAAAAATGACAAAATGAATTTCTCAAAGAAAAACGATGGGTTCATTTTTGTCTAAACTCTAACACCACAGGAAAACAATTTGTCAAGCAGAGCTTCTCCCTGCTCACCGTTCTTACACTAACAGTTTGAAGAACTTCAAATCAGACGTGCTTTGAAAGCAGAAGCAGGTTTGGAGACAAGTTGCAAAAGTCAGATAGGGAGAGAATAGAAATTCATTGTGAGGAAAAACAAAACAAAACAAAAACTAAACGTTTAAAGGTAAGATTTAAACTATCAATCAAATACCTTGATGCAGTCTATCAGCCATACCAAGGCTGCCAGGATGTTAGGCCAGGTATGAGGGGCTTCCACTGCATAGAGGGAGCTCTTGGATAGTGCAAAGAGATACCTATGAGAAACAGGAAGATAACGAGCAACCGTGTTAGCAAGCATAAAGGCTACAGTAAAAGTGTATTTTAAAGCTACACTGCATGCATACCTGTTTGAAGATATTTGAGTCTACTCTGAAGATCTTATTCATCATTAATTTTTGTGTATTCGTTCACATTACACAAATTACTTTGCACAGTGTTTAACAGCTGAGTATAGGATTCTCCTCAAAAACCTTTTCATTTTCCTACATTCAATGTACTTCTATAAGTACATTAGTCATTATCTGTCACTAAATCTCCTTTCGTCCCTGTGTCTCCAAACAAACAGCTTTCCTTCCTCAGTTTCCTGAAGTGTTGGGATCACACATGTGCAGCACCACATCTGATCTGTGCTTGTCTTTCTTTATAATACTTTTAAACTTCATCTCTCTGCTGGTTAGCTTTGTCAACCAGATACAAACTAGAGTCATCTGGAAAGATGGAACCTCAATAAAGGAAAAGTCTCCATTAGGCTGGCCCATGGGCATATCTATGAAGCACTCCTTTAACTCATGACTGATGGGAGAGGGCTAGTCCTCTGTGGGCAGTGCCACCCAAGTAGGTAATACTGGACTGTAGTAGAAAGCAAGCTGAGCAAACTATGGAGAACGAGTCAGTAAACAGCTTGGCTTCATAGTTCCCACCTCTGCTCCTGCTTGAGTTTCTGCCCTTAATTCCCTTGATGATTAATGTAATAAACTCTTCCCTCTGTTAGTGTCTTTTTTTTTTTGAAAGATTTATTTATCTCCTATGCATACAATGTGCTGGTTGTGAGCCACCATGTAGTTGCTGGTAATTGAACTGGGGTCCTCTGGAAGAGCAGACAGTGCTCTTAGCCATCTCTCCAGCCCCCTTCATTAGTTTTATTCTGTGTTTTATTCAAGTATCAGGAAATCAAAATAAGACAATCTCATCGTTTTCATCAGACCTTACTGCTATGGTTTTGCAACTATAAACAATGGTACCCAGGCTGCACTTTATGTTTTCTTGAGACCAGGACTGAGTAGCTTTGGCTGGCCTGGTATTGATCATGTAGATCAGGGTAGCATTGAATTCAGAGGATCTATTTGCCTTGGCCTTTGGAATTCTGGGATTAAAGGCCATACCAGGCTGTACATTATGTTCCTCATGGTTTGTGCTTTACGTTCTATCACCTAAACTTCTGTTATAATGGACTAGGACAATTTGAATGTTTATTCTGCAGAATTCATGTTGGTAACTTAGTCCCCAGAGTCAGATACTAATGATACAAAGACATGAGACTTCAGGCAGGTGAGAGCCCTATGAATGAATCTATTCCAAAAAAATGGGAGCTTGAAGGCATGGTCTTGTTATAAAGGTAATCCTTGCCCTGGACAGGGAACTCTGAAGTTCCTCATCCCCCACCCTATACTCCCTGGGCTCCCCGCAGGGGCTCTACACCCTGCATACTGCCTCTCTCTTCTTGTCCCACCCAGCTTGCATCCAGAACCCTTCTTCCTTCTGCCCCCTTTCCTCTTTGGGCACATAACATCATCCAGCTCAGTCTGTCTGGCGCTGGGGGCAAATCCTCAGGGCAAGTAGGCAGGCGAGACTTCCTTTGTTTCTCCAACCTGCCCGCACCAAGCAAGGTAAGGCCTTTGTTTACAAACTACCCAACCTGCACGGAGATCTGATCTTGGCACCAGGAGAGCCATCAGTGGGAGAGCTAATATGGGTACCAGGAGAGCCGTCTTTGGGCACGGAGATCTGATATTGATACCAGGAGAGACATCACTGGAGCACCAGGAGAGCTATCACTGCAGGGTGCCATCACTGGGAAAGTACATCAGTAGGCAAGGAGACCTGATCCGTTAAAAGAAGATCCATAGGGGAGCATTCGGAGAAAGAGATGGGCAGGCGCCAATGCAAGAATTCACCCAACAATCTGAAAAACTATATGAAACCACCAGAACCCAGCGACCTCCCAACACGAGGACATGAACACCTTAATCATGAAGAAGTAGATAAAATTGACTTTATGAAAGTGATTGACGCCCTTAAACAACATGTAAAAAATGCCCTTATAGAAATGGATGAGAAGTATAACAGAAAGTTTGAAGAATTGAGTAAATCAGTGAATGATACCCTAGGAAACCAAGGAAAAACAATCAAACAGATAATGGAAACAGTTCAAAACTTAAAAACTGAAATGGAGGCAAAGAAGAAAACACAAACAGAAGGCCAGCTGGACAGGGAAAATCTAGGTAAATGAATAGAGACTAAAGAAGCAAGCATAACCAACAGAATACAAGAGATAGAAGAAAGAATTTCAGATTCTGAAGATACCATAGAGAAAATAAACACGCTGATCAAAGAAAACAGCAAGGCCAACAAATTCTCATCACAAAACATTCAGGAAATATGGGACACAATAAAAAGACCAAACCTAAGAATAATAGGAATAGAAGAAGGAGAAGAAGCACAGCTCAATGGTCCAGAAAATATATTTAATAAAATTATAGAAGAAAACTTTCCCAACCTAAAGAAAGATATACCTATGAAGGTTCAAGAAGCATAGAGAACACCGAATAGGCTGGATCAAAAAAAAACATCCTCTCGCCATATAGTAATCAAAACACAAAGCATACAGAATAAAGAAAGAATACTAAGAGCAGCAAAGGAAAAAGGCCAAGTTACTTATAAAGGTAAACCTATCAGACATACACCTGACTTCTCTATGGAAACCAAGAAAGCCAGAAGGTCCAGGATAGATGTACTGCAGAAACGAAGAGACCATGGATGCAAGCCCAGACTACTATACCCAGCCAAGCTTTCATTCACAATAAATGGAGAGAACAAATTTTCCAGTATAAAAACAAATTTAAACAATACGTAGCCACAAATTCAGCCTTACAGAAAGTAATAGAAGGAAAATCACTAATCAAGGAGTCCAACAATGACCACAGTAACTCAGACATCTAGAGATCCTTTACCAGCACATCTCAAAGAAGGGAAACACACAAAATCTACTACTAAAAAAATGACCGGAGTTAACAACCACTGGTCATTAATATCACTTAATGTCAATGGACTCAACTCACCTATAAAAAGGCACAGACTAAGAGATTGGATATGAAAACAGGATCCAACATTCTGCTGTTTACAAGAAACACACCGCAACCACAAAGACAGGCACCTACTCAGAGTAAAGGCCTGGGATAAGGCTTATCAAGTAAATGGACCTAAGAAACAAGCAGGTGTGGCCATACTAATTTCTAACAAAGTTGACTTCAAACTTAAATCATTCAGGAGAGATGGAGAGGGACATTTTCTACTCATAACAGGAACAATTCATCAGGATGAAATCTCAATCCTGAATATCTACGCCCCTAATATAAAAGCACCCACGTACATAAAAGAAACATTGTTAAAACTCAAGGCAGCCATCAAACTGCACACATTAATAGTAGGAGACTTTAATACTCCTCTCTCACCAATGGACAGGGAAAGGTGAAGCCATCAGGGAAAGGTGAAATTAAAATGATTTATACTGTCACCTTACTAGCTCAGAATGACTTTCATCAAGAAAACAGAACAACAGATGCTGGCAGGAATTTGAGGAAAGAGGAAACTTTACTCACTGCTAGTGAGCATAAATTGCAGCTACTGAGGAAATCAGTAAGTAGGTTTGTCAAAAATGAGAAAGTGGTGGGACAGATGTCTCAGGGAAAAGCACCGGCTGCTCTTACAGAGGAACTGGGTTTGGTTCCCAGCACCCACTTGGTGGCTCAGAACCATCTATAACTCCAGTTCCAGGGAATCCCTTTCTGGCCTCCACAGTCACCACGGATGTACACATATATTGCAGGAAAAATATTCACACACATAAAAATAAAAGATAAACAAATCTTTGAGGATGACAACCAAAACTATCACATGATCTGCCTATATGCCTCAGTGATAAAGAGCACTTCTTGTTCTTCCAGAGGACCAGCATTTGATTCCCAACACTCAAACCAGGCAGTTCACAACCACCTGTAACACAAGCCCCAGGAGGGTCTGACATCTCTCATCTCTGTGGTCACACACACACACACACACACACAGATTTAAAAGTAAAAAATGACATTTGTAGGAAAATGGGTGAAATTTCAATTCAGAATGTTAGCTGAAATAAACTGCATTCAGATAAGCACTATGTTTTCTCTCATGTGTGCAGCCTTGATTGAAGTTTCTATGTGTGAGTGGGTCGGTGTCCATGTGTGGATGACTCATGAAACTAGAGAACTGTGAGAGGGAAAAAGAGACCTGAAGGATTAGGGTACAGGAACACTGACAGAAGATAATGCAATATTGTACTGGGAGAGCAGAAATTAGGTTGTTGTGGGCAATGGAAAAACAGCAAGAATGGGACAGAGGGGAGGGCAAGGCAAAGGCCAGAGGGCAGGGTGTGGAAGAAGAAAACATGTGTAAAAATGCCATTATGAAATCTACTACTTTGTAGCTAACTTAATAATCTTGTAATGGGAAATACTTGTTCCTGTAGCCATCGTCCCACTTGAAATGGAGTCCATGGGGCAGGTGTTGTGCTATATTAGTTCAGACATCTATTACAGTACCAGGCATATGGTCATGCGTAAAGCATTTGCTGAGCCAGTTGTTGCCATGCATGCATCTAATTCCAGCATTTAGAGGACTAAGGAAGGCCCAAAGATTCTGGCTAGAGACTCACCTAATCTGAGCAAGACCTTATCTTAAATAATAATTGCCTATTTGCCAAATACATTTTGATAGCAATTATTGAGCTTTGTATATTATGTCTGTCGGTGATTGGTTTGATTTTATTATGATGCCTATAAGTTGTTGTACACGCATATAGTAGCCTCTTGATAATTGTGTTTATGTTCTATGACAACTCTCATGTTTAAAAACCATCTGACCTTTAATTATTTGAAAGCATTCATCTGTAAAATAATTTGTTAATAAATCATTTTGTGAGAGTTAATATTTGATTTTTTTCTGATTATTTTGACTTTTCCATTTTGATATTTTATTGTTTATGCTGTAATCCCTCTTAATATCTATTTTCTAAAATTTAGAAAGGTTTTTGCTATACATACCAGGGTAACCTTGGACTTGTTATGTAGCTCAGGCTAACCTTGAACTCAAGATTCTCCTCTCAGCTTCCAGAGTGCTGGGATTACTGGCATGCACCACCATGTCTTGCTCAATTATTTTTAAAATAAATTATGTGTCTAGGTGTTTTGTAAACTTTGTACATCATGTGCACACAATGTTCAAGTAGGCCAGAAGAGGGCATCAGATCCAGGGGACTGGAGTTACTGAGGGTTGTGATTGACCAAGCAGGTGCTGGCAATGAACACAGGCCCTTTGGAAGAACAAGTGCTCTTAACTGCTGAGCTACCTCTTCAGCCTCTCGTCAATTATTATGTACATGTATATTTATGCATATAAACATCTTCACTGCATGTAAGCATGTGTGTTGTGTGCTCCTAGATGAGAAGAACTGCAGTTACAGATGGTTTGAGTTTCTGTGTGAGTGCCAGAAATTGAATTCAGGTCCTCTGCAAGAGCAAACAGTTTTCTTAATCACAGAAAAAACCCTCCAGTCCTACATACATATAGTTTTTCTTTTCTTTTATTCTTCTTTTTTTTTTTTGAGTCATGAGTTTACATAGCCCAGAACAATGGATTCTCCTGCTTTCCAAATCTGGGATTATAGGTATGTCCTACTGCACAAATATTTAGATCATCAACTCTTTTGGTTTTATGGGACAGGGTTTCTTTGTGTAGGCTTGGCTGTCTTGGAGCTCACTCTGTAGCCCAGGCTGGCCTCTAACGCATAGAGCTCTTCCTGCCTCTGGCTCCTGAGTGCTGGGATTAAAGGCATGTGCTCCCACCACTACCACCACCGGGCTTCATCAACTTTTTCTTCCTTCATTTCTTTTCCTTCCTTCCTTCCTTCCTTCCTTCCTTCCTTCCTCCCTTCCTTCCTTCCTTCCTTCCTTCCTTCCTTCCTTCCTTTTTTTCTTTAAAAACTTATTTTTATTTATATGAGTACTCTACCTGCACGTCCAACTTTGTCAGACGAGGACATGGGATCACACTATAGACAGTTGTGAGCCAGTATGTGGTTACTGGGAACTGAACTCAGCACCTCTGGAAGAGTAAGCAGTGTTCTTAGATGCTGAGCCACCTCTTCAGACCCTCATCAACATTTTCTTATAGACTGATTTTTGTTTAAATTTTTCATGACTCAAACTAACTTGCACTATTACTAAACATAGACCATTTTTCATTTTAAGATTTCCTGGCTGTTATGTATTTTAGATAGGGTCTTACTATGTGACCCTGCCTGACCTGGAACTTGCAATCCCCCCAGTGTCTGATAACAAAGTGCTGGAATTGCTGATACAAGGCACACTCCTGACCTCTCTTTTATTGAGGAAGGGAAAAGGGTCTTCCTAGTAAAAAGTAGTTGTTTTGTTTTGTTTTGTTTTGTTCTTTTTGATGGTACTAGGAATTGAGCCCAGGTCTGAAGCCACATGCTAAGAAAGTACTTTACCACAGGGCCATGTTTGTAGCCCATGTCAAATGCCATAGAAATTGTTAACGGTGAAAACAACTTTGTGTGGATTACTTGAATAGCTATTTTTGTAAAACTGTGGGTTTTACTTATACATTGCTTTTAAAAAAACAATAAAACTGGGTGCTAGTGGCTCACACCTTTAATCCCAGCAAATCCCAGCACTCCTGAGCCAGAGGCAGGCAGATGTCTGTGAGTTCAGGGCCAGCCTGGTCTACAGAATGAGTTCCACTGACAGCCAGAGCTAGACAGAGAAACCCTGTCTCAGACAAACCAGAATTTAAACCACACTGCAAAATCACTCAAATCAGACAATTTAATACCTTATATAGATGTTGGATATTTTTCTGAATAAATACTTTATCATGGATAGGTCTTGTATCCTTTATTTTTTTAGAACTTGAAAACATACCAAGTTGCATATTAAGAAGGCAATCAAAAACATTTCCTTCTGTGTTCAAGTCTGCATTATTTCAAGGCTATCCATCACACACGCAAACACACACACACACACACATCGTAACAACAGCATCAAACATTAGTCTTTAAGCTTTAAATAACTAAAGACAATGCATTCCTTAAAGCAGGAGAGCATACCATGAAGTTACAGCAGTTTAGGTATAAAATATGGGGGGAATGAAATGTACTTCTGTGACAGGGATGTATCTCAGTGTTTTGTTCAGCTTGTGCTCAATCCTCAGCACCACAAATAACAAACCAAATTTCCTTGTGCATGACATTATCAACACATATATTATCCTTAAAGGTGTGTTTCAGGCCCATAGATCTTCTGTACCAAGTAGTCTAAAGGCCTGTTCAATAACCTAAACACTTTCGTCTCTATTTATGCCCCTATAACTGCTCCCTTTTTTGTACTCCCTTGTTTGCCATTGTGCCTTAAGGGAAAGTTGTCACCGAGTATCAAGAGTTAATATGCATGAAGAACTTAAGAGCAGTTGACCTATATAAACACTCAATAAATATTCAGAACAACTTGTAAAGGAGAGTCTGCCATTATCTCCATTAAAAAAGTGAAAAGTTCTATTTTATATTCTATGTATATTTTGTTTGTATAGGCATAACCACACATGCACGAGAGTGCCTATGGAGGTCACAAAAGGGGCACCAGATCTCCTTGAGCTGGAGTCACAGGCGGTTGTGACCTGCCCAATGTGGGTACTGGGAACTGAATTTGGGTCCTGTGGTAGAATAGGAACGACTCTAAACCACTGAGCAATCTCCCAGTATCTCCACTCTTTTTCTTTCTTTTTTTGGAAGACAGGTTTTTCTGTGTAGCTCTGGTTGTCTTGGAATTTGTCTGTAGACCAGGCTGGCCTCAAACCCAGAGATTAGACTGCCTCTGTTTAATTAAATACGTGCACCACCGCTCAACCTATCCCCATTCTTATACACAAGGGATTCAAAGTACAAAAAGGTGAGGTCATACCCCAGGTCATACAAATAACAGACTGTTTCCTGTCAATCTGTATCAAACTTCCCCACCTCCAATCCAGACAACTGCTGATCTAGACTAGACATGTTCTCCAAGGTATGTATATCTAGGTATCACTACATCAAAACTAAGATGTTGTTTGTTCTTCTCATGCTCATCCTTTCATGCATACATTGCTACCTAGAGACTGGCTGCTAGGACAGTCTGAATGCAGCAGCAGAATAGATTCTAACTGTCTTTCATTAGTCAGATATTAAAGGGATCTGACGTTAAAAGGGGAGACCATGTTTTGCTGCCCAATGAAATTGTTTTGCATTGGAAATATTTTAACTTTATTACATTTATTATTGTGTGTGTGTGTGTGTGTGTGAGAGAGAGAGAGAGAGAAAGAGAGAGAGAGAGAGAGAGACAGAAAGAGAGCGAGCAGCTGGTGGTCAGTAGCTGCTGATGCAGCAGGTTCTCTTCTACCATGTGGGTCTGGGGATTGAAAGCAGGTGTTTGGGTTTGTTGATAAGTGCCTTTACCTGCTGAGTCATCTTGCTTACCCAGATTTTTTTTTAAATTAAAAGCATTGTAGGTGGTGGTGGCACGCACCTTTAATCTGAGCACTTTGGAAGCAGAGAAAGGTATATCCCAAAGTTCGATGCTAACCTGGTCTACAGAGTGAATGCCAGGAAAACTAGGGCTGCATCGAGAAATCTTGTCTCCAAAACAAACCAAAACAAACAAAGAAGCAAATAAATAAATAAAACCATTTTAGTTTTGAAACCTTATAATAAGATTGTTATTTTAAATTGAGTTTATATTGACATTTTCTTAGTTTAATTGCTAATATAATTAATACTGCCAGACTTAGACAGTAAAACCAAAGCTCTCTGAAGGAATTACTAACCTTTGGAGAGTGAGCGACTCAAGTGTGGAACTAGAGAAGACCCACTTTCACCATCTGATTCTGCAGTTTCTGAGAACTAGCTACAGAACATGGCAGCATGCAGCTGAGATCCATAGTTGGAGGCACTTACGCTTGACGGGTATAAAGGTCTGGTTCGTCGAGGTCCTGAGATCTTAATTCCTGTGTGGAGAGGCAGCCAGCACCACCAGTGGAAATGGAACTGCGCTTCATGCTCAGAACCTAATTCATGATTTCAATATCAGAAAAATGTTCCAGATGCAAGTGGATCATTAAGCAATAATTGTCACTTTTATTCTGAAGTAGAAGAGTAACTAAGTTTATTCCTTTACGATAGTATTTTCCCTGTGTGCTGTATTTGTTTGTCATGTATACTTAAGTCCTCACTAAAGATAACACCTATGCAACTTCAAGTATTCAATACACTCGAGCAAGACAATGCAAAAATGAACATATATGATTCCTGCATCACACGGCAATCCATGATCGCAAAATTTCAATGTGTTATCCCGAATACATCACTGGTATCTCTTATGTCTATTTCAATGGTAACTCACAGACTGCTTGACAAGAAATCTCAGGCTCCTTAACTCTCCTCAAAATGTTTCCTTTGGCTTCAAAATCAGGATTCATTCTCTTTTCCTAATATCTACTTTTCTTGCTTTATGTTTAACCCCATAGTTTAATACCCACTATTGTCTTTCTGGTTCTAATCTCCCTTTCAGTAAAGACAAGCAATCCGTTCCATAACATAATGTAGAGGCTGCTTCCATTCTCAAAATATTTTAGTATCATAAGCATACCTATGTCAGACCCTGTCTTCGTCTCTGCAGCACTAGACGCTAGCCACTCAGCTTTTTCTGGTCCTGCCCTGGCTTCTTTCTAGGATAAGACAGAACTCACTGTTGATAAAATTATATATATATATATATATATGTAGTGAAGAGAAGTCACGCTATGCGATAAGGCTTATACAGGAGGCTTATTGGAAGATGAGAGAGAAGGGACAGAGAAGGCAGAGAGGGGAGCAGACTAGTCCCATGGGGTAAAGAGTGCGGGAGAGAGAGGGAGGTAGACACAGGAGAAGGGGGAGGTTAGGGGTAGGTCCACCTGTTACAAGGAACCATAGCAAATGTGCCCAGAAGTGGCTACAGGTAAAGTGCTCTTAGTGGCTACAGGTGAGGAGGTTTCCTGTCAGGACCCTAAGGACAGGCAGGCCAATGCAGATTCCCAAATACTAACACCAAATAATAACACCCACTTTATTGTTTGTTTGAGCTGGGGACTTTAGCACAATAGGCTGTGCACTGAGTCACATCACTCCTTGTTCGACTGCTTACATTCCACTTAGGTCTTATTCTCAAGCCTTCAGTTTCCCAGACTTTTTCTTCTTACATGGCTTTTCAGATGCTGCATTACCACAGGAACGCAGTGTTTTAACCTGTCCCTCCCAGGCAGTCCTCCCCTTCTCCCCCTCCCTGCGGAACACCTTGGTCAGCAATCAGCATCCTCTTTTCCCTCTCCAGGCGCTGCCCACACAAACTTACTGATCCCTGAACCCAGAACCTGGCAGATGCCGCCCCAGGTCTCTGATGCCACAGAGTTTCTTAGCAGGAACAGAGTTAACCCCATAGCAGCAGTTACCTTTCTCTCTGGTTCTTGACCCCCAGCGCCCACTTCCAGTAAAATGCACAACTGCTTAGGAAGACACCCACCAATGCCAACCAGGAGCCATTTGGATTTTAAAGTCTCCGCCTGAGTGACGTCAGAAAGCCTCTTGCGAGTACTCTTAAGCAAGAAGGCTATGCCAGTTCCCAGACAGTGGTGGGAAGTCCTAGGGCAAAAGCTTAGATTTCTAAATCTTGCAGCTGTTGTGCCTCTGGCTAGAATTGTAGTTTTGTCCCTAGCAGCCCTTTTGAGTTTCAGTCTTTCCTAGCCATCAGTGTGTCTCCTCATCTGTATTTGAGACAATCAAGTACTTTTGCAGCAGTGCCCAGTTGTTTTCCATAGTATCTTTTATTGTTGTTTTGTTTTGTAAAATATCCCTGGGCCTGGTGAAATGGCTCCATGGGTAAGAGCACTGCCTGCTCTTCCAAAGAAATGGGTTAAATCCCCAGGACCCATAACTATAACTCTAATTTCAGGAGGTCTGATGCCCTCTTCTGGCCTTGGTGGGCACCAGACACACGTGTGGTATACAGACATACATGTAGGCAAAACACTTTATACATAAAATAAAAATAATAAAGATCTTTTTTAAAAAAATAAAGGCAAATAAAAAGTATTCTTGTACAGTTTTATCAGGACCTAAGTTCTCAAAATTCATTTCAACACTCATCTTAGTTTCAAGATGCCTTAAGAAGTACAAAATTTGCTGGTCAGTGGTGGTACATTCCTTTACTCCCAGTACTCAAGAGGCAGAGGCAGGGGGATCTCTGTGAGTTTGAGAAGAGTCTACAGAAGAAATACAAAATCACTTTAGCTAAGACATTTGAATTGGAAGTATTATCTCTGTTTGACCAAGATCTCCCATATTTTGTCATTACAAGGTCAATTAGTAAGACTATTGTAATAGCTATTGCTTATGCATTAACTACTCCTGGATTCTTTTTATAGAAGACTGAAGTGAGAAAGGATTAATGTTCTACGGGTGCTTAAATAAAGCAAGTTTTCACATACTAGTCCTTCTAAAATCATTCCTCATCAAAGAACTCATTGAAACATTTTTTTTTGTACAAATTTTAAAAAGTTGAAGTCTACAGTCATCAGGCTGGTAGTCATAGACACACAAAAACCTGACAAGCTTGCTTTCTATGTCTACTTCTGAATGCCACTCAGGATCAAGTGAGATAATTGTATCAGGATTTTAGCTTAGTGATACATGGCGTTAATAAATTAAAATTCATCCTAAGGAATGTAGTGGGAAGAAATGATAATGTAATCAAGTTGAATTTAATTTGCTAGATATTTTATAATGACATTTTAAGTCATAAGCAACTGTAATATACTTTACTATTAGAAACTCTTTTAATTAATGCAGGCCACCTTATTCCCATGTGGTTATGCCGTGGCAGTATCTGTGAAAAATTCTTCAGAGCAGGTAATAGGGATATGTTACATCTCTTTTTATCTTCTTTTTTTTTTCTGAGACAAGCTTGTCTATTTAACAGTCTTGGCTGTGTCCCTTTTTTACCTTTTATGTTAATTCTTTAAAAACAACTACTTCTTTATTTTATTTATTGTATTATGTGTAGTTGGAATTTCCCTTTGGGCCACCAAGAAACTCCCAAATAATTTATTATGAATGCTTCTTATTAATTATAAGTGCTTAGTCTTAGCTTAGGCTCGTCCTGCTAGCTTTTTGAACTTAATTTAACCTGTTTCTATTCATCTACATTTTTCCTTGGGGCTTTTTACCTTTCTTTTATTCTGTATGTCTTGGTTTCCTGCTTCCTCCATGTGTGTCTGATTGGCCACTGGTTTCTCCCTGGTATCTCTTTTTCTTTCTTCCTTTCTAAGCCTAAATTCCTCCTGCTACTCAGTTTCCCTGCCTGCAAGTCCTGCCTATACCTCTTTCTTGCTATTGGCCATTTAGCTTTTTGTTAGACTAATCAGGTGCCTTAGGCAGACAAGGTAAAACAGCAACACATTTTTACATATAATTCAACAAATGCAACACGTCTTTACATAGTTATACAAATACTTTGTAACAATGAAACATCATTTCTCCTTTTACTTTTTTTCTTCAAACACGCTCTTATATGCCTCCTTGTTCCCTTTCAAATTCATGGATTTTTCATTAATTTTGTTACATGAATATGTGTATGTAACCTGCCCGATCTGTATGTTACTTGTCTGTATGCTGTCAGGGTTATAATTAGGTTGAAGGGAGATAAATACACAGGGAGAAAGGAGAGCAAAATAATAGTATGGATATGTGAAAAAAATCACAAGGATTCATACTGTTAAGTACCTAAGAAACTATAACACACGCATACTTTAATTTAGTATAATGTTATTTGTATGTATGATTCAGGGCTCACCATTTGGTATTGGATAAGCATTTCGTGTACTCTTCCCACAGTAGGACTAAAACTGTTTCTCCACTCCCGGCATTTGTGAGTTCCCTATAGTTCTTTGTGTAGGGCTGGTTGGCCCCTTGTCCCTTATAGATTGCCTCTTGTCCTTATTCAGCTCATACTTAAGCAGCCATGTTAATAAGATTTTATTGGTGTAGATTCTGACATTCCTAGGAGATACAATGTCACAGCAAACTCCATGATGCTCTGGCTCTTATAATCTATGTGTCCCCTCCTTTACAATGTTTCGTGATACTTACGTGTAGTGATATTTCATTTGTATTTTAATAAAGAAAGTTTAGCTGAAGATCAGAGAGTAAGTGGTAGCACACACCTTTAATCTCAGTAGCCACACTAGTTTGCCATAGAAACCTGGCGGTGCACGCCTTTAATCCCAGTGGTGCACATCTTTAATCCCAACCTAAAGAATGGAATGCAAGACAGAAGGAGAAAGCTCTCAGACACAGTCTCATCACCCTGTTATTTGATTTCTCTGTTAGATTGCCTTCACATATGCATTTATTTCAGGAAGCATCGACTGTATCAATACCCATGCCACTGCACACTACTTCCGTGGCCTTAGTTTTAGCTGTTTCTCCCTGTATACACTCCCTCGTCCCTCTATTTCTCTCCTTGCACCTCCCCTCACCAGCCTGTACCTTTCTATTCTATTTCTTCTTTCCTGATGAGATGCTTCTCTCCTCCTTAGTCTGTTACTCTATGCTTAATCTCTGTGATTCTGTATATCCACATGTAAGCTAATACATGCCACATTTGGCTTTCTGTGTCTGGGTACGTCACTCAGGGTGATTTCTCCCCCTAGTTCTACCCATTTACTGTGAATTTAATTCTTTTTAATGGCTGAGTAATATTCATTTGTATAAAGGTTCCAATTTTTATTATCCATTCATATTCATGTCTTGAATATGTTATCCAATTTCTGGGCATTATTAATAGAGCAGCAATGGACATGGTTGAGTAAGCGTCTCTGTGGTAGGATGAAGTTTCCTTTGGGTAAATGCCCAAGAGTGATAGAGCTGGATCACAAGGTAGATCAGTTCCCATCTCTCTAAGGTAAATCCACACTCATTTCCATAGTAACTGTATGAGTCTGCACTCCTACCAGCAGTGGATGAGTGTACCCCTTATTCTATGTCCTTGCCAGCAGGAACTGTCAATCGTATTATTGATCCTAAGGATTCTGACAGGTGTAAAATGGACTCTCAAAGCAGACTTGGTTTGCATTTCACGAATGACTGAGAATGTTGAACATTTAAGTCTTTCTCAGCCACTTAAGATTCCCTATTGAGAATTCTCTGTTTAAAAATTCCCAGTTTTAATTGAGTCATTTGTTTTCTTGATATCTAGCCTTTTGAGTTCTTTATACATTTTGTTTGAGTTTTTTTGTATAATTTTGGATATTAGCCCTCTATTGGGTGTGTAGTTGATAAAAAAATATTTTACCATTCTGTAAGCTGCCACTTTGTCTGAATGATGGGATCTTTTGTCATGCAGAAGCTTTTCAGTTTCATGAGATCCCATTTATTAATTGTTGAAATTAGTGTCTGTGTTAATAGTGTTCTGCTCAGAAAGTCTTTTCCTATGTCATTGATTTCAGGGATCTTCCCTTCTTTTTCTTCTGTTAGGTTCAAGATATCTGGTTTTAGGTTGAGGTCTGTGTGGGAATTCCTTTCCATTAAATATTTTTTGGGATGTGGGGGTGTGTCAGCAATAGGGTGGCTTCTGTGTGCTGACATGATCTCTTATAAGGGAGAGAATGGTCTCCCATGTATTTCTGGTTTCTTCATCAAAGATCAGGAGTCCGTAGGCACTTGAATTACACCTGACTTCTCAGTGGAAACCATGAAAGCCAGAATGTCTTAGATAGATGTGCTGCCAACACTAAGAGACCATGAAGGCAATCCCAGAGTACTATTCGCAGCAAAGCTTGCATTCACCATCAATGGAGAAAAAAGATATTCCAGGACAAAAACAGATTTAAATAATAGGTAGCCACAAACCCAGCCTTACAGAAACTACTAGAAGGCAAAGCACAAACCAAGGAATCTAAGAACACCCATAATAACACAGACATCTGACAACTCTCCACCACCACAACTCAAAGAAGGGAAACACACACTCTAATAGTAGGTTTCAACACTCCTCTCTCACCAATGGACAGGCTAAATAGACAGAAACTTAATGGAGCAATAAGAGATATCACAGATGTAGTGAAACAAATGAAATTAATAGACACCTATAGAACATTCCACCCAACAGAAAAGAAAATACCTTCTTCTCAGCATCTCATGGAACCTTCTCAAAAATTGATGACATAATCAGTAACAAAGCAAACATTCACAGATACAAAAGAAAATGTAGTAACCAGCTGTGTACTATTGGATTACCATGGAATAATGCTAGAATTCAACAACAATTCTACCCCCAGAATGCCTACAAACTCATGAAAACTGAACAGTCAACTACTCTCCAGAAGATGACATCAGATACCTTAGAATTAGAGATATAAGGGATTGTGAGCTGCCATATGGGTGCTGTTAACTGAACCTTTGTCCTCTGCAAGAGCGGCAAGTGCTCTTAATCATGGATTCATCAACCCAGCCCTAGAAGGTACTTCATTTTTTCCCTTAAACCCAGATGTCATTAGGAAAGATCCTTTTACAGATGGTGCTGAGAAAACTGGGTATGTACCTGTAGAAGAATGAAATCAGGTCGAGTCTCAAACTACATGAAACATTGAAAATAGATCACAGACTTCATGTGAAGACAGGACATGCTGAAACTGCAGGGAAGACACATCAACTATATCCCGTGTCAACAATCATCCTATGCAGAGGTAGGAACTTCTGAATGGACTGTGACAGCAGAGAACACAACCCAAGGACTGACACATGGATTATAGCAAACTAAAAACCTGCCTAACAATGGAAGGAACCTCACAACTGAAGAGACAGCTTACAGATTTGAGAAATCATTGCCAACTCTGTATCGCATAGGGTTCTATTATGTAAAAACAGCCAAGATTAAACCAAATCCAATCCATACATGAGGTAATGAGGTGAGCAGACAGTCCTCAAAGGAAGAAATAGAAATGGCAAATAATATTTGATGATGGGTTCAACATCCTAAGCCATCAGGGAAAGGTGAAATTAAAATGATTTATACTCTCACCTTACTAGCTCAGAATGACTTTCATCAAGAAAACAGAACAACAGATGCTGGCAGGAATTTGAGGAAAGAGGAAACTTTACTCACTGCTTGTGAGCATAAATTGCAGCTACTGAGGAAATCAGTAAGTAGGTTTGTTAAAAATGAGAAAGTGGTGGGACAGATGTCTCAGGGAAAAGCACTGGCTGCTCTTACAGAGGAACTGGGTTTGGTTCCCAGCACCCACTTGGTGGCTCAGAACCATCTATAACTCCAGTTCCAGGGAATCCCTTTCTGGCCTCCACAGTCACCACGGATGTACACATATATTGCAGGAAAAATATTCACACACATAAAAATAAAAGATAAACAAATCTTTGAGAACGACAACCAAAACTATCACATGATCTGCCTATATGCCTCAGTGATAAAGAGCACTTCTTGTTCTTCCAGGGGACCAGCATTTGATTCCCAACACTCAAACCAGGCAGTTCACAACCACCTGTAACACAAGCCCCAGGAGGGTCTGACATCTCTCATCTCTGTGGTCACACACACACACACACAGACACACACACACACATATACACAGATTTAAAAGTAAAAAAATGACATTTGTAGGAAAATGGGTGAAATTACAGTTCAGAATGTTAGCTGAAATAAACTGCATTCAGATAAGCACTATGTTTTCTCTCATGTGTGTATTCTTGATTGAAGTTTCTATGTGTGAGTGGGTCGGTGTCCATGTGTGGATGACTCATGAAACTAGAGAACTGTGAGAGGGAAAAAGAGACCTGAAGGATTAGGGTACAGGAACACTGACAGAAGATAATGCAATATTGTACTGGGAGAGCAGAAATTAGGTTGTTGTGGGCAATGGAAAAACAGCAAGAATGGGACAGAGGGGAGGGCAAGGCAAAGGCCAGAGGGCAGGGTGTGGAAGAAGAAAACATGTGTAAAAATGCCATTATGAAATCTACTACTTTGTAGCTAACTTAATAATCTTGTAATGGGAAATACTTGTTCCTGTAGCCATCGTCCCACTTGAAATGGAGTCCATGGGGCAGGTGTTGTGCTATATTAGTTCAGACATCTATTACAGTACCAGGCATATGGTCATGTGTAAAGCATTTGCTGAGCCAGTTGTTGCCATGCATGCATCTAATTCCAGCATTTAGAGGACTAAGGAAGGCCCAAAGATTCTGGCTAGAGACTCACCTAATCTGAGCAAGACCTTATCTTAAATAATAATTGCCTATTTGCCAAATACATTTTGATAGCAATTATTGAGCTTTGTATATTATGTCTGTCGGTGATTGGTTTGATTTTATTATGATGCCTATAAGTTGTTGTACACGCATATAGTAGCCTCTTGATAATTGTGTTTATTTTCTATGACAACTCTCATGTTTAAAAACCATTAGACATTTAATTATTTGAAAGCATTCATCTGTAAAATAATTTGTTAATAAAATCTTTTTTGAGAGTTAATATTTGATTTTTTCTGGTTATTTTGACTTTTCCATTTTGATATTTTATTGTTTATGCTGTAATCCCTCTTAATATCTATTTTCTAAAATTTAGAAAGGTTTTTGCTATACATACCAGGGTAACCTTGGACTTGTTATGTAGCTCAGGCTAACCTTGAACTCAAGATTCTCCTCTCAGCTTCCAGAGTGCTGGGATTACTGGCATGCACCACCATGTCTTGCTCAATTATTTTTAAAATAAATTATGTGTCTAGGTGTTTTGTAAACTTTGTACATCATGTGCACACAATGTTCAAGTAGGCCAGAAGAGGGCATCAGATCCAGGGGACTGGAGTTACTGAGGGTTGTGATTGACCAAGCAGGTGCTGGCAATGAACACAGGCCCTTTGGAAGAACAAGTGCTCTTAACTGCTGAGCTACCTCTTCAGCCTCTCGTCAATTATTATGTACATGTATATTTATGCATATAAACATCTTCACTGCATGTAAGCATGTGTGTTGTGTGCTCCTAGATGAGAAGAACTGCAGTTACAGATGGTTTGAGTTTCTGTGTGAGTGCCAGAAATTGAATTCAGGTCCTCTGCAAGAGCAAACAGTTTTCTTAATCACAGAAAAAACCCTCCAGTCCTACATACATATAGTTTTTCTTTTCTTTTATTCTTCTTTTTTTTTTTGAGTCATGAGTTTACATAGCCCAGAACAATGGATTCTCCTGCTTTCCAAATCTGGGATTATAGGTATGTCCTACTGCACAAATATTTAGATCATCAACTCTTTTGGTTTTATGGGACAGGGTTTCTTTGTGTAGGCTTGGCTGTCTTGGAGCTCACTCTGTAGCCCAGGCTGGCCTCTAACGCATAGAGCTCTTCCTGCCTCTGGCTCCTGAGTGCTGGGATTAAAGGCATGTGCTCCCACCACTACCACCACCGGGCTTCATCAACTTTTTCTTCCTTCATTTCTTTTCCTTCCTTCCTTCCTTCCTTCCTTCCTTCCTTTTTTTCTTTAAAAACTTATTTTTATTTATATGAGTACTCTACCTGCACGTCCAACTTTGTCAGACGAGGACATGGGATCACACTATAGACAGTTGTGAGCCAGTATGTGGTTACTGGGAACTGAACTCAGCACCTCTGGAAGAGTAAGCAGTGTTCTTAGATGCTGAGCCACCTCTTCAGACCCTCATCAACATTTTCTTATAGACTGATTTTTGTTTAAATTTTTCATGACTCAAACTAACTTGCACTATTACTAAACATAGACCATTTTTCATTTTAAGATTTCCTGGCTGTTATGTATTTTAGATAGGGTCTTACTATGTGACCCTGCCTGACCTGGAACTTGCAATCCCCCCAGTGTCTGATAACAAAGTGCTGGAATTGCTGATACAAGGCACACTCCTGACCTCTCTTTTATTGAGGAAGGGAAAAGGGTCTTCCTAGTAAAAAGTAGTTGTTTTGTTTTGTTTTGTTTTGTTCTTTTTGATGGTACTAGGAATTGAGCCCAGGTCTGAAGCCACATGCTAAGAAAGTACTTTACCACAGGGCCATGTTTGTAGCCCATGTCAAATGCCATAGAAATTGTTAACGGTGAAAACAACTTTGTGTGGATTACTTGAATAGCTATTTTTGTAAAACTGTGGGTTTTACTTATACATTGCTTTTAAAAAAACAATAAAACTGGGTGCTAGTGGCTCACACCTTTAATCCCAGCAAATCCCAGCACTCCTGAGCCAGAGGCAGGCAGATGTCTGTGAGTTCAGGGCCAGCCTGGTCTACAGAATGAGTTCCACTGACAGCCAGAGCTAGACAGAGAAACCCTGTCTCAGACAAACCAGAATTTAAACCACACTGCAAAATCACTCAAATCAGACAATTTAATACCTTATATAGATGTTGGATATTTTTCTGAATAAATACTTTATCATGGATAGGTCTTGTATCCTTTATTTTTTTAGAACTTGAAAACATACCAAGTTGCATATTAAGAAGGCAATCAAAAACATTTCCTTCTGTGTTCAAGTCTGCATTATTTCAAGGCTATCCATCACACACGCAAACACACACACACACACACATCGTAACAACAGCATCAAACATTAGTCTTTAAGCTTTAAATAACTAAAGACAATGCATTCCTTAAAGCAGGAGAGCATACCATGAAGTTACAGCAGTTTAGGTATAAAATATGGGGGGAATGAAATGTACTTCTGTGACAGGGATGTATCTCAGTGTTTTGTTCAGCTTGTGCTCAATCCTCAGCACCACAAATAACAAACCAAATTTCCTTGTGCATGACATTATCAACACATATATTATCCTTAAAGGTGTGTTTCAGGCCCATAGATCTTCTGTACCAAGTAGTCTAAAGGCCTGTTCAATAACCTAAACACTTTCGTCTCTATTTATGCCCCTATAACTGCTCCCTTTTTTGTACTCCCTTGTTTGCCATTGTGCCTTAAGGGAAAGTTGTCACCGAGTATCAAGAGTTAATATGCATGAAGAACTTAAGAGCAGTTGACCTATATAAACACTCAATAAATATTCAGAACAACTTGTAAAGGAGAGTCTGCCATTATCTCCATTAAAAAAGTGAAAAGTTCTATTTTATATTCTATGTATATTTTGTTTGTATAGGCATAACCACACATGCACGAGAGTGCCTATGGAGGTCACAAAAGGGGCACCAGATCTCCTTGAGCTGGAGTCACAGGCGGTTGTGACCTGCCCAATGTGGGTACTGGGAACTGAATTTGGGTCCTGTGGTAGAATAGGAACGACTCTAAACCACTGAGCAATCTCCCAGTATCTCCACTCTTTTTCTTTCTTTTTTTGGAAGACAGGTTTTTCTGTGTAGCTCTGGTTGTCTTGGAATTTGTCTGTAGACCAGGCTGGCCTCAAACCCAGAGATTAGACTGCCTCTGTTTAATTAAATACGTGCACCACCGCTCAACCTATCCCCATTCTTATACACAAGGGATTCAAAGTACAAAAAGGTGAGGTCATACCCCAGGTCATACAAATAACAGACTGTTTCCTGTCAATCTGTATCAAACTTCCCCACCTCCAATCCAGACAACTGCTGATCTAGACTAGACATGTTCTCCAAGGTATGTATATCTAGGTATCACTACATCAAAACTAAGATGTTGTTTGTTCTTCTCATGCTCATCCTTTCATGCATACATTGCTACCTAGAGACTGGCTACTAGGACAGTCTGAATGCAGCAGCAGAATAGATTCTAACTGTCTTTCATTAGTCAGATATTAAAGGGATCTGACGTTAAAAGGGGAGACCATGTTTTGCTGCCCAATGAAATTGTTTTGCATTGGAAATATTTTAACTTTATTACATTTATTATTGTGTGTGTGTGTGTGTGAGAGAGAGAGAGAGAGAGAGAGAGAGAGAGAGAGAGAGAGAGAGACAGAAAGAGAGCGAGCAGCTGGTGGTCAGTAGCTGCTGATGCAGCAGGTTCTCTTCTACCATGTGGGTCTGGGGATTGAAAGCAGGTGTTTGGGTTTGTTGATAAGTGCCTTTACCTGCTGAGTCATCTTGCTTACCCAGATTTTTTTTTAAATTAAAAGCATTGTAGGTGGTGGTGGCACGCACCTTTAATCTGAGCACTTTGGAAGCAGAGAAAGGTATATCCCAAAGTTCGATGCTAACCTGGTCTACAGAGTGAATGCCAGGAAAACTAGGGCTGCATCGAGAAATCTTGTCTCCAAAACAAACCAAAACAAACAAAGAAGCAAATAAATAAATAAAACCATTTTAGTTTTGAAACCTTATAATAAGATTGTTATTTTAAATTGAGTTTATATTGACATTTTCTTAGTTTAATTGCTAATATAATTAATACTGCCAGACTTAGACAGTAAAACCAAAGCTCTCTGAAGGAATTACTAACCTTTGGAGAGTGAGCGACTCAAGTGTGGAACTAGAGAAGACCCACTTTCACCATCTGATTCTGCAGTTTCTGAGAACTAGCTACAGAACATGGCAGCATGCAGCTGAGATCCATAGTTGGAGGCACTTACGCTTGACGGGTATAAAGGTCTGGTTCGTCGAGGTCCTGAGATCTTAATTCCTGTGTGGAGAGGCAGCCAGCACCACCAGTGGAAATGGAACTGCGCTTCATGCTCAGAACCTAATTCATGATTTCAATATCAGAAAAATGTTCCAGATGCAAGTGGATCATTAAGCAATAATTGTCACTTTTATTCTGAAGTAGAAGAGTAACTAAGTTTATTCCTTTACGATAGTATTTTCCCTGTGTGCTGTATTTGTTTGTCATGTATACTTAAGTCCTCACTAAAGATAACACCTATGCAACTTCAAGTATTCAATACACTCGAGCAAGACAATGCAAAAATGAACATATATGATTCCTGCATCACACGGCAATCCATGATCGCAAAATTTCAATGTGTTATCCCGAATACATCACTGGTATCTCTTATGTCTATTTCAATGGTAACTCACAGACTGCTTGACAAGAAATCTCAGGCTCCTTAACTCTCCTCAAAATGTTTCCTTTGGCTTCAAAATCAGGATTCATTCTCTTTTCCTAATATCTACTTTTCTTGCTTTATGTTTAACCCCATAGTTTAATACCCACTATTGTCTTTCTGGTTCTAATCTCCCTTTCAGTAAAGACAAGCAATCCGTTCCATAACATAATGTAGAGGCTGCTTCCATTCTCAAAATATTTTAGTATCATAAGCATACCTATGTCAGACCCTGTCTTCGTCTCTGCAGCACTAGACGCTAGCCACTCAGCTTTTTCTGGTCCTGCCCTGGCTTCTTTCTAGGATAAGACAGAACTCACTGTTGATAAAATTATATATATATATATATATATATATATATATATATATATATATATATATATGTAGTGAAGAGAAGTCACGCTATGCGATAAGGCTTATACAGGAGGCTTATTGGAAGATGAGAGAGAAGGGACAGAGAAGGCAGAGAGGGGAGCAGACTAGTCCCATGGGGTAAAGAGTGCGGGAGAGAGAGGGAGGTAGACACAGGAGAAGGGGGAGGTTAGGGGTAGGTCCACCTGTTACAAGGAACCATAGCAAATGTGCCCAGAAGTGGCTACAGGTGAAGTGCTCTTAGTGGCTACAGGTGAGGAGGTTTCCTGTCAGGACCCTAAGGACAGGCAGGCCAATGCAGATTCCCAAATACTAACACCAAATAATAACACCCACTTTATTGTTTGTTTGAGCTGGGGACTTTAGCACAATAGGCTGTGCACTGAGTCACATCACTCCTTGTTCGACTGCTTACATTCCACTTAGGTCTTATTCTCAAGCCTTCAGTTTCCCAGACTTTTTCTTCTTACATGGCTTTTCAGATGCTGCATTACCACAGGAACGCAGTGTTTTAACCTGTCCCTCCCAGGCAGTCCTCCCCTTCTCCCCCTCCCTGCGGAACACCTTGGTCAGCAATCAGCATCCTCTTTTCCCTCTCCAGGCGCTGCCCACACAAACTTACTGATCCCTGAACCCAGAACCTGGCAGATGCCGCCCCAGGTCTCTGATGCCACAGAGTTTCTTAGCAGGAACAGAGTTAACCCCATAGCAGCAGTTACCTTTCTCTCTGGTTCTTGACCCCCAGCGCCCACTTCCAGTAAAATGCACAACTGCTTAGGAAGACACCCACCAATGCCAACCAGGAGCCATTTGGATTTTAAAGTCTCCGCCTGAGTGACGTCAGAAAGCCTCTTGCGAGTACTCTTAAGCAAGAAGGCTATGCCAGTTCCCAGACAGTGGTGGGAAGTCCTAGGGCAAAAGCTTAGATTTCTAAATCTTGCAGCTGTTGTGCCTCTGGCTAGAATTGTAGTTTTGTCCCTAGCAGCCCTTTTGAGTTTCAGTCTTTCCTAGCCATCAGTGTGTCTCCTCATCTGTATTTGAGACAATCAAGTACTTTTGCAGCAGTGCCCAGTTGTTTTCCATAGTATCTTTTATTGTTGTTTTGTTTTGTAAAATATCCCTGGGCCTGGTGAAATGGCTCCATGGGTAAGAGCACTGCCTGCTCTTCCAAAGAAATGGGTTAAATCCCCAGGACCCATAACTATAACTCTAATTTCAGGAGGTCTGATGCCCTCTTCTGGCCTTGGTGGGCACCAGACACACGTGTGGTATACAGACATACATGTAGGCAAAACACTTTATACATAAAATAAAAATAATAAAGATCTTTTTTAAAAAAATAAAGGCAAATAAAAAGTATTCTTGTACAGTTTTATCAGGACCTAAGTTCTCAAAATTCATTTCAACACTCATCTTAGTTTCAAGATGCCTTAAGAAGTACAAAATTTGCTGGTCAGTGGTGGTACATTCCTTTACTCCCAGTACTCAAGAGGCAGAGGCAGGGGGATCTCTGTGAGTTTGAGAAGAGTCTACAGAAGAAATACAAAATCACTTTAGCTAAGACATTTGAATTGGAAGTATTATCTCTGTTTGACCAAGATCTCCCATATTTTGTCATTACAAGGTCAATTAGTAAGACTATTGTAATAGCTATTGCTTATGCATTAACTACTCCTGGATTCTTTTTATAGAAGACTGAAGTGAGAAAGGATTAATGTTCTACGGGTGCTTAAATAAAGCAAGTTTTCACATACTGGTCCTTCTAAAATCATTCCTCATCAAAGAACTCATTGAAACATTTTTTTTTGTACAAATTTTAAAAAGTTGAAGTCTACAGTCATCAGGCTGGTAGTCATAGACACACAAAAACCTGACAAGCTTGCTTTCTATGTCTACTTCTGAATGCCACTCAGGATCAAGTGAGATAATTGTATCAGGATTTTAGCTTAGTGATACATGGCGTTAATAAATTAAAATTCATCCTAAGGAATGTAGTGGGAAGAAATGATAATGTAATCAAGTTGAATTTAATTTGCTAGATATTTTATAATGACATTTTAAGTCATAAGCAACTGTAATATACTTTACTATTAGAAACTCTTTTAATTAATGCAGGCCACCTTATTCCCATGTGGTTATGCCGTGGCAGTATCTGTGAAAAATTCTTCAGAGCAGGTAATAGGGATATGTTACATCTCTTTTTATCTTCTTTTTTTTTTCTGAGACAAGCTTGTCTATTTAACAGTCTTGGCTGTGTCCCTTTTTTACCTTTTATGTTAATTCTTTAAAAACAACTACTTCTTTATTTTATTTATTGTATTATGTGTAGTTGGAATTTCCCTTTGGGCCACCAAGAAACTCCCAAATAATTTATTATGAATGCTTCTTATTAATTATAAGTGCTTAGTCTTAGCTTAGGCTCGTCCTGCTAGCTTTTTGAACTTAATTTAACCTGTTTCTATTCATCTACATTTTTCCTTGGGGCTTTTTACCTTTCTTTTATTCTGTATGTCTTGGTTTCCTGCTTCCTCCATGTGTGTCTGATTGGCCACTGGTTTCTCCCTGGTATCTCTTTTTCTTTCTTCCTTTCTAAGCCTAAATTCCTCCTGCTACTCAGTTTCCCTGCCTGCAAGTCCTGCCTATACCTCTTTCTTGCTATTGGCCATTTAGCTTTTTGTTAGACTAATCAGGTGCCTTAGGCAGACAAGGTAAAACAGCAACACATTTTTACATATAATTCAACAAATGCAACACGTCTTTACATAGTTATACAAATATTTTGTAACAATGAAACATCATTTCTCCTTTTACTTTTTTTCTTCAAACCCGCTCTTATATGCCTCCTTGTTCCCTTTCAAATTCATGGATTTTTCATTAATTTTGTTACATGCATATGTGTATGTAACCTGCCCGATCTGTATGTTACTTGTCTGTATGCTGTCAGGGTTATAATTAGGTTGAAGGGAGATAAATACACAGGGAGAAAGGAGAGCAAAATAATAGTATGGATATGTGAAAAAAATCACAAGGATTCATACTGTTAAGTACCTAAGAAACTATAACACACACATACTTTAATTTAGTATAATGTTATTTGTATGTATGATTCAGGGCTCACCATTTGGTATTGGATAAGCATTTCGTGTACTCTTCCCACAGTAGGACTAAAACTGTTTCTCCACTCCCGGCATTTGTGAGTTCCCTATAGTTCTTTGTGTAGGGCTGGTTGGCCCCTTGTCCCTTATAGATTGCCTCTTGTCCTTATTCAGCTCATACTTAAGCAGCCATGTTAATAAGATTTTATTGGTGTAGATTCTGACATTCCTAGGAGATACAATGTCACAGCAAACTCCATGATGCTCTGGCTCTTATAATCTATGTGTCCCCTCCTTTACAATGTTTCGTGATACTTACGTGTAGTGATATTTCATTTGTATTTTAATAAAGAAAGTTTAGCTGAAGATCAGAGAGTAAGTGGTAGCACACACCTTTAATCTCAGTAGCCACACTAGTTTGCCATAGAAACCTGGCGGTGCACGCCTTTAATCCCAGTGGTGCACATCTTTAATCCCAACCTAAAGAATGGAATGCAAGACAGAAGGAGAAAGCTCTCAGACACAGTCTCATCACCCTGTTATTTGATTTCTCTGTTAGATTGCCTTCACATATGCATTTATTTCAGGAAGCATCGACTGTATCAATACCCATGCCACTGCACACTACTTCCGTGGCCTTAGTTTTAGCTGTTTCTCCCTGTATACACTCCCTCGTCCCTCTATTTCTCTCCTTGCACCTCCCCTCACCAGCCTGTACCTTTCTATTCTATTTCTTCTTTCCTGATGAGATGCTTCTCTCCTCCTTAGTCTGTTACTCTATGCTTAATCTCTGTGATTCTGTATATCCACATGTAAGCTAATACATGCCACATTTGGCTTTCTGTGTCTGGGTACCTCACTCAGGGTGATTTCTCCCCCTAGTTCTACCCATTTACTGTGAATTTAATTCTTTTTAATGGCTGAGTAATATTCATTTGTATAAAGGTTCCAATTTTTATTATCCATTCATATTCATGTCTTGAATATGTTATCCAATTTCTGGGCATTATTAATAGAGCAGCAATGGACATGGTTGAGTAAGCGTCTCTGTGGTAGGATGAAGTTTCCTTTGGGTAAATGCCCAAGAGTGATAGAGCTGGATCACAAGGTAGATCAGTTCCCATCTCTCTAAGGTAAATCCACACTCATTTCCATAGTAACTGTATGAGTCTGCACTCCTACCAGCAGTGGATGAGTGTACCCCTTATTCTATGTCCTTGCCAGCAGGAACTGTCAATCGTATTATTGATCCTAAGGATTCTGACAGGTGTAAAATGGACTCTCAAAGCAGACTTGGTTTGCATTTCACGAATGACTGAGAATGTTGAACATTTAAGTCTTTCTCAGCCACTTAAGATTCCCTATTGAGAATTCTCTGTTTAAAAATTCCCAGTTTTTATTGAGTCATTTGTTTTCTTGATATCTAGCCTTTTGAGTTCTTTATACATTTTGTTTGAGTTTTTTTGTATAATTTTGGATATTAGCCCTCTATTGGGTGTGTAGTTGATAAAAAAATATTTTACCATTCTGTAAGTTGCCACTTTGTCTGAATGATGGGATCTTTTGTCATGCAGAAGCTTTTCAGTTTCATGAGATCCCATTTATTAATTGTTGAAATTAGTGTCTGTGTTAATAGTGTTCTGCTCAGAAAGTCTTTTCCTATGTCATTGATTTCAGGGATCTTCCCTTCTTTTTCTTCTGTTAGGTTCAAGATATCTGGTTTTAGGTTGAGGTCTGTGTGGGAATTCCTTTCCATTAAATATTTTTTGGGATGTGGGGGTGTGTCAGCAATAGGGTGGCTTCTGTGTGCTGACATGATCTCTTATAAGGGAGAGAATGGTCTCCCATGTATTTCTGGTTTCTTCATCAAAGATCAGGAGTCCGTAGGCACTTGAATTACACCTGACTTCTCAGTGGAAACCATGAAAGCCAGAATGTCTTAGATAGATGTGCTGCCAACACTAAGAGACCATGAAGGCAATCCCAGAGTACTATTCGCAGCAAAGCTTGCATTCACCATCAATGGAGAAAAAAGATATTCCAGGACAAAAACAGATTTAAATAATAGGTAGCCACAAACCCAGCCTTACAGAAACTACTAGAAGGCAAAGCACAAACCAAGGAATCTAAGAACACCCATAATAACACAGACATCTGACAACTCTCCACCACCACAACTCAAAGAAGGGAAACACACACACTAATAGTAGGTTTCAACACTCCTCTCTCACCAATGGACAGGCTAAACAGACAGAAACTTAATGGAGCAATAAGAGATATCACAGATGTAGTGAAACAAATGAAATGAATAGACATCTATAGAACATTCCACCCAACAGAAAAGAAAATACCTTCTTCTCAGCATCTCATGGAACCTTCTCAAAAATTGATCACATAATCAGTAACAAAGCAAACATTCACAGATACAAAAGAAAATGTAGTAACCAGCTGTGTGCTATTGGATTACCATGGAATAATGCTAGAATTCAACAACAATTCTACCCCCAGAATGCCTAAAAACTCATGAAAACTGAACAGTCAACTACTCTCCAGAAGATGACATCAGATACCTTAGAATTAGAGATATAAGGGATTGTGAGCTGCCATATGGGTGCTGTTAACTGAACCTTTGTCCTCTGCAAGAGCGGCAAGTGCTCTTAATCATGGATTCATCAATCCAGCCCTAGAAGGTACTTCATTTTTTCCCTTAAACCCAGATGTCATTAGGAAAGATCCTTTTACAGATGGTGCTGAGAAAACTGGGTATGTACCTGTAGAAGAATGAAATCAGGTCGAGTCTCAAAGTACATGAAACATTGAAAATAGATCACAGACTTCATGTGAAGACAGGACATGCTGAAACTGCAGGGAAGACACATCAACTATGTCCCGTGTCAACAATCATCCTATGCAGAGGTAGGAACTTCTGAATGGACTCTGACAGCAGAGAACACAACCCAAGGACTGACACATGGATTATAGCAAACTAAAAACCTGCCTAACAATGGAAGGAACCTCACAACTGAAGAGACAGCTTACAGATTTGAGAAATCATTGCCAACTCTGTATCGCATAGGGTTCTATTATGTAAAAACAGCCAAGATTAAACCAAATCCAATCCATACATGAGGTAATGAGGTGAGCAGACAGTCCTCAAAGGAAGAAATAGAAATGGCAAATAATATTTGATGATGGGTTCAACATCCTAAGCCATCAGGGAAAGGTGAAATTAAAATGATTTATACTCTCACCTTACTAGCTCAGAATGACTTTCATCAAGAAAACAGAACAACAGATGCTGGCAGGAATTTGAGGAAAGAGGAAACTTTACTCACTGCTAGTGAGCATAAGTTGCAGCTACTGAGGAAATCAGTAAGTAGGTTTGTCAAAAATGAGAAAGTGGTGGGACAGATGTCTCAGGGAAAAGCACTGGCTGCTCTTACAGAGGAACTGGGTTTGGTTCCCAGCACCCACTTGGTGGCTCAGAACCATCTATAACTCCAGTTCCAGGGAATCCCTTTCTGGCCTCCACAGTCACCACGGATGTACACATATATTGCAGGAAAAATATTCACACACATAAAAATAAAAGATAAACAAATCTTTGAGGACGACAACCAAAACTATCACATGATCTGCCTATATGCCTCAGTGATAAAGAGCACTTCTTGTTCTTCCAGAGGACCAGCATTTGATTCCCAACACTCAAACCAGGCAGTGCACAACCACCTGTAACACAAGCCCCAGGAGGGTCTGACATCTCTCGTCTCTGTGGTCACACACACACACACACAGATTTAAAAGTAAAAAAATGACATTTGTAGGAAAATGGGTGAAATTTCAATTCAGAATGTTAGCTGAAATAAACTGCATTCAGATAAGCACTATGTTTTCTCTCATGTGTGCAGCCTTGATTGAAGTTTCTATGTGTGAGTGGGTCGGTGTCCATGTGTGGATGACTCCTGAAACTAGAGAACTGTGAGAGGGAAAAAGAGACCTGAAGGATTAGGGTACAGGAACACTGACAGAAGATAATGCAATATTGTACTGGGAGAGCAGAAATTAGGTTGTTGTGGGCAATGGAAAAACAGCAAGAATGGGACAGAGGGGAGGGCAAGGCAAAGGCCAGAGGGCAGGGTGTGGAAGAAGAAAACATGTGTAAAAATGCCATTATGAAATCTACTACTTTGTAGCTAACTTAATAATCTTGTAATGGGAAATACTTGTTCCTGTAGCCATCGTCCCACTTGAAATGGAGTCCATGGGGCAGGTGTTGTGCTATATTAGTTCAGACATCTATTACAGTACCAGGCATATGGTCATGCGTAAAGCATTTGCTGAGCCAGTTGTTGCCATGCATGCATCTAATTCCAGCATTTAGAGGACTAAGGAAGGCCCAAAGATTCTGGCTAGAGACTCACCTAATCTGAGCAAGACCTTATCTTAAATAATAATTGCCTATTTGCCAAATACATTTTGATAGCAATTATTGAGCTTTGTATATTATGTCTGTCGGTGATTGGTTTGATTTTATTATGATGCCTATAAGTTGTTGTACACGCCTCTTGATAATTGTGTTTATTTTCTATGACAACTCTCATGTTTAAAAACCATTAGACATTTAATTATTTGAAAGCATTCATCTGTAAAATAATTTGTTAATAAAATCTTTTTTGAGAGTTAATATTTGATTTTTTCTGGTTATTTTGACTTTTCCATTTTGATATTTTATTGTTTATGCTGTAATCCCTCTTAATATCTATTTTCTAAAATTTAGAAAGGTTTTTGCTATACATACCAGGGTAACCTTGGACTTGTTATGTAGCTCAGGCTAACCTTGAACTCAAGATTCTCCTCTCAGCTTCCAGAGTGCTGGGATTACTGGCATGCACCACCATGTCTTGCTCAATTATTTTTAAAATAAATTATGTGTCTAGGTGTTTTGTAAACTTTGTACATCATGTGCACACAATGTTCAAGTAGGCCAGAAGAGGGCATCAGATCCAGGGGACTGGAGTTACTGAGGGTTGTGATTGACCAAGCAGGTGCTGGCAATGAACACAGGCCCTTTGGAAGAACAAGTGCTCTTAACTGCTGAGCTACCTCTTCAGCCTCTCGTCAATTATTATGTACATGTATATTTATGCATATAAACATCTTCACTGCATGTAAGCATGTGTGTTGTGTGCTCCTAGATGAGAAGAACTGCAGTTACAGATGGTTTGAGTTTCTGTGTGAGTGCCAGAAATTGAATTCAGGTCCTCTGCAAGAGCAAACAGTTTTCTTAATCACAGAAAAAACCCTCCAGTCCTACATACATATAGTTTTTCTTTTCTTTTATTCTTCTTTTTTTTTTTGAGTCATGAGTTTACATAGCCCAGAACAATGGATTCTCCTGCTTTCCAAATCTGGGATTATAGGTATGTCCTACTGCACAAATATTTAGATCATCAACTCTTTTGGTTTTATGGGACAGGGTTTCTTTGTGTAGGCTTGGCTGTCTTGGAGCTCACTCTGTAGCCCAGGCTGGCCTCTAACGCATAGAGCTCTTCCTGCCTCTGGCTCCTGAGTGCTGGGATTAAAGGCATGTGCTCCCACCACTACCACCACCGGGCTTCATCAACTTTTTCTTCCTTCATTTCTTTTCCTTCCTTCCTTCCTTCCTTCCTTCCTTCCTTCCTTCCTTTTTTTCTTTAAAAACTTATTTTTATTTATATGAGTACTCTACCTGCACGTCCAACTTTGTCAGACGAGGACATGGGATCACACTATAGACAGTTGTGAGCCAGTATGTGGTTACTGGGAACTGAACTCAGCACCTCTGGAAGAGTAAGCAGTGTTCTTAGATGCTGAGCCACCTCTTCAGACCCTCATCAACATTTTCTTATAGACTGATTTTTGTTTAAATTTTTCATGACTCAAACTAACTTGCACTATTACTAAACATAGACCATTTTTCATTTTAAGATTTCCTGGCTGTTATGTATTTTAGATAGGGTCTTACTATGTGACCCTGCCTGACCTGGAACTTGCAATCCCCCCAGTGTCTGATAACAAAGTGCTGGAATTGCTGATACAAGGCACACTCCTGACCTCTCTTTTATTGAGGAAGGGAAAAGGGTCTTCCTAGTAAAAAGTAGTTGTTTTGTTTTGTTTTGTTTTGTTCTTTTTGATGGTACTAGGAATTGAGCCCAGGTCTGAAGCCACATGCTAAGAAAGTACTTTACCACAGGGCCATGTTTGTAGCCCATGTCAAATGCCATAGAAATTGTTAACGGTGAAAACAACTTTGTGTGGATTACTTGAATAGCTATTTTTGTAAAACTGTGGGTTTTACTTATACATTGCTTTTAAAAAAACAATAAAACTGGGTGCTAGTGGCTCACACCTTTAATCCCAGCAAATCCCAGCACTCCTGAGCCAGAGGCAGGCAGATGTCTGTGAGTTCAGGGCCAGCCTGGTCTACAGAATGAGTTCCACTGACAGCCAGAGCTAGACAGAGAAACCCTGTCTCAGACAAACCAGAATTTAAACCACACTGCAAAATCACTCAAATCAGACAATTTAATACCTTATATAGATGTTGGATATTTTTCTGAATAAATACTTTATCATGGATAGGTCTTGTATCCTTTATTTTTTTAGAACTTGAAAACATACCAAGTTGCATATTAAGAAGGCAATCAAAAACATTTCCTTCTGTGTTCAAGTCTGCATTATTTCAAGGCTATCCATCACACACGCAAACACACACACACACACATCGTAACAACAGCATCAAACATTAGTCTTTAAGCTTTAAATAACTAAAGACAATGCATTCCTTAAAGCAGGAGAGCATACCATGAAGTTACAGCAGTTTAGGTATAAAATATGGGGGGAATGAAATGTACTTCTGTGACAGGGATGTATCTCAGTGTTTTGTTCAGCTTGTGCTCAATCCTCAGCACCACAAATAACAAACCAAATTTCCTTGTGCATGACATTATCAACACATATATTATCCTTAAAGGTGTGTTTCAGGCCCATAGATCTTCTGTACCAAGTAGTCTAAAGGCCTGTTCAATAACCTAAACACTTTCGTCTCTATTTATGCCCCTATAACTGCTCCCTTTTTTGTACTCCCTTGTTTGCCATTGTGCCTTAAGGGAAAGTTGTCACCGAGTATCAAGAGTTAATATGCATGAAGAACTTAAGAGCAGTTGACCTATATAAACACTCAATAAATATTCAGAACAACTTGTAAAGGAGAGTCTGCCATTATCTCCATTAAAAAAGTGAAAAGTTCTATTTTATATTCTATGTATATTTTGTTTGTATAGGCATAACCACACATGCACGAGAGTGCCTATGGAGGTCACAAAAGGGGCACCAGATCTCCTTGAGCTGGAGTCACAGGCGGTTGTGACCTGCCCAATGTGGGTACTGGGAACTGAATTTGGGTCCTGTGGTAGAATAGGAACGACTCTAAACCACTGAGCAATCTCCCAGTATCTCCACTCTTTTTCTTTCTTTTTTTGGAAGACAGGTTTTTCTGTGTAGCTCTGGTTGTCTTGGAATTTGTCTGTAGACCAGGCTGGCCTCAAACCCAGAGATTAGACTGCCTCCGTTTAATTAAATACGTGCACCACCGCTCAACCTATCCCCATTCTTATACACAAGGGATTCAAAGTACAAAAAGGTGAGGTCATACCCCAGGTCATACAAATAACAGACTGTTTCCTGTCAATCTGTATCAAACTTCCCCACCTCCAATCCAGACAACTGCTGATCTAGACTAGACATGTTCTCCAAGGTATGTATATCTAGGTATCACTACATCAAAACTAAGATGTTGTTTGTTCTTCTCATGCTCATCCTTTCATGCATACATTGCTACCTAGAGACTGGCTGCTAGGACAGTCTGAATGCAGCAGCAGAATAGATTCTAACTGTCTTTCATTAGTCAGATATTAAAGGGATCTGACGTTAAAAGGGGAGACCATGTTTTGCTGCCCAATGAAATTGTTTTGCATTGGAAATATTTTAACTTTATTACATTTATTATTGTGTGTGTGTGTGTGAGAGAGAGAGAGAGAGAGAGAGAGAGAGAGAGAGAGAGACAGAAAGAGAGCGAGCAGCTGGTGGTCAGTAGCTGCTGATGCAGCAGGTTCTCTTCTACCATGTGGGTCTGGGGATTGAAAGCAGGTGTTTGGGTTTGTTGATAAGTGCCTTTACCTGCTGAGTCATTTTGCTTACCCAGATTTTTTTTTTAAATTAAAAGCATTGTAGGTGGTGGTGGCACGCACCTTTAATCTGAGCACTTTGGAAGCAGAGAAAGGTATATCCCAAAGTTCGATGCTAACCTGGTCTACAGAGTGAATGCCAGGAAAACTAGGGCTGCATCGAGAAATCTTGTCTCCAAAACAAACCAAAACAAACAAAGAAGCAAATAAATAAATAAAACCATTTTAGTTTTGAAACCTTATAATAAGATTGTTATTTTAAATTGAGTTTATATTGACATTTTCTTAGTTTAATTGCTAATATAATTAATACTGCCAGACTTAGACAGTAAAACCAAAGCTCTCTGAAGGAATTACTAACCTTTGGAGAGTGAGCGACTCAAGTGTGGAACTAGAGAAGACCCACTTTCACCATCTGATTCTGCAGTTTCTGAGAACTAGCTACAGAACATGGCAGCATGCAGCTGAGATCCATAGTTGGAGGCACTTACGCTTGACGGGTATAAAGGTCTGGTTCGTCGAGGTCCTGAGATCTTAATTCCTGTGTGGAGAGGCAGCCAGCACCACCGGTGGAAATGGAACTGCGCTTCATGCTCAGAACCTAATTCATGATTTCAATATCAGAAAAATGTTCCAGATGCAAGTGGATCATTAAGCAATAATTGTCACTTTTATTCTGAAGTAGAAGAGTAACTAAGTTTATTCCTTTACGATAGTATTTTCCCTGTGTGCTGTATTTGTTTGTCATGTATACTTAAGTCCTCACTAAAGATAACACCTATGCAACTTCAAGTATTCAATACACTCGAGCAAGACAATGCAAAAATGAACATATATGATTCCTGCATCACACGGCAATCCATGATCGCAAAATTTCAATGTGTTATCCCGAATACATCACTGGTATCTCTTATGTCTATTTCAATGGTAACTCACAGACTGCTTGACAAGAAATCTCAGGCTCCTTAACTCTCCTCAAAATGTTTCCTTTGGCTTCAAAATCAGGATTCATTCTCTTTTCCTAATATCTACTTTTCTTGCTTTATGTTTAACCCCATAGTTTAATACCCACTATTGTCTTTCTGGTTCTAATCTCCCTTTCAGTAAAGACAAGCAATCCGTTCCATAACATAATGTAGAGGCTGCTTCCATTCTCAAAATATTTTAGTATCATAAGCATACCTATGTCAGACCCTGTCTTCGTCTCTGCAGCACTAGACGCTAGCCACTCAGCTTTTTCTGGTCCTGCCCTGGCTTCTTTCTAGGATAAGACAGAACTCACTGTTGATAATATATATATATATATATATATATATATATATATATATATATATATATATATATATATGTAGTGAAGAGAAGTCACGCTATGCGATAAGGCTTATACAGGAGGCTTATTGGAAGATGAGAGAGAAGGGACAGAGAAGGCAGAGAGGGGAGCAGACTAGTCCCATGGGGTAAAGAGTGCGGGAGAGAGAGGGAGGTAGACACAGGAGAAGGGGGAGGTTAGGGGTAGGTCCACCTGTTACAAGGAACCATAGCAAATGTGCCCAGAAGTGGCTACAGGTGAAGTGCTCTTAGTGGCTACAGGTGAGGAGGTTTCCTGTCAGGACCCTAAGGACAGGCAGGCCAATGCAGATTCCCAAATACTAACACCAAATAATAACACCCACTTTATTGTTTGTTTGAGCTGGGGACTTTAGCACAATAGGCTGTGCACTGAGTCACATCACTCCTTGTTCGACTGCTTACATTCCACTTAGGTCTTATTCTCAAGCCTTCAGTTTCCCAGACTTTTTCTTCTTACATGGCTTTTCAGATGCTGCATTACCACAGGAACGCAGTGTTTTAACCTGTCCCTCCCAGGCAGTCCTCCCCTTCTCCCCCTCCCTGCGGAACACCTTGGTCAGCAATCAGCATCCTCTTTTCCCTCTCCAGGCGCTGCCCACACAAACTTACTGATCCCTGAACCCAGAACCTGGCAGATGCCGCCCCAGGTCTCTGATGCCACAGAGTTTCTTAGCAGGAACAGAGTTAACCCCATAGCAGCAGTTACCTTTCTCTCTGGTTCTTGACCCCCAGCGCCCACTTCCAGTAAAATGCACAACTGCTTAGGAAGACACCCACCAATGCCAACCAGGAGCCATTTGGATTTTAAAGTCTCCGCCTGAGTGACGTCAGAAAGCCTCTTGCGAGTACTCTTAAGCAAGAAGGCTATGCCAGTTCCCAGACAGTGGTGGGAAGTCCTAGGGCAAAAGCTTAGATTTCTAAATCTTGCAGCTGTTGTGCCTCTGGCTAGAATTGTAGTTTTGTCCCTAGCAGCCCTTTTGAGTTTCAGTCTTTCCTAGCCATCAGTGTGTCTCCTCATCTGTATTTGAGACAATCAAGTACTTTTGCAGCAGTGCCCAGTTGTTTTCCATAGTATCTTTTATTGTTGTTTTGTTTTGTAAAATATCCCTGGGCCTGGTGAAATGGCTCCATGGGTAAGAGCACTGCCTGCTCTTCCAAAGAAATGGGTTAAATCCCCAGGACCCATAACTATAACTCTAATTTGAGGAGGTCTGATGCCCTCTTCTGGCCTTGGTGGGCACCAGACACACGTGTGGTATACAGACATACATGTAGGCAAAACACTTTATACATAAAATAAAAATAATAAAGATCTTTTTTAAAAAAATAAAGGCAAATAAAAAGTATTCTTGTACAGTTTTATCAGGACCTAAGTTCTCAAAATTCATTTCAACACTCATCTTAGTTTCAAGATGCCTTAAGAAGTACAAAATTTGCTGGTCAGTGGTGGTACATTCCTTTACTCCCAGTACTCAAGAGGCAGAGGCAGGGGGATCTCTGTGAGTTTGAGAAGAGTCTACAGAAGAAATACAAAATCACTTTAGCTAAGACATTTGAATTGGAAGTATTATCTCTGTTTGACCAAGATCTCCCATATTTTGTCATTACAAGGTCAATTAGTAAGACTATTGTAATAGCTATTGCTTATGCATTAACTACTCCTGGATTCTTTTTATAGAAGACTGAAGTGAGAAAGGATTAATGTTCTACGGGTGCTTAAATAAAGCAAGTTTTCACATACTGGTCCTTCTAAAATCATTCCTCATCAAAGAACTCATTGAAACATTTTTTTTGTACAAATTTTAAAAAGTTGAAGTCTACAGTCATCAGGCTGGTAGTCATAGACACACAAAAACCTGACAAGCTTGCTTTCTATGTCTACTTCTGAATGCCACTCAGGATCAAGTGAGATAATTGTATCAGGATTTTAGCTTAGTGATACATGGCGTTAATAAATTAAAATTCATCCTAAGGAATGTAGTGGGAAGAAATGATAATGTAATCAAGTTGAATTTAATTTGCTAGATATTTTATAATGACATTTTAAGTCATAAGCAACTGTAATATACTTTACTATTAGAAACTCTTTTAATTAATGCAGGCCACCTTATTCCCATGTGGTTATGCCGTGGCAGTATCTGTGAAAAATTCTTCAGAGCAGGTAATAGGGATATGTTACATCTCTTTTTATCTTCTTTTTTTTTTTCTGAGACAAGCTTGTCTATTTAACAGTCTTGGCTGTGTCCCTTTTTTACCTTTTATGTTAATTCTTTAAAAACAACTACTTCTTTATTTTATTTATTGTATTATGTGTAGTTGGAATTTCCCTTTGGGCCACCAAGAAACTCCCAAATAATTTATTATGAATGCTTCTTATTAATTATAAGTGCTTAGTCTTAGCTTAGGCTCGTCCTGCTAGCTTTTTGAACTTAATTTAACCTGTTTCTATTCATCTACATTTTTCCTTGGGGCTTTTTACCTTTCTTTTATTCTGTATGTCTTGGTTTCCTGCTTCCTCCATGTGTGTCTGATTGGCCACTGGTTTCTCCCTGGTATCTCTTTTTCTTTCTTCCTTTCTAAGCCTAAATTCCTCCTGCTACTCAGTTTCCCTGCCTGCAAGTCCTGCCTATACCTCTTTCTTGCTATTGGCCATTTAGCTTTTTGTTAGACTAATCAGGTGCCTTAGGCAGACAAGGTAAAACAGCAACACATTTTTACATATAATTCAACAAATGCAACACGTCTTTACATAGTTATACAAATATTTTGTAACAATGAAACATCATTTCTCCTTTTACTTTTTTTCTTCAAACCCGCTCTTATATGCCTCCTTGTTCCCTTTCAAATTCATGGATTTTTCATTAATTTTGTTACATGCATATGTGTATGTAACCTGCCCGATCTGTATGTTACTTGTCTGTATGCTGTCAGGGTTATAATTAGGTTGAAGGGAGATAAATACACAGGGAGAAAGGAGAGCAAAATAATAGTATGGATATGTGAAAAAAATCACAAGGATTCATACTGTTAAGTACCTAAGAAACTATAACACATGCATACTTTAATTTAGTATAATGTTATTTGTATGTATGATTCAGGGCTCACCATTTGGTATTGGATAAGCATTTCGTGTACTCTTCCCACAGTAGGACTAAAACTGTTTCTCCACTCCCGGCATTTGTGAGTTCCCTATAGTTCTTTGTGTAGGGCTGGTTGGCCCCTTGTCCCTTATAGATTGCCTCTTGTCCTTATTCAGCTCATACTTAAGCAGCCATGTTAATAAGATTTTATTGGTGTAGATTCTGACATTCCTAGGAGATACAATGTCACAGCAAACTCCATGATGCTCTGGCTCTTATAATCTATGTGTCCCCTCCTTTACAATGTTTCGTGATACTTACGTGTAGTGATATTTCATTTGTATTTTAATAAAGAAAGTTTAGCTGAAGATCAGAGAGTAAGTGGTAGCACACACCTTTAATCTCAGTAGCCACACTAGTTTGCCATAGAAACCTGGCGGTGCACGCCTTTAATCCCAGTGGTGCACATCTTTAATCCCAACCTAAAGAATGGAATGCAAGACAGAAGGAGAAAGTTCTCAGACACAGTCTCATCACCCTGTTATTTGATTTCTCTGTTAGATTGCCTTCACATATGCATTTATTTCAGGAAGCATCGACTGTATCAATACCCATGCCACTGCACACTACTTCCGTGGCCTTAGTTTTAGCTGTTTCTCCCTGTATACACTCCCTCGTCCCTCTATTTCTCTCCTTGCACCTCCCCTCACCAGCCTGTACCTTTCTATTCTATTTCTTCTTTCCTGATGAGATGCTTCTCTCCTCCTTAGTCTGTTACTCTATGCTTAATCTCTGTGATTCTGTATATCCACATGTAAGCTAATACATGCCACATTTGGCTTTCTGTGTCTGGGTACCTCACTCAGGGTGATTTCTCCCCCTAGTTCTACCCATTTACTGTGAATTTAATTCTTTTTAATGGCTGAGTAATATTCATTTGTATAAAGGTTCCAATTTTTATCACGAGGTAGATCAGGTCCCATCTCTCTAAGGTAAATCCACACTCATTTCCATAGTGACTGTATGAGTCTGCACTCCTACCAGCAGTGGATGAGTGTACCCCTTATTCTATGTCCTTGCCAGCAGGAACTGTCACTCGTATTATTGATCCTAGGGATTCTGACAGGTGTAAAGTGGACTCTCAAAGCAGACTTGGTTTGCATTTCACTAATGACTGAGAATGTTGAACATTTAAGTCTTTCTCAGCCACTTAAGATTCCCTATTGAGAATTCTCTGTTTAAAAATTCCCAGTTTTAATTGAGTCATTTGTTTTCTTGATATCTAGCCTTTTGAGTTCTTTATACATTTTGTTTGAGTTTTTTTGTATAATTTTGGATATTAGCCCTCTATTGGGTGTGTAGTTGATAAAAAAATATTTTACCATTCTGTAAGCTGCCACTTTGTCTGAATGATGGGATCTTTTGTCATGCAGAAGCTTTTCAGTTTCATGAGATCCCATTTATTAATTGTTGAAATTAGTGTCTGTGTTAATAGTGTTCTGCTCAGAAAGTCTTTTCCTATGTCATTGATTTCAGGGATCTTCCCTTCTTTTTCTTCTGTTAGGTTCAAGATATCTGGTTTTAGGTTGAGGTCTGTGTGGGAATTCCTTTCCATTAAATATTTTTTGGGATGTGGGGGTGTGTCAGCAATAGGGTGGCTTCTGTGTGCTGACATGATCTCTTATAAGGGAGAGAATGGTCTCCCATGTATTTCTGGTTTCTTCATCAAAGATCAGGAATCCGTAGGCACTTGAATTACACCTGACTTCTCAGTGGAAACCATGAAAGCCAGAATGTCTTAGATAGATGTGCTGCCAACACTAAGAGACCATGAAGGCAATCCCAGAGTACTATTCTTAGCAAAGCTTGCATTCACCATCAATGGAGAAAAAAGATATTCCAGGACAAAAACAGATTTAAATAATAGGTAGCCACAAACCCAGCTTTACAGAAACTACTAGAAGGCAAAGCACAAACCAAGGAAGCTAAGAACACCCATAATAACACAGACATCTGACAACTCTCCACCACCACAACTCAAAGAAGGGAAACACACACTCTAATAGTAGGTTTCAACACTCCTCTCTCACCAATGGACAGGATAAATAGACAGAAACTTAATGGAGCAATAAGAGATATCACAGATGTAGTGAATCAAATGAAATTAATAGACACCTATAGAACATTCCACCCAACAGAAAAGAAAATACCTTCTTCTCAGCATCTCATGGAACCCTCTCAAAAATTGATCACATAATCAGTAACAAAGCAAACATTCACAGATACAAAAGAAAATGTAGTAACCAGCTGCGTACTATTGGATTACCATGGAATAATGCTAGAATTCAACAACAATTCTACCCCCAGAATGCCTAAAAACTCATGAAAACTGAACAGTCAACTACTCTCCAGAAGGTGACATCCCATACCTTAGAATTAGAGATATAAGGGATTGTGGGCTGCCATATGGGTGCTGTTAACTGAACCTTTGTCCTCTCCAAGAGCGGCAAGTGCTCTTAATCATGGATTCATCATCCCAGCCCTAGCAGGTACTTCATTTTTCCCTTAAACCCAGATGTCATTAGGAAAGATCCTTTTACAGATGGTGCTGAGAAAACTGGGTATGTACCTGTAGAAGAATGAAATCAGGTCGAGTCTCAAAGTACATGAAACATTGAAAATAGATCAGAGACTTCATGTGAAGACAGGACATGCTGAAACTTCATGGAAGACACATCAACTATATCCCGTGTAAACAATCATCCTATGCAGAGGTAGGAACTTCTGAATGGACTGTGACAGCAGAGAACACAACCCAAGGACTGACACATGGATTATAGCAAACTAAAAACCTGCCTAACAATGGAAGGAACCTCACAACTGAAGAGACAGCTTACAGATTTGAGAAATCATTGCCAACTCTGTATCGCATAGGGTTCTATTATGTAAAAACAGCCAAGATTAAACCAAATCCAATCCATACATGAGGTAATGAGTTGAGCAGACAGTCCTCAAAGGAAGAAATAGAAATGGCAAATAATATTTGATGATGGGTTCAACATCCTAAGCCATCAGGGAAAGGTGAAATTAAAATGATTTATACTCTCACCTTACTAGCTCAGAATGACTTTCATCAAGAAAACAGAACAACAGATGCTGGCAGGAATTTGAGGAAAGAGGAAACTTTACTCACTGCTTGTGAGCATAAATTGCAGCTACTGAGGAAATCAGTAAGTAGGTTTGTCAAAAATGAGAAAGTGGTGGGACAGATGTCTCAGGGAAAAGCACTGGCTGCTCTTACAGAGGAACTGGGTTTGGTTCCCAGCACCCACTTGGTGGCTCAGAACCATCTATAACTCCAGTTCCAGGGAATCCCTTTCTGGCCTCCACAGTCACCACGGATGTACACATATATTGCAGGAAAAATATTCACACACATAAAAATAAAAGATAAACAAATCTTTGAGGACGACAACCAAAACTATCACATGATCTGCCTATATGCCTCAGTGATAAAGAGCACTTCTTGTTCTTCCAGAGGACCAGCATTTGATTCCCAACACTCAAACCAGGCAGTTCACAACCACCTGTAACACAAGCCCCAGGAGGGTCTGACATCTCTCATCTCTGTGGTCACACACACACACACACACACAGAGAGATTTAAAAGTAAAAAAATGACATTTGTAGGAAAATGGGTGAAATTTCAATTCAGAATGTTAGCTGAAATAAACTGCGTTCAGATAAGCACTATGTTTTCTCTCATGTGTGTAGCCTTGATTGAAGTTTCTATGTGTGAGTGGGTCGGTGTCCATGTGTGGATGACTCATGAAACTAGAGAACTGTGAGAGGGAAAAAGAGACCTGAAGGATTAGGGTACAGGAACACTGACAGAAGATAATGCAATATTGTACTGGGAGAGCAGAAATTAGGTTGTTGTGGGCAATGGAAAAACAGCAAGAATGGGACAGAGGGGAGGGCAAGGCAAAGGCCAGAGGGCAGGGTGTGGAAGAAGAAAACATGTGTAAAAATGCCATTATGAAATCTACTACTTTGTAGCTAACTTAATAATCTTGTAATGGGAAATACTTGTTCCTGTAGCCATCGTCCCACTTGAAATGGAGTCCTTGGGGCAGGTGTTGTGCTATATTAGTTCAGACATCTATTACAGTACCAGGCATATGGTCATGCGTAAAGCATTTGCTGAGCCAGTTGTTGCCATGCATGCATCTAATTCCAGCATTTAGAGGACCTAGGAAGGCCCAAAGATTCTGGCTAGAGACTCACCTAATCTGAGCAAGACCTTATCTTAAATAATAATTGCCTATTTGCCAAATACATTTTGATAGCAATTATTGAGCTTTGTATATTATGTCTGTCGGTGATTGGTTTGATTTTATTATGATGCCTATAAGTTGTTGTACACGCATATAGTAGCCTCTTGATAATTGTGTTTATGTTCTATGACAACTCTCATGTTTAAAAACCATCTGACCTTTAATTATTTGAAAGCATTCATCTGTAAAATAATTTGTTAATAAATCATTTTGTGAGAGTTAATATTTGATTTTTTTCTGGTTATTTTGACTTTTCCATTTTGATATTTTATTGTTTATGCTGTAATCCCTCTTAATATCTATTTTCTAAAATTTAGAAAGGTTTTTGCTATACATACCAGGGTAACCTTGGACTTGTTATGTAGCTCAGGCTAACCTTGAACTCAAGATTCTCCTCTCAGCTTCCAGAGTGCTGGGATTACTGGCATGCACCACCATGTCTTGCTCAATTATTTTTTAAATAAATTATGTGTCTAGGTGTTTTGTAAACTTTGTACATCATGTGCACACAATGTTCAGGTAGGCCAGAAGAGGGCATCAGATCCAGGGGACTGGAGTTACTGAGGGTTGTGATTGACCAAGCAGGTGCTGGCAATGAACACAGGCCCTTTGGAAGAACAAGTGCTCTTAACTGCTGAGCTACCTCTTCAGCCTCTCGTCAATTATTATGTACATGTATATTTATGCATATAAACATCTTCACTGCATGTAAGCATGTGTGTTGTGTGCTCCTAGATGAGAAGAACTGCAGTTACAGATGGTTTGAGTTTCTGTGTGAGTGCCAGAAATTGAATTCAGGTCCTCTGCAAGAGCAAACAGTGTTCTTAATCACAGAAAAAACCCTCCAGTCCTACATACATATAGTTTTTCTTTTCTTTTATTCTTCTTTTTTTTTTGAGTCATGAGTTTACATAGCCCAGAACAATGGATTCTCCTGCTTTCCAAATCTGGGATTATAGGTATGTCCTACTGCACAAATATTTAGATCATCAACTCTTTTGGTTTTATGGGACAGGGTTTCTTTGTGTAGGCTTGGCTGTCTTGGAGCTCACTCTGTAGCCCAGGCTGGCCTCTAACGCATAGAGCGCTTCCTGCCTCTGGCTCCTGAGTGCTGGGATTAAAGGCATGTGCTCCCACCACTACCACCACCGGGCTTCATCAACTTTTTCTTCCTTCATTTCTTTTCCTTCCTTCCTTCCTTCCTTCCTTCCTTCCTTCCTTCCTTCATTCCTTCCTTTTTTCTTTAAAAACTTATTTTTATTTATATGAGTACTCTACCTGCACGTCCAACTTTATGTCAGACGAGGACATGGGATCACACTATAGACAGTTGTGAGCCAGTATGTGGTTACTGGGAACTGAACTCAGCACCTCTGGAAGAGTAAGCAGTGTTCTTAGATGCTGAGCCACCTCTTCAGACCCTCATCAACATTTTCTTATAGACTGATTTTTGTTTAAATTTTTCATGACTCAAACTAACTTGCACTATTACTAAACATAGACCATTTTTCATTTTAAGATTTCCTGGCTGTTATGTATTTTAGATAGGGTCTTACTATGTGACCCTGCCTGACCTGGAACTTGCAATCCCCCCAGTGTCTGATAACAAAGTGCTGGAATTGCTGATACAAGGCACACTCCTGACCTCTCTTTTATTGAGGAAGGGAAAAGGGTCTTCCTAGTAAAAAGTAGTTGTTTTGTTTTGTTCTTTTTGGTGGTACTGGGAATTGTGCCCAGGTCTGAAGCCACATGCTAAGAAAGTACTTTACCACAGGGCCATGTTTGTAGCCCATGTCAAATGCCATAGAAATTGTTAACGGTGAAAACAACTTTGTGTGGATTACTTGAATAGCTATTTTTGTAAAACTGTGGGTTTTACTTATACATTGCTTTTAAAAAAACAATAAAACTGGGTGCTAGTGGCTCACACCTTTAATCCCAGCAAATCCCAGCACTCCTGAGCCAGAGGCAGGCAGATGTCTGTGAGTTTAAGGCCAGCCTGGTCTACAGAGTGAGTTCCACTGACAGCCAGAGCTAGACAGAGAAACCCTGTCTCAGACAAACCAGAATTTAAACCACACTGCAAAATCACTCAAATCAGACAATTTAATACCTTATATAGATGTTGGATATTTTTCTGAATAAATACTTTATCATGGATAGGTCTTGTATCCTTTATTTTTTTAGAACTTGAAAACATACCAAGTTGCATATTAAGAAGGCAATCAAAAACATTTCCTCCTCTGTTCAAGTCTGCATTATTTCAAGGCTATCCATCACACACACACACACACACACACACACACACACACACACACACACATCGTAAGAACAGCATCAAACATTAGTCTTTAAGCTTTAAATAACTAAAGACAATGCATTCCTAAAAGCAGGAGAGCATACCATGAAGTTACAGCAGTTTTAGGTATAAAATATGGGGGGAATGAAATGTACTTCTGTGACAGGGATATATCTCAGTGTTTTGTTCAGCTTGTGCTCAATCCTCAGCACCACAAATAACAAACCAAATTTCCTTGTGCATGACATTATCAACACATATATTATCCTTAAAGGTGTGTTTCAGGCCCATAGATCTTCTGTACCAAGTAGTCTAAAGGCCTGTTCAATAACCTAAACACTTTCGTCTCTATTTATGCCCCTATAACTGCTCCCTTTTTGTACTCCCTTGTTTGCCATTGTGCCTTAAGGGAAAGTTGTCACCGAGTATCAAGAGTTAATATGCATGAAGAACTTAAGAGCAGTTGACCTATATAAACACTCAATAAATATTCAGAACAACTTGTAAAGGAGAGTCTGCCATTATCTCCATTAAAAAAGTGAAAAGTTCTATTTTATATTCTATGTATATTTTGTTTGTATAGGCATAACCACACATGCACGAGAGTGCCTATGGAGGTCACAAAAGGGGCACCAGATCTCCTTGAGCTGGAGTCACAGGCGGTTGTGACCTGCCCAATGTGGGTACTGGGAACTGAATTTGGGTCCTGTGGTAGAATAGGAACGACTCTAAACCACTGAGCAATCTCCCAGTATCTCCACTCTTTTTCTTTCTTTTTTTGGAAGACAGGTTTTTCTGTGTAGCTCTGGTTGTCTTGGAATTTGTCTGTAGACCAGGCTGGCCTCAAACCCAGAGATTAGACTGCCTCCGTTTAATTAAATACATGCACCACCGCTCAACCTATCCCCATTCTTATACACAAGGGATTCAAAGTACAAAAAGGTGAGGTCATACCCCAGGTCATACAAATAACAGACTGTTTCCTGTCAATCTGTATCAAACTTCCACACCTCCAATCCACCAACTGCTGATCTAGACTAGACATGTTCTCCAAGGTATGTATATCTAGGTATCACTACATCAAAACTAAGATGTTGTTTGTTCTTCTCATGCTCATCCTTTCATGCATACATTGCTACCTAGAGACTGGCTGCTAGGACAGTCTGAATGCAGCAGCAGAATAGATTCTAACTGTCTTTCATTAGTCAGATATTAAAGGGATCTGACGTTAAAAGGGGAGACCATGTTTTGCTGCCCAATGAAATTGTTTTGCATTGGAAATATTTTAACTTTATTACATTTATTATTGTGTGTGTGTGTGTGAGAGAGAGAGAGAGAGAGAGAGAGAGAGAGAGAGAGAGAGAGACAGAAAGAGAGCAAGCAGCTGGTGGTCAGTAGCTGCTGATGCAGCAGGTTCTCTTCTACCATGTGGGTCTGGGGATTGAAAGCAGGTGTTTGGGTTTGTTGATAAGTGCCTTTACCTGCTGAGTCATTTTGCTTACCCAGATTTTTTTTTAAATTAAAAGCATTGTAGGTGGTGGTGGCACGCACCTTTAATCTGAGCACTTTGGAAGCAGAGAAAGGTATATCCCAAAGTTCGATGCTAACCTGGTCTACAGAGTGAATGCCAGGAAAACTAGGGCTGCATCGAGAAATCTTGTCTCCAAAACAAACCAAAACAAACAAAGAAGCAAATAAATAAATAAAACCATTTTAGTTTTGAAACCTTATAATAAGATTGTTATTTTAAATTGAGTTTATATTGACATTTTCTTAGTTTAATTGCTAATATAATTAATACTGCCAGACTTAGACAGTAAAACCAAAGCTCTCTGAAGGAATTACTAACCTTTGGAGAGTGAGCGACTCAAGTGTGGAACTAGAGAAGACCCACTTTCACCATCTGATTCTGCAGTTTCTGAGAACTAGCTACAGAACATGGCAGCATGCAGCTGAGATCCATAGTTGGAGGCACTTACGCTTGACGGGTATAAAGGTCTGGTTCGTCGAGGTCCTGAGATCTTAATTCCTGTGTGGAGAGGCAGCCAGCACCACCAGTGGAAATGGAACTGTGCTTCATGCTCAGAACCTAATTCATGATTTCAATATCAGAAAAATGTTCCAGATGCAAGTGGATCATTAAGCAATAATTGTCACTTTTATTCTGAAGTAGAAGAGTAACTAAGTTTATTCCTTTACGATAGTATTTTCCCTGTGTGCTGTATTTGTTTGTCATGTATACTTAAGTCCTCACTAAAGATAACACCTATGCAACTTCAAGTATTCAATACACTCGAGCAAGACAATGCAAAAATGAACATATATGATTCCTGCATCACACGGCAATCCATGATCGCAAAATTTCAATGTGTTATCCCGAATACATCACTGGTATCTCTTATGTCTATTTCAATGGTAACTCACAGACTGCTTGACAAGAAATCTCAGGCTCCTTAACTCTCCTCAAAATGTTTCCTTTGGCTTCAAAATCAGGATTCATTCTCTTTTCCTAATATCTACTTTTCTTGCTTTATGTTTAACCCCATAGTTTAATACCCACTATTGTCTTTCTGGTTCTAATCTCCCTTTCAGTAAAGACAAGCAATCCGTTCCATAACATAATGTAGAGGCTGCTTCCATTCTCAAAATATTTTAGTATCATAAGCATACCTATGTCAGACCCTGTCTTCGTCTCTGCAGCACTAGACGCTAGCCACTCAGCTTTTTCTGGTCCTGCCCTGGCTTCTTTCTAGGATAAGACAGAACTCACTGTTGATAAAATTATATATATATATATATATGTAGTGAAGAGAAGTCACGCTATGCGATAAGGCTTATACAGGAGGCTTATTGGAAGATGAGAGAGAAGGGACAGAGAAGGCAGAGAGGGGAGCAGACTAGTCCCATGGGGTAAAGAGTGTGGGAGAGAGAGGGAGGTAGACACAGGAGAAGGGGGAGGTTAGGGGTAGGTCCACCTGTTACAAGGAACCATAGCAAATGTGCCCAGAAGTGGCTACAGGTGAAGTGCTCTTAGTGGCTACAGGTGAGGAGGTTTCCTGTCAGGACCCTAAGGACAGGCAGGCCAATGCAGATTCCCAAATACTAACACCAAATAATAACACCCACTTTATTGTTTGTTTGAGCTGGGGACTTTAGCACAATAGGCTGTGCACTGAGTCACATCACTCCTTGTTCGACTGCTTACATTCCACTTAGGTCTTATTCTCAAGCCTTCAGTTTCCCAGACTTTTTCTTCTTACGTGGCTTTTCAGATGCTGCATTACCACAGGAACGCAGTGTTTTAACCTGTCCCTCCCAGGCAGTCCTCCCCTTCTCCCCCTCCCTGCGGAACACCTTGGTCAGCAATCAGCATCCTCTTTTCCCTCTCCAGGCGCTGCCCACACAAACTTACTGATCCCTGAACCCAGAACCTGGCAGATGCCGCCCCAGGTCTCTGATGCCACAGAGTTTCTTAGCAGGAACAGAGTTAACCCCATAGCAGCAGTTACCTTTCTCTCTGGTTCTTGACCCCCAGCGCCCACTTCCAGTAAAATGCACAACTGCTTAGGAAGACACCCACCAATGCCAACCAGGAGCCATTTGGATTTTAAAGTCTCCGCCTGAGTGACGTCAGAAAGCCTCTTGCGAGTACTCTTAAGCAAGAAGGCTATGCCAGTTCCCAGACAGTGGTGGGAAGTCCTAGGGCAAAAGCTTAGATTTCTAAATCTTGCAGCTGTTGTGCCTCTGGCTAGAATTGTAGTTTTGTCCCTAGCAGCCCTTTTGAGTTTCAGTCTTTCCTAGCCATCAGTGTGTCTCCTCATCTGTATTTGAGACAATCAAGTACTTTTGCAGCAGTGCCCAGTTGTTTTCCATAGTATCTTTTATTGTTGTTTTGTTTTGTAAAATATCCCTGGGCCTGGTGAAATGGCTCCATGGGTAAGAGCACTGCCTGCTCTTCCAAAGAAATGGGTTAAATCCCCAGGACCCATAACTATAACTCTAATTTGAGGAGGTCTGATGCCCTCTTCTGGCCTTGGTGGGCACCAGACACACGTGTGGTATACAGACATACATGTAGGCAAAACACTTTATACATAAAATAAAAATAATAAAGATCTTTTTTAAAAAAATAAAGGCAAATAAAAAGTATTCTTGTACAGTTTTATCAGGACCTAAGTTCTCAAAATTCATTTCAACACTCATCTTAGTTTCAAGATGCCTTAAGAAGTACAAAATTTGCTGGTCAGTGGTGGTACATTCCTTTACTCCCAGTACTCAAGAGGCAGAGGCAGGGGGATCTCTGTGAGTTTGAGAAGAGTCTACAGAAGAAATACAAAATCACTTTAGCTAAGACATTTGAATTGGAAGTATTATCTCTGTTTGACCAAGATCTCCCATATTTTGTCATTACAAGGTCAATTAGTAAGACTATTGTAATAGCTATTGCTTATGCATTAACTACTCCTGGATTCTTTTTATAGAAGACTGAAGTGAGAAAGGATTAATGTTCTACGGGTGCTTAAATAAAGCAAGTTTTCACATACTAGTCCTTCTAAAATCATTCCTCATCAAAGAACTCATTGAAACATTTTTTTTTGTACAAATTTTAAAAAGTTGAAGTCTACAGTCATCAGGCTGGTAGTCATAGACACACAAAAACCTGACAAGCTTGCTTTCTATGTCTACTTCTGAATGCCACTCAGGATCAAGTGAGATAATTGTATCAGGATTTTAGCTTAGTGATACATGGCGTTAATAAATTAAAATTCATCCTAAGGAATGTAGTGGGAAGAAATGATAATGTAATCAAGTTGAATTTAATTTGCTAGATATTTTATAATGACATTTTAAGTCATAAGCAACTGTAATATACTTTACTATTAGAAACTCTTTTAATTAATGCAGGCCACCTTATTCCCATGTGGTTATGCCGTGGCAGTATCTGTGAAAAATTCTTCAGAGCAGGTAATAGGGATATGTTACATCTCTTTTTATCTTCTTTTTTTTTTTCTGAGACAAGCTTGTCTATTTAACAGTCTTGGCTGTGTCCCTTTTTTACCTTTTATGTTAATTCTTTAAAAACAACTACTTCTTTATTTTATTTATTGTATTATGTGTAGTTGGAATTTCCCTTTGGGCCACCAAGAAACTCCCAAATAATTTATTATGAATGCTTCTTATTAATTATAAGTGCTTAGTCTTAGCTTAGGCTCGTCCTGCTAGCTTTTTGAACTTAATTTAACCTGTTTCTATTCATCTACATTTTTCCTTGGGGCTTTTTACCTTTCTTTTATTCTGTATGTCTTGGTTTCCTGCTTCCTCCATGTGTGTCTGATTGGCCACTGGTTTCTCCCTGGTATCTCTTTTTCTTTCTTCCTTTCTAAGCCTAAATTCCTCCTGCTACTCAGTTTCCCTGCCTGCAAGTCCTGCCTATACCTCTTTCTTGCTATTGGCCATTTAGCTTTTTGTTAGACTAATCAGGTGCCTTAGGCAGACAAGGTAAAACAGCAACACATTTTTACATATAATTCAACAAATGCAACACGTCTTTACATAGTTATACAAATATTTTGTAACAATGAAACATCATTTCTCCTTTTACTTTTTTTCTTCAAACCCGCTCTTATATGCCTCCTTGTTCCCTTTCAAATTCATGGATTTTTCATTAATTTTGTTACATGCATATGTGTATGTAACCTGCCCGATCTGTATGTTACTTGTCTGTATGCTGTCAGGGTTATAATTAGGTTGAAGGGAGATAAATACACAGGGAGAAAGGAGAGCAAAATAATAGTATGGATATGTGAAAAAAATCACAAGGATTCATACTGTTAAGTACCTAAGAAACTATAACACACACATACTTTAATTTAGTATAATGTTATTTGTATGTATGATTCAGGGCTCACCATTTGGTATTGGATAAGCATTTCGTGTACTCTTCCCACAGTAGGACTAAAACTGTTTCTCCACTCCCAGCATTTGTGAGTTCCCTATAGTTCTTTGTGTAGGGCTGGTTGGCCCCTTGTCCCTTATAGATTGCCTCTTGTCCTTATTCAGCTCATACTTAAGCAGCCATGTTAATAAGATTTTATTGGTGTAGATTCTGACATTCCTAGGAGATACAATGTCACAGCAAACTCCATGATGCTCTGGCTCTTATAATCTATGTGTCCCCTCCTTTACAATGTTTCGTGATACTTACGTGTAGTGATATTTCATTTGTATTTTAATAAAGAAAGTTTAGCTGAAGATCAGGGAGTAAGTGGTAGCACATACCTTTAATCACAGTAGCCACACTAGTTTGCCATAGAAACCTGGCGGTGCACGCCTTTAATCCCAGTGGTGCACATCTTTAATCCCCACCTAAAGAATGGAATGCAAGACAGAAGGAGAAAGCTCTCAGACACAGTCTCATCACCCTGTTATTTGATTTCTCTGTTAGATTGCCTTCACATATGCATTTATTTCAGGAAGCATCGACTGTATCAATACCCATGCCACTGCACACTACTTCCGTGGCCTTAGTTTTAGCTGTTTCTCCCTGTATACACTCCCTCGTCCCTCTATTTCTCTCCTTGCACCTCCCCTCACCAGCCTGTACCTTTCTATTCTATTTCTTCTTTCCTGATGAGATGCTTCTCTCCTCCTTAGTCTGTTACTCTATGCTTAATCTCTGTGATTCTGTATATCCACATGTAAGCTAATACATGCCACATTTGGCTTTCTGTGTCTGGGTACCTCACTCAGGGTGATTTCTCCCCCTAGTTCTACCCATTTACTGTGAATTTAATTCTTTATAATGGCTGAGTAATATTCATTTGTATAAAGGTTCCAATTTTTATTATCCATTCATATTCATGTCTTGAATATGTTATCCAATTTCTGGGCATTATTAATAGAGCAGCAATGGACATGGTTGAGTAAGCGTCTCTGTGGTAGGATGAAGTTTCCTTTGGGTAAATGCCCAAGAGTGATAGAGCTGGATCACGAGGTAGATCAGTTCCCATCTCTCTAAGGTAAATCCACACTCATTTCCATAGTGACTGTATGAGTCTGCACTGCTACCAGCAGTGGATGAGTGTACCCCTTATTCTATGTCCTTGCCAGCAGGAACTGTCACTCGTATTATTGATCCTAAGGATTCTGACAGGTGTAAAATGGACTCTCAAAGCAGACTTGGTTTGCATTTCACGAATGACTGAGAATGTTGAATATTTAAGTCTTTCTCAGCCACTTAAGATTCCCTATTGAGAATTCTCTGTTTAAAAATTCCCAGTTTTAATTGAGTCATTTGTTTTCTTGATATCTAGCCTTTTGAGTTCTTTATACATTTTGTTTGAGTTTTTTTGTATAATTTTGGATATTAACCCTCTATTGGGTGTGTAGTTGATAAAAAAATATTTTACCATTCTGTAAGCTGCCACTTTGTCTGAATGATGGGATCTTTTGTCAAGCAGAAGCTTTTCAGTTTCATGAGATCCCATTTATTAATTGTTGAAATTAGTGTCTGTGTTAATAGTGTTCTGCTCAGAAAGTCTTTTCCTATGTCATTGATTTCAGGGATCTTCCCTTCTTTTTCTTCTGTTAGGTTCAAGATATCTGGTTTTAGGTTGAGGTCTGTGTGGGAATTCCTTTCCATTAAATATTTTTTGGGATGTGGGGGTGTGTCAGCAATAGGGTGGCTTCTGTGTGCTGACATGATCTCTTATAAGGGAGAGAATGGTCTCCCATGTATTTCTGGTTTCTTCATCAAAGATCAGGAGTCCGTAGGCACTTGAATTACACCTGACTTCTCAGTGGAAACCATGAAAGCCAGAATGTCTTAGATAGATGTGCTGCCAACACTAAGAGACCATGAAGGCAATCCCAGAGTACTATTCACAGCAAAGCTTGCATTCACCATCAATGGAGAAAAAAGATATTCCAGGACAAAAACAGATTTAAATAATAGGTAGCCACAAACCCAGCCTTACAGAAACTACTAGAAGGCAAAGCACAAACCAAGGAAGCTAAGAACACCCATAATAACACAGACATCTGACAACTCTCCACCACCACAACTCAAAGAAGGGAAACACACACTCTAATAGTAGGTTTCAACACTCCTCTCTCACCAATGGACAGGCTAAACAGACAGAAACTTAATGGAGCAATAAGAGATATCACAGATGTAGTGAAACAAATGAAATTAATAGACATCTATAGAACATTCCACCCAACAGAAAAGAAAATACCCTCTTCTCAGCATCTCATGGAACCTTCTCAAAAATTGATCACATAATCAGTAACAAAGCAAACATTCACAGATACAAAAGAAAATGTAGTAACCAGTTGTGTACTATTGGATTACCATGGAATAATGCTAGAATTCAACAACAATTCTACCCCCAGAATGCCTACAAACTCATGGAAACTGAACAGTCAACTACTCTCCAGAAGATGACATCAGATACCTTAGAATTAGAGATATAAGGGATTGGGAGCTGCCATATGGGTGCTGTTAACTGAACCTTTGTCCTCTGCAAGAGCGGCAAGTGCTCTTAATCATGGATTCATCAACACAGTCCTAGAAGGTACTTCATTTTTTCTCTTAAACCCAGATGTCATTAGAAAAGATCCTTTTACAGATGGTGCTGAGAAAACTGGGTATGTACCTGTAGAAGAATGAAATCAGGTCGAGTCTCAAACTACATGAAACATTGAAAATAGATCAGAGACTTCATGTGAAGACAGGACATGCTGAAACTGCAGGGAAGACACATCAACTATGTCCCGTGTCAACAATCATCCTATGCAGAGGTAGGAACTTCTGAATGGACTGTGACAGCAGAGAACACAACCCAAGGACTGACACATGGATTATAGCAAACTAAAAACCTGCCTAACAATGGAAGGAACCTCACAACTGAAGAGACAGCTTACAGATTTGAGAAATCATTGCCAACTCTGTATCGCATAGGGTTCTATTATGTAAAAACAGCCAAGATTAAACCAAATCCAATCCATACATGAGGTAATGAGGTGAGCAGACAGTCCTCAAAGGAAGAAATAGAAATGGCAAATAATATTTGATGATGGGTTCAACATCCTAAGCCATCAGGGAAAGGTGAAATTAAAATGATTTATACTGTCACCTTACTAGCTCAGAATGACTTTCATCAAGAAAACAGAACAACAGATGCTGGCAGGAATTTGAGGAAAGAGGAAACTTTACTCACTGCTAGTGAGCATAAATTGCAGCTACTGAGGAAATCAGTAAGTAGGTTTGTCAAAAATGAGAAAGTGGTGGGACAGATGTCTCAGGGAAAAGCACTGGCTGCTCTTACAGAGGAACTGGGTTTGGTTCCCAGCACCCACTTGGTGGCTCAGAACCATCTATAACTCCAGTTCCAGGGAATCCCTTTCTGGCCTCCACAGTCACCACGGATGTACACATATATTGCAGGAAAAATATTCACACACATAAAAATAAAAGATAAACAAATCTTTGAGGACGACAACCAAAACTATCACATGATCTGCCTATATGCCTCAGTGATAAAGAGCACTTCTTGTTCTTCCAGAGGACCAGCATTTGATTCCCAACACTCAAACCAGGCAGTTCACAACCACCTGTAACACAAGCCCCAGGAGGGTCTGACATCTCTCATCTCTGTGGTCACACACACACACACACAGAGATTTAAAAGTAAAAAAAATGACATTTGTAGGAAAATGGGTGAAATTTCAATTCAGAATGTTAGCTGAAATAAACTGCGTTCAGATAAGCACTATGTTTTCTCTCATGTGTGTAGCCTTGATTGAAGTTTCTATGTGTGAGTGGGTCGGTGTCCATGTGTGGATAACTTATGAAACTAGAGAACTGTGAGAGGGAAAAAGAGACCTGAAGGATTAGGGTACAGGAACACTGACAGAAGATAATGCAATATTGTACTGGGAGAGCAGAAATTAGGTTGTTGTGGGCAATGGAAAAACAGCAAGAATGGGACAGAGGGGAGGGCAAGGCAAAGGCCAGAGGGCAGGGTGTGGAAGAAGAAAAAATGTGTAAAAATCCCATTATGAGCTTGTCCCATCCAGCTTGCATCCAGAACCCTTCTTCCTTCTGTCCCCTTTCCTCTTTGGGCACATAAGGCCATCCAGCTCAGTCTGTCTGGCGCTGGGGCCAAATCCTCAGGGCAAGTAGGCAGGCGAGACCTCCTTTGTCTCACTGGCCCGCCTGCACCAACCAAGGTAGGCGCTTTGTTTAAGAACTACCCAACCTGCATGGAGATCTGATCTCGGCACCAGGAGAGACAGCAGTGCGGTGAGTTTGTGACCAGCAGCGGCGGAAGCAGCCCTGGACAGGGAACTCTGAAGTTCCTCATCCCCCTCCCTATACTCCCCGGGCTCCCTGCAGGGGCTCTACCCCCCCCCATACTGCCTCTCTCTTCTTGTCCCACCCAGCTTGCATCCAGAACCCTTTTTCCTTCTGTCCCCTTTCCTCTTTGGGCACATAACACCATCCAGCTCAGTCTGTCTGGCGCTGGGGCAAATCCTCAGGGCAAGTAGCCAGGCGAGACCTCCTTTGTCTCACTGGCCCACCTGGACCAACCAAGGAAGGCGCTTTGTTTATGAACTACCCAACCTGCATGGAGATCTGATCTCGGCACCAGGAGAGACAGCAGTGCGGTGAGTTTGTGACCAGCGGCGGCGGAAGCAGCCCTGGACAGGGAACTCTGAAGTTCCTCATCCCCCTCCCTATACTCCCCGGGCTTCCTGCAGGGGCTCTACCCCCCCATACTGCCTCTCTCTTCTTGTCCCACCCAGCTTGCATCCAGAACCCTTCTTCCTTCTGTCCCCTTTCCTCTTTGGGCACATAACACCATCCAGCTCAGTCTGTCTGGTGCTGGGGGCAAATCCTCAGGGCAAGTAGGCAGGCGAGACTTCCTTTGTTTCACTGGCCTGCCTGCAACAAGCAAGGAGAGACATCACTAGAACACCAGGAGAGCTAGCACTGCAGAGAGCCATCACTGGGAAGGTACATCAGTAGGCAAGGAGACCTGATCCGGTAAAAGAAGATCCAGAGGGGAGCATTCGGAGAAAGAGATGGGCAGGCGCCAATGCAAGAATTCACCTAACAATCTGAAAAACTATATGAAACCACCAGAACCCAGCGACATCCCAACAGGTGGACATGAACACCTTAATCATGAAGAAGTAGATAAAATTGACTTTATGAAAGTGATTGACGCCCTTAAACAACATGTAAAAAATGCCCTTATAGAAATGGATGAGAAGTATAACAGAAAGTTTGAAGAATTGAGTAAATCAGTGAATGATACCCTAGGAAACCAAGGAAAAACAATCAAACAGATAATGGAAACAGTTCAAGACTTAAAAACTGAAATGGAGGCAAAGAAGAAAACACAAACAGAAGGCCAGCTGGACAGGGAAAATCTAGGTAAACGAATAGAGACTACAGAAGCAAGCATAACCAACAGAATACAAGAGATAGAAGAAAGAATCTCAGATTCTGAAGATACCATAGAGAAAATAAACACGCTGATCAAAGAAAACAGCAAGGCCAACAAATTCTCATCACAAAACATTCAGGAAATATGGGACACAATAAAAAGACCAAACCTAAAAATAATAGGAATAGAAGAAGGAGAAGAAGCGCAGCTCAACGGTCCAGAAAATATATTTAATAAAATTATAGAAGAAAACTTTCCCAACCTAAAGAAAGATATACCTATGAAGGTTCAAGAAGCATACAGAACACCGAATAGGCTGGATCAAAAAAAAACATCCTCTCGCCATATAATAATCAAAACACAAAGCATACAGAATAAAGAAAGAATACTAAGAGCAGCGAAGGAAAAAGGCCAAGTTACTTATAAAGGTAAACCTATCAGACTTACACCTGACTTCTCTATGGAAACCATGAAAGCCAGAAGGTCCTGGATAGATGTACTGCAGAAACTAAGAGACCATGGATGCAAGCCCAGACTACTATACCCAGCCAAGCTTTCGTTCACTATAAATGGAGAAAACAAAATTTTCCAGGATAAAAACCAATTTAAACAATACGTAGCCACAAATCCAGCCTTACAGAAAGTAATAGAAGGAAAATCACTAACCAAGGAGTCCAACAATGACCACAATATCTCAGACAACTAGAGACCCTTCACCAGCGCAACACAAAGAAGGGGAACAGACAAAATTTACAACTTAAAAAATGACCGGAGTTAACAACCACTGGTCATTAATATCACTTAATGTCAATGGACTCAACTCTCCTATAAAAAGGCACAGACTAAGAGATTGGATACGAAAACAGGATCCAACATTCTGCTGTTTACAAGAAACACACCTCAACCACAAAGACAGGCACCTACTCAGAGTAAAGGGTTGGGATAAGGCTTATCAAGTAAATGGACCTAAGAAACAAGCAGGGGTGGCCATACTAATTTCTAACAAAGTTGACTTCAAACTTAAATCATTCAGGAGAGATGGAGAGGGACATTTTCTACTCATAACAGGAACAATTCATCAGGATGAAGTCTCAATCCTGAATATCTATGCCCCTAATATAAAAGCACCCACGTACGTAAAAGAAACATTGTTAAAACTCAAGGCAGCCATCAAACCGCACACATTAATAGTAGGAGACTTTAATACTCCTCTCCCACCAATGGACAGGTCAAGTAGACAGAAACCTAACAGAGAAATAAGAGAATTAATGGAGGTAATGAATCAAATGGACTTAACAGACATCTATAGAATATTCCACCCAAATAGGAAAGAATATACCTTCTTCTCTGCAGCTCATGGAACCTTCTCAAAAATCGACCACATACTCGGTAACAAAGCAAACATCCACAGTTACAAAAAAATATTAAGAACCACCTGTATCTTATCAGATCACCATGGATTAAAGCTAGAATTCAGCAACAATGCTAACCCAGAAAGCCTACAATCTCATGGAAACTGAATAGTCAACTACTGAACCATACCTGGATTAAGGAAGAAATAAAGAAAGAAATTAAACTCTTCCTTGAAGACAATGAAAATAAAGAAACAACATACTCAAACCTATGGGACACTATGAAAGCAGTTCCGAGAGGAAAGTTCATAGCACTAACTGCCCACTTAAAGAAAACAGAGAAAGCACACATTGGAGACTTAACAGCCCACCTGAAAGCTCTAGAAAAAAAAAGAAGCAGACTCACCTAGAAGGGGTAGAAGACTGGAAATAATCAAACTGAGGGCTGAAATCAACAAAATAGAAACACAGAAAACAATTGAAAGAATCAATGAATCAAAAAGCTGGTTCCTGGAGAAAATCAACAAGATTGATAAACCCCTATCCAAACTAATCAAACGGCAGAGAGAGAATTTGCAAATTAATAAGATCAGAAATGAAAAGGGAGACATAACCACAGACACAGAGGAAATTCAGAGACTCATTAGATCTTACTACAAAAGCCTGTATGCCACAAAACTGGAAAATGCAAAAGAAATGGACGCTTTTTTAGATAAATACCATTTACCAAAGTTAAACCAGGACCAGGTGAACAACCTAAATAGACCTGTTAGTCGTGAAGAATTAGAAGCGGTTATCAAAAACCTCCCTTCCAAAAAAAGTCCAGGACCAGATGGTTTCAATGCGGAATTCTACCAGAACTTCCAAGAAGACCTAATACCTATTCTCCTTAATGTATTTCACAATATAGAAACAGAAGAGTCATTGCCAAATTCCTTTTATGAAGCTACAGTAACTCTGATACCAAAACCACACAAAGACCCAACCAAGAAAGAGAATTACAGGCCAATCTCACTCATGAACATCGACGCAAAAATCCTCAACAAAATTCTGGCAAACCGAATCCAAGAACACATTAGAAAAATTATCCATTATGATCAAGTAGGCTTCATACAAGAGATGCAGGGCTGGTTTAACATACGCAAATCTATCAATATAACCCATCATATAAATAAACTGAAAGAAAAAAACCATATGATCGTTTCATTAGATGCTGAAAAAGCATTTGACAAAATTCAACATCCCTTTATGATAAAAGTCTTGGAGAGATTAGGGATACAAGGGTCATACCTAAATATAATTAAAGCTATATACAGCAAGCCGACAGCTAATATCAAACTAAATGGAGAGAAACTTAAAGCCATACCACTAAAATCAGGAACACGCCAAGGCTGTCCACTCTCTCCATACCTCTTCAATATAGTTCTCGAAGTTTTAGCAATAGCAATAAGACAACATAAGGGGATAAAGGGGATTCAAATTGGAAAGGAAGAAGTTAAACTTGCATTATTTGCAGATGATATGATAGTGTACATGAGCGACCCCAAAAACTCCTCCAAAGAACTCCTACAGCTGATAAACGCCTTTAGTAACGTGGCAGGATACAAGATCAACTCCAAAAAATCAGTCGCCCTCTTATACACAAAGGATCTGGAAGCAGAGAGAGAAATAAGAGAATCATCACCTTTCACGATAGCCACAAACAGCATAAAATATCTTGGGGTAACTCTAACCAAGGAAGTGATAGATCTATTTGACAAAAACTTTAAGGCATTGAAGAAAGAAATTGAAAAGGATACCAGAAAATGGAAGGATCTCCCTTGCTCTTGGATTGGGAGAATCAACATAGTAAAAATGGCAATTCTACCAAGGGCAATTTATAGATTCAATGCAATCCCCATTAAAATCCCATCAAAATTCTTCACAGATCTTGAAAGGACAATAATCAACTTTATATGGAGAAACAAAAAACCCAGGATAGCCAAAACAATCTTATACAATAAAGGAACTTCTGGAGGCATTACCATCCCTGACTTCAAACTCTATTACAGAGCTACAGTAATGAAAACAACGTGGTACTGCCATAAAAACAGAGAAGTCGACCAATGGAATCATATAGAAGACCCGGATTTTAACCCACAAACCTATGAACAACTGATTTTCGATAAAGGAGCTAAAAGTATACAATGGAAGAAAGAAAGCATCTTCAACAAATGGTGCTGGCACAATTGGATGTCAACCTGTAGAAGAATGAAAATAGACCCATATCTATCACCATGCACAAAACTCAAGTCCAAATGGATCAAAGACCTCAATATCAATCTGAACACACTGAACCTGATAGAAGAGAAAATGGGAAGTACCCTACAACATATGGGCACTGGAGATCGCTTCCTATGTATAACCCCAGCAGCACAGACATTAAGGGCAACATTGAATAAATGGGACCTCCTGAAACTGAGAAGCTTCTGTAAAGCAAAGGACACTGTCATTAAGACAAAAAGGCAGCCTACTGACTGGGAGAAGATCTTCACCAACCCCGCAACAGACAAAGGTCTGATCTCCAAAATATATAAAGAACTCAAGAAACTAGACTTTAAAAGGATAATTAACCCAATTAAAAAATGGGGCACTGAACTGAACAGAGAATTCTCAACAGAAGAAGTTAAAATGGCCAAAAGATACTTAAGGTCATGCTCAACCTCCTTAGCGATCAGAGAAATGCAAATCAAAACAACTTTGAGATATCATCTTACACCTGTCAGAATGGCTAAAATCAAAAACACCAAGGATAGCCTTTGCTGGAGAGGTTGTGGAGAAAGGGGTACCCTCATCCATTGCTGGTGGGACTGCAAACTTGTGCAACCACTTTGGAAATCAGTGTGGCGGTTTCTCAGAAAAATTGGGATCAACCTACCCCTGGACCCAGCAATACCACTCTTGGGAATATACCCAAGAGATGCCCTATCATATGACAAAAGCATTTGTCCAACTATGTTCATAGCAGCATTATTTGTAATAGCCAGAACCTGGAAGCAACCTAGATGCCCTTCAATGGAAGAATGGATGAAGAAAGTGTGGAATATATACACATTAGAGTACTACTCTGCGGTAAAAATCAATGACTTCTCGAATTTTGCATGCAAATGGATGGAAATAGAAAATACGATCCTTAGTGAGGTAACCCAGACCCAAAAAGAAGAACATGGGATGTACTCACTCATAATTGGTTTCTAGCCATGGATAGGGGCCACTGAGTCTATAATTTGTGATCCTAAAGAAGCTAAACAAGAGGGTAAACCCAAGGAAAAACATATAGATATCCTCCCAGCTATGGGAAATAGACATGACTGATGGGCAAAAAATTGGAATCTTGGGGGTGGGGTGGGATGGGGATGAGGGGTGATGAGGAGAGAAAACTGTGAAAGAGAGGATGAGGGGAACTGGGGGAATCGGGGTGATTGGGGATAAAGGAAGTTTGGATAGGGGAGCAGGGAAACTCATACCTTAGGTAAGGGAGCCACCTAAGGGGTGGCAAGAGACTTGAACTTGGAATGGCTACCAGATGCCCAGGGCAATGTCCCCAGTTAGTTCATTGGGGCACCTGAGGATAGGGAACCTGAAATGAACCTATCCTATAATCATACTGATGAATATCTTGCATATCGCCATAGAACCTTCATCTAGCGATGGATGGAGATAGAGCCAGAGACCCACACTGGAGCACCGGACTGAGCTCCCAAGGTTATAATGAGGAGCAGAAGGAGAGAGAACATGAACAAGGAAGTCAGGACCATGAGGGGTGCACCCAAAAACTGAGACAGTGGGGCCGATCTATTGGGAGCTCACCAAGGTCAGCTGGACTGCTACTGAAAAAACATGGGATAAAACCGGACTCTCGGAATGTGGCGGACAATGAGAGCTGACGAGAGGCCAAGGAGAATGGCACAGGAACTTTCAACTGGCGATAGATCGAGAGAGAGACAGAGACCCAAATTGGAGCAACGGTCTGAGCTCTTAAGGTCCAAATGAGGAGCAGAAGAAGGGAGAACATGAGGAAGGAAATCAGGACCACGAGGCGTGCACCCACCCACTGTGACAGTGGAACTGATCCATTGGGAGCTCTTCAAGGCCAGCTGGACTGGGACTGAATAAGCATGGGTTGAAACTGGACTCTCTGAACATGGCGGACAATGAAGGCTGATGAGAAGCCAAGGACAATGGCACTAGGTTTCGATCCTAATACATGAACTGGCTTTGTGGGAGCTTAGCCTGTTTGGATGTTCACCTTCCTGGACCTGGATGGAAGTGGGAGGACTTTGGTCTTCCTGTAGGGCAGGGAATTTGGACTGCTCTTCAGTATCGAGAGGGAGGGGGAATGGACTGGGGGGAGGAGAAGAGGAGTGGGGATGGGGGAGGGGGGGAGGGGGCAATGTGTGGGAGGAGGGGAGGGAAATGGGAAACAGGGAGCAGTTGGAATTTTTAATTAAAAAAGAATAAAAAAAAAAGAAAAAAAAAGAAAAAAAATTGCCATTATGAAATCTACTACTTTGTAGCTAACTTAATAAACTTGTAATGGGAAATACTTATTCCTGTAGCCATCGTCCCACTTGAAATGGAGTCCATGGGGCAGGTGTTGTGCTATATTAGTTCAGACATCTATTACAGTACCAGGCATATGGTCATGCGTAAAGTATTTGCTGAGCCAGTTGTTGCCATGCATGCATCTAATTCCAGCATTTAGAGGACTAAGGAAGGCCCAAAGATTCTGGCTAGAGACTCACCTAATCTGAGCAAGACCTTATCTTAAATAATAATTGCCTATTTGCCAAATACATTTTGATAGCAATTATTGAGCTTTGTATATTATGTCTGTCGGTGATTGGTTTGATTTTATTATGATGCCTATAAGTTGTTGTACACGCATATAGTAGCCTCTTGATAATTGTGTTTATGTTCTATGACAACTCTCATGTTTAAAAACCATCTGACCTTTAATTATTTGAAAGCATTCATCTGTAAAATAATTTGTTAATAAATCATTTTGTGAGTTAATATTTGATTTTTTTCTGGTTATTTTGACTTTTCCATTTTGATATTTTATTGTTTATGCTGTAATCCCTCTTAATATCTATTTTCTAAAATTTAGAAAGGTTTTTGCTATACATACCAGGGTAACCTTGGACTTGTTATGTAGCTCAGGCTAACCTTGAACTCAAGATTCTCCTCTCAGCTTCCAGAGTGCTGGGATTACTGGCATGCACCACCATGTCTTGCTCAATTATTTTTTAAATAAATTATGTGTCTAGGTGTTTTGTAAACTTTGTACATCATGTGCACACAATGTTCAAGTAGGCCAGAAGAGGGCATCAGATCCAGGGGACTGGAGTTACTGAGGGTTGTGATTGACCAAGCAGGTGCTGGCAATGAACACAGGCCCTTTGGAAGAACAAGTGCTCTTAACTGCTGAGCTACCTCTTCAGCCTCTCGTCAATTATTATGTACATGTATATTTATGCATATAAACATCTTCACTGCATGTAAGCATGTGTGTTGTGTGCTCCTAGATGAGAAGAACTGCAGTTACAGATGGTTTGAGTTTCTGTGTGAGTGCCAGAAATTGAATTCAGGTCCTCTGCAAGAGCAAACAGTTTTCTTAATCACAGAAAAAACCCTCCAGTCCTACATACATATAGTTTTTCTTTTCTTTTATTCTTCTTTTTTTTTGAGTCATGAGTTTACATAGCCCAGAACAATGGATTCTCCTGCTTTCCAAATCTGGGATTATAGGTATGTCCTACTGCACAAATATTTAGATCATCAACTCTTTTGGTTTTATGGGACAGGGTTTCTTTGTGTAGGCTTGGCTGTCTTGGAGCTCACTCTGTAGCCCAGGCTGGCCTCTAACGCATAGAGCTCTTCCTGCCTCTGGCTCCTGAGTGCTGGGATTAAAGGCATGTGCTCCCACCACTACCACCACCGGGCTTCATCAATTTTTCTTCCTTCATTTCTTTTCCTTCCTTCCTTCCTTCCTTCCTTCCTTCCTTCCTTCCTTTTTTTCTTTAAAAACTTATTTTTATTTATATGAGTACTCTACCTGCACGTCCAACTTTATGTCAGACGAGGACATGGGATCACACTATAGACAGTTGTGAGCCAGTATGTGGTTACTGGGAACTGAATTCAGCACCGCTGGAAGAGTAAGCAGTGTTCTTAGATGCTGAGCCACCTCTTCAGACCCTCATCAACATTTTCTTATAGACTGATTTTTGTTTAAATTTTTCATGACTCAAACTAACTTGCACTATTACTAAACATAGACCATTTTTCATTTTAAGATTTCCTGGCTGTTATGTATTTTAGATAGGGTCTTACTATGTGACCCTGCCTGACCTGGAACTTGCAATCCCCCCAGTGTCTGATAAGAAAGTGCTGGAATTGATGATACAAGGCACACTCCTGACCTCTCTTTTATTGAGGAAGGGAAAAGGGTCTTCCTAGTAAAAAGTAGTTGTTTTGTTTTGTTCTTTTTGGTGCTACTGGGAATTGAGCCCAGGTCTGAAGCCACATGCTAAGAAAGTACTTTACCACAGGGCCATGTTTGTAGCCCATGTCAAATGCCATAGAAATTGTTAACGGTGAAAACAACTTTGTGTGGATTACTTGAATAGCTATTTTTGTAAAACTGTGGGTTTTACTTATACATTGCTTTTAAAAAAACAATAAAACTGGGTGGCTCACACCTTTAATCCCAGCAAATCCCAGCACTCCTGAGCCAGAGGCAGGCAGATGTCTGTGAGTTCAAGGCCAGCCTGGTCTACAGAGTGAGTTCCACTGACAGCCAGAGCTAGACAGAGAAACCCTGTCTCAGACAAACCAGAATTTAAACCACACTGCAAAATCACTCAAATCAGACAATTTAATACCTTATATAGATGTTGGATATTTTTCTGAATAAATACTTTATCATGGATAGGTCTTGTATCCTTTATTTTTTTAGAACTTGAAAACATACCAAGTTGCATATTAAGAAGGCAATCAAAAACATTTCCTCCTCTGTTCAAGTCTGCATTATTTCAAGGCTATCCATCACACACACACACACACACACACACACACACACAAACACATCATAAGTACAGCATCAAACATTAGTCTTTAAGCTTTAAATAACTAAAGACAATGCATTCCTAAAAGCAGGAGAGCATACCATGAAGTTACAGCAGTTTTAGGTATAAAATATGGGGGGAATGAAATGTACTTCTGTGACAGGGATATATCTCAGTGTTTTGTTCAGCTTGTGCTCAATCCTCAGCACCACAAATAACAAACCAAATTTCCTTGTGCATGACATTATCAACACATATATTCCTTAAAGGTGTGTTTCAGGCCCATAGATCTTCTGTACCAAGTAGTCTAAAGGCCTGTTCAATAACCTAAACACTTTCGTCTCTATTTATGCCCCTATAACTGCTCCCTTTTTTGTACTCCCTTGTTTGCCATTGTGCCTTAAGGGAAAGTTGTCACCGAGTATCAAGAGTTAATATGCATGAAGAACTTAAGAGCAGTTGACCTATATAAACACTCAATAAATATTCAGAACAACTTGTAAAGGAGAGTCTGCCATTATCTCCATTAAAAAAGTGAAAAGTTCTATTTTATATTCTATGTATATTTTGTTTGTATAGGCATAACCACACATGCACGAGAGTGCCTATGGAGGTCACAAAAGGGGCACCAGATCTCCTTGAGCTGGAGTCACAGGCGGTTGTGACCTGGCCAATGTGGGTACTGGGAACTGAATTTGGGTCCTGTGGTAGAATAGGAACGACTCTAAACCACTGAGCAATCTCACAGTATCTCCACTCTTTTTCTTTCTTTTTTTGGAAGACAGGTTTTTCTGTGTAGCTCTGGTTGTCTTGGAATTTGTCTGTAGACCAGGCTGGCCTCAAACCCAGAGATTAGACTGCCTCCGTTTAATTAAATACGTGCACCACCGCTCAACCTATCCCCATTCTTATACACAAGGGATTCAAAGTACAAAAAGGTGAGGTCATACCCCAGGTCATACAAATAACAGACTGTTTCCTGTCAATCTGTATCAAACTTCCCCACCTCCAATCCAGACAACTGCTGATCTAGACTAGACATGTTCTCCAAGGTATGTATATCTAGGTATCACTACATCAAAACTAAGATGTTGTTTGTTCTTCTCATGCTCATCTTTTCATGCATACATTGCTACCTAGAGACTGGCTGCTAGGACAGTCTGAATGCAGCAGCAGAATAGATTCTAACTGTCTTTCATTAGTCAGATATTAAAGGGATCTGACGTTAAAAGGGGAGACCATGTTTTGCTGCCCAATGAAATTGTTTTGCATTGGAAATATTTTAACTTTATTACATTTATTATTGTGTGTGTGTGTGTGAGAGAGAGAGAGAGAGAGAGAGAGACAGAAAGAGAGCGAGCAGCTGGTGGTCAGTAGCTGCTGATGCAGCAGGTTCTCTTCTACCATGTGGGTGTGGGGATTGAAAGCAGGTGTTTGGGTTTGTTGATAAGTGCCTTTACCTGCTGAGTCATCTTGCTTACCCAGATTTTTTTTTAAATTAAAAGCATTGTAGGTGGTGGTGGCACGCACCTTTAATCTGAGCACTTTGGAAGCAGAGAAAGGTATATCCCAAAGTTCGATGCTAACCTGGTCTACAGAGTGAATGCCAGGAAAACTAGGGCTGCATCGAGAAATCTTGTCTCCAAAACAAACCAAAACAAACAAAGAAGCAAATAAATAAATAAAACCATTTTAGTTTTGAAACCTTATAATAAGATTGTTATTTTAAATTGAGTTTATATTGACATTTTCTTAGTTTAATTGCTAATATAATTAATACTGCCAGACTTAGACAGTAAAACCAAAGCTCTCTGAAGGAATTACTAACCTTTGGAGAGTGAGCGACTCAAGTGTGGAACTAGAGAAGACCCGCTTTCACCATCTGATTCTACAGTTTCTGAGAACTAGGTACAGAACATGGCAGCATGCAGCTGAGATCCATAGTTGGAGGCACTTACGCTTGACGGGTATAAAGGTCTGGTTCGTCGAGGTCCTGAGATCTTAATTCCTGTGTGGAGAGGCAGCCAGCACCACCGGTGGAAATGGAACTGCGCTTCATGCTCAGAACCTAATTCATGATTTCAATATCAGAAAAATGTTCCAGATGCAAGTGGATCATTAAGCAATAATTGTCACTTTTATTCTGAAGTAGAAGAGTAACTAAGTTTATTCCTTTACGATAGTATTTTCCCTGTGTGCTGTATTTGTTTGTCATGTATACTTAAGTCCTCACTAAAGATAACACCTATGCAACTTCAGGTATTCAATACACTCGAGCAAGACAATGCAAAAATGAACATATATGATTCCTGCATCACACGGCAATCCATGATCGCAAAATTTCAATGTGTTATCCCGAATACATCACTGGTATCTCTTATGTCTATTTCAATGGTAACTCACAGACTGCTTGACAAGAAATCTCAGGCTCCTTAACTCTCCTCAAAATGTTTCCTTTGGCTTCAAAATCAGGATTCATTCTCTTTACCTAATATCTACTTTTCTTGCTTTATGTTTAACCCCATAGTTTAATACCCACTATTGTCTTTCTGGTTCTAATCTCCCTTTCAGTAAAGACAAGCAATCTGTTCCATAACATAATGTAGAGGCTGCTTCCATTCTCAAAATATTTTAGTATCATAAGCATACATATGTCAGACCCTGTCTTCGTCTCTGCAGCACTAGACGCTAGCCACTCAGCTTTTTCTGGTCCTGCCCTGGCTTCTTTCTAGGATAAGACAGAACTCACTGTTGATAAAATTATATATATATATATATATATATGTATGTAGTGAAGAGAAGTCACGCTATGCGATAAGGCTTATACAGGAGGCTTATTGGAAGATGAGAGAGAAGGGACAGAGAAGGCAGAGAGGGGAGCAGACTAGTCCCATTTGGTAAAGAGTGTGGGAGAGAGAGGGAGGTAGACACAGGAGAAGGGGGAGGTTAGGGGTAGGTCCACCTGTTACAAGGAACCATAGCAAATGTGCCCAGAAGTGGCTACAGGTGAAGTGCTCTTAGTGGCTACAGGTGAGGAGGTTTCCTGTCAGGACCCTAAGGACAGGCAGGCCAATGCAGATTCCCAAATACTAACACCAAATAATAACACCCACTTTATTGTTTGTTCGAGCTGGGGACTTTAGCACAATAGGCTGTGCACTGAGTCACATCACTCCTTGTTCGACTGCTTACATTCCACTTAGGTCTTATTCTCAAGCCTTCAGTTTCCCAGACTTTTTCTTCTTACATGGCTTTTCAGATGCTGCATTACCACAAGAACGCAGTGTTTTAACCTGTCCCTCCCAGGCAGTCCTCCCCTTCTCCCCCTCCCTGCGGAACACCTTGGTCAGCAATCAGCATCCTCTTTTCCCTCTCCAGGCGCTGCCCACACAAACTTACTGATCCCTGAACCCAGAACCTGGCAGATGCCGCCCCAGGTCTCTGATGCCACAGAGTTTCTTAGCAGGAACAGAGTTAACCCCATACCAGCAGTTACCTTTCTCTCTGGTTCTTGACCCCCAGCGCCCACTTCCAGTAAAATGCACAACTGCTTAGGAAGACACCCACCAATGCCAACCAGGAGCCATTTGGATTTTAAAGTCTCCGCCTGCGTGACGTCAGAAAGCCTCTTGCGAGTACTCTTAAGCAAGAAGGCTATGCCAGTTCCCAGACAGTGGTGGGAAGTCCTAGGGCAAAAGCTTAGATTTCTAAATCTTTGCAGCTGTTGTGCCTCTGGCTAGAATTGTAGTTTTGTCCCTAGCAGCCCTTTTGAGTTTCAGTCTTTCCTAGCCATCAGTGTGTCTCCTCATCTGTATTTGAGACAATCAAGTACTTTTGCAGCAGTGCCCAGTTGTTTTCCATAGTATCTTTTATTGTTGTTTTGTTTTGTAAAATATCCCTGGGCCTGGTGAAATGGCTCCATGGGTAAGAGCACTGCCTGCTCTTCCAAAGAAATGGGTTAAATCCCCAGGACCCATAACTATAACTCTAATTTGAGGAGGTCGGATGCCCTCTTCTGGCCTTGGTGGGCACCAGACACACGTGTGGTATACAGACATACATGTAGGCAAAACACTTTATACATAAAATAAAAATAATAAAGATCTTTTTTAAAAAAATAAAGGCAAAAAAAAGTATTCTTGTACAGTTTTATCAGGACCTAAGTTCTCAAAATTCATTTCAACACTCATCTTAGTTTCAAGATGCCTTAAGAAGTACAAAATTTGCTGGTCAGTGGTGGTACATTCCTTTACTCACAACACTCAAGAGGCAGAGGCAGGGGGATCTCTGTGAGTTTGAGAAGAGTCTACAGAAGAAATACAAAATCACTTTAGCTAAGACATTTGAATTGGAAGTATTATCTCTGTTTGACCAAGATCTCCCATATTTTGTCATTACAAGGTCAATTAGCAAGACTATTGTAATAGCTATTGCTTATGCATTAACTACTCCTGGATTCTTTTTATAGAAGACTGAAGTGAGAAAGGATTAATGTTCTACGGGTGCTTAAATAAAGCAAGTTTTCACATACTAGTCCTTCTAAAATCATTCCTCATCAAAGAACTCATTGAAACTTTTTTTTGTACAAATTTTAAAAAGTTGAAGTCTACAGTCATCAGGCTGGTAGTCATAGACACACAAAAACCTGACAAGCTTGCTTTCTATGTCTACTTCTGAATGCCACTCAGGATCAAGTGAGATAATTGTATCAGGATTTTAGCTTAGTGATACATGGCGTTAATAAATTAAAATTCATGCTAAGGAATGTAGTGGGAAGAAATGATAATGTAATCAAGTTGAATTTAATTTGCTAGATATTTTATAATGACATTTTAAGTCATAAGCAACTGTAATATACTTTACTATTAGAAACTCTTTTAATTAATGCAGGCCACCTTATTCCCATGTGGTTATGCCGTGGCAGTATCTGTGAAAAATTCTTCAGAGCAGGTAATAGGGATATGTTACATCTCTTTTTATCTTCTTTTTTTTTTTCTGAGACAAGCTTGTCTATTTAACAGTCTTGGCTGTGTCCCTTTTTTACCTTTTATGTTAATTCTTTAAAAACAACTACTTCTTTATTTTATTTATTGTATTATGTGTAGTTGGAATTTTCCTTTGGGCCACCAAGAAACTCCCAAATAATTTATTATGAATGCTTCTTATTAATTATAAGTGCTTAGTCTTAGCTTAGGCTCGTCCTGCTAGCTTTTTGAACTTAATTTAACCTGTTTCTATTCATCTACATTTTTCCTTGGGGCTTTTTACCTTACTTTTATTCTGTATGTCTTGGTTTCCTGCTTCCTCCATGTGTGTCTGATTGGCCACTGGTTTCTCCCTGGTATCTCTTTTTCTTTCTTCCTTTCTAAGCCTGAATTCCTCCTGCTACTCAGTTTCCCTGCCTGCAAGTCCTGCCTATACCTCTTTCTTGCTATTGGCCATTTAGCTTTTTGTTAGACTAATCAGGTGCCTTAGGCAGACAAGGTAAAACAGCAACACATTTTTACATATAATTCAACAAATGCAACACGTCTTTACATAGTTATACAAATATTTTGTAACAATGAAACATCATTTCTCCTTTTACTTTTTTTCTTCAAACCCGCTCTTATATGCCTCCTTGTTCCCTTTCAAATTCATGGATTTTTCATTAATTTTGTTACATGCATATGTGTATGTAACCTGCCCAATCTGTATGTTACTTGTCTGTATGCTGTCAGGGTTATAATTAGGTTGAAGGGAGATAAATACACAGGGAGAAAGGAGAGCAAAATAATAGTATGGATATGTGAAAAAAATCACAAGGATTCATACTGTTAAGTACCTAAGAAACTATAACACACGCATACTTTACTTTAGTATAATGTTATTTGTATGTATGATTCAGGGCTCACCATTTGGTATTGGATAAGCATTTCGTATACTCTTCCCACAGTAGGACTAAACCTGTTACTCCACCCCCGGCATTTGTGAGTTCCCTATAGTTCTTTGTGTAGGGCTGGTTGGCCCCTTGTCCCTTATAGATTGCCTCTTGTCCTTATTCAGCTCATACTTAAGCAGCCATGTTAATAAGATTTTATTGGTGTAGATTCTGACATTCCTAGGAGATACAATGTCACAGCAAACTCCATGATGCTCTGGCTCTTATAATCTATGTGTCCCCTCCTTTACAATGTTTCGTGATACTTACGTGTAGTGATATTTCATTTGTATTTTAATAAAGAAAGTTTAGCTGAAGATCAGAGAGTAAGTGGTAGCACACACCTTTAATCTCAGTAGCCACACTAGTTTGCCATAGAAACCTGGCGGTGCACGCCTTTAATCCCAGTGGTGCACATCTTTAATCCCAACCTAAAGAATGGAATGCAAGACAGAAGGAGAAAGCTCTCAGACACAGTCTCATCACCCTGTTATTTGATTTCTCTGTTAGATTGCCTTCACATATGCATTTATTTCAGGAAGCATCGACTGTATCAATACCCATGCCACTGCACACTACTTCCGTGGCCTTAGTTTTAGCTGTTTCTCCCTGTATACACTCCCTCTTCCCTCTATTTCTCTCCTTGCACCTCCCCTCACCAACCTGTACCTTTCTATTCTATTTCTTCTTTCCTGATGAGATCCTTCTCTCCTCCTTAGTCTGTTACTCTATGCTTAATCTCTGTGATTCTGTATATCCACATGTAAGCTAATACATGCCACATTTGGCTTTCTGTGTCTGGGTACCTCACTCAGGGTGATTTCTCCCCCTAGTTCTACCCATTTACTGTGAATTTAATTCTTTATAATGGCTGAGTAATATTCATTTGTATAAAGGTTCCAATTTTTATTATCCATTCATATTCATGTCTTGAATATGTTATCCAATTTCTGGGCATTATTAATAGAGCAGCAATGGACATGGTTGAGTAAGCGTCTCTGTGGTAGGATGAAGTTTCCTTTGGGTAAATGCCCAAGAGTGATAGAGCTGGATCACGAGGTAGATCAGTTCCCATCTCTCTAAGGTAAATCCACACTCATTTCCATAGTGACTGTATGAGTCTGCACTGCTATCAGCAGTGGATGAGTGTACCCCTTATTCTATGTCCTTGCCAGCAGGAACTGTCACTCGTATTATTGATCCTAGGGATTCTGACAGGTGTAAAATGGACTCTCAAAGCAGACTTGGTTTGCATTTCACTAATGACTGAGAATGTTGAACATTTAAGTCTTTCTCAGCCACTTAAGATTCCCTATTGAGAATTCTCTGTTTAAAAATTCCCAGTTTTAATTGAGTCATTTGTTTTCTTGATATCTAGCCTTTTGAGTTCTTTACACATTTTGTTTGAGTTTTTTTGTATAATTTTGGATATTAGCCCTCTATTGGGTGTGTAGTTGATAAAAAAATATTTTACCATTCTGTAAGCTGCCACTTTGTCTGAATGATGGGATCTTTTGTCATGCAGAAGCTTTTCAGTTTCATGAGATCCCATTTATTAATTGTTGAAATTAGTGTCTGTGTTAATAGTGTTCTGCTCAGAAAGTCTTTTCCTATGTCATTGATTTCAGGGATCTTCCCTTCTTTTTCTTCTGTTAGGTTCAAGATATCTGGTTTTAGGTTGAGGTCTGTGTGGGAATTCCTTTCCATTAAATATTTTTTGGGATGTGGGGGTGTGTCAGCAATAGGGTGGCTTCTGTGTGCTGACATGATCTCTTATAAGGGAGAGAATGGTCTCCCATGTATTTCTGGTTTCTTCATCAAAGATCAGGAGTCCGTAGGCACTTGAATTACACCTGACTTCTCAGTGGAAACCATGAAAGCCAGAATGTCTTAGATAGATGTGCTGCCAACACTAAGAGACCATGAAGGCAATCCCAGAGTACTATTCACAGCAAAGCTTGCATTCACCATCAATGGAGAAAAAATATTCCAGGACAAAAACAGATTTAAATAATAGGTAGCCACAAACCCAGCCTTACAGAAACTACTAGAAGGCAAAGCACAAACCAAGGAAGCTAAGAACACCCATAATAACACAGACATCTGACAACTCTCCACCACCACAACTCAAAGAAGGGAAACACACACTCTAATAGTAGGTTTCAACACTCCTCTCTCACCAATGGACAGGCTAAACAGACAGAAACTTAATGGAGCAATAAGAGATATCACAGATGTAGTGAAACAAATGAAATTAATAGACATCTATAGAACATTCCACCCAATAGAAAAGAAAATACCTTCTTCTCAGCATCTCATGGAACCTTCTCAAAAATTGATCACATAATCAGTAACAAAGCAAACATTCACAGATAAAAAAGAAAATGTAGTAACCAGCTGTGTACTATTGGATTACCATGGAATAATGCTAGAATTCAACAACAATTCTACCCCCAGAATGCCTACAAACTCATGAAAACTGAACAGTCAACTACTCTCCAGAAGATGACATCAGATACCTTAGAATTAGAGATATAAGGGATTGTGAGCTGCCATATGGGTGCTGTTAACTGAACCTTTGTCCTCTGCAAGAGCGGCAAGTGCTCTTAATCATGGATTCATCAACCCAGCCCTAGAAGGTACTTCATTTTTTCCCTTAAACCCAGATGTCATTAGAAAAGATCCTTTTACAGATGGTGCTGAGAAAACTGGGTATGTACCTGTAGAAGAATGAAATCAGGTCGAGTCTCAAACTACATGAAACATTGAAAATAGATCAGAGACTTCATGTGAAGACAGGACATGCTGAAACTGCAGGGAAGACACATCAACTATGTCCCGTGTCAACAATCATCCTATGCAGAGGTAGGAACTTCTGAATGGACTGTGACAGCAGAGAACACAACCCAAGGACTGACACATGGATTATAGCAAACTAAAAACCTGCCTAACAATGGAAGGAACCTCACAACTGAAGAGACAGCTTACAGATTTGAGAAATCATTGCCAACTCTGTATCGCATAGGGTTCTATTATGTAAAAACAGCCAAGATTAAACCAAATCCAATCCATACATGAGGTAATGAGGTGAGCAGACAGTCCTCAAAGGAAGAAATAGAAATGGCAAATAATATTTGATGATGGGTTCAACATCCTAAGCCATCAGGGAAAGGTGAAATTAAAATGATTTATACTCTCACCTTACTAGCTCAGAATGACTTTCATCAAGAAAACAGAACAACAGTTGCTGGCAGGAATTTGAGGAAAGAGGAAACTTTACTCACTGCTAGTGAGCATAAATTGCAGCTACTGAGGAAATCAGTAAGTAGGTTTGTCAAAAATGAGAAAGTGGTGGGACAGATGTCTCAGGGAAAAGCACTGGCTGCTCTTACAGAGGAACTGGGTTTGGTTCCCAGCACCCACTTGGTGGCTCAGAACCATCTATAACTCCAGTTCCAGGGAATCCCTTTCTGGCCTCCACAGTCACCACGGATGTACACATATATTGCAGGAAAAATATTCACACACATAAAAATAAAAGATAAACAAATCTTTGAGGACGACAACCAAAACTATCACATGATCTGCCTATATAACTCAGTGATAAAGAGCACTACTTGTTCTTCCAGAGGACCAGCATTTGATTCCCAACACTCAAACCAGGCAGTTCACAACCACCTGTAACACAAGCCCCAGGAGGGTCTGACATCTCTCATCTCTGTGGTCACACACACACACACACAGAGATTTAAAAGTAAAAAAATGACATTTGTAGAAAAATGGGTGAAATTTCAATTCAGAATGTTAGCTGAAATAAACTGCGTTCAGATAAGCACTATGTTTTCTCTCATGTGTGTAGCCTTGATTGAAGTTTCTATGTGTGAGTGGGTCGGTGTCCATGTGTGGATGACTCATGAAACTAGAGAACTGTGAGAGGGAAAAAGAGACCTGAAGGATTAGGGTACAGGAACACTGACAGAAGATAATGCAATATTGTACTGGGAGAGCAGAAATTAGGTTGTTGTGGGCAATGGAAAAACAGCAAGAATGGGACAGAAGGGAGGGCAAGGCAAAGGCCAGAGGGCAGGGTGTGGAAGAAGAAAACTTGTGTAAAAATGCCATTATGAAATCTACTACTTTGTAGCTAACTTAATAATCTTGTAATGGGAAATACTTGTTCCTGTAGCCATCGTCCCACTTGAAATGGAGTCCATGGGGCAGGTGTTGTGCTATATTAGTTCAGACATCTATTACAGTACCAGGCATATGGTCATGCGTAAAGCATTTGCTGAGCCAATTGTTGCCATGCATGCATCTAATTCCAGCATTTAGAGGACTAAGGAAGGCCCAAAGATTCTGGCTAGAGACTCACCTAATCTGAGCAAGACCTTATCTTAAATAATAATTGCCTATTTGCCAAATACATTTTGATAGCAATTATTGAGCTTTGTATATTATGTCTGTCGGTGATTGGTTTGATTTTATTATGATGCCTATAAGTTGTTGTACACGCATATAGTAGCCTCTTGATAATTGTGTTTATGTTCTATGACAACTCACATGTTTAAAAACCATCTGACCTTTAATTATTTGAAAGCATTCATCTGTAAAATAATTTGTTAATAAATCATTTTGTGAGAGTTAATATTTGATTTTTTTCTGGTTATTTTGACTTTTCCATTTTGATATTTTATTGTTTATGCTGTAATCCCTCTTAATATCTATTTTCTAAAATTTAGAAAGGTTTTTGCTATACATACCAGGGTAACCTTGGACTTGTTATGTAGCTCAGGCTAACCTTGAACTCAAGATTCTCCTCTCAGCTTCCAGAGTGCTGGGATTACTGGCATGCACCACCATGTCTTGCTCAATTATTTTTTAAATAAATTATGTGTCTAGGTGTTTTGTAAACTTTGTACATCATGTGCACACAATGTTCAAGTAGGCCAGAAGAGGGCATCAGATCCAGGGGACTGGAGTTACTGAGGGTTGTGATTGACCAAGCAGGTGCTGGCAATGAACACAGGCCCTTTGGAAGAACAAGTGCTCTTAACTGCTGAGCTACCTCTTCAGCCTCTCGTCAATTATTATGTACATGTATATTTATGCATATAAACATCTTCACTGCATGTAAGCATGTGTGTTGTGTGCTCCTAGATGAGAAGAACTGCAGTTACAGATGGTTTGAGTTTCTGTGTGAGTGCCAGAAATTGAATTCAGGTCCTCTGCAAGAGCAAACAGTTTTCTTAATCACAGAAAAAACCCTCCAGTCCTACATACATATAGTTTTTCTTTTCTTTTATTCTTCTTTTTTTTTTGAGTCATGAGTTTACATAGCCCAGAACAATGGATTCTCCTGCTTTCCAAATCTGGGATTATAGGTATGTCCTACTGCACAAATATTTAGATCATCAACTCTTTTGGTTTTATGGGACAGGGTTTCTTTGTGTAGGCTTGGCTGTCTTGGAGCTCACTCTGTAGCCCAGGCTGGCCTCTAACGCATAGAGCTCTTCCTGCCTCTGGCTCCTGAGTGCTGGGATTAAAGGCATGTGCTCCCACCACTACCACCACCGGGCTTCATCAATTTTTCTTCCTTCATTTCTTTTCCTTCCTTCCTTCCTTCCTTCCTTCCTTCCTTCCTTCCTTCCTTCCTTTTTTTCTTTAAAAACTTATTTTTATTTATATGAGTACTCTACCTGCACGTCCAACTTTATGTCAGACGAGGACATGGGATCACACTATAGACAGTTGTGAGCCAGTATGTGGTTACTGGGAACTGAACTCAGCACCTCTGGAAGAGTAAGCAGTGTTCTTAGATGCTGAGCCACCTCTTCAGACCCTCATCAACATTTTCTTATAGACTGATTTTTGTTTAAATTTTTCATGACTCAAACTAACTTGCACTATTACTAAACATAGACCATTTTTCATTTTAAGATTTCCTGGCTGTTATGTATTTTAGATAGGGTCTTACTATGTGACCCTGCCTGACCTGGAACTTGCAATCCCCCCAGTGTCTGATAAGAAAGTGCTGGAATTGATGATACAAGGCACACTCCTGACCTCTCTTTTATTGAGGAAGGGAAAAGGGTCTTCCTAGTAAAAAGTAGTTGTTTTGTTTTGTTCTTTTTGGTGCTACTGGGAATTGAGCCCAGGTCTGAAGCCACATGCTAAGAAAGTACTTTACCACAGGGCCATGTTTGTAGCCCATGTCAAATGCCATAGAAATTGTTAACGGTGAAAACAACTTTGTGTGGATTACTTGAATAGCTATTTTTGTAAAACTGTGGGTTTTACTTATACATTGCTTTTAAAAAAACAATAAAACTGGGTGGCTCACACCTTTAATCCCAGCAAATCCCAGCACTCCTGAGCCAGAGGCAGGCAGATGTCTGTGAGTTCAAGGCCAGCCTGGTCTACAGAGTGAGTTCCACTGACAGCCAGAGCTAGACAGAGAAACCCTGTCTCAGACAAACCAGAATTTAAACCACACTGCAAAATCACTCAAATCAGACAATTTAATACCTTATATAGATGTTGGATATTTTTCTGAATAAATACTTTATCATGGATAGGTCTTGTATCCTTTATTTTTTTAGAACTTGAAAACATACCAAGTTGCATATTAAGAAGGCAATCAAAAACATTTCCTCCTCTGTTCAAGTCTGCATTATTTCAAGGCTATCCATCACACACGCACACACACACACACACACACAAACACATCATAAGTACAGCATCAAACATTAGTCTTTAAGCTTTAAATAACTAAAGACAATGCATTCCTAAAAGCAGGAGAGCATACCATGAAGTTACAGCAGTTTTAGGTATAAAATATGGGGGGAATGAAATGTACTTCTGTGACAGGGATATATCTCAGTGTTTTGTTCAGCTTGTGCTCAATCCTCAGCACCACAAATAACAAACCAAATTTCCTTGTGCATGACATTATCAACACATATATTCCTTAAAGGTGTGTTTCAGGCCCATAGATCTTCTGTACCAAGTAGTCTAAAGGCCTGTTCAATAACCTAAACACTTTCGTCTCTATTTATGCCCCTATAACTGCTCCCTTTTTTGTACTCCCTTGTTTGCCATTGTGCCTTAAGGGAAAGTTGTCACCGAGTATCAAGAGTTAATATGCATGAAGAACTTAAGAGCAGTTGACCTATATAAACACTCAATAAATATTCAGAACAACTTGTAAAGGAGAGTCTGCCATTATCTCCATTAAAAAAGTGAAAAGTTCTATTTTATATTCTATGTATATTTTGTTTGTATAGGCATAACCACACATGCACGAGAGTGCCTATGGAGGTCACAAAAGGGGCACCAGATCTCCTTGAGCTGGAGTCACAGGCGGTTGTGACCTGGCCAATGTGGGTACTGGGAACTGAATTTGGGTCCTGTGGTAGAATAGGAACGACTCTAAACCACTGAGCAATCTCCCAGTATCTCCACTCTTTTTCTTTCTTTTTTTGGAAGACAGGTTTTTCTGTGTAGCTCTGGTTGTCTTGGAATTTGTCTGTAGACCAGGCTGGCCTCAAACCCAGAGATTAGACTGCCTCCGTTTAATTAAATACGTGCACCACCGCTCAACCTATCCCCATTCTTATACACAAGGGATTCAAAGTACAAAAAGGTGAGGTCATACCCCAGGTCATACAAATAACAGACTGTTTCCTGTCAATCTGTATCAAACTTCCACACCTCCAATCCAGACAACTGCTGATCTAGACTAGACATGTTCTCCAAGGTATGTATATCTAGGTATCACTACATCAAAACTAAGATGTTGTTTGTTCTTCTCATGCTCATCCTTTCATGCATACATTGCTACCTAGAGACTGGCTGCTAGGACAGTCTGAATGCAGCAGCAGAATAGATTCTAACTGTCTTTCATTAGTCAGATATTAAAGGGATCTGACGTTAAAAGGGGAGACCATGTTTTGCTGCCCAATGAAATTGTTTTGCATTGGAAATATTTTAACTTTATTACATTTATTATTGTGTGTGTGTGTGTGTGTGTGTGTGTGTGAGAGAGAGAGAGAGAGAGAGAGAGACAGAAAGAGAGCGAGCAGCTGGTGGTCAGTAGCTGCTGATGCAGCAGGTTCTCTTCTACCATGTGGGTGTGGGGATTGAAAGCAGGTGTTTGGGTTTGTTGATAAGTGCCTTTACCTGCTGAGTCATCTTGCTTACCCAGATTTTTTTTTAAATTAAAAGCATTGTAGGTGGTGGTGGCACGCACCTTTAATCTGAGCACTTTGGAAGCAGAGAAAGGTATATCCCAAAGTTCGATGCTAACCTGGTCTACAGAGTGAATGCCAGGAAAACTAGGGCTGCATCGAGAAATCTTGTCTCCAAAACAAACCAAAACAAACAAAGAAGCAAATAAATAAATAAAACCATTTTAGTTTTGAAACCTTATAATAAGATTGTTATTTTAAATTGAGTTTATATTGACATTTTCTTAGTTTAATTGCTAATATAATTAATACTGCCAGACTTAGACAGTAAAACCAAAGCTCTCTGAAGGAATTACTAACCTTTGGAGAGTGAGCGACTCAAGTGTGGAACTAGAGAAGACCCACTTTCACCATCTGATTCTACAGTTTCTGAGAACTAGGTACAGAACATGGCAGCATGCAGCTGAGATCCATAGTTGGAGGCACTTACGCTTGACGGGTATAAAGGTCTGGTTCGTCGAGGTCCTGAGATCTTAATTCCTGTGTGGAGAGGCAGCCAGCACCACCGGTGGAAATGGAACTGCGCTTCATGCTCAGAACCTAATTCATGATTTCAATATCAGAAAAATGTTCCAGATGCAAGTGGATCATTAAGCAATAATTGTCACTTTTATTCTGAAGTAGAAGAGTAACTAAGTTTATTCCTTTACGATAGTATTTTCCCTGTGTGCTGTATTTGTTTGTCATGTATACTTAAGTCCTCACTAAAGATAACACCTATGCAACTTCAGGTATTCAATACACTCGAGCAAGACAATGCAAAAATGAACATATATGATTCCTGCATCACACGGCAATCCATGATCGCAAAATTTCAATGTGTTATCCCGAATACATCACTGGTATCTCTTATGTCTATTTCAATGGTAACTCACAGACTGCTTGACAAGAAATCTCAGGCTCCTTAACTCTCCTCAAAATGTTTCCTTTGGCTTCAAAATCAGGATTCATTCTCTTTTCCTAATATCTACTTTTCTTGCTTTATGTTTAACCCCATAGTTTAATACCCACTATTGTCTTTCTGGTTCTAATCTCCCTTTCAGTAAAGACAAGCAATCCGTTCCATAACATAATGTAGAGGCTGCTTCCATTCTCAAAATATTTTAGTATCATAAGCATACCTATGTCAGACCCTGTCTTCGTCTCTGCAGCACTAGACGCTAGCCACTCAGCTTTTTCTGGTCCTGCCCTGGCTTCTTTCTAGGATAAGACAGAACTCACTGTTGATAAAATTATATATATATATATGTAGTGAAGAGAAGTCACGCTATGCGATAAGGCTTATACAGGAGGCTTATTGGAAGATGAGAGAGAAGGGACAGAGAAGGCAGAGAGGGGAGCAGACTAGTCCCATGGGGTAAAGAGTGCGGGAGAGAGAGGGAGGTAGACACAGGAGAAGGGGGAGGTTAGGGGTAGGTCCACCTGTTACAAGGAACCATAGCAAATGTGCCCAGAAGTGGCTACAGGTGAAGTGCTCTTAGTGGCTACAGGTGAGGAGGTTTCCTGTCAGGACCCTAAGGACAGGCAGGCCAATGCAGATTCCCAAATACTAACACCAAATAATAACACCCACTTTATTGTTTGTTTGAGCTGGGGACTTTAGCACAATAGGCTGTGCACTGAGTCACATCACTCCTTGTTCGACTGCTTACATTCCACTTAGGTCTTATTCTCAAGCCTTCAGTTTCCCAGACTTTTTCTTCTTACATGGCTTTTCAGATGCTGCATTACCACAGGAACGCAGTGTTTTAACCTGTCCCTCCCAGGCAGTCCTCCCCTTCTCCCCCTCCCTGCGGAACACCTTGGTCAGCAATCAGCATCCTCTTTTCCCTCTCCAGGCGCTGCCCACACAAACTTACTGATCCCTGAACCCAGAACCTGGCAGATGCCGCCCCAGGTCTCTGATGCCACAGAGTTTCTTAGCAGGAACAGAGTTAACCCCATGCCAGCAGTTACCTTTCTCTCTGGTTCTTGACCCCCAGCGCCCACTTCCAGTAAAATGCACAACTGCTTAGGAAGACACCCACCAATGCCAACCAGGAGCCATTTGGATTTTAAAGTCTCCGCCTGCGTGACGTCAGAAAGCCTCTTGCGAGTACTCTTAAGCAAGAAGGCTATGCCAGTTCCCAGACAGTGGTGGGAAGTCCTAGGGCAAAAGCTTAGATTTCTAAATCTTGCAGCTGTTGTGCCTCTGGCTAGAATTGTAGTTTTGTCCCTAGCAGCCCTTTTGAGTTTCAGTCTTTCCTAGCCATCAGTGTGTCTCCTCATCTGTATTTGAGACAATCAAGTACTTTTGCAGCAGTGCCCAGTTGTTTTCCATAGTATCTTTTATTGTTGTTTTGTTTTGTAAAATATCCCTGGGCCTGGTGAAATGGCTCCATGGGTAAGAGCACTGCCTGCTCTTCCAAAGAAATGGGTTAAATCCCCAGGACCCATAACTATAACTCTAATTTGAGGAGGTCTGATGCCCTCTTCTGGCCTTGGTGGGCACCAGACACACGTGTGGTATACAGACATACATGTAGGCGAAACACTTTATACATAAAATAAAAATAATAAAGATCTTTTTTAAAAAAATAAAGGCAAATAAAAAGTATTCTTGTACAGTTTTATCAGGACCTAAGTTCTCAAAATTCATTTCAACACTCATCTTAGTTTCAAGATGCCTTAAGAAGTACAAAATTTGCTGGTCAGTGGTGGTACATTCCTTTACTCCCAGTACTCAAGAGGCAGAGGCAGGGGGATCTCTGTGAGTTTGAGAAGAGTCTACAGAAGAAATACAAAATCACTTTAGCTAAGACATTTGAATTGGAAGTATTATCTCTGTTTGACCAAGATCTCCCATATTTTGTCATTACAAGGTCAATTAGTAAGACTATTGTAATAGCTATTGCTTATGCATTAACTACTCCTGGATTCTTTTTATAGAAGACTGAAGTGAGAAAGGATTAATGTTCTACGGGTGCTTAAATAAAGCAAGTTTTCACATACTAGTCCTTCTAAAATCATTCCTCATCAAAGAACTCATTGAAACATTTTTTTTTGTACAAATTTTAAAAAGTTGAAGTCTACAGTCATCAGGCTGGTAGTCATAGACACACAAAAACCTGACAAGCTTGCTTTCTATGTCTACTTCTGAATGCCACTCAGGATCAAGTGAGATAATTGTATCAGGATTTTAGCTTAGTGATACATGGCGTTAATAAATTAAAATTCATGCTAAGGAATGTAGTGGGAAGAAATGATAATGTAATCAAGTTGAATTTAATTTGCTAGATATTTTATAATGACATTTTAAGTCATAAGCAACTGTAATATACTTTACTATTAGAAACTCTTTTAATTAATGCAGGCCACCTTATTCCCATGGGGTTATGCCGTGGCAGTATCTGTGAAAAATTCTTCAGAGCAGGTAATAGGGATATGTTACATCTCTTTTTATCTTCTTTTTTTTTTTCTGAGACAAGCTTGTCTATTTAACAGTCTTGGCTGTGTCCCTTTTTTACCTTTTATGTTAATTCTTTAAAAACAACTACTTCTTTATTTTATTTATTGTATTATGTGTAGTTGGAATTTTCCTTTGGGCCACCAAGAAACTCCCAAATAATTTATTATGAATGCTTCTTATTAATTATAAGTGCTTAGTCTTAGCTTAGGCTCGTCCTGCTAGCTTTTTGAACTTAATTTAACCTGTTTCTATTCATCTACATTTTTCCTTGGGGCTTTTTACCTTTCTTTTATTCTGTATGTCTTGGTTTCCTGCTTCCTCCATGTGTGTCTGATTGGCCACTGGTTTCTCCCTGGTATCTCTTTTTCTTTCTTCCTTTCTAAGCCTAAATTCCTCCTGCTACTCAGTTTCCCTGCCTGCAAGTCCTGCCTATACCTCTTTCTTGCTATTGGCCATTTAGCTTTTTGTTAGACTAATCAGGTGCCTTAGGCAGACAAGGTAAAACAGCAACACATTTTTACATATAATTCAACAAATGCAACACGTCTTTACATAGTTATACAAATATTTTGTAACAATGAAACATCATTTCTCCTTTTACTTTTTTTCTTCAAACCCGCTCTTATATGCCTCCTTGTTCCCTTTCAAATTCATGGATTTTTCATTAATTTTGTTACATGCATATGTGTATGTAACCTGCCCAATCTGTATGTTACTTGTCTGTATGCTGTCAGGGTTATAATTAGGTTGAAGGGAGATAAATACACAGGGAGAAAGGAGAGCAAAATAATAGTATGGATATGTGAAAAAAATCACAAAGATTCATACTGTTAAGTACCTAAGAAACTATAACACACGCATACTTTAATTTAGTATAATGTTATTTGTATGTATGATTCAGGGCTCACCATTTGGTATTGGATAAGCATTTCGTGTACTCTTCCCACAGTAGGACTAAAACTGTTTCTCCACTCCCGGCATTTGTGAGTTCCCTGTAGTTCTTTGTGTAGGGCTGGTTGGCCCCTTGTCCCTTATAGATTGCCTCTTGTCCTTATTCAGCTCATACTTAAGCAGCCATGTTAATAAGATTTTATTGGTGTAGATTCTGACATTCCTAGGAGATACAATGTCACAGCAAACTCCATGATGCTCTGGCTCTTATAATCTATGTGTCCCCTCCTTTACAATGTTTCGTGATACTTACGTGTAGTGATATTTCATTTGTATTTTAATAAAGAAAGTTTAGCTGAAGATCAGAGAGTAAGTGGTAGCACATACCTTTAATCACAGTAGCCACACTAGTTTGCCATAGAAACCTGGCGGTGCACGCCTTTAATCCCAGTGGTGCACATCTTTAATCCCCACCTAAAGAATAGAATGCAAGACAGAAGGAGAAAGCTCTCAGACACAGTCTCATCACCCTGTTATTTGATTTCTCTGTTAGATTGCCTTCACATATGCATTTATTTCAGGAAGCATCGACTGTATCAATACCCATGCCACTGCTCACTACTTCCGTGGCCTTAGTTTTAGCTGTTTCTCCCTGTATACACTCCCTCGTCCCTCTATTTCTCTCCTTACCTCCCCTCACCAGCCTGTACCTTTCTATTCTATTTCTTCTTTCCTGATGAGATGCTTCTCTCCTCCTTAGTCTGTTACTCTATGCTTAATCTCTGTGATTCTGTATATCCACATGTAAGCTAATACATGCCACATTTGGCTTTCTGTGTCTGGGTACCTCACTCAGGGTGATTTCTCCCCCTAGTTCTACCCATTTACTGTGAATTTAATTCTTTATAATGGCTGAGTAATATTCATTTGTATAAAGGTTCCAATTTTTATTATCCATTCATATTCATGTCTTGAATATGTTATCCAATTTCTGGGCATTATTAATAGAGCAGCAATGGACATGGTTGAGTAAGCGTCTCTGTGGTAGGATGAAGTTTCCTTTGGGTAAATGCCCAAGAGTGATAGAGCTGGATCACGAGGTAGATCAGTTCCCATCTCTCTAAGGTAAATCCACACTCATTTCCATAGTGACTGTATGAGTCTGCACTGCTACCAGCAGTGGATGAGTGTACCCCTTATTCTATGTCCTTGCCAGCAGGAACTGTCACTCGTATTATTGATCCTAAGGATTCTGACAGGTGTAAAATGGACTCTCAAAGCAGACTTGGTTTGCATTTCATGAATGACTGAGAATGTTGAACATTTAAGTCTTTCTCAGCCACTTAAGATTCCCTATTGAGAATTCTCTGTTTAAAAATTCCCAGTTTTGAGTCATTTGTTTTCTTGATATCTAGCCTTTTGAGTTCTTTATACATTTTGTTTGAGTTTTTTTGTATAATTTTGGATATTAGCCCTCTATTGGGTGTGTAGTTGATAAAAAATATTTTACCATTCTGTAAGCTGCCACTTTGTCTGAATGATGGGATCTTTTGTCATGCAGAAGCTTTTCAGTTTCATGAGATCCCATTTATTAATTGTTGAAATTAGTGTCTGTGTTAATAGTGTTCTGCTCAGAAAGTCTTTTCCTATGTCATTGATTTCAGGGATCTTCCCTTCTTTTTCTTCTGTTAGGTTCAAGATATCTGGTTTTAGGTTGAGGTCTGTGTGGGAATTCCTTTCCATTAAATATTTTTTGGGATGTGGGGGTGTGTCAGCAATAGGGTGGCTTCTGTGTGCTGACATGATCTCTTATAAGGGAGAGAATGGTCTCCCATGTATTTCTGGTTTCTTCATCAAAGATCAGGAGTCCGTAGGCACTTGAATTACACCTGACTTCTCAGTGGAAACCATGAAAGCCAGAATGTCTTAGATAGATGTGCTGCCAACACTAAGAGACCATGAAGGCAATCCCAGAGTACTATTCACAGCAAAGCTTGCATTCACCATCAATGGAGAAAAAAGATATTCCAGGACAAAAACAGATTTAAATAATAGGTAGCCACAAACCCAGCCTTACAGAAACTACTAGAAGGCAAAGCACAAACCAAGGAAGCTAAGAACACCCACAATAACACAGACATCTGACAACTCTCCACCACCACAACTCAAAGAAGGGAAACACACACTCTAATAGTAGGTTTCAACACTCCTCTCTCACCAATGGACAGGCTAAACAGACAGAAACTTAATGGAGCAATAAGAGATATCACAGATGTAGTGAAACAAATGAAATTAATAGACATCTATAGAACAATCCACGCAACAGAAAAGAAAATACCTTCTTCTCAGCATCTCATGGAACCTTCTCAAAAATTGATGACATAATCAGTAACAAAGCAAACATTCACAGATACAAAAGAAAATGTAGTAACCAGCTGTGTACTATTGGATTACCATGGAATAATGCTAGAATTCAACAACAATTCTACCCCCAGAATGCCTACAAACTCATGAAAACTGAACAGTCAACTACTCTCCAGAAGATGACATCAGATACCTTAGAATTAGAGATATAAGGGATTGTGAGCTGCCATATGGGTGCTGTTAACTGAACCTTTGTCCTCTGCAAGAGCGGCAAGTGCTCTTAATCATGGATTCATCAACCCAGCCCTAGAAGGTACTTCATTTTTTCCCTTAAACCCAGATGTCATTAGAAAAGATCCTTTTACAGATGGTGCTGAGAAAACTGGGTATGTACCTGTAGAAGAATGAAATCAGGTCGAGTCTCAAACTACATGAAACATTGAAAATAGATCAGAGACTTCATGTGAAGACAGGACATGCTGAAACTGCAGGGAAGACACATCAACTATGTCCCGTGTCAACAATCATCCTATGCAGAGGTAGGAACTTCTGAATGGACTGTGACAGCAGAGAACACAACCCAAGGACTGACACATGGATTATAGCAAACTAAAAACCTGCCTAACAATGGAAGGAACCTCACAACTGAAGAGACAGCTTACAGATTTGAGAAATCATTGCCAACTCTGTATCGCATAGGGTTCTATTATGTAAAAACAGCCAAGATTAAACCAAATCCAATCCATACATGAGGTAATGAGGTGAGCAGACAGTCCTCAAAGGAAGAAATAGAAATGGCAAATAATATTTGATGATGGGTTCAACATCCTAAGCCATCAGGGAAAGGTGAAATTAAAATGATTTATACTGTCACCTTACTAGCTCAGAATGACTTTCATCAAGAAAACAGAACAACAGATGCTGGCAGGAATTTGAGGAAAGAGGAAACTTTACTCACTGCTAGTGAGCATAAATTGCAGCTACTGAGGAAATCAGTAAGTAGGTTTGTCAAAAATGAGAAAGTGGTGGGGCAGATGTCTCAGGGAAAAGCACTGGCTGCTCTTACAGAGGAACTGGGTTTGGTTCCCAGCACCCACTTGGTGGCTCAGAACCATCTATAACTCCAGTTCCAGGGAATCCCTTTCTGGCCTCCACAGTCACCACGGATGTACACATATATTGCAGGAAAAATATTCACACACATAAAAATAAAAGATAAACAAATCTTTGAGGACGACAACCAAAACTATCACATGATCTGCCTATATGCCTCAGTGATAAAGAGCACTTCTTGTTCTTCCAGAGGACCAGCATTTGATTCCCAACACTCAAACCAGGCAGTTCACAACCACCTGTAACACAAGCCCCAGGAGGGTCTGACATCTCTCATCTCTGTGGTCACACACACACACACACACACACAGAGATTTAAAAGTAAAAAAATGACATTTGTAGGAAAATGGGTGAAATTTCAATTCAGAATGTTAGCTGAAATAAACTGCGTTCAGATAAGCACTATGTTTTCTCTCATGTGTGTAGCCTTGATTGAAGTTTCTATGTGTGAGTGGGTCGGTGTCCATGTGTGGATGACTCATGAAACTAGAGAACTGTGAGAGGGAAAAAGAGACCTGAAGGATTAGGGTACAGGAACACTGACAGAAGATAATGCAATATTGTACTGGGAGAGCAGAAATTAGGTTGTTGTGGGCAATGGAAAAACAGCAAGAATGGGACAGAGGGGAGGGCAAGGCAAAGGCCAGAGGGCAGGGTGTGGAAGAAGAAAACATGTGTAAAAATGCCATTATGAGCTTGTCCCATCCAGCTTGCATCCAGAACCCTTCTTCCTTCTGTCCCCTTTCCTCTTTGGGCACATAAGGCCATCCAGCTCAGTCTGTCTGACGCTGGGGCCAAATCCTCAGGGCAAGTAGGCAGGCGAGACCTCCTTTGTCTCACTGGCCCGCCCTAAGAATAATAGGAATAGAAGAAGGAGAAGAAGCGCAGCTCAATGGTCCAGAAAATATATTTAATAAAATTATAGAAGAAAACTTTCCCAACCTAAAGAAAGATATACCTATGAAGGTTCAAGAAGCATACAGAACACCGAATAGGCTGGATCAAAAAAAAAAAAAAAACATCCTCTCGCCATATAATAATCAAAACACAAAGCATACAGAATAAAGAAAGAATACTAAGAGCAGCGAAGGAAAAAGGCCAAGTTACTTATAAAGGTAAACCTATCAGACTTACACCTGACTTCTCTATGGAAACCATGAAAGCCAGAAGGTCCTGGATAGATGTACTGCAGAAACTAAGAGACCATGGATGCAAGCCCAGACTACTATACCCAGCCAAGCTTTCGTTCACTATAAATGGAGAAAACAAAATTTTCCAGGATAAAAACCAATTTAAACAATACGTAGCCACAAATCCAGCCTTACAGAAATAATAGAAGGAAAATCACTAACCAAGGAGTCCAACAATGACCACAATATCTCAGACAACTAGAGACCCTTCACCAGCGCAACACAAAGAAGGGGAACACACAAAATTTACAACTTAAAAAATGACCGGAGTTAACAACCACTGGTCATTAATATCACTTAATGTCAATGGACTCAACTCTCCTATAAAAAGGCACAGACTAAGAGATTGGATACGAAAACAGGATCCAACATTCTGCTGTTTACAAGAAACACACCTCAACCACAAAGACAGGCACCTACTCAGAGTAAAGGGTTGGGATAAGGCTTATCAAGTAAATGGACCTAAGAAACAAGCAGGGGTGGCCATACTAATTTCTAACAAAGTTGACTTCAAACTTAAATCATTCAGGAGAGATGGAGAGGGACATTTTCTACTCATAACAGGAACAATTCATCAGGATGAAGTCTCAATCCTGAATATCTATGCCCCTAATATAAAAGCACCCACGTACGTAAAAGAAACATTGTTAAAACTCAAGGCAGCCATCAAACCGCACACATTAATAGTAGGAGACTTTAATACTCCTCTCTCACCAATGGACAGGTCAAGTAGACAGAAACCTAACAGAGAAATAAGAGAATTAATGGAGGTAATGAATCAAATGGACTTAACAGACATCTATAGAATATTCCACCCAAATAGGAAAGAATATACCTTCTTCTCTGCAGCTCATGGAACCTTCTCAAAAATCGACCACATACTCGGTAACAAAGCAAACATCCACAGTTACAAAAAAATATTAAGAACCACCTGTATCTTATCAGATCACCATGGATTAAAGCTAGAATTCAGCAACAATGCTACCCCCAGAAAGCCTACAATCTCATGGAAACTGAATAGTCAACTACTGAACCATACCTGGATTAAGGAAGAAATAAAGAAAGAAATTAAACTCTTCCTTGAAGACAATGAAAATAAAGAAACAACATACTCAAACCTATGGGACACTATGAAAGCAGTTCCGAGAGGAAAGTTCATAGCACTAACTGCCCACTTAAAGAAAACAGAGAAAGCACACATTGGAGACTTAACAGCCCACCTGAAAGCTCTAGAAAAAAAAGAAGCAGACTCACCTAGAAGGGGTAGAAGACTGGAAATAATCAAACTGAGGGCTGAAATCAACAAAATAGAGACACAGAAAACAATTGAAAGAATCAATGAATCAAAAAGCTGGTTCCTGAACCTGAAATGACCCTATCCTAAACTGATGAATATCTTGCATATCACCTTAGAACCTTCATCTGGCGATGGATCGAGGTAGAGACAGAGTCTCAATTTGGAGCAACGGTCTGAGCTCTTAAGGTCCAAATGAGGAGCAGAAGGAGGGAGAACATGAGCAAAAAATCAGGACCACGAGGGATGCACCCACCCACTGTGACAGTGGAACTGATTTATTGGGAGCCCACCAAGGCCAGCTGGTCTGGGACTGAATAAGCATGGGTTGATTCCGGACTCTCTGAGCATGGCGGTCAATGAAGACTGATGAGAAGCCAAGGACAATGGCACTAGGTTTCGATCCTAATACATGAACTGGCTTTGTGGGAGCTTAGCCTGTTTGGACGCTCACCTTTCTGGACGTAGATAGAAGGACCTTGGTCTTCCCGCAGGGCAGGGAATTTGGACTGCTCTTCAGTATCGAGAGGGAGGGGGAATGGAGTGGGGGGAGGAAAAGAGGAGTGAGGATAGGGGGAGGGAAGTGGGGGGAGGGCAATATTTGGGAGGAGGGGAGGGAAATGGGATATGGGGAGCAGGTGGAAATTTTAATTAAAAAAGAATAAAAAAAAAAAAAGAAAAAAAAAAAACAAAAAGCTGGTTTCTGGAGAAAATCAACAAGATTGATAAACCCCTATCCAAACTAATCAAACGGCAGAGAGAGAATTTGCAAATTAATAAGATCAGAAATGAAAAGGGAGACATAACCACAGACACAGAGGAAATTCAGAGACTCATTAGATCTTACTACAAAAGCCTGTATGCCACAAAACTGGAAAATGCAAAAGAAATGGACGCTTTTTTAGATAAATACCATTTACCAAAGTTAAACCAGGACCAGGTGAACAACCTAAATAGACCTGTTAGTCGTGAAGAATTAGAAGCGGTTATCAAAAACCTCCCTTCCAAAAAAAGTCCAGGACCAGATGGTTTCAATGCGGAATTCTACCAGAACTTCCAAGAAGACCTAATACCTATTCTCCTTAATGTATTTCACAATATAGAAACAGAAGAGTCATTGCCAAATTCCTTTTATGAAGCTACAGTAACTCTGATACCAAAACCACACAAAGACCCAACCAAGAAAGAGAATTACAGGCCAATCTCACTCATGAACATCGACGCAAAAATCCTCAACAAAATTCTGGCAAACCGAATCCAAGAACACATTAGAAAAATTATCCATTATGATCAAGTAGGCTTCATACCAGAGATGCAGGGCTGGTTTAACATACGCAAATCTATCAATGTAATCCATCATATAAATAAACTGAAAGAAAAAAACCATATGATCATTTCATTAGATGCTGAAAAAGCATTTGACAAAATTCAACATCCCTTTATGATAAAAGTCTTGGAGAGATTAGGGATACAAGGGTCATACCTAAATATAATTAAAGCTATATACAGCAAGCCGACAGCTAATATCAAACTAAATGGTGAGAAACTTAAAGCCATCCCACTAAAATCAGGAACACGCCAAGGCTGTCCACTCTCTCCATACCTCTTCAATATAGTTCTCGAAGTTTTAGCAATAGCAATAAGACAACATAAAGGGATAAAGGGGATTCAAATTGGAAAGGAAGAAGTTAAACTTGCATTATTTGCAGATGATATGATAGTGTACATGAGCGACCCCAAAAACTCCTCCAAAGAACTCCTACAGCTGATAAACGCCTTTAGTAACGTGGCAGGATACAAGATCAACTCCAAAAAATCAGTCGCCCTCTTATACACAAAGGATCTGGAAGCAGAGAGAGAAATAAGAGAATCATCACCTTTCACGATAGCCACAAACAGCATAAAATATCTTGGGGTAACTCTAACCAAGGAAGTGAAAGATCTATTTGACAAAAACTTTAAGGCATTGAAGAAAGAAATTGAAAAGGATACCAGAAAATGGAAGGATCTCCCTTGCTCTTGGATTGGGAGAATCAACATAGTAAAAATGGCAATTCTACCAAGGGCAATTTATAGATTCAATGCAATCCCCATTAAAATCCCATCAAAATTCTCCACAGATCTTGAAAGGACAATAATCAACTTTATATGGAGAAACAAAAAACCCAGGATAGCCAAAACAATCTTATACAATAAAGGAACTTCTGGAGGCATTACCATCCCTGACTTCAAACTCTATTACAGAGCTACAGTAATGAAAACAGCGTGGTACTGGCATAAAAACAGAGAAGTCGACCAATGGAATCGTATAGAAGACCCGGATTTTAACCCACAAACCTATGAACAACTGATTTTCGATAAAGGAGCTAAAAGTATACAATGGAAGAAAGAAAGCATCTTCAACAAATGGTGCTGGCACAATTGGATGTCAACCTGTAGAAGAATGAAAATAGACCCATATCTATCACCATGCACAAAACTCAAGTCCAAATGGATCAAAGACCTCAATATCAATCTGAACACACTGAACCTGATAGAAGAGAAAATGGGAAGTACCCTACAACATATGGGCACTGGAGATCGCTTCCTATGTATAACCCCAGCAGCACAGACATTAAGGGCAACATTGAATAAATGGGACCTCCTGAAACTGAGAAGCTTCTGTAAAGCAAAGGACACTGTCATTAAGACAAAAAGGCAGCCTACTGACTGGGAGAAGATCTTCACCAACCCCGCAACAGACAAAGGTCTGATCTCCAATATATATAAAGAACTCAAGAAACTAGACTTTAAAAGGATAATTAACCCAATTAAAAAATGGGGCACTGAACTGAACAGAGAATTCTCAACAGAAGAAGTTAAAATGGCCAAAAGATACTTAAGGTCATGCTCAACCTCCTTAGCGATCAGAGAAATGCAAATCAAAACAACTTTGAGATATCATCTTACACCTGTCAGAATGGCTAAAATCAAAAACACCCAGGATTGCCTTTGCTGGAGAGGTTGTGGAGAAAGGGGTACCCTCATCCATTGCTGGTGGGACTGCAAACTTGTGCAACCACTTTGGAAATCAGTGTGGCGGTTTCTCAGAAAAATTGGGATCAACCTACCCCTGGACCCAGCAATACCACTCTTGGGAATATACCCAAGAGATGCCCTATCATATGACAAAAGCATTTGTCCAACTATGTTCATAGCAGCATTATTTGTAATAGCCAGAACCTGGAAGCAACCTAGATGCCCTTCAATGGAAGAATGGATGAAGAAAGTGTGGAATATATACACATTAGAGTACTACTCTGCGGTAAAAAACAATGACTTCTCGAATTTTGCATGCAAATGGATGGAAATAGAAAATACGATCCTTAGTGAGGTAACCCAGACACAAAAAGAAGAACATGGGATGTACTCACTCATAATTCGTTTCTAGCCATGGATAGGGGCCACTGAGTCTATAATTTGTGATCCTAAAGAAGCTAAACAAGAGGGTAAACCCAAGGAAAAACATATAGATATCCTCCCAGCTATGGGAAATAGACATGACTGATGGGCAAAAAATTGGAATCTTGGGGGTGGGGTGGGATGGGGATGAGGGGTGATGGGGAAAGAAAACTGTGAAGGAGAGGATGAGGGGAACTGGGGGAATCGGGGTGATTGGGGATAAAGGAAGTTTGGATAGGGGAGCAGGGAAACTCATACCTTAGGTAAGGGAGCCACCTAAGGGGTGGCAAGAGACTTGAACTTGGAATGGCTACCAGATGCCCAGGGCAATGTCCCCAGTTAGTTCATTGGGGCACCTGAGGATAGGGAACCTGAAATGAACCTATCCTATAATCATACTGATGAATATCTTGCATATCGCCATAGAACCTTCATCTAGCGATGGATGGAGATAGAGCCAGAGACCCACACTGGAGCACCGGACTGAGCTCCCAAGGTTATAATGAGGAGCAGAAGGAGAGAGAACATGAACAAGGAAGTCAGGACCATGAGGGGTGCACCCAACCACTGAGACAGTGGGGCCGATCTATTGGGAGCTCACCAAGGTCAGCTGGACTGCTACTGAAAAAACATGGAATAAAACCGGACTCTCGGAATGTGGCGGACAATGAGAGCTGACGAGAGGCCAAGGAGAATGGCACAGGAACTTTCAACTGGTGATAGATCGAGAGAGAGACAGAGACCCAAATTGGAGCAATGGTCTGAGCTCTTAAGGTCCAAATGAGGAGCAGAAGGAGGGAGAACATGAGCAAGGAAATCAGGACCACGAGGCGTGCACCCACCCACTGTGACAGTGGAACTGATCTATTGGGAGCTCTTCAAGGCCAGCTGGACTGGGACTGAATAAGCATGGGTTGAAACTGGACTCTCTGAACATGGCGGACAATGAAGGCTGATGAGAAGCCAAGGACAATGGCACTAGGTTTCGATCCTAATACATGAACTGGCTTTGTGGGAGCTTAGCCTGTTTGGATGTTCACCTTCCTGGGCCTGGATGGAAGTGGGAGGACCTTGGTCTTCCTGTAGGGCAGGGAATTTGGACTGCTCTTCAGTATCGAGAGGGAGGGGGAATGGACTGGGGGGAGGAGAAGAGGAGTGGGGATGGGGGAGGGGAGTGGGGGGAGGGGGCAATGTGTGGGAGGATGGGAGGGAAATGGGAAAGGCGGAGCAGTTGGAAATTTTAATTAAAAAAAATAAAAGAAAAGAAAAAAAAAGAAAAAAAATGCCATTATGAAATCTACTACTTTGTAGCTAACTTAATAATCTTGTAATGGGAAATACTTGTTCCTGTAGCCATCGTCCCACTTGAAATGGAGTCCATGGGGCAGGTGTTGTGCTATATTAGTTCAGACATCTATTACAGTACCAGGCATATGGTCATGCGTAAAGCATTTGCTGAGCCAGTTGTTGCCATGCATGCATCTAATTCCAGCATTTAGAGGACTAAGGAAGGCCCAAAGATTCTGGCTAGAGACTCACCTAATCTGAGCAAGACCTTATCTTAAATAATAATTGCCTATTTGCCAAATACATTTTGATAGCAATTATTGAGCTTTGTATATTATGTCTGTCGGTGATTGGTTTGATTTTATTATGATGCCTATAAGTTGTTGTACACGCATATAGTAGCCTCTTGATAATTGTGTTTATGTTCTATGACAACTCTCATGTTTAAAAACCATCTGACCTTTAATTATTTGAAAGCATTCATCTGTAAAATAATTTGTTAATAAATCATTTTGTGAGAGTTAATATTTGATTTTTTTCTGGTTATTTTGACTTTTCCATTTTGATATTTTATTGTTTATGCTGTAATCCCTCTTAATATCTATTTTCTAAAATTTAGAAAGGTTTTTGCTATACATACCAGGGTAACCTTGGACTTGTTATGTAGCTCAGGCTAACCTTGAACTCAAGATTCTCCTCTCAGCTTCCAGAGTGCTGGGATTACTGGCATGCACCACCATGTCTTGCTCAATTATTTTTAAAATAAATTATGTGTCTAGGTGTTTTGTAAACTTTGTACATCATGAGCACACAATGTTCAGGTAGGCCAGAAGAGGGCATCAGATCCAGGGGACTGGAGTTACTGAGGGTTGTGATTGACCAAGCAGGTGCTGGCAATGAACACAGGCCCTTTGGAAGAACAAGTGCTCTTAACTGCTGAGCTACCTCTTCAGCCTCTCGTCAATTATTATGTACATGTATATTTATGCATATAAACATCTTCACTGCATGTAAGCATGTGTGTTGTGTTCTCCTAGATGAGAAGAACTGGAGTTACAGATGGTTTGAGTTTCTGTGTGAGTGCCAGAAATTGAATTCAGGTCCTCTGCAAGAGCAAACAGTTTTCTTAATCACAGAAAAAACCCTCCAGTCCTACATACATATAGTTTTTCTTTTCTTTTATTCTTCTTTTTTTTTTGATTCATGAGTTTACATAGCCCAGAACAATGGATTCTCCTGCTTTCCAAATCTGGGATTATAGGTATGTCCTACTGCACAAATATTTAGATCATCAACTCTTTTGGTTTTATGGGACAGGGTTTCTTTGTGTAGGCTTGGCTGTCTTGGAGCTCACTCTGTAGCCCAGGCTGGCCTCTAACGCATAGAGCTCTTCCTGCCTCTGGCTCCTGAGTGCTGGGATTAAAGGCATGTGCTCCCACCACTACCAACACCAGGCTTCATCAACTTTTTCTTCCTTCATTTCTTTTCCTTCCTTCCTTCCTTCCTTTTTTTCTTTAAAAACTTATTTTTATTTATATGAGTACTCTACCTGCACGTCCAACTTTATGTCAGACGAGGACATGGGATCACACTATAGACAGTTGTGAGCCAGTATGTGGTTACTGGGAACTGAACTCAGCACCTCTGGAAGAGTAAGCAGTGTTCTTAGATGCTGAGCCACCTCTTCAGACCCTCATCAACATTTTCTTATAGACTGATTTTTGTTTAAATTTTTCATGACTCAAACTAACTTGCACTATTACTAAACATAGACCATTTTTCATTTTAAGATTTCCTGGCTGTTATGTATTTTAGATAGGGTCTTACTATGTGACCCTGCCTGACCTGGAACTTGCAATCCCCCCAGTGTCTGATAAGAAAGTGCTGGAATTGATGATACAAGGCACACTCCTGACCTCTCTTTTATTGAGGAAGGGAAAAGGGTCTTCCTAGTAAAAAGTAGTTGTTTTGTTTTGTTCTTTTTGGTGGTACTGGGAATTGAGCCCAGGTCTGAAGCCACATGCTAAGAAAGTACTTTACCACAGGGCCATGTTTGTAGCCCATGTCAAATGCCATAGAAATTGTTAACGGTGAAAACAACTTTGTGTGGATTACTTGAATAGCTATTTTTGTAAAACTGTGGGTTTTACTTATACATTGCTTTTAAAAAAACAATAAAACTGGGTGGCTCACACCTTTAATCCCAGCAAATCCCAGCACTCCTGAGCCAGAGGCAGGCAGATGTCTGTGAGTTCAAGGCCAGCCTGGTCTACAGAGTGAGTTCCACTGACAGCCAGAGCTAGACAGAGAAACCCTGTCTCAGACAAACCAGAATTTAAACCACACTGCAAAATCACTCAAATCAGACAATTTAATACCTTATATAGATGTTGGATATTTTTCTGAATAAATACTTTATCATGGATAGGTCTTGTATCCTTTATTTTTTTAGAACTTGAAAACATACCAAGTTGCATATTAAGAAGGCAATCAAAAACATTTCCTCCTCTGTTCAAGTCTGCATTATTTCAAGGCTATCCATCACACACACACACACACACACACACACACACACACATCGTAAGAACAGCATCAAACATTAGTCTTTAAGCTTTAAATAACTAAAGACAATGCATTCCTAAAAGCAGGAGAGCATACCATGAAGTTACAGCAGTTTTAGGTATAAAATATGGGGGGAATGAAATGTACTTCTGTGACAGGGATATATCTCAGTGTTTTGTTCAGCTTGTGCTCAATCCTCAGCACCACAAATAACAAACCAAATTTCCTTGTGCATGACATTATCAACACATATATTATCCTTAAAGGTGTGTTTCAGGCCCATAGATCTTCTGTACCAAGTAGTCTAAAGGCCTGTTCAATAACCTAAACACTTTCGTCTCTATTTATGCCCCTATAACTGCTCCCTTTTTTGTACTCCCTTGTTTGCCATTGTGCCTTAAGGGAAAGTTGTCACCGAGTATCAAGAGTTAATATGCATGAAGAACTTAAGAGCAGTTGACCTATATAAACACTCAATAAATATTCAGAACAACTTGTAAAGGAGAGTCTGCCATTATCTCCATTAAAAAAGTGAAAAGTTCTATTTTATATTCTATGTATATTTTGTTTGTATAGGCATAACCACACATGCACGAGAGTGCCTATGGAGGTCACAAAAGGGGCACCAGATCTCCTTGAGCTGGAGTCACAGGCGGTTGTGACCTGCCCAATGTGGGTACTGGGAACTGAATTTGGGTCCTGTGGTAGAATAGGAACGACTCTAAACCACTGAGCAATCTCCCAGTATCTCCACTCTTTTTCTTTCTTTTTTTGGAAGACAGGTTTTTCTGTGTAGCTCTGGTTGTCTTGGAATTTGTCTGTAGACCAGGCTGGCCTCAAACCCAGAGATTAGACTGCCTCCGTTTAATTAAATACGTGCACCACCGCTCAACCTATCCCCATTCTTATACACAAGGGATTCAAAGTACAAAAAGGTGAGGTCATACCCCAGGTCATACAAATAACAGACTGTTTCCTGTCAATCTGTATCAAACTTCCCCACCTCCAATCCAGACAACTGCTGATCTAGACTAGACATGTTCTCCAAGGTATGTATATCTAGGTATCACTACATCAAAACTAAGATGTTGTTTGTTCTTCTCATGCTCATCCTTTCATGCATACATTGCTACCTAGAGACTGGCTGCTAGGACAGTCTGAATGCAGCAGCAGAATAGATTCTAACTGTCTTTCATTAGTCAGATATTAAAGGGATCTGACGTTAAAAGGGGAGACCATGTTTTGCTGCCCAATGAAATTGTTTTGCATTGGAAATATTTTAACTTTATTACATTTATTATTGTGTGTGTGTGTATGTGTGTGTGTGTGAGAGAGAGAGAGAGAGAGAGAGAGAGAGACAGAAAGAGAGCGAGCAGCTGGTGGTCAGTAGCTGCTGATACAGCAGGTTCTCTTCTCCCATGTGGGTCTGGGGATTGAAAGCAGGTGTTTGGGTTTGTTGATAAGTGCCTTTACCTGCTGAGTCATCTTGCTTACCCAGATTTTTTTTTTAAATTAAAAGCATTGTAGGTGGTGGTGGCACGCACCTTTAATCTGAGCACTTTGGAAGCAGGGAAAGGTATATCCCAAAGTTCGATGCTAACCTGGTCTACAGAGTGAATGCCAGGAAAACTAGGGCTGCATCGAGAAATCTTGTCTCCAAAACAAACCAAAACAAACAAAGAAGCAAATAAATAAATAAAACCATTTTAGTTTTGAAACCTTATAATAAGATTGTTATTTTAAATTGAGTTTATATTGACATTTTCTTAGTTTAATTGCTAATATAATTAATACTGCCAGACTTAGACAGTAAAACCAAAGCTCTCTGAAGGAATTACTAACCTTTGGAGAGTGAGCGACTCAAGTGTGGAACTAGAGAAGACCCGCTTTCACCATCTGATTCTACAGTTTCTGAGAACTAGGTACAGAACATGGCAGCATGCAGCTGAGATCCATAGTTGGAGGCACTTACGCTTGACGGGTATAAAGGTCTGGTTCGTCGAGGTCCTGAGATCTTAATTCCTGTGTGGAGAGGCAGCCAGCACCACCGGTGGAAATGGAACTGCGCTTCATGCTCAGAACCTAATTCATGATTTCAATATCAGAAAAATGTTCCAGATGCAAGTGGATCATTAAGCAATAATTGTCACTTTTATTCTGAAGTAGAAGAGTAACTAAGTTTATTCCTTTACGATAGTATTTTCCCTGTGTGCTGTATTTGTTTGTCATGTATACTTAAGTCCTCACTAAAGATAACACCTATGCAACTTCAAGTATTCAATACACTCGAGCAAGACAATGCAAAAATGAACATATATGATTCCTGCATCACACGGCAATCCATGATCGCAAAATTTCAATGTGTTATCCCGAATACATCACTGGTATCTCTTATGTCTATTTCAATGGTAACTCACAGACTGCTTGACAAGAAATCTCAGGCTCCTTAACTCTCCTCAAAATGTTTCCTTTGGCTTCAAAATCAGGATTCATTCTCTTTACCTAATATCTACTTTTCTTGCTTTATGTTTAACCCCATAGTTTAATACCCACTATTGTCTTTCTGGTTCTAATCTCCCTTTCAGTAAAGACAAGCAATCTGTTCCATAACATAATGTAGAGGCTGCTTCCATTCTCAAAATATTTTAGTATCATAAGCATACATATGTCAGACCCTGTCTTCGTCTCTGCAGCACTAGACGCTAGCCACTCAGCTTTTTCTGGTCCTGCCCTGGCTTCTTTCTAGGATAAGACAGAACTCACTGTTGATAAAATTATATATATATATATATATATATATATATATATATATATATATATATATATATGTAGTGAAGAGAAGTCACGCTATGCGATAAGGCTTATACAGGAGGCTTATTGGAAGATGAGAGAGAAGGGACAGAGAAGGCAGAGAGGGGAGCAGACTAGTCCCATGGGGTAAAGAGTGCGGGAGAGAGAGGGAGGTAGACACAGGAGAAGGGGGAGGTTAGGGGTAGGTCCACCTGTTACAAGGAACCATAGCAAATGTGCCCAGAAGTGGCTACAGGTGAAGTGCTCTTAGTGGCTACAGGTGAGGAGGTTTCCTGTCAGGACCCTAAGGACAGGCAGGCCAATGCAGATTCCCAAATACTAACACCAAATAATAACACCCACTTTATTGTTTGTTTGAGCTGGGGACTTTAGCACAATAGGCTGTGCACTGAGTCACATCACTCCTTGTTCGACTGCTTACATTCCACTTAGGTCTTATTCTCAAGCCTTCAGTTTCCCAGACTTTTTCTTCTTACATGGCTTTTCAGATGCTGCATTACCACAGGAACGCAGTGTTTTAACCTGTCCCTCCCAGGCAGTCCTCCCCTTCTCCCCCTCCCTGCGGAACACCTTGGTCAGCAATCAGCATCCTCTTTTCCCTCTCCAGGCGCTGCCCACACAAACTTACTGATCCCTGAACCCAGAACCTGGCAGATGCCGCCCCAGGTCTCTGATGCCACAGAGTTTCTTAGCAGGAACAGAGTTAACCCCATGCCAGCAGTTACCTTTCTCTCTGGTTCTTGACCCCCAGCGCCCACTTCCAGTAAAATGCACAACTGCTTAGGAAGACACCCACCAATGCCAACCAGGAGCCATTTGGATTTTAAAGTCTCCGCCTGCGTGACATCAGAAAGCCTCTTGCGAGTACTCTTAAGCAAGAAGGCTATGCCAGTTCCCAGACAGTGGTGGGAAGTCCTAGGGCAAAAGCTTAGATTTCTAAATCTTGCAGCTGTTGTGCCTCTGGCTAGAATTGTAGTTTTGTCCCTAGCAGCCCTTTTGAGTTTCAGTCTTTCCTAGCCATCAGTGTGTCTCCTCATCTGTATTTGAGACAATCAAGTACTTTTGCAGCAGTGCCCAGTTGTTTTCCATAGTATCTTTTATTGTTGTTTTGTTTTGTAAAATATCCCTGGGCCTGGTGAAATGGCTCCATGGGTAAGAGCACTGCCTGCTCTTCCAAAGAAATGGGTTAAATCCCCAGGACCCATAACTATAACTCTAATTTGAGGAGGTCGGATGCCCTCTTCTGGCCTTGGTGGGCACCAGACACACGTGTGGTATACAGACATACATGTAGGCAAAACACTTTATACATAAAATAAAAATAATAAAGATCTTTTTTAAAAAAATAAAGGCAAAAAAAAGTATTCTTGTACAGTTTTATCAGGACCTAAGTTCTCAAAATTCATTTCAACACTCATCTTAGTTTCAAGATGCCTTAAGAAGTACAAAATTTGCTGGTCAGTGGTGGTACATTCCTTTACTCACAACACTCAAGAGGCAGAGGCAGGGGGATCTCTGTGAGTTTGAGAAGAGTCTACAGAAGAAATACAAAATCACTTTAGCTAAGACATTTGAATTGGAAGTATTATCTCTGTTTGACCAAGATCTCCCATATTTTGTCATTACAAGGTCAATTAGCAAGACTATTGTAATAGCTATTGCTTATGCATTAACTACTCCTGGATTCTTTTTATAGAAGACTGAAGTGAGAAAGGATTAATGTTCTACGGGTGCTTAAATAAAGCAAGTTTTCACATACTAGTTCTTCTAAAATCATTCCTCATCAAAGAACTCATTGAAACATTTTTTTTGTACAAATTTTAAAAAGTTGAAGTCTACAGTCATCAGGCTGGTAGTCATAGACACACAAAAACCTGACAAGCTTGCTTTCTATGTCTACTTCTGAATGCCACTCAGGATCAAGTGAGATAATTGTATCAGGATTTTAGCTTAGTGATACATGGCGTTAATAAATTAAAATTCATGCTAAGGAATGTAGTGGGAAGAAATGATAATGTAATCAAGTTGAATTTAATTTGCTAGATATTTTATAATGACATTTTAAGTCATAAGCAACTGTAATATACTTTACTATTAGAAACTCTTTTGATTAATGCAGGCCACCTTATTCCCATGGGGTTATGCCGTGGCAGTATCTGTGAAAAATTCTTCAGAGCAGGTAATAGGGATATGTTACATCTCTTTTTATCTTCTTTTTTTTTCTGAGACAAGCTTGTCTATTTAACAGTCTTGGCTGTGTCCCTTTTTTACCTTTTATGTTAATTCTTTAAAAACAACTACTTCTTTATTTTATTTATTGTATTATGTGTAGTTGGAATTTTCCTTTGGGCCACCAAGAAACTCCCAAATAATTTATTATGAATGCTTCTTATTAATTATAAGTGCTTAGTCTTAGCTTAGGCTCGTCCTGCTAGCTTTTTGAACTTAATTTAACCTGTTTCTATTCATCTACATTTTTCTTTGGGGCTTTTTACCTCTCTTTTATTCTGTATGTCTTGGTTTCCTGCTTCCTCCATGTGTGTCTGATTGGCCACTGGTTTCTCCCTGGTATCTCTTTTTCTTTCTTCCTTTCTAAGCCTGAATTCCTCCTGCTACTCAGTTTCCCTGCCTGCAAGTCCTGCCTATACCTCTTCCTTGCTATTGGCCATTTAGCTTTTTGTTAGACTAATCAGGTGCCTTAGGCAGACAAGGTAAAACAGCAACACATTTTTACATATAATTCAACAAATGCAACACGTCTTTACATAGTTATACAAATATTTTGTAACAATGAAACATCATTTCTCCTTTTACTTTTTTTCTTCAAACCCGCTCTTATATGCCTCCTTGTTCCCTTTCAAATTCATGGATTTTTCATTAATTTTGTTACATGCATATGTGTATGTAACCTGCCCAATCTGTATGTTACTTGTCTGTATGCTGTCAGGGTTATAATTAGGTTGAAGGGAGATAAATACACAGGGAGAAAGGAGAGCAAAATAATAGTATGGATATGTGAAAAAAATCACAAGGATTCATACTGTTAAGTACCTAAGAAACTATAACACACGCATACTTTAATTTAGTATAATGTTATTTGTATGTATGATTCAGGGCTCACCATTTGGTATTGGATAAGCATTTCGTGTACTCTTCCCACAGTAGGACTAAAACTGTTTCTCCACTCCCGGCATTTGTGAGTTCCCTATAGTTCTTTGTGTAGGGCTGGTTGGCCCCTTGTCCCTTATAGATTGCCTCTTGTCCTTATTCAGCTCATACTTAAGCAGCCATGTTAATAAGATTTTATTGGTGTAGATTCTGACATTCCTAGGAGATACAATGTCACAGCAAACTCCATGATGCTCTGGCTCTTATAATCTATGTGTCCCCTCCTTTACAATGTTTTGTGATACTTACGTGTAGTGATATTTCATTTGTATTTTAATAAAGAAAGTTTAGCTGAAGATCAGAGAGTAAGTGGTAGCACACACCTTTAATCTCAGTAGCCACACTAGTTTGCCATAGAAACCTGGCGGTGCACGCCTTTAATCCCAGTGGTGCACATCTTTAATCCCAACCTAAAGAATGGAATGCAAGACAGAAGGAGAAAGCTCTCAGACACAGTCTCATCACCCTGTTATTTGATTTCTCTGTTAGATTGCCTTCACATATGCATTTATTTCAGGAAGCATCGACTGTATCAATACCCATGCCACTGCACACTACTTCCGTGGCCTTAGTTTTAGCTGTTTCTCCCTGTATACACTCCCTCGTCCCTCTATTTCTCTCCTTGCACCTCCCCTCACCAGCCTGTACCTTTCTATTCTATTTCTTCTTTCCTGATGAGATGCTTCTCTCCTCCTTAGTCTGTTACTCTATGCTTAATCTCTGTGATTCTGTATATCCACATGTAAGCTAATACATGCCACATTTGGCTTTCTGTGTCTGGGTACCTCACTCAGGGTGATTTCTCCTCCTAGTTCTACCCATTTACTGTGAATTTAATTCTTTATAATGGCTGAGTAATATTCATTTGTATAAAGGTTCCAATTTTTATTATCCATTCATATTCATGTCTTGAATATGTTATCCAATTTCTGGGCATTATTAATAGAGCAGCAATGGACATGGTTGAGTAAGCGTCTCTGTGGTAGGATGAAGTTTCCTTTGGGTAAATGCCCAAGAGTGATAGAGCTGGATCACGAGGTAGATCAGTTCCCATCTCTCTAAGGTAAATCCACACTCATTTCCATAGTGACTGTATGAGTCTGCACTCCTACCAGCAGTGGATGAGTGTACCCCTTATTCTATGTCCTTGCCAGCAGGAACTGTCACTCGTATTATTGATCCTAGGGATTCTGACAGGTGTAAAATGGACTCTCAAAGCAGACTTGGTTTGCATTTCACTAATGACTGAGAATGTTGAACATTTAAGTCTTTCTCAGCCACTTAAGATTCCCTATTGAGAATTCTCTGTTTAAAAATTCCCAGTTTTAATTGAGTCATTTGTTTTCTTGATATCTAGCCTTTTGAGTTCTTTATACATTTTGTTTGAGTTTTCTTGTATAATTTTGGATATTAGCCCTCTATTGGGTGTGTAGTTGATAAAAAAAATATTTTACCATTCTGTAAGCTGCCACTTTGTCTGAATGATGGGATCTTTTGTCATGCAGAAGCTTTTCAGTTTCATGAGATCCCATTTATTAATTGTTGAAATTAGTGTCTGTGTTCTGCTCAGAAAGTCTTTTCCTATGTCATTGATTTCAGGGATCTTCCCTTCTTTTTCTTCTGTTAGGTTCAAGATATCTGGTTTTAGGTTGAGGTCTGTGTGGGAATTCCTTTCCATTAAATATTTTTTGGGATGTGGGGGTGTGTCAGCAATAGGGTGGCTTCTGTGTGCTGACATGATCTCTTATAAGGGAGAGAATGGTCTCCCATGTATTTCTGGTTTCTTCATCAAAGATCAGGAGTCCGTAGGCACTTGAATTACACCTGACTTCTCAGTGGAAACCATGAAAGCCAGAATGTCTTAGATAGATGTGCTGCCAACACTAAGAGACCATGAAGGCAATCCCAGAGTACTATTCACAGCAAAGCTTGCATTCACCATCAATGGAGAAAAAAGATATTCCAGGACAAAAACAGATTTAAATAATAGGTAGCCACAAACCCAGCCTTACAGAAACTACTAGAAGGCAAAGCACAAACCAAGGAAGCTAAGAACACCCATAATAACACAGACATCTGACAACTCTCCACCACCACAACTCAAAGAAGGGAAACACACACTCTAATAGTAGGTTTCAACACTCCTCTCTCACCAATGGACAGGCTAAACAGACAGAAACTTAATGGAGCAATAAGAGATATCACAGATGTAGTGAAACAAATGAAATTAATAGACAACTATAGAACATTCCACCCAACAGAATAGAAAATACCTTCTTCTCAGCATCTCATGGAACCTTCTCAAAAATTGATCACATAATCAGTAACAAAGCAAACATTCACAGATACAAAAGAAAATGTAGTAACCAGCTGTGTACTATTGGATTACCATGGAATAATGCTAGAATTCAACAACAATTCTACCCCCAGAATGCCTACAAACTCATGAAAACTGAACAGTCAACTACTCTCCAGAAGATGACATCAGATACCTTAGAATTAGAGATATAAGGGATTGTGAGCTGCCATATGGGTGCTGTTAACTGAACCTTTGTCCTCTGCAAGAGCGGCAAGTGCTCTTAATCATGGATTCATCAACCCAGCCCTAGAAGGTACTTCATTTTTTCCCTTAAACCCAGATGTCATTAGGAAAGATCCTTTTACAGATGGTGCTGAGAAAACTGGGTATGTACCTGTAGAAGAATGAAATCAGGTCGAGTCTCAAACTACATGAAACATTGAAAATAGATCACAGACTTCACGTGAAGACAGGGCATGCTGAAACTGCAGGGAAGACACATCAACTATGTCCCGTGTCAACAATCATCCTATGCAGAGGTAGGAACTTCTGAATGGACTGTGACAGCAGAGAACACAACCCAAGGACTGACACATGGATTATAGCAAACTAAAAACCTGCCTAACAATGGAAGGAACCTCACAACTGAAGAGACAGCTTACAGATTTGAGAAATCATTGCCAACTCTGTATCGCATAGGGTTCTATTATGTAAAAACAGCCAAGATTAAACCAAATCCAATCCATACATGAGGTAATGAGGTGAGCAGACAGTCCTCAAAGGAAGAAATAGAAATGGCAAATAATATTTGATGATGGGTTCAACATCCTAAGCCATCAGGGAAAGGTGAAATTAAAATGATTTATACTGTCACCTTACTAGCTCAGAATGACTTTCATCAAGAAAACAGAACAACAGATGCTGGCAGGAATTTGAGGAAAGAGGAAACTTTACTCACTGCTAGTGAGCATAAATTGCAGCTATTGAGGAAATCAGTAAGTAGGTTTGTCAAAAATGAGAAAGTGGTGGGACAGATGTCTCAGGGAAAAGCACTGGCTGCTCTTACAGAGGAACTGGGTTTGGTTCCCAGCACCCACTTGGTGGCTCAGAACCATCTATAACTCCAGTTCCAGGGAATCCCTTTCTGGCCTCCACAGTCACCACGGATGTACACATATATTGCAGGAAAAATATTCACACACATAAAAATAAAAGATAAACAAATCTTTGAGGACGACAACCAAAACTATCACATGATCTGCCTATATAACTCAGTGATAAAGAGCAGTACTTGTTCTTCCAGAGGACCAGCATTTGATTCCCAACACTCAAACCAGGCAGTTCACAACCACCTGTAACACAAGCCCCAGGAGGGTCTGACATCTCTCATCTCTGTGGTCACACACACACACACACACACACAGAGATTTAAAAGTAAAAAAATGACATTTGAGGAAAATGGGTGAAATTTCAATACAGAATGTTAGCTGAAATAAACTGCGTTCAGATAAGCACTATGTTTTCTCTCATGTGTGTAGCCTTGATTGAAGTTTCTATGTGTGAGTGGGTCGGTGTCCATGTGTGGATGACTCATGAAACTAGAGAACTGTGAGAGGGAAAAAGAGACCTGAAGGATTAGGGTACAGGAACACTGACAGAAGATAATGCAATATTGTACTGGGAGAGGAGAAACTAGGTTGTTGTGGGCAATGGAAAAACAGCAAGAATGGGACAGAGGGGAGGGCAAGGCAAAGGCCAGAGGGCAGGGTGTGGAAGAAGAAAACATGTGTAAAAATGCCATTATGAAATCTACTACTTTGTAGCTAACTTAATAATCTTGTAATGGGAAATACTTGTTCCTGTAGCCATCGTCCCACTTGAAATGGAGTCCATGGGGCAGGTGTTGTGCTATATTAGTTCAGACATCTATTACAGTACCAGGCATATGGTCATGCGTAAAGCATTTGCTGAGCCAGTTGTTGCCATGCATGCATCTAATTCCAGCATTTAGAGGACTAAGGAAGGCCCAAAGATTCTGGCTAGAGACTCACCTAATCTGAGCAAGACCTTATCTTAAATAATAATTGCCTACTTGCCAAATACATTTTGATAGCAATTATTGAGCTTTGTATATTATGTCTGTCGGTGATTGGTTTGATTTTATTATGATGCCTATAAGTTGTTGTACACGTATATAGTAGCCTCTTGATAATTGTGTTTATGTTCTATGACAACTCACATGTTTAAAAACCATCTGACTTTAATTATTTGAAAGCATTCATCTGTAAAATAATTTGTTAATAAATCATTTTGTGAGAGTTAATATTTGATTTTTTTCTGGTTATTTTTACTTTTCCATTTTGATATTTTATTGTTTATGCTGTAATCCCTCTTAATATCTATTTTCTAAAATTTAGAAAGGTTTTTGCTATACATACCAGGGTAACCTTGGACTTGTTATGTAGCTCAGGCTAACCTTGAACTCAAGATTCTCCTCTCAGCTTCCAGAGTGCTGGGATTGCTGGCATGCACCACCATGTCTTGCTCAATTATTTTTAAAATAAATTATGTGTCTAGGTGTTTTGTAAACTTTGTACATCATGTGCACACAATGTTCAGGTAGGCCAGAAGAGGGCATCAGATCCAGGGGACTGGAGTTACTGAGGGTTGTGATTGACCAAGCAGGTGCTGGCAATGAACACAGGCCCTTTGGAAGAACAAGTGCTCTTAACTGCTGAGCTACCTCTTCAGCCTCTCGTCAATTATTATGTACATGTATATTTATGCATATAAACATCTTCACTGCATGTAAGCATGTGTGTTGTGTGCTCCTAGATGAGAAGAACTGCAGTTACAGATGGTTTGAGTTTCTGTGTGAGTGCCAGAAATTGAATTCAGGTCCTCTGCAAGAGCAAACAGTTTTCTTAATCACAGAAAAAACCCTCCAGTCCTACATACATATAGTTTTTCTTTTCTTTTATTCTTCTTTTTTTTTTTGAGTCATGAGTTTACATAGCCCAGAACAATGGATTCTCCTGCTTTCCAAATCTGGGATTATAGGTATGTCCTACTGCACAAATATTTAGATCATCAACTCTTTTGGTTTTATGGGACAGGGTTTCTTTGTGTAGGCTTGGCTGTCTTGGAGCTCACTCTGTAGCCCAGGCTGGCCTCTAACACATAGAGCTCTTCCTGCCTCTGGCTCCTGAGTGCTGGGATTAAAGGCATGTGCTCCCACCACTACCACCACCGGGCTTCATCAACTTTTTCTTCCTTCATTTCTTTTCCTTCCTTCCTTCCTTCCTTCCTTCCTTCCTTCCTTCCTTCCTTCCTTCTTTTTTTTCTTTAAAAACTTATTTTTATTTATATGAGTACTCTACCTGCACGTCCAACTTTATGTCAGACGAGGACATGGGATCACACTATAGACAGTTGTGAGCCAGTATGTGGTTACTGGGAACTGAACTCAGCACCTCTGGAAGAGTAAGCAGTGTTCTTAGATGCTGAGCCACCTCTTCAGACCCTCATCAACATTTTCTTATAGACTGATTTTTGTTTAAATTTTTCATGACTCAAACTAACTTGCACTATTACTAAACATAGACCATTTTTCATTTTAAGATTTCCTGGCTGTTATGTATTTTAGATAGGGTCTTACTATGTGACCCTGCCTGACCTGGAACTTGCAATCCCCCCAGTGTCTGATAAGAAAGTGCTGGAATTGATGATACAAGGCACACTCCTGACCTCTCTTTTATTGAGGAAGGGAAAAGGGTCTTCCTAGTAAAAAGTAGTTGTTTTGTTTTGTTTTGTTCTTTTTGGTGCTACTGGGAATTGAGCCCAGGTCTGAAGCCACATGCTAAGAAAGTACTTTACCACAGGGCCATGTTTGTAGCCCATGTCAAATGCCATAGAAATTGTTAACGGTGAAAACAACTTTGTGTGGATTACTTGATTAGCTATTTTTGTAAAACTGTGGGTTTTACTTATACATTGCTTTTAAAAAAACAATAAAACTGGGTGCTAGTGGCTCACACCTTTAATCCCAGCAAATCCCAGCACTCCTGAGCCAGAGGCAGGCAGATGTCTGTGAGTTCAAGGCCAGCCTGGTCTACAGAGTGAGTTCCACTGACAGCCAGAGCTAGACAGAGAAACCCTGTCTCAGACAAACCAGAATTTAAACCACACTGCAAAATCACTCAAATCAGACAATTTAATACCTTATATAGATGTTGGATATTTTTCTGAATAAATACTTTATCATGGATAGGTCTTGTATCCTTTATTTTTTTAGAACTTGAAAACATACCAAGTTGCATATTAAGAAGGCAATCAAAAACATTTCCTCCTCTGTTCAAGTCTGCATTATTTCAAGGCTATCCATCACACACACACACACACACATCGTAAGAACAGCATCAAACATTAGTCTTTAAGCTTTAAATAACTAAAGACAATGCATTCCTAAAAGCAGGAGAGCATACCATGAAGTTACAGCAGTTTTAGGTATAAAATATGGGGGGAATGAAATGTACTTCTGTGACAGGGATATATCTCAGTGTTTTGTTCAGCTTGTGCTCAGTCCTCAGCACCACAAATAACAAACCAAATTTCCTTGTGCATGACATTATCAACACATATATTATCCTTAAAGGTGTGTTTCAGGCCCATAGATCTTCTGTACCAAGTAGTCTAATGGCCTGTTCAATAACCTAAACACTTTCGTCTCTATTTATGCCCCTATAACTGCTCCCTTTTTTGTACTCCCTTGTTTGCCATTGTGCCTTAAGGGAAAGTTGTCACCGAGTATCAAGAGTTAATATGCATGAAGAACTTAAGAGCAGTTGACCTATATAAACACTCAATAAATATTCAGAACAACTTGTAAAGGAGAGTCTGCCATTATCTCCATTAAAAAAGTGAAAAGTTCTATTTTATATTCTATGTATATTTTGTTTGTATAGGCATAACCACACATGCACGAGAGTGCCTATGGAGGTCACAAAAGGGGCACCAGATCTCCTTGAGCTGGAGTCACAGGCGGTTGTGACCTGGCCAATGTGGGTACTGGGAACTGAATTTGGGTCCTGTGGTAGAATAGGAACGACTCTAAACCACTGAGCAATCTCCCAGTATCTCCACTCTTTTTCTTTCTTTTTTTGGAAGACAGGTTTTTCTGTGTAGCTCTGGTTGTCTTGGAATTTGTCTGTAGACCAGGCTGGCCTCAAACCCAGAGATTAGACTGCCTCCGTTTAATTAAATACGTGCACCACCGCTCAACCTATCCCCATTCTTATACACAAGGGATTCAAAGTACAAAAAGGTGAGGTCATACCCCAGGTCATACAAATAACAGACTGTTTCCTGTCAATCTGTATCAAACTTCCACACCTCCAATCCAGACAACTGCTGATCTAGACTAGACATGTTCTCCAAGGTATGTATATCTAGGTATCACTACATCAAAACTAAGATGTTGTTTGTTCTTCTCATGCTCATCCTTTCATGCATACATTGCTACCTAGAGACTGGCTGCTAGGACAGTCTGAATGCAGCAGCAGAATAGATTCTAACTGTCTTTCATTAGTCAGATATTAAAGGGATCTGACGTTAAAAGGGGAGACCATGTTTTGCTGCCCAATGAAATTGTTTTGCATTGGAAATATTTTAACTTTATTACATTTATTATTGTGTGTGTGTGTGTGTGAGAGAGAGAGAGAGAGAGAGAGAGAGACAGAAAGAGAGCGAGCAGCTGGTGGTCAGTAGCTGCTGATGCAGCAGGTTCTCTTCTACCATGTGGGTCTGGGGATTGAAAGCAGGTGTTTGGGTTTGTTGATAAGTGCCTTTACCTGCTGAGTCATCTTGCTTACCCAGATTTTTTTTTAAATTAAAAGCATTGTAGGTGGTGGTGGCACGCACCTTTAATCTGAGCACTTTGGAAGCAGAGAAAGGTATATCCCAAAGTTCGATGCTAACCTGGTCTACAGAGTGAATGCCAGGAAAACTAGGGCTGCATCGAGAAATCTTGTCTCCAAAACAAACCAAAACAAACAAAGAAGCAAATAAATAAATAAAACCATTTTAGTTTTGAAACCTTATAATAAGATTGTTATTTTAAATTGAGTTTATATTGACATTTTCTTAGTTTAATTGCTAATATAATTAATACTGCCAGACTTAGACAGTAAAACCAAAGCTCTCTGAAGGAATTACTAACCTTTGGAGAGTGAGCGACTCAAGTGTGGAACTAGAGAAGACCCACTTTCACCATCTGATTCTACAGTTTCTGAGAACTAGGTACAGAACATGGCAGCATGCAGCTGAGATCCATAGTTGGAGGCACTTACGCTTGACGGGTATAAAGGTCTGGTTCGTCGAGGTCCTGAGATCTTAATTCCTGTGTGGAGAGGCAGCCAGCACCACCGGTGGAAATGGAACTGCGCTTCATGCTCAGAACCTAATTCATGATTTCAATATCAGAAAAATGTTCCAGATGCAAGTGGATCATTAAGCAATAATTGTCACTTTTATTCTGAAGTAGAAGAGTAACTAAGTTTATTCCTTTACGATAGTATTTTCCCTGTGTGCTGTATTTGCTTGTCATGTATACTTAAGTCCTCACTAAAGATAACACCTATGCAACTTCAAGTATTCAATACACTCGAGCAAGACAATGCAAAAATGAACATATATGATTCCTGCATCACACGGCAATCCATGATCGCAAAATTTCAATGTGTTATCCCGAATACATCACTGGTATCTCTTATGTCTATTTCAATGGTAACTCACAGACTGCTTGACAAGAAATCTCAGGCTCCTTAACTCTCCTCAAAATGTTTCCTTTGGCTTCAAAATCAGGATTCATTCTCTTTACCTAATATCTACTTTTCTTGCTTTATGTTTAACCCCATAGTTTAATACCCACTATTGTCTTTCTGGTTCTAATCTCCCTTTCAGTAAAGACAAGCAATCTGTTCCATAACATAATGTAGAGGCTGCTTCCATTCTCAAAATATTTTAGTATCATAAGCATACCCTGTCTTCGTCTCTGCAGCACTAGACGCTAGCCACTCAGCTTTTTCTGGTCCTGCCCTGGCTTCTTTCTAGGATAAGACAGAACTCACTGTTGATAAAATTATATATATATATATATATATATATATATGTAGTGAAGAGAAGTCACGCTATGCGATAAGGCTTATACAGGAGGCTTATTGGAAGATGAGAGAGAAGGGACAGAGAAGGCAGAGAGGGGAGCAGACTAGTCCCATGGGGTAAAGAGTGCGGGAGAGAGAGGGAGGTAGACACAGGAGAAGGGGGAGGTTAGGGGTAGGTCCACCTGTTACAAGGAACCATAGCAAATGTGCCCAGAAGTGGCTACAGGTGAAGTGCTCTTAGTGGCTACAGGTGAGGAGGTTTCCTGTCAGGACCCTAAGGACAGGCAGGCCAATGCAGATTCCCAAATACTAACACCAAATAATAACACCCACTTTATTGTTTGTTTGAGCTGGGGACTTTAGCACAATAGGCTGTGCACTGAGTCACATCACTCCTTGTTCGACTGCTTACATTCCACTTAGGTCTTATTCTCAAGCCTTCAGTTTCCCAGACTTTTTCTTCTTACATGGCTTTTCAGATGCTGCATTACCACAGGAACGCAGTGTTTTAACCTGTCCCTCCCAGGCAGTCCTCCCCTTCTCCCCCTCCCTGCGGAACACCTTGGTCAGCAATCAGCATCCTCTTTTCCCTCTCCAGGCGCTGCCCACACAAACTTACTGATCCCTGAACCCAGAACCTGGCAGATGCCGCCCCAGGTCTCTGATGCCACAGAGTTTCTTAGCAGGAACAGAGTTAACCCCATGCCAGCAGTTACCTTTCTCTCTGGTTCTTGACCCCCAGCGCCCACTTCCAGTAAAATGCACAACTGCTTAGGAAGACACCCACCAATGCCAACCAGGAGCCATTTGGATTTTAAAGTCTCCGCCTGCGTGACATCAGAAAGCCTCTTGCGAGTACTCTTAAGCAAGAAGGCTATGCCAGTTCCCAGACAGTGGTGGGAAGTCCTAGGGCAAAAGCTTAGATTTCTAAATCTTGCAGCTGTTGTGCCTCTGGCTAGAATTGTAGTTTTGTCCCTAGCAGCCCTTTTGAGTTTCAGTCTTTCCTAGCCATCAGTGTGTCTCCTCATCTGTATTTGAGACAATCAAGTACTTTTGCAGCAGTGCCCAGTTGTTTTCCATAGTATCTTTTATTGTTGTTTTGTTTTGTAAAATATCCCTGGGCCTGGTGAAATGGCTCCATGGGTAAGAGCACTGCCTGCTCTTCCAAAGAAATGGGTTAAATCCCCAGGACCCATAACTATAACTCTAATTTGAGGAGGTCGGATGCCCTCTTCTGGCCTTGGTGGGCACCAGACACACGTGTGGTATACAGACATACATGTAGGCAAAACACTTTATACATAAAATAAAAATAATAAAGATCTTTTTTAAAAAAATAAAGGCAAAAAAAAGTATTCTTGTACAGTTTTATCAGGACCTAAGTTCTCAAAATTCATTTCAACACTCATCTTAGTTTCAAGATGCCTTAAGAAGTACAAAATTTGCTGGTCAGTGGTGGTACATTCCTTTACTCACAACACTCAAGAGGCAGAGGCAGGGGGATCTCTGTGAGTTTGAGAAGAGTCTACAGAAGAAATACAAAATCACTTTAGCTAAGACATTTGAATTGGAAGTATTATCTCTGTTTGACCAAGATCTCCCATATTTTGTCATTACAAGGTCAATTAGCAAGACTATTGTAATAGCTATTGCTTATGCATTAACTACTCCTGGATTCTTTTTATAGAAGACTGAAGTGAGAAAGGATTAATGTTCTACGGGTGCTTAAATAAAGCAAGTTTTCACATACTAGTTCTTCTAAAATCATTCCTCATCAAAGAACTCATTGAAACATTTTTTTTGTACAAATTTTAAAAAGTTGAAGTCTACAGTCATCAGGCTGGTAGTCATAGACACACAAAAACCTGACAAGCTTGCTTTCTATGTCTACTTCTGAATGCCACTCAGGATCAAGTGAGATAATTGTATCAGGATTTTAGCTTAGTGATACATGGCGTTAATAAATTAAAATTCATGCTAAGGAATGTAGTGGGAAGAAATGATAATGTAATCAAGTTGAATTTAATTTGCTAGATATTTTATAATGACATTTTAAGTCATAAGCAACTGTAATATACTTTACTATTAGAAACTCTTTTGATTAATGCAGGCCACCTTATTCCCATGGGGTTATGCCGTGGCAGTATCTGTGAAAAATTCTTCAGAGCAGGTAATAGGGATATGTTACATCTCTTTTTATCTTCTTTTTTTTTCTGAGACAAGCTTGTCTATTTAACAGTCTTGGCTGTGTCCCTTTTTTACCTTTTATGTTAATTCTTTAAAAACAACTACTTCTTTATTTTATTTATTGTATTATGTGTAGTTGGAATTTTCCTTTGGGCCACCAAGAAACTCCCAAATAATTTATTATGAATGCTTCTTATTAATTATAAGTGCTTAGTCTTAGCTTAGGCTCGTCCTGCTAGCTTTTTGAACTTAATTTAACCTGTTTCTATTCATCTACATTTTTCTTTGGGGCTTTTTACCTCTCTTTTATTCTGTATGTCTTGGTTTCCTGCTTCCTCCATGTGTGTCTGATTGGCCACTGGTTTCTCCCTGGTATCTCTTTTTCTTTCTTCCTTTCTAAGCCTGAATTCCTCCTGCTACTCAGTTTCCCTGCCTGCAAGTCCTGCCTATACCTCTTCCTTGCTATTGGCCATTTAGCTTTTTGTTAGACTAATCAGGTGCCTTAGGCAGACAAGGTAAAACAGCAACACATTTTTACATATAATTCAACAAATGCAACACGTCTTTACATAGTTATACAAATATTTTGTAACAATGAAACATCATTTCTCCTTTTACTTTTTTTCTTCAAACCCGCTCTTATATGCCTCCTTGTTCCCTTTCAAATTCATGGATTTTTCATTAATTTTGTTACATGCATATGTGTATGTAACCTGCCCAATCTGTATGTTACTTGTCTGTATGCTGTCAGGGTTATAATTAGGTTGAAGGGAGATAAATACACAGGGAGAAAGGAGAGCAAAATAATAGTATGGATATGTGAAAAAATTCACAAGGATTCATACTGTTAAGTACCTAAGAAACTATAACACACGCATACTTTAATTTAGTATAATGTTATTTGTATGTATGATTCAGGGCTCACCATTTGGTATTGGATAAGCATTTCGTGTACTCTTCCCACAGTAGGACTAAAACTGTTTCTCCACTCCCGGCATTTGTGAGTTCCCTATAGTTCTTTGTGTAGGGCTGGTTGGCCCCTTGTCCCTTATAGATTGCCTCTTGTCCTTATTCAGCTCATACTTAAGCAGCCATGTTAATAAGATTTTATTGGTGTAGATTCTGACATTCCTAGGAGATACAATGTCACAGCAAACTCCATGATGCTCTGGCTCTTATAATCTATGTGTCCCCTCCTTTACAATGTTTTGTGATACTTACGTGTAGTGATATTTCATTTGTATTTTAATAAAGAAAGTTTAGCTGAAGATCAGAGAGTAAGTGGTAGCACACACCTTTAATCTCAGTAGCCACACTAGTTTGCCATAGAAACCTGGCGGTGCACGCCTTTAATCCCAGTGGTGCACATCTTTAATCCCAACCTAAAGAATGGAATGCAAGACAGAAGGAGAAAGCTCTCAGACACAGTCTCATCACCCTGTTATTTGATTTCTCTGTTAGATTGCCTTCACATATGCATTTATTTCAGGAAGCATCGACTGTATCAATACCCATGCCACTGCACACTACTTCCGTGGCCTTAGTTTTAGCTGTTTCTCCCTGTATACACTCCCTCGTCCCTCTATTTCTCTCCTTGCACCTCCCCTCACCAGCCTGTACCTTTCTATTCTATTTCTTCTTTCCTGATGAGATGCTTCTCTCCTCCTTAGTCTGTTACTCTATGCTTAATCTCTGTGATTCTGTATATCCACATGTAAGCTAATACATGCCACATTTGGCTTTCTGTGTCTGGGTACCTCACTCAGGGTGATTTCTCCTCCTAGTTCTACCCATTTACTGTGAATTTAATTCTTTATAATGGCTGAGTAATATTCATTTGTATAAAGGTTCCAATTTTTATTATCCATTCATATTCATGTCTTGAATATGTTATCCAATTTCTGGGCATTATTAATAGAGCAGCAATGGACATGGTTGAGTAAGCGTCTCTGTGGTAGGATGAAGTTTCCTTTGGGTAAATGCCCAAGAGTGATAGAGCTGGATCACGAGGTAGATCAGTTCCCATCTCTCTAAGGTAAATCCACACTCATTTCCATAGTGACTGTATGAGTCTGCACTCCTACCAGCAGTGGATGAGTGTACCCCTTATTCTATGTCCTTGCCAGCAGGAACTGTCACTCGTATTATTGATCCTAGGGATTCTGACAGGTGTAAAATGGACTCTCAAAGCAGACTTGGTTTGCATTTCACTAATGACTGAGAATGTTGAACATTTAAGTCTTTCTCAGCCACTTAAGATTCCCTATTGAGAATTCTCTGTTTAAAAATTCCCAGTTTTAATTGAGTCATTTGTTTTCTTGATATCTAGCCTTTTGAGTTCTTTATACATTTTGTTTGAGTTTTCTTGTATAATTTTGGATATTAGCCCTCTATTGGGTGTGTAGTTGATAAAAAAAATATTTTACCATTCTGTAAGCTGCCACTTTGTCTGAATGATGGGATCTTTTGTCATGCAGAAGCTTTTCGGTTTCATGAGATCCCATTTATTAATTGTTGAAATTAGTGTCTGTGTTCTGCTCAGAAAGTCTTTTCCTATGTCATTGATTTCAGGGATCTTCCCTTCTTTTTCTTCTGTTAGGTTCAAGATATCTGGTTTTAGGTTGAGGTCTGTGTGGGAATTCCTTTCCATTAAATATTTTTTGGGATGTGGGGGTGTGTCAGCAATAGGGTGGCTTCTGTGTGCTGACATGATCTCTTATAAGGGAGAGAATGGTCTCCCATGTATTTCTGGTTTCTTCATCAAAGATCAGGAGTCCGTAGGCACTTGAATTACACCTGACTTCTCAGTGGAAACCATGAAAGCCAGAATGTCTTAGATAGATGTGCTGCCAACACTAAGAGACCATGAAGGCAATCCCAGAGTACTATTCACAGCAAAGCTTGCATTCACCATCAATGGAGAAAAAAGATATTCCAGGACAAAAACAGATTTAAATAATAGGTAGCCACAAACCCAGCCTTACAGAAACTACTAGAAGGCAAAGCACAAACCAAGGAAGCTAAGAACACCCATAATAACACAGACATCTGACAACTCTCCACCACCACAACTCAAAGAAGGGAAACACACACTCTAATAGTAGGTTTCAACACTCCTCTCTCACCAATGGACAGGCTAAACAGACAGAAACTTAATGGAGCAATAAGAGATATCACAGATGTAGTGAAACAAATGAAATTAATAGACATCTATAGAACATTCCACCCAACAGAAAAGAAAATACCTTCTTCTCAGCATCTCATGGAACCTTCTCAAAAATTGATCACATAATCAGTAACAAAGCAAACATTCACAGATACAAAAGAAAATGTAGTAACCAGCTGTGTACTATTGGATTACCATGGAATAATGCTAGAATTCAACAACAATTCTACCCCCAGAATGCCTACAAACTCATGAAAACTGAACAGTCAACTACTCTCCAGAAGATGACATCAGATACCTTAGAATTAGAGATATAAGGGATTGTGAGCTGCCATATGGGTGCTGTTAACTGAACCTTTGTCCTCTGCAAGAGCGGCAAGTGCTCTTAATCATGGATTCATCAACCCAGCCCTAGAAGGTACTTCATTTTTTCCCTTAAACCCAGATGTCATTAGGAAAGATCCTTTTACAGATGGTGCTGAGAAAACTGGGTATGTACCTGTAGAAGAATGAAATCAGGTCGAGTCTCAAACTACATGAAACATTGAAAATAGATCACAGACTTCAGGTGAAGACAGGACATGCTGAAACTGCAGGGAAGACACATCAACTATGTCCCGTGTCAACAATCATCCTATGCAGAGGTAGGAACTTCTGAATGGACTGTGACAGCAGAGAACACAACCCAAGGACTGACACATGGATGATAGCAAACTAAAAACCTGCCTAACAATGGAAGGAACCTCACAACTGAAGAGACAGCTTACAGATTTGAGAAATCATTGCCAACTCTGTATCGCATAGGGTTCTATTATGTAAAAACAGCCAAAATTAAACCAAATCCAATCCATACATGAGGTAATGAGGTGAGCAGACAGTCCTCAAAGGAAGAAATAGAAATGGCAAATAATATTTGATGATGGGTTCAACATCCTAAGCCATCAGGGAAAGGTGAAATTAAAATGATTTATACTGTCACCTTACTAGCTCAGAATGACTTTCATCAAGAAAACAGAACAACAGATGCTGGCAGGAATTTGAGGAAAGAGGAAACTTTACTCACTGCTAGTGAGCATAAATTGCAGCTACTGAGGAAATCAGTAAGTAGGTTTGTCAAAAATGAGAAAGTGGTGGGACAGATGTCTCAGGGAAAAGCACTGGCTGCTCTTACAGAGGAACTGGGTTTGGTTCCCAGCACCCACTTGGTGGCTCAGAACCATCTATAACTCCAGTTCCAGGGAATCCCTTTCTGGCCTCCACAGTCACCACGGATGTACACATATATTGCAGGAAAAATATTCACACACATAAAAATAAAAGATAAACAAATCTTTGAGGACGACAACCAAAACTATCACATGATCTGCCTATATGCCTCAGTGATAAAGAGCACTTCTTGTTCTTCCAGAGGACCAGCATTTGATTCCCAACACTCAAACCAGGCAGTTCACAACCACCTGTAACACAAGCCCCAGGAGGGTCTGACATCTCTCATCTCTATGGTCACACACACACACACACACACACACACAGATTTAAAAGTAAAAAAAATGACATTTGTAGGAAAATGGGTGAAATTTCAATTCAGAATGTTAGCTGAAATAAACTGCGTTCAGATAAGCACTATGTTTTCTCTCATGTGAGTAGCCTTGATTGAAGTTTCTATGTGTGAGTGGGTCGGTGTCCATGTGTGGATGACTCATGAAACTAGAGAACTGTGAGAGGGAAAAAGAGACCTGAAGGATTAGGGTACAGGAACACTGACAGAAGATAATGCAATATTGTACTGGGAGAGCAGAAATTAGGTTGTTGTGGGCAATGGAAAAACAGCAAGAATGGGACAGAGGGGAGGGCAAGGCAAAGGCCAGAGGGCAGGGTGTGGAAGAAGAAAACATGTGTAAAAATGCCATTATGAGCTTGTCCCATCCAGCTTGCATCCAGAACCCTTCTTCCTTCTGTCCCCTTTCCTCTTTGGGCACATAAGGCCATCAAGCTCAGTCTGTCTGGCGCTGGGGGCAAATCCTCAGGGCAAGTAGGCAGGCGAGACCTCCTTTGTCTCACTGGCCCGCCTGCACCAACCAAGGTAGGCGCTTTGTTTACGAACTACCCAACCTGCACGGAGATCTGATCTCGGCACCAGGAGAGACAGCAGTGCGGTGAGTTTGTGACCAGCGGCGGCTGAAGCAGCCCTGGACAGGGAACTCTGAAGTTCCTCATCCCCCTCTCTATACTCCCCGGGCTCCCTGCAGGGGCTCTACCCCCCACTACTGCCTCTCTCTTCTTGTCCCACCCAGCTTGCATCCATAACCCTTTTTCCTTCTGTCCCCTTTCCTCTTTGGGCACATAACACCATCCAGCTCAGTCTGTCTGGCGCTGGGGCAAATCCTCAGGGCAAGTAGGCAGGCGAGACCTCCTTTGTCTCACTGGCCCACCTGGACCAACCAAGGAAGGCGCTTTGTTTACGAACTACCCAACCTGCAGGGAGATCTGATCTCGGCACCAGGAGAGACAGCAGTGCAGTGAGTTTGTGACCAGCGGCGGCGGAAGCAGCCCTGGACAGGGAACTCTGAAGTTCCTCATCCCCCTCCCTATACTCCCCGGGCTCCCTGCAGGGGCTCTACCCCCCCATACTGCCTCTGTCTTCTTGCCCCACCCAGCTTGCATCCAGAACCCTTCTTCCCTCTGTCAACTTTCCTCTTTGGGCACATATCACCATCCAGCATAGTCTGTCTGGCGCTGGGGGCAAATCCTCAGGGCAGGTAGGCAGGCGAGACCTCCTTTGTTTCACTGGCCTGCCTGCACCAACCAAGGTAGGCGCTTTGTTTATGAACTACCCAACCTGCACGGAGATCTGATCTCGGCACCAGGAGAGACAGCAGTGCGGTGAGTTTGTGACCAGCGGCGGCGGAAGCAGCCCTGGACAGGGAACTCTGAAGTTCCTCATCCCCCTCCCTATACTCCCCGGGCTCCCTGCAGGGGCTCTACCCCCCCCCTACTGCCTCTCTCTTCTTGTCCCACCCAGCTTGCATCCAGAACCCTTTTTCCTTCTGTCCCCTTTCCTCTTTGGGCACATAACACCATCCAGCTCAGTCTGTCTGGCGCTGGGGCAAATCCTCAGGGCAAGTAGGCAGGCGAGACCTCCTTTGTCTCACTGGCCCACCTGGACCAACCAAGGAAGGCGCTTTGTTTACGAACTACCCAACCTGCACGGAGATCTGATCTCGGCACCAGGAGAGACAGCAGTGCAGTGAGTTTGTGACCAGCGGCGGCGGAAGCAGCCCTGGACAGGGAACTCTGAAGTTCCTCATCCCCCTCCCTATATTCCCCGGGCTCCCTGCAGGGGCTCTACCCCCCCATACTGCCTCTGTCTTCTTGCCCCACCCAGCTTGCATCCAGAACCCTTCTTCCCTCTGTCAACTTTCCTCTTTGGGCACATATCACCATCCAGCTCAGTCTGTCTGGCGCTGGGGGCAAATCCTCAGGGCAGGTAGGCAGGCGAGACCTCCTTTGTTTCACTGGCCTGCCTGCACCAACCAAGGTAGGCGCTTTGTTTATGAACTACCCAACCTGCACGGAGATCTGATCTCGGCACCAGGAGAGACAGCAGTGCGGTGAGTTTGTGACCAGCGGCGGCGGAAGCAGCCCTGGACAGGGAACTCTGAAGTTCCTCATCCCCCTCCCTATACTCCCCGGGCTCCCTGCAGGGGCTCTACCCCCCCATACTGCCTCTCTCTTCTTGTCCCACCCAGCTTGCATCCAGAACCCTTTTTCCTTCTGTCCCCTTTCCTCTTTGGGCACATAACACCATCCAGCTCAGTCTGTCTGGCGCTGGGGCAAATCCTCAGGGCAAGTAGGCAGGCGAGACCTCCTTTGTCTCACTGGCCCACCTGGACCAACCAAGGAAGGCGCTTTGTTTACGAACTACCCAACCTGCACGGAGATCTGATCTCGGCACCAGGAGAGACAGCAGTGCGGTGAGTTTGTGACCAGCGGCGGCGGAAGCAGCCCTGGACAGGGAACTCTGAAGTTCCTCATCCCCCTCCCTATACTCCCCGGGCTCCCTGCAGGGGCTCTACCCCCCCATACTGCCTCTGTCTTCTTGCCCCACCCAGCTTGCATCCAGAACCCTTCTTCCCTCTGTCCCCTTTCCTCTTTGGGCACATATCACCATCCAGCTCAGTCTGTCCGGCGCTGGGGGCAAATCCTCAGGGCAAGTAGGCAGGCGAGACCTCCTTTGTTTCACTGGCCTGCCTGCACCAACCAAGGTAGGCGCTTTGTTTACGAACTACCCAACCTGCACGGAGATCTGATCTCGGCACCAGGAGAGACAGCAGTGCGGTGAGTTTGTGACCAGCGGCGGCGGAAGCAGCCCTGGACAGGGAACTCTGAAGTTCCTCATCCCCCTCCCTATACTCCCCGGGCTCCCTGCAGGGGCTCTACCCCCCCATACTGCCTCTCTCTTCTTGTCCCACCCAGCTTGCATCCAGAACCCTTCTTCCTTCTGTCCCCTTTCCTCTTTGGGCACATAACACCATCCAGCTCAGTCTGTCTGGTGCTGGGGGAAAATCCTCAGGGCAAGTAGGCAGGCGAGACTTCCTTTGTTTCACTGGCCTGCCTGCAACAAGCAAGGACAGACATCACTAGAACACCAGGAGAGCTAGTACTGCAGAGAGCCATCACTGGGAAGGTACATCAGTAGGCAAGGAGACCTGATCCGGTAAAAGAAGATCCAGAGGGGAGCATTCGGAGAAAGAGATGGGCAGGCGCCAATGCAAGAATTCACCTAACAATCTGAAAAACTATATGAAACCACCAGAACCCAGCGACATCCCAACAGGTGGACATGAACACCTTAATCATGAAGAAGTAGATAAAATTGACTTTATGAAAGTGATTGACGCCCTTAAACAACATGTAAAAAATGCCCTTATAGAAATGGATGAGAAGTATAACAGAAAGTTTGAAGAATTGAGTAAATCAGTGAATGATACCCTAGGAAACCAAGGAAAAACAATCAAACAGATAATGGAAACAGTTCAAGACTTAAAAACTGAAATGGAGGCAAAGAAGAAAACACAAACAGAAGGCCAGCTGGACAGGGAAAATCTAGGTAAACGAATAGAGACTACAGAAGCAAGCATAACCAACAGAATACAAGAGATAGAAGAAAGAATCTCAGATTCTGAAGATACCATAGAGAAAATAAACACGCTGATCAAAGAAAACAGCAAGGCCAACAAATTCTCATCACAAAACATTCAGGAAATATGGGACACAATAAAAAGACCAAACCTAAGAATAATAGGAATAGAAGAAGGAGAAGAAGCGCAGCTCAACGGTCCAGAAAATATATTTAATAAAATTATAGAAGAAAACTTTCCCAACCTAAAGAAAGATATACCTATGAAGGTTCAAGAAGCATACAGAACACCGAATAGGCTGGATCAAAAAAAAACATCCTCTCGCCATATAATAATCAAAACACAAAGCATACAGAATAAAGAAAGAATACTAAGAGCAGCGAAGGAAAAAGGCCAAGTTACTTATAAAGGTAAACCTATCAGACTTACACCTGACTTCTCTATGGAAACCATGAAAGCCAGAAGGTCCTGGATAGATGTACTTCAGAAACTAAGAGACCATGGATGCAAGCCCAGACTACTGTACCCAGCCAAGCTTTCGTTCACTATAAATGGAGAAAACAAAATTTTCCAGGATAAAAACAAATTTAAACAATACGTAGCCACAAATCCAGCCTTACAGAAAGTAATAGAAGGAAAATCACTAACCAAGGAGTCCAACAATGACCACAATATCTCAGACAACTAGAGAGCCTTCACCAGCGCAACACAAAGAAGGGGAACACACAAAATTTACAACTTAAAAAATGACCGGAGTTAACAACCACTGGTCATTAATAGCACTTAATGTCAATGGACTCAACTCTCCTATAAAAAGGCACAGACTAAGAGATTGGATACGAAAACAGGATCCAACATTCTGCTGTTTACAAGAAACACACCTCAACCACAAAGACAGGCACCTACTCAGAGTAAAGGGTTGGGATAAGGCTTATCAAGTAAATGGACCTAAGAAACAAGCAGGGGTGGCCATACTAATTTCTAACAAAGTTGACTTCAAACTTAAATCATTCAGGAGAGATGGAGAGGGACATTTTCTACTCATAACAGGAACAATTCATCAGGATGAAGTCTCAATCCTGAATATCTATGCCCCTAATATAAAAGCACCCACGTACGTAAAAGAAACATTGTTAAAACTCAAGGCAGCCATCAAACCGCACACATTAATAGTAGGAGACTTTAATACTCCTCTCTCACCAATGGACAGGTCAAGTAGACAGAAACCTAACAGAGAAATAAGAGAATTAATGGAGGTAATGAATCAAATGGACTTAACAGACATCTATAGAATATTCCACCCAAATAGGAAAGAATATACCTTCTTCTCTGCAGATCATGGAACCTTCTCAAAAATCGACCACATACTCGGTAACAAAGCAAACATCCACAGTTACAAAAAAATATTAAGAACCACCTGTATCTTATCAGATCACCATGGATTAAAGCTAGAATTCAGCAACAATGCTACCCCCAGAAAGCCTACAAACTCATGGAAACTGAATAGTCAACTACTGAACCATACCTGGATTAAGGAAGAAATAAAGAAAGAAATTAAACTCTTCCTTGAAGACAATGAAAATAAAGAAACAACATACTCAAACCTATGGGACACTATGAAAGCAGTTCCGAGAGGAAAGTTCATAGCACTAACTGCCCACTTAAAGAAAACAGAGAAAGCACACATTGGAGACTTAACAGCCCACCTGAAAGCTCTAGAAAAAAAGAAGCAGACTCACCTAGAAGGGGTAGAAGACTGGAAATAATCAAACTGAGGGCTGAAATCAACAAAATAGAAACACAGAAAACAATTGAAAGAATCAATGAATCAAAAAGCTGGTTCCTGGAGAAAATCAACAAGATTGATAAACTCCTATCCAAACTAATCAAACGGCAGAGAGAGAATTTGCAAATTAATAAGATCAGAAATGAAAAGGGAGACATAACCACAGACACAGAGGAAATTCAGAGACTCATTAGATCTTACTACAAAAGCCTGTATGCCACAAAACTGGAAAATGCAAAAGAAATGGACGCTTTTTTAGATAAATACCATTTACCAAAGTTAAACCAGGACCAGGTGAACAACCTAAATAGACCTGTTAGTCGTGAAGAATTAGAAGCGGTTATCAAAAACCTCCCTTCCAAAAAAAGTCCAGGACCAGATGATTTCAATGCGGAATTCTACCAGAACTTCCAAGAAGACCTAATACCTATTCTCCTTAATGTATTTCACAATATAGAAACAGAAGAGTCATTGCCAAATTCCTTTTATGAAGCTACAGTAACTCTGATACCAAAACCACACAAAGACCCAACCAAGAAAGAGAATTACAGGCCAATCTCACTCATGAACATCGACGCAAAAATCCTCAACAAAATTCTGGCAAACCGAATCCAAGAACACATTAGAAAAATTATCCATTATGATCAAGTAGGCTTCATACCAGAGATGCAGGGCTGGTTTAACATACGCAAATCTATCGATGTAATCCATCATATAAATAAACTGAAAGAAAAAAACCATATGATCGTTTCATTAGATGCTGAAAAAGCATTTGACAAAATTCAACATCCCTTTATGATAAAAGTCTTGGAGAGATTAGGGATACAAGGGTCATACCTAAATATAATTAAAGCTATATACAGCAAGCCGACAGCTAATATCAAACTAAATGGAGAGAAACTTAAAGCCATACCACTAAAATCAGGAACACGCCAAGGCTGTCCACTCTCTCCATACCTCTTCAATATAGTTCTCGAAGTTTTAGCAATAGCAATAAGACAACATAAGGGGATAAAGGGGATTCAAATTGGAAAGGAAGAAGTTAAACTTGCATTATTTGCAGATGATATGATAGTGTACATGAGCGACCCCAAAAACTCCTCCAAAGAACTCCTACAGCTGATAAACGCCTTTAGTAACGTGGCAGGATACAAGATCAACTCCAAAAAATCAGTCGCCCTCTTATACACAAAGGATCTGGAAGCAGAGAGAGAAATAAGAGAATCATCACCTTTCACGATAGCCACAAACAGCATAAAATATCTTGGGGTAACTCTAACCAAGGAAGTGAAAGATCTATTTGACAAAAACTTTAAGGCATTGAAGAAAGAAATTGAAAAGGATACCAGAAAATGGAAGGATCTCCCTTGCTCTTGGATTGGGAGAATCAACATAGTAAAAATGGCAATTCTACCAAGGGCAATTTATAGATTCAATGCAATCCCCATTAAAATCCCATCAAAATTCTTCACAGATCTTGAAAGGACAATAATCAACTTTATATGGAGAAACAAAAAAACCAGGATAGCCAAAACAATCTTATACAATAAAGGAACTTCTGGAGGCATTACCATCCCTGACTTCAAACTCTATTACAGAGCTACAGTAATGAAAACAGCGTGGTACTGGCATAAAAACAGAGAAGTCGACCAATGGAATCGTATAGAAGACCCGGATTTTAACCCACAAACCTATGAACAACTGATTTTCGATAAAGGAGCTAAAAGTATACAATGGAAGAAAGAAAGCATCTTCAACAAATGGTGCTGGCACAATTGGATGTCAACCTGTAGAAGAATGAAAATAGACCCATATCTATCACCATGCACAAAACTCAAGTCCAAATGGATCAAAGACCTCAATATCAATCTGAACACACTGAACCTGAGAGAAGAGAAAATGGGAAGTACCCTACAACATATGGGCACTGGAGATCGCTTCCTATGTATAACCCCAGCAGCACAGACATTAAGGGCAACATTGAATAAATGGGACCTCCTGAAACTGAGAAGCTTCTGTAAAGCAAAGGACACTGTCATTAAGACAAAAAGGCAGCCTACTGACTGGGAGAAGATCTCACCAACCCCGCAACAGACAAAGGTCTGATCTCCAAAATATATAAAGAACTCAAGAAACTAGACTTTAAAAGGATAATTAACCCAATTAAAAAATGGGGCACTGAACTGAACAGAGAATTCTCAACAGAAGAAGTTAAAATGGCCAAAAGATACTTAAGGTCATGCTCAACCTCCTTAGCGATCAGAGAAATGCAAATCAAAACAACTTTGAGATATCATCTTACACCTGTCAGAATGGCTAAAATCAAAAACACCCAGGATAGCCTTTGCTGGAGAGGTTGTGGAGAAAGGGGTACCCTCATCCATTGCTGGTGGGACTGCAAACTTGTGCAACCACTTTGGAAATCAGTGTGGCGGTTTCTCAGAAAAATTGGGATCAACCTACCCCTGGACCCAGCAATACCACTCTTGGGAATATACCCAAGAGATGCCCTATCATATGACAAAAGTATTTGTCCAACTATGTTCATAGCAGCATTATTTGTAATAGCCAGAACCTGGAAGCAACCTAGATGCCCTTCAATGGAAGAATGGATGAAGAAAGTGTGGAATATATACACATTAGAGTACTACTCTGCGGTAAAAAACAATGACTTCTCGAATTTTGCATGCAAATGGATGGAAATAGAAAATACGATCCTTAGTGAGGTAACCCAGACCCAAAAAGAAGAACATGGGATGTACTCACTCATAATTGGTTTCTAGCCATGGATAGGGGCCACTGAGTCTATAATTTGTGATCCTAAAGAAGCTAAACAAGAGGGTAAACCCAAGGAAAAACATATAGATATCCTCCCAGCTATGGGAAATAGACATGACTGATGGGCAAAAAATTGGAATCTTGGGGGTGGGGTGGGATGGGGATGAGGGGTGATGGGGAGAGAAAACTGTGAAGGAGAGGATGAGGGGAACTGGGGGAATCGGGGTGATTGGGGATAAAGGAAGGTTGGATAGGGGAGCAGGGAAACTCATACCTTAGGTAAGGGAGCCACCTAAGGGGTGGCAAGAGACTTGAACTTGGAATGGCTACCAGATGCCCAGGGCAATGTCCCCAGTTAGTTCATTGGGGCACCTGAGGATAGGGAACCTGAAATGAACCTATCCTATAATCATACTGATGAATATCTTGCATATCGCCATAGAACCTTCATCTAGCGATGGATGGAGATAGAGCCAGAGACCCACACTGGAGCACCGGACTGAGCTCCCAAGGTTATAATGAGGAGCAGAAGGAGAGAGAACATGAACAAGGAAGTCAGGACCATGAGGGGTGCACCCAACCACTGAGACAGTGGGGCCGATCTATTGGGAGCTCACCAAGGTCAGCTGGACTGCTACTGAAAAAACATGGGATAAAACCGGACTCTCGGAATGTGGCGGACAATGAGAGCTGACGAGAGGCCAAGGAGAATGGCACAGGAACTTTCAACTGGCGATAGATCGAGAGAGAGACAGAGACCCAAATTGGAGCAACGGTCTGAGCTCTTAAGGTCCAAATGAGGAGCAGAAGGAGGGAGAACATGAGCAAGGAAATCAGGACCACGAGGCGTGCACCCACCCACTGTGACAGTGGAACTGATCTATTGGGAGCTCTTCAAGGCCAGCTGGACTGGGACTGAATAAGCATGGGTTGAAACTGGACTCTCTGAACATGGCGGACAATGAAGGCTGATGAGAAGCCAAGGACAATGGCACTAGGTTTCGATCCTAATACATGAACTGGCTTTGTGGGAGCTTAGCCTGTTTGGATGTTCACCTTCCTGGACCTGGATGGAAGTGGGAGGACTTTGGTCTTCCTGTAGGGCAGGGAATTTGGACTGCTCTTCAGTATCGAGAGGGAGGGGGAATGGACTGGGGGGAGGAGAAGAGGAGTGGGGATGGGGGAGGGGGGGAGGGGGCAATGTGTGGGAGGAGGGGAGGGAAATGGGAAACAGGGAGCAATTGGAAATTTTAATTAAAAAAGAATAAAAAAAAAAGAAAAAAAAAGAAAAAAAATGCCATTATGAAATCTACTACTTTGTAGCTAACTTAATAAACTTGTAATGGGAAATACTTGTTCCTGTAGCCATCGTCCCACTTGAAATGGAGTCCATGGGGCAGGTGTTGTGCTATATTAGTTCAGACATCTATTACAGTACCAGGCATATGGTCATGCGTAAAGCATTTGCTGAGCCAGTTGTTGCCATGCATGCATCTAATTCCAGCATTTAGAGGACTAAGGAAGGCCCAAAGATTCTGGCTAGAGACTCACCTAATCTGAGCAAGACCTTATCTTAAATAATAATTGCCTATTTGCCAAATACATTTTGATAGCAATTATTGAGCTTTGTATATTATGTCTGTCGGTGATTGGTTTGATTTTATTATGATGCCTATAAGTTGTTGTACACTCATATAGTAGCCTCTTGATAATTGTGTTTATGTTCTATGACAACTCTCATGTTTAAAAACCATCTGACCTTTAATTATTTGAAAGCATTCATCTGTAAAATAATTTGTTAATAAATCATTTTGTGAGTTAATATTTGATTTTTTTCTGGTTATTTTGACTTTTCCATTTTGATATTTTATTGTTTATGCTGTAATCCCTCTTAATATCTATTTTCTAAAATTTAGAAAGGTTTTTGCTATACATACCAGGGTAACCTTGGACTTGTTATGTAGCTCAGGCTAACCTTGAACTCAAGATTCTCCTCTCAGCTTCCAGAGTGCTGGGATTACTGGCATGCACCACCATGTCTTGCTCAATTATTTTTAAAATAAATTATGTGTCTAGGTGTTTTGTAAACTTTGTACATCATGTGCACACAATGTTCAAGTAGGCCAGAAGAGGGCATCAGATCCAGGGGACTGGAGTTACTGAGGGTTGTGATTGACCAAGCAGGTGCTGGCAATGAACACAGGCCCTTTGGAAGAACAAGTGCTCTTAACTGCTGAGCTACCTCTTCAGCCTCTCGTCAATTATTATGTACATGTATATTTATGCATATAAACATCTTCACTGCATGTAAGCATGTGTGTTGTGTGCTCCTAGATGAGAAGAACTGCAGTTACAGATGGTTTGAGTTTCTGTGTGAGTGCCAGAAATTGAATTCAGGTCCTCTGCAAGAGCAAACAGTTTTCTTAATCACAGAAAAAACCCTCCAGTCCTACATACATATAGTTTTTCTTTTCTTTTATTCTTCTTTTTTTTTTGAGTCATGAGTTTACATAGCCCAGAACAATGGATTCTCCTGCTTTCCAAATCTGGGATTATAGGTATGTCCTACTGCACAAATATTTAGATCATCAACTCTTTTGGTTTTATGGGACAGGGTTTCTTTGTGTAGGCTTGGCTGTCTTGGAGCTCACTCTGTAGCCCAGGATGGCCTCTAACGCATAGAGCTCTTCCTGCCTCTGGCTCCTGAGTGCTGGGATTAAAGGCATGTGCTCCCACCACTACCACCACCGGGCTTCATCAATTTTTCTTCCTTCATTTCTTTTCCTTCCTTCCTTCCTTCCTTCCTTCCTTTTTTTCTTTAAAAACTTATTTTTATTTATATGAGTACTCTACCTGCACGTCCAACTTTATGTCAGACGAGGACATGGGATCACACTATAGACAGTTGTGAGCCAGTATGTGGTTACTGGGAACTGAACTCAGCACCTCTGGAAGAGTAAGCAGTGTTCTTAGATGCTGAGCCACCTCTTCAGACCCTCATCAACATTTTCTTATAGACTGATTTTTGTTTAAATTTTTCATGACTCAAACTAACTTGCACTATTACTAAACATAGACCATTTTTCATTTTAAGATTTCCTGGCTGTTATGTATTTTAGATAGGGTCTTACTATGTGACCCTGCCTGACCTGGAACTTGCAATCCCCCCAGTGTCTGATAAGAAAGTGCTGGAATTGATGATACAAGGCACACTCCTGACCTCTCTTTTATTGAGGAAGGGAAAAGGGTCTTCCTAGTAAAAAGTAGTTGTTTTGTTTTGTTCTTTTTGGTGGTACTGGGAATTGAGCCCAGGTCTGAAGCCACATGCTAAGAAAGTACTTTACCACAGGGCCATGTTTGTAGCCCATGTCAAATGCCATAGAAATTGTTAACGGTGAAAACAACTTTGTGTGGATTACTTGAATAGCTATTTTTGTAAAACTGTGGGTTTTACTTATACATTGCTTTTAAAAAAACAATAAAACTGGGTGGCTCACACCTTTAATCCCAGCAAATCCCAGCACTCCTGAGCCAGAGGCAGGCAGATGTCTGTGAGTTCAAGGCCAGCCTGGTCTACAGAGTGAGTTCCACTGACAGCCAGAGCTAGACAGAGAAACCCTGTCTCAGACAAACCAGAATTTAAACCACACTGCAAAATCACTCAAATCAGACAATTTAATACCTTATATAGATGTTGGATATTTTTCTGAATAAATACTTTATCATGGATAGGTCTTGTATCCTTTATTTTTTTAGAACTTGAAAACATACCAAGTTGCATATTAAGAAGGCAATCAAAAACATTTCCTCCTCTGTTCAAGTCTGCATTATTTCAAGGCTATCCATCACACACACACACACACACACACACACACACAAACACATCATAAGTACAGCATCAAACATTAGTCTTTAAGCTTTAAATAACTAAAGACAATGCATTCCTTAAAGCAGGAGAGCATACCATGAAGTTACAGCAGTTTTAGGTATAAAATATGGGGGGAATGAAATGTACTTCTGTGACAGGGATATATCTCAGTGTTTTGTTCAGCTTGTGCTCAATCCTCAGCACCACAAATAACAAACCAAATTTCCTTGTGCATGACATTATCAACACATATATTCCTTAAAGGTGTGTTTCAGGCCCATAGATCTTCTGTACCAAGTAGTCTAAAGGCCTGTTCAATAACCTAAACACTTTCGTCTCTATTTATGCCCCTATAACTGCTCCCTTTTTTGTACTCCCTTGTTTGCCATTGTGCCTTAAGGGAAAGTTGTCACCGAGTATCAAGAGTTAATATGCATGAAGAACTTAAGAGCAGTTGACCTATATAAACACTCAATAAATATTCAGAACAACTTGTAAAGGAGAGTCTGCCATTATCTCCATTAAAAAAGTGAAAAGTTCTATTTTATATTCTATGTATATTTTGTTTGTATAGGCATAACCACACATGCACGAGAGTGCCTATGGAGGTCACAAAAGGGGCACCAGATCTCCTTGAGCTGGAGTCACAGGCGGTTGTGACCTGGCCAATGTGGGTACTGGGAACTGAATTTGGGTCCTGTGGTAGAATAGGAACGACTCTAAACCACTGAGCAATCTCCCAGTATCTCCACTCTTTTTCTTTCTTTTTTTGGAAGACAGGTTTTTCTGTGTAGCTCTGGTTGTCTTGGAATTTGTCTGTAGACCAGGCTGGCCTCAAACCCAGAGATTAGACTGCCTCCGTTTAATTAAATACGTGCACCACCGCTCAACCTATCCCCATTCTTATACACAAGGGATTCAAAGTACAAAAAGGTGAGGTCATACCCCAGGTCATACAAATAACAGACTGTTTCCTGTCAATCTGTATCAAACTTCCCCACCTCCAATCCAGACAAGTGCTGATCAAGACTAGACATGTTCTCCAAGGTATGTATATCTAGGTATCACTACATCAAAACTAAGATGTTGTTTGTTCTTCTCATGCTCATCCTTTCATGCATACATTGCTACCTAGAGACTGGCTGCTAGGACAGTCTGAATGCAGCAGCAGAATAGATTCTAACTGTCTTTCATTAGTCAGATATTAAAGGGATCTGACGTTAAAAGGGGAGACCATGTTTTGCTGCCCAATGAAATTGTTTTGCATTGGAAATATTTTAACTTTATTACATTTATTATTGTGTGTGTGTGTGTGTGTGTGAGAGAGAGAGAGAGAGAGAGAGAGAGAGAGAGAGACAGAAAGAGAGCGAGCAGCTGGTGGTCAGTAGCTGCTGATGCAGCAGGTTCTCTTCTACCATGTGGGTCTGGGGATTGAAAGCAGGTGTTTGGGTTTGTTGATAAGTGCCTTTACCTGCTGAGTCATCTTGCTTACCCAGATTTTTTTTTACATTAAAAGCATTGTAGGTGGTGGTGGCACGCACCTTTAATCTGAGCACTTTGGAAGCAGAGAAAGGTATATCCCAAAGTTCGATGCTAACCTGGTCTACAGAGTGAATGCCAGGAAAACTAGGGCTGCATCGAGAAATCTTGTCTCCAAAACAAACCAAAACAAACAAAGAAGCAAATAAATAAATAAAACCATTTTAGTTTTGAAACCTTATAATAAGATTGTTATTTTAAATTGAGTTTATATTGACATTTTCTTAGATTAGTTGCTAATATAATTAATACTGCCAGACTTAGACAGTAAAACCAAAGCTCTCTGAAGGAATTACTAACCTTTGGAGAGTGAGCGACTCAAGTGTGGAACTAGAGAAGACCCACTTTCACCATCTGATTCTACAGTTTCTGAGAACTAGGTACAGAACATGGTAGCATGCAGCTGAGATCCATAGTTGGAGGCACTTACGCTTGACGGGTATAAAGGTCTGGTTCGTCGAGGTCCTGAGATCTTAATTCCTGTGTGGAGAGGCAGCCAGCACCACCGGTGGAAATGGAACTGCGCTTCATGCTCAGAACCTAATTCATGATTTCAATATCAGAAAAATGTTCCAGATGCAAGTGGATCATTAAGCAATAATTGTCACTTTTATTCTGAAGTAGAAGAGTAACTAAGTTTATTCCTTTACGATAGTATTTTCCCTGTGTGCTGTATTTGTTTGTCATGTATACTTAAGTCCTCACTAAAGATAACACCTATGCAACTTCAAGTATTCAATACACTCGAGCAAGACAATGCAAAAATGAACATATATGATTCCTGCATCACACGGCAATCCATGATCGCAAAATTTCAATGTGTTATCCCGAATACATCACTGGTATCTCTTATGTCTATTTCAATGGTAACTCACAGACTGCTTGACAAGAAATCTCAGGCTCCTTAACTCTCCTCAAAATGTTTCCTTTGGCTTCAAAATCTTTTCCTAATATCTACTTTTCTTGCTTTATGTTTAACCCCATAGTTTAATACCCACTATTGTCTTTCTGGTTCTAATCTCCCTTTCAGTAAAGACAAGCAATCCGTTCCATAACATAATGTAGAGGCTGCTTCCATTCTCAAAATATTTTAGTATCATAAGCATACCTATGTCAGACCCTGTCTTCGTCTCTGCAGCACTAGACGCTAGCCTCTCAGCTTTTTCTGGTCCTGCCCTGGCTTCTTTCTAGGATAAGACAGAACTCACTGTTGATAAAATTATATATATATATATATATAAATATATATATATATATATATGTAGTGAAGAGAAGTCATGCTATGCGATAAGTCTTATATAGGAGGCTTATTGGAAGATGAGAGAGAAGGGACAGAGGAGGCAGAGAGGGGAGCAGACTAGTCCCATGGGGTAAAGAGTGCGGGAGAGAGAGGGAGGTAGACACAGGAGAAGGGAGAGGTTAGGGGTAGGTCCACCTGTTACAAGGAACCATAGCAAATGTGCCCAGAAGTGGCTACAGGTGAAGTGCTCTTAGTGGCTACAGGTGAGGAGGTTTCCTGTCAGGACCCTAAGGACAGGCAGGCCAATGCAGATTCCCAAATACTAACACCAAATAATAACACCCACTTTATTGTTTGTTTGAGCTGGGGACTTTAGCACAATAGGCTGTGCACTGAGTCACATCACTCCTTGTTCGACTGCTTACATTCCACTTAGGTCTTATTCTCAAGCCTTCAGTTTCCCAGACCTTTTCTTCTTACATGGCTTTTCAGATGCTGCATTACCACAGGAACGCAGTGTTTTAACCTGTCCCTCCCAGGCAGTCCTCCCCTTCTCCCCCTCCCTGCGGAACACCTTGGTCAGCAATCAGCATCCTCTTTTCCCTCTCCAGGCGCTGCCCACACAAACTTACTGATCCCTGAACCCAGAACCTGCAGATGCCGCCCCAGGTCTCTGATGCCACAGAGTTTCTTAGCAGGAACAGAGTTAACCCCATACCAGCAGTTACCTTTCTCTCTGGTTCTTGACCCCCAGCGCCCACTTCCAGTAAAATGCACAACTGCTTAGGAAGACACCCACCAATGCCAACCAGGAGCCATTTGGATTTTAAAGTCTCCGCCTGCGTGACGTCAGAAAGCCTCTTGCGAGTACTCTTAAGCAAGAAGGCTATGCCAGTTCCCAGACAGTGGTGGGAAGTCCTAGGGCAAAAGCTTAGATTTCTAAATCTCGCAGCTGTTGTGCGTCTGGCTAGAATTGTAGTTTTGTCCCTAGCAGCCCTTTTGAGTTTCAGTCTTTCCTAGCCATCAGTGTGTCTCCTCATCTGTATTTGAGACAATCAAGTACTTTTGCAGCAGTGCCCAGTTGTTTTCCATAGTATCTTTTATTGTTGTTTTGTTTTGTAAAATATCCCTGGGCCTGGTGAAATGGCTCCATGGGTAAGAGCACTGCCTGCTCTTCCAAAGAAATGGGTTAAATCCCCAGGACCCATAACTATAACTCTAATTTGAGGAGGTCTGATGCCCTCTTCTGGCCTTGGTGGGCACCAGACACACGTGTGGTATACAGACATACATGTAGGCAAAACACTTTATACATAAAATAAAAATAATAAAGATCTTTTTTAAAAAAAATAAAGGCAAATCAAAAGTATTCTTGTACAGTTTTATCAGGACCTAAGTTCTCAAAATTCATTTCAACACTCATCTTAGTTTCAAGATGCCTTAAGAAGTACAAAATTTGCTGGTCAGTGGTGGTACATTCCTTTACTCCCAGTACTCAAGAGGCAGAGGCAGGGGGATCTCTGTGAGTTTGAGAAGAGTCTACAGAAGAAATACAAAATCACTTTAGCTAAGACATTTGAATTGGAAGTATTATCTCTGTTTGACCAAGATCTCCCATATTTTGTCATTACAAGGTCAATTAGCAAGACTATTGTAATAGCTATTGCTTATGCATTAACTACTCCTGGATTCTTTTTATAGAAGACTGAAGTGAGAAAGGATTAATGTTCTACGGGTGCTTAAATAAAGCAAGTTTTCACATACTAGTCCTTCTAAAATCATTCCTCATCAAAGAACTCATTGAAACATTTTTTTTTGTACAAATTTTAAAAAGTTGAAGTCTACAGTCATCAGGCTGGTAGTCATAGACACACAAAAACCTGACAAGCTTGCTTTCTATGTCTACTTCTGAATGCCACTCAGGATCAAGTGAGATAATTGTATCAGGATTTTAGCTTAGTGATACATGGCGTTAATAAATTAAAATTCATCCTAAGGAATGTAGTGGGAAGAAATGATAATGTAATCAAGTTGAATTTAATTTGCTAGATATTTTATGATGACATTTTAAGTCATAAGCAACTGTAATATACTTTACTATTAGAAACTCTTTTAATTAATGCAGGCCACCTTATTCCCATGTGGTTATGCCGTGGCAGTATCTGTGAAAAATTCTTCAGAGCAGGTAATAGGGATATGTTACATCTCTTTTTATCTTCTTTTTTTTTTCTGAGACAAGCTTGTCTATTTAACAGTCTTGGCTGTGTCCCTTTTTTACCGTTTATGTTAATTCTTTAAAAACAACTACTTCTTTATTTTATTTATTGTATTATGTATAGTTGGAATTTTCCTTTGGGCCACCAAGAAACTCCCAAATAATTTATTATGAATGCTTCTTATTAATTATAAGTGCTTAGTCTTAGCTTAGGCTCGTCCTGCTAGCTTTTTGAACTTAATTTAACCTGTTTCTATTCATCTACATTTTTCCTTGGGGCTTTTTACCTTTCTTTTATTCTGTATGTCTTGGTTTCCTGCTTCCTCCATGTGTGTCTGATTGGCCACTGGTTTCTCCCTGGTATCTCTTTTTCTTTCTTCCTTTCTAAGCCTAAATTCCTCCTGCTACTCAGTTTCCCTGCCTGCAAGTCCTGCCTATACCTCTTTCTTGCTATTGGCCATTTAGCTTTTTGTTAGACTAATCAGGTGCCTTAGGCAGACAAGGTAAAACAGCAACACATTAATTTTTACATATAATTCAACAAATGCAACACGTCTTTACATAGTTATACAAATATTTTGTAACAATGAAACATCATTTCTCCTTTTACTTTTTTTCTTCAAACACGCTCTTATATGCCTCCTTGTTCCCTTTCAAATTCATGGATTTTTCATTAATTTTGTTACATGCATATGTGTATGTAACCTGCCCAATCTGTATGTTACTTGTCTGTATGCTGTCAGGGTTATAATTAGGTTGAAGGGAGATAAATACACAGGGAGAAAGGAGAGCAAAATAATAGTATGGATATGTGAAAAAAATCACAAGGATTCATACTGTTAAGTACCTAAGAAACTATAACACACACATACTTTAATTTAGTATAATGTTATTTGTATGTATGATTCAGGGCTCACCATTCGGTATTGGATAAGCATTTCGTGTACTCTTCCCACAGTAGGACTAAAACTGATTCTCCACTCCTGGCATTTGTGAGTTCCCTATAGTTCTTTGTGTAGGGCTGGTTGGCTCCTTGTCCCTTTAGCTTGACTCTTGTCCTTATTCAGCTCATATTTAAGCAGCCATGTTAATGAGATTTTATTGGTGTAGATTCTGACATTCCTAGGAGATACAATGTCACAGCAAACTCCATGATGCTCTGGCTCTTATAATCTATGTGTCCCCTCCTTTACAATGTTTCGTGATACTTACGTGTAGTGATATTTCATTTGTATTTTAATAAAGAAAGTTTAGCTGAAGATCAGAGAGTAAGTGGTAGCACACACCTTTTATCTCAGTAGCCACACTAGTTTGCCATAGAAACCTGGCGGTGCACGCCTTTAATCCCAGTGGTGCACATCTTTAATCCCATCCTAAAGAATGGAATGCAAGACAGAAGGAGAAAGCTCTCAGACACAGTCTCATCACCCTGTTATTTGATTTCTCTGTTAGATTGCCTTCACATATGCATTTATTTCAGGAAGCATCGACTGTATCAATACCCATGCCACTGCACACTACTTCCGTGGCCTTAGTTTTAGCTGTTTCTCCCTGTATACACTTCCTCATCCCTCTATTTCTCTCCTTGCACCTCCCCTCACCAGCCTGTACCTTTCTATTCTATTTCTTCTTTCCTGATGAGATGCTTCTCTCCTCCTTAGTCTGTTGCTCTATGCTTAATCTCTGTGATTATGTATATCCACATGTAAGCTAATACATGCCACATTTGGCTTTCTGTGTCTGGGTACCTCACTCAGGGTGATTTCTCCCCCTAGTTCTACCCATTTACTGTGAATTTAATTCTTTTTAATGGCTGAGTAATATTCATTTGTGTAAAGGTTCCAATTTTTATTATCCATTCATATTCATGTCGTGAATATGTTATCCAATTTCTGGGCATTATTAATAGAGCAGCAATGGACATGGTTGAGTAAGCGTCTCTGTGGTAGGATGAAGGTTCCTTTGGGTAAATGCCCAAGAGTGATAGAGCTGGATCACGAGGTAGATCAGTTCCCATCTCTCTAAGGTAAATCCACACTCATTTCCATAGTGACTGTATGAGTCTGCACTGCTACCAGCAGTGGATGAGTGTACCCCTTATTCTATGTCCTTGCCAGCAGGAACTGTCACTCATATTATTGATCCTAGGGATTCTGACAGGTGTAAAATGGACTCTCAAAGCAGACTTGGTTTGCATTTCACTAATGACTGAGAATGTTGAACATTTAAGTCTTTCTCAGCCACTTAAGATTCCCTATTGAGAATTCTCTGTTTAAAAATTCCCAGTTTTAATTGAGTCATTTGTTTTCTTGATATCTAGCCTTTTGAGTTCTTTATACATTTTGTTTGAGTTTTTTTGTATAATTTTGGATATTAGCCCTCTATTGGGTGTGTAGTTGATAAAAAAATATTTTACCATTCTGTAAGCTGCCACTTTGTCTGAATGATGGGATCTTTTGTCATGCAGAAGCTTTTCAGTTTCATGAGATCCCATTTATTAATTGTTGAAATTAGTGTCTGTGTTAATAGTGTTCTGCTCAGAAAGTCTTTTCCTATGTCATTGATTTCAGGGATCTTCCCTTCTTTTTCTTCTGTTAGGTTCAAGATATCTGGTTTTAGGTTGAGGTCTGTGTGGGAATTCCTTTCCATTAAATATTTTTTGGGATGTGGGGGTGTGTCAGCAATAGGGTGGCTTCTGTGTGCTGACATGATCTCTTATAAGGGAGAGAATGGTCTCCCATGTATTTCTGGTTTCTTCATCAAAGATCAGGAGTCCGTAGGCACTTGAATTACACCTGACTTCTCAGTGGAAACCATGAAAGCCAGAATGTCTTAGATAGATGTGCTGCCAACACTAAGAGACCATGAAGGCAATCCCAGAGTACTATTCAAAGCAAAGCTTGCATTCACCATCAATGGAGAAAAAAGATATTCCAGGACAAAAACAGATTTAAATAATAGGTAGCCACAAACCCAGCCTTACAGAAACTACTAGAAGGCAAAGCACAAACCAAGGAAGCTAAGAACACCCATAATAACACAGACATCTGACAACTCTCCACCACCACAACTCAAAGAAGGGAAACACACACTCTAATAGTAGGTTTCAACACTCCTCTCTCACCAATGGACAGGCTAAACAGACAGAAACTTAATGGAGCAATAAGAGATATCACAGATGTAGTGAAACAAATGAAATTAATAGACATCTATAGAACATTCCACCCAACAGAAAAGAAAATACCTTCTTCTCAGCATCTCGTGGAACCTTCTCAAAAATTGATCACATAATCAGTAACAAAGCAAACATTCACAGATACAAAAGAAAATGTAGTAACCAGCTGTGTACTATTGGATTACCATGGAATAATGCTAGAATTCAACAACAATTCTACCCCCAGAATGCCTACAAACTCATGAAAACTGAACAGTCAACTACTCTCCAGAAGATGACATCAGATACCTTAGAATTAGAGATATAAGGGATTGTGAGCTGCCATATGGGTGCTGTTAACTGAACCTTTGTCCTCTGCAAGAGCGGCAAGTGCTCTTAATCATGGATTCATCATCCCAGCCCTAGCAGGTACTTCATTTTTTCCCTTAAACCCAGATGTCATTAGGAAAGATCCTTTTACAGATGGTGCTGAGAAAACTGGGTATGTACCTGTAGAAGAATGAAATCAGGTCGAGTCTCAAAGTACATGAAACATTGAAAATAGATCACAGACTTCATGTGAAGACAGGACATGCTGAAACTGCAGGGAAGACACATCAACTATGTCCCGTGTCAACAATCATCCTATGCAGAGGTAGGAACTTCTGAATGGACTGTGACAGCAGAGAACACAACCCAAGGACTGACACATGGATTATAGCAAACTAAAAACCTGCCTAACAATGGAAGGAACCTCCCAACTGAAGAGACAGCTTACAGATTTGAGAAATCATTGCCAACTCTGTATCGCATAGGGTTCTATTATGTAAAAACAGCCAAGATTAAACCAAATCCAATCCATACATGAGGTAATGAGGTGAGCAGACAGTCCTCAAAGGAAGAAATAGAAATGGCAAATAATATTTGATGATGGGTTCAACATCCTAAGCCAAGAGGGAAAGATGAAATTAAAATGATTTATACTGTCACCTTACTAGCCCAGAATGACTTTCATCAAAAAAACAGAACAACAGATGCTGGCAGGAATTTGAGGAAAGAGGAAACTTTACTCACTGCTAGTGAGCATAAATTGCAGCTACTGAGGAAATCAGTAAGTAGGTTTGTCAAAAATGAGAAAGTGGTGGGGCAGATGTCTCAGGGAAAAGCACTGGCTGCTCTTACAGAGGAACTGGGTTTGGTTCCCAGCACCCACTTGGTGGCTCAGAACCATCTATAACTCCAGTTCCAGGGAATCCCTTTCTGGCCTCCACAGTCACCACGGATGTACACATATATTGCAGGAAAAATATTCACACACATAAAAATAAAAGATGAACAAATCTTTGAAGACGACAACCAAAACTATCACATGATCTGCCTATATGCCTCAGTGATAAAGAGCACTTCTTGTTCTTCCAGAGGACCAGCATTTGATTCCCAACACTCAAACCAGGCAGTTCACAACCACCTGTAACACAAGCCCCAGGAGGGTCTGACATCTCTCATCTCTGTGGTCACACACACACACACACACACAGATTTAAAAGTAAAAAAAATGACATTTGTAGGAAAATGGGTGAAATTTCAATTCAGAATGTTAGCTGAAATAAACTGCGTTCAGATAAGCACTATGTTTTCTCTCATATGTGTAGCCTTGATTGAAGTTTCTATGTGTGGGTGGGTCGGTGTCCATGTGTGGATGACTCATGAAACTAGAGAACTGTGAGAGGGAAAAAGAGACCTGAAGGAGTAGGGTACAGGAACATTGACAGAAGATAATGCAATATTGTACTGGGAGAGCAGAAATTAGGTTGTTGTGGGCAATGGAAAAACAGCAAGAATGGGACAGAGGGGAGGGCAAGGCAAGGCCAGAGGGCAGGGTGTGGAAGAAGAAAACATGTGTAAAAATGCCATTATGAAATCTACTACTTTGTAGCTAACTTAATAATCTTGTAATGGGAAATACTTGTTCCTGTAGCCATCGTCCCACTTGAAATGGAGTCCATGGGGCAGGTGTTGTGCTATATTAGTTCAGACATCTATTACAGTACCAGGCATATGGTCATGCGTAAAGCATTTGCTGAGCCAGTTGTTGCCATGCATGCATCTAATTCCAGCATTTAGAGGACTAAGGAAGGCCCAAAGATTCTGGCTAGAGACTCACCTAATCTGAGCAAGACCTTATCTTAAATAATAATTGCCTATTTGCCAAATACATTTTGATGGCAATTATTGAGCTTTGTATATTATGTCTATTGGTGATTGGTTTGATTTTATTATGATGCCTATAACTGTTGTACACGCATATAGTAGCCTCTTGATAATTGTGTTTATGTTCTATGACAACTCTCATGTTTAAAAACCATCTGACCAGCCGGGCGGTGGTGGCGCGCGCCTTTAATCCCAGCACTCGGGAGGCAGAGGCAGGCAGATCTCTGTGAGTTCGAGACCAGCCTGGTCTACAAGAGCTAGTTCCAGGATAGGCTCCAAAACCACAGAGAAACCCTGTCTCAAAAAACCAAAAAAAAAAAAAAAAAAAAAAAAACCATCTGACCTTTAATTATTTGAAAGCATTCATCTGTAAAATAATTTGTTAATAAATCTTTTTGTGAGAGTTAATATTTGATTTTTTCTGGTTATTTTGACTTTTCCATTTTGATATTTTATTGTTTATGCTGTAATCCCTCTTAATATCTATTTTCTAAAATTTAGAAAGGTTTTTGCTATACATACCAGGGTAACCTTGGACTTGTTATGTAGCTCAGGCTAACCTTGAACTCAAGATTCTCCTCTCAGCTTCCAGAGTGCTGGGATTACTGGCATGCACCACCATGTCTTGCTCAATTATTTTTTAAATAAATTATGTGTCTAGGTGTTTTGTAAACTTTGTACATCATGTGCACACAATGTTCAGGTAGGCCAGAAGAGGGCATCAGATCCAGGGGACTGGAGTTACTGAGGGTTGTGATTGACCAAGCAGGTGCTGGCAATGAACACAGGCCCTTTGGAAGAACAAGTGCTCTTAACTGCTGAGCTACCTCTTCAGCCTCTCGTCAGTTATTATGTACATGTATATTTATGCATATAAACATCTTCACTGCATGTAAGCATGTGTGTTGTGTGCTCCTAGATGAGAAGAACTGCAGTTACAGATGGTTTGAGTTTCTGTGTGAGTGCCAGAAATTGAATTCAGGTCCTCTGCAAGAGCAAACAGTTTTCTTAATCACAGAAAAAACCCTCCAGTCCTACATACATATAGTTTTTCTTTTCTTTTATTCTTCTTTTTTTTTTTGAGTCATGAGTTTACATAGCCCAGAACAATGGATTCTCCTGCTTTCCAAATCTGGGATTATAGGTATGTCCTACTGCACAAATACTTAGATCATCAACTCTTTTGGTTTTATGGGACAGGGTTTCTTTGTGTAGGCTTGGCTGTCTTGGAGCTCACTCTGTAGCCCAGGATGGCCTCTAACGCATAGAGCTCTTCCTGCCTCTGGCTCCTGAGTGCTGGGATTAAAGGCATGTGCTCCCACCACTACCACCACCGGGCTTCATCAACTTTTTCTTCCTTCATTTCTTTTCCTTCCTTTTTCTCTTTAAAAACTTATTTTTATTTATATGAGTACTCTACCTGCACGTCCAACTTTATGTCAGACGAGGACATGGGATCACACTATAGACAGTTGTGAGCCAGTATGTGGTTACTGGGAACTGAACTCAGCACCTCTGGAAGAGTAAGCAGTGTTCTTAGATGCTGAGCCACCTCTTCAGACCCTCATCAACATTTTCTTATAGACTGATTTTTGTTTAAATTTTTCATGACTCAAACTAACTTGCACTATTACTAAACATAGACCATTTTTCATTTTAAGATTTCCTAGCTGTTATGTATTTTAGATAGGGTCTTACTATGTGACCCTGCCTGACCTGGAACTTGCAATCCCCCCAGTGTCTGATAAGAAAGTGCTGGAATTGCTGATACAAGGCACACTCCTGACCTCTCTTTTATTGAGGAAGGGAAAAGGGTCTTCCTAGTAAAAAGTAGTTGTTTTGTTTTGTTTTGTTTTGTTCTTTTTGGTGGTACTGGGAATTGAGCCCAGGTCTGAAGCCACATGCTAAGAAAGTACTTTACCACAGGGCCATGTTTGTAGCCCATGTCAAATGCCATAGAAATTGTTAACGGTGAAAACAACTTTGTGTGGATTACTTGAATAGCTATTTTTGTAAAACTGTGGGTTTTACTTATACATTGCTTTTAAAAAAACAATAAAACTGGGTGCTAGTGGCTCACACCTTTAATCCCAGCAAATCCCAGCACTCCTGAGCCAGAGGCAGGCAGATGTCTGTGAGTTCAAGGCCAGCCTGGTCTACAGAGTGAGTTCCACTGACAGCCAGAGCTAGACAGAGAAACCCTGTCTCAGACAAACCAGAATTTAAACCACACTGCAAAATCACTCAAATCAGACAATTTAATACCTTATATAGATGTTGGATATTTTTCTGAATAAATACTTTATCATGGATAGGTCTTGTATCCTTTATATTTTTAGAACTTGAAAACATACCAAGTTGCATATTAAGAAGGCAATCAAAAACATTTCCTCCTCTGTTCAAGTCTGCATTATTTCAAGGCTATCCATCACACACACAAACACACACACACACACACACATCGTAAGAACAGCATCAAACATTAGTCTTTAAGCTTTAAATAACTAAAGACAATGCATTCCTTAAAGCAGGAGAGCATACCATGAAGTTACAGCAGTTTTAGGTATAAAATATGGGGGGAATGAAATGTACTTCTGTGACAGGGATATATCTCAGTGTTTTGTTCAGCTTGTGCTCAATCCTCAGCACCACAAATAACAAACCAAATTTCCTTGTGCATGACATTATCAACACATATATTATCCTTAAAGGTGTGTTTCAGGCCCATAGATCTTCTGTACCAAGTAGTCTAAAGGCCTGTTCAATAACCTAAACACTTTCGTCTCTATTTATGCCCCTATAACTGCTCCCTTTTTTGTACTCCCTTGTTTGCCATTGTGCCTTAAGGGAAAGTTGTCACCGAGTATCAAGAGTTAATATGCATGAAGAACTTAAGAGCAGTTGACCTATATAAACACTCAATAAATATTCAGAACAACTTGTAAAGGAGAGTCTGCCATTATCTCCATTAAAAAAGTGAAAAGTTCTATTTTATATTCTATGTATATTTTGTTTGTATAGGCATAACCACACATGCACGAGAGTGCCTATGGAGGTCACAAAAGGGGCACCAGATCCCCTTGAGCTGGAGTCACAGGCGGTTGTGACCTGCCCAATGTGGGTACTGGGAACTGAATTTGGGTCCTGTGGTAGAATAGGAACGACTCTAAACCACTGAGCAATCTCCCAGTATTTCCACTCTTTTTCTTTCTTTTTTTGGAAGACAGGTTTTTCTGTGTAGCTCTGGTTGTCTTGGAATTTGTCTATAGACCAGGCTGGCCTCAAACCCAGAGATTAGACTGCCTCCGTTTAATTAAATACGTGCACCACCGTTCAACCTATCCCCATTCTTATACACAAGGGATTCAAAGTACAAAAAGGTGAGGTCATACCCCAGGTCATACAAATAACAGACTGTTTCCTGTCAATCTTTATCAAACTTCCCCACCTACAATCCAGACAACTGCTGATCTAGACCTGACATGTTCTCCAAGGTATGTATATCTAGGTATCACTACATCAAAACTAAGATGTTGTTTGTTCTTCTCATGCTCATCCTTTCATGCATACATTGCTACCTAGAGACTGGCTGCAGGGACAGTCTGAATGCAGCAGCAGAATAGATTCTAACTGTCTTTCATTAGTCAGATATTAAAGGGATCTGACGTTAAAAGGGGAGACCATGTTTTGCTGCCCAATGAAATTGTTTTGCATTGGAAATATTTTAACTTTATTACATTTATTATTGTGTGTGTGTGTGTGTGTGAGAGAGAGAGAGAGAGAGAGAGAGAGAGACAGAAAGAGAGCGAGCAGCTGGTGGTCAGTAGCTGCTGATGCAGCAGGTTCTCTTCTACCATGTGGGTCTGGGGATTGAAAGCAGGTGTTTGGGTTTGTTGATAAGTGCCTTTACCTGCTGAGTCATCTTGCTTACCCAAATTTTTTTTTTTACATTAAAAGCATTGTAGGTGGTGGTGTCACGCACCTTTAATCTGAGCACTTTGGAAGCAGAGAAAGGTATATCCCAAAGTTCGATGCTAACCTGGTCTACAGAGTGAATGCCAGGAAAACTAGGGCTGCATCGAGAAATCTTGTCTCCAAAACAAACCAAAACAAACAAAGAAGCAAATAAATAAATAAAACCATTTTAGTTTTGAAACCTTATAATAAGATTGTTATTTTAAATTGAGTTTATATTGACATTTTCTTAGTTTAATTGCTAATATAATTAATACTGCCAGACTTAGACAGTAAAACCAAAGCTCTCTGAAGGAATTACTAACCTTTGGAGAGTGAGCGACTCAAGTGTGGAACTAGAGAAGACCCACTTTCACCATCTGATTCTACAGTTTCTGAGAACTAGGTACAGAACATGGCAGCATGCAGCTGAGATCCATAGTTGGAGGCACTTACGCTTGATGGGTATAAAGGTCTGGTTCGTCGAGGTCCTGAGATCTTAATTCCTGTGTGGAGAGGCAGCCAGCACCACCAGTGGAAATGGAACTGCGCTTCATGCTCAGAACCTAATTCATGATTTCAATATCAGAAAAATGTTCCAGATGCAAGTGGATCATTAAGCAATAATTGTCACTTTTATTCTGAAGTAGAAGAGTAACTAAGTTTATTCCTTTACGATAGTATTTTCCCTGTGTGCTGTATTTGTTTGTCATGTATACTTAACTCCTCACTAAAGATAACACCTATGCAACTTCAAGTATTCAATACACTCGAGCAAGACAATGCAAAAACGAACATATATGATTCCTGCATCACACGGCAATCCATGATCGCAAAATTTCAATGTGTTATCCCGAATACATCACTGGTATCTCTTATGTCTATTTCAATGGTAACTCACAGACTGCTTGACAAGAAATCTCAGGCTCCTTAACTCTCCTCAAAATGTTTCCTTTGGCTTCAAAATCAGGATTCATTCTCTTTTCCTAATATCTACTTTTCTTGCTTTATGTTTAACCCCATAGTTTAATACCCACTATTGTCTTTCTGGTTCTAATCTCCCTTTCAGTAAAGACAAGCAATCCGTTCCATAACATAATGTAGAGGCTGCTTCCATTCTCAAAATATTTTAGTATCATAAGCATACCTATGTCAGACCCTGTCTTCGTCTCTGCAGCACTAGACGCTAGCCACTCAGCTTTTTCTGGTCCTGCCCTGGCTTCTTTCTAGGATAAGACAGAACTCACTGTTGATAAAATTTATATATATATATATATATATGTAGTGAAGAGAAGTCACGCTATGCAATAAGGCTTATATAGGAGGCTTATTGGAAGATGAGAGAGAAGGGACAGAGGAGGCAGAGAGGGGAGCAGACTAGTCCCATGGGGTAAAGAGTGCGGGAGAGAGAGGGAGGTAGACACAGGAGAAGGGAGAGGTTAGGGGTAGGTCCACCTGTTACAAGGAACCATAGCAAATGTGCCCAGAAGTGGCTACAGGTGAAGTGCTCTTAGTGGCTACAGGTGAGGAGGTTTCCTGTCAGGACCCTAAGGACAGGCAGGCCAATGCAGATTCCCAAATACTAACACCAAATAATAACACCCACTTTATTGTTTGTTTGAGCTGGGGACTTTAGCACAATAGGCTGTGCACTGAGTCACATCACTCCTTGTTCGACTGCTTACATTCCACTTAGGTCTTATTCTCAAGCCTTCAGTTTCCCAGACTTTTTCTTCTTACATGGCTTTTCAGATGCTGCATTACCACAGGAACGCAGTGTTTTAACCTGTCCCTCCCAGGCAGTCCTCCCCTTCTCCCCCTCCCTGCGGAACACCTTGGTCAGCAATCAGCATCCTCTTTTCCCTCTCCAGGCGCTGCCCACACAAACTTACTGATCCCTGAACCCAGAACCTGGCAGATGCCGCCCCAGGTCTCTGATGCCACAGAGTTTCTTAGCAGGAACAGAGTTAACCCCATGCCAGCACTTACCTTTCTCTCTGGTTCTTGACCCCCAGCGCCCACTTCCAGTAAAATGCACAACTGCTTAGGAAGACACCCACCAATGCCAACCAGGAGCCATTTGGATTTTAAAGTCTCCGCCTGCGTGACGTCAGAAAGCCTCTTGCGAGTACTCTTAAGCAAGAAGGCTATGCCAGTTCCCAGACAGTGGTGGGAAGTCCTAGGGCAAAAGCTTAGATTTCTAAATCTTGCAGCTGTTGTGCCTCTGGCTAGAATTGTAGTTTTGTCCCTAGCAGCCCTTTTGAGTTTCAGTCCTTCCTAGCCATCAGTGTGTCTCCTCATCTGTATTTGAGACAATCAAGTACTTTTGCAGCAGTGCCCAGTTGTTTTCCATAGTATCTTTTATTGTTGTTTTGTTTTGTAAAATATCCCTGGGCCTGGTGAAATGGCTCCATGGGTAAGAGCACTGCCTGCTCTTCCAAAGAAATGTGTTAAATCCCCAGGACCCATAACTATAACTCTAATTTCAGGAGGTCTGATGCCCTCTTCTGGCCTTGGTGGGCACGAGACACACGTGTGGTATACAGACATACATGTAGGCAAAACACTTTATACATAAAATAAAAATAATAAAGATCTTTTTTAAAAAAATAAAGGCAAATAAAAAGTATTCTTGTACAGTTTTATCAGGACCTAAGTTCTCAAAATTCATTTCAACACTCATCTTAGTTTCAAGATGCCTTAAGAAGTACAAAATTTGCTGGTCAGTGGTGGTACATTCCTTTACTCCCAGTACTCAAGAGGCAGAGGCAGGGGGATCTCTGTGAGTTTGAGAAGAGTCTACAGAAGAAATACAAAATCACTTTAGCTAAGACATTTGAATTGGAAGTATTATCTCTGTTTGACCAAGATCTCCCATATTTTGTCATTACAAGGTCAATTAGCAAGACTATTGTAATAGCTATTGCTTATGCATTAACTACTCCTGGATTCTTTTTATAGAATACTGAAGTGAGAAAGGATTAATGTTCTACGGGTGTTTAAATAAAGCAAGTTTTCACACACTAGTCCTTCTAAAATCATTCCTCATCAAAGAACTCATTGAAACATTTTTTTTTGTACAAATTTTAAAAAGTTGAAGTCTACAGTCATCAGGCTGGTAGTCATAGACACACAAAAACCTGACAAGCTTGCTTTCTATGTCTACTTCTGAATGCCACTCAGGATCAAGTGAGATAATTGTATCAGGATTTTAGCTTAGTGATACATGGCGTTAATAAATTAAAATTCATGCTAAGGAATGTAGTGGGAAGAAATGATAATGTAATCAAGTTGAATTTAATTTGCTAGATATTTTATGATGACATTTTAAGTCATAAGCAACTGTAATATACTTTACTATTAGAAACTCTTTTAATTAATGCAGGCCACCTTATTCCCATGTGGTTATGCCGTGGCAGTATCTGTGAAAAATTCTTCAGAGCAGGTAATAGGGATATGTTACATCTCTTTTTATCTTCTTTTTTTTTTCTGAGACAAGCTTGTCTATTTAACAGTCTTGGCTGTGTCCCTTTTTTACCTTTTATGTTAATTCTTTAAAAACAACTACTTCTTTATTTTATTTATTGTATTATGTGTATTGGAATTTTCCTTTGGGCCACCAAGAAACTCCCAAATAATTTATTATGAATGCTTCTTATTAATTATAAGTGCTTAGTCTTAGCTTAGGCTCGTCCTGCTAGCTTTTTGAACTTAATTTAACCTGTTTCTATTCATCTACATTTTTCCTTGGGGCTTTTTACCTTTCTTTTATTCTGTATGTCTTGGTTTCCTGCTTCCTCCATGTGTGTCTGATTGGCCACTGGTTTCTCCCTGGTATCTCTTTTTCTTTCCTCCTTTCTAATCCTAAATTCCTCCTGCTACTCAGTTTCCCTGCCTGCAAGTCCTGCCTATACCTCTTTCTTGCTATTGGCCATTTAGCTTTTTGTTAGACTAATCAGGTGCCTTAGGCAGACAAGGTAAAACAGCAACACATTTTTACATATAATTCAACAAATGCAACACGTCTTTACATAGTTATACAAATATTTTGTAACAATGAAACATCATTTCTCCTTTTACTTTTCTTCTTCAAACCCGCTCTTATATGCCTCCTTGTTCCCTTTCAAATTCATGGATTTTTCATTAATTTTGTTACATGCATATGTGTATGTAACCTGCCCAATCTGTATGTTACTTGTCTGTATGCTGTCAGGGTTATAATTAGGTTGAAGGGAGATAAATACACAGGGAGAAAGGAGAGCAAAATAATAGTATGGATATGTGAAAAAAATCACAAGGATTCATACTGTTAAGTACCTAAGAAACTATAACACACGCATACTTTAATTTAGTATAATGTTATTTGTATGTATGATTCAGGGCTCACCATTTGGTATTGGATAAGCATTTCGTGTACTCTTCCCACAGTAGGACTAAAACTGTTTCTCCACTCCCGGCATTTGTGAGTTCCCTATAGTTCTTTGTGTGGGGCTGGTTGGCCCCTTGTCCCTTATAGATTGCCTCTTGTCCTTATTCAGCTCATACTTAAGCAGCCATGTTAATAAGATTTTATTGGTGTAGATTCTGACATTCCTAGGAGATACAATGTCACAGCAAACTCCATGATGCTCTGGCTCTTATAATCTATGTGTCCCCTCCTTTACAATGTTTCGTGATACTTACGTGTAGTGATATTTCATTTGTATTTTAATAAAGAAAGTTTAGCTGAAGATCAGAGAGTAAGTGGTAGCACACACCTTTTATCTCAGTAGCCACACTAGTTTGCCATAGAAACTTGGCGGTGCACGCCTTTAATCCCAGTGGTGCACATCTTTAATCCCAACCTAAAGACTGGAATGCAAGACAGAAGGAGAAAGCTCTCAGACACAGTCTCATCACCCTGTTATTTGATTTCTCTGTTAGATTGCCTTCACATATGCATTTATTTCAGGAAGCATCGACTGTATCAATACCCATGCCACTGCACACTACTTCCGTGGCCTTAGTTTTAGCTGTTTCTCCCTGTATACACTCCCTCGTCCCTCTATTTCTCTCCTTGCACCTCCCCTCACCAGCCTGTACCTTTCTATTCTATTTCTTCTTTCCTGATGAGATGCTTCTCTCCTCCTTATTCTGTTGCTCTATGCTTAATCTCTGTGATTCTGTATATCCACATGTAAGCTAATACATGCCACATTTGGCTTTCTGTGTCTGGGTACCTCACTCAGGGTGATTTCTCCCCCTAGTTCTACCCATTTACTGTGAATTTAATTCTTTTTAATGGCTGAGTAATATTCATTTTTGTAAAGGTTCCAATTTTTAGTATCCATTCATATTCATGTCTTGAATATGTTATCCAATTTCTGGGCATTATTAATAGAGCAGCAATGGACATGTTTGAGTAAGCATCTCTGTGGTAGGATGAAGGTTCCTTTGGGTAAATGCCCAAGAGTGATAGAGCTGGATCACGAGGTAGATCAGTTCCCATCTGTCTAAGGTGCCCCCACACTCATTTCCATAGTGACTGTATGAGTCTGCACTCCCACCAGCAGTGGATGAGTGTCCCCCTTATTCTACGTCCTTGCCAGCAGGAACTGTCACTCGTATTATTGATCCTAGGGATTCTGACAGGTGTAAAATGGACTCTCAAAGCAGACTTGGTTTGCATTTCACTAATGACTGAGAATGTTGAACATTTAATTCTTTCTCAGCCACTTAAGATTCCCTATTGAGAATTCTCTGATTAGATCTATACCCCAGTTTTAATTGAGTCATTTGTTTTCTTGATATCTAGCCTTTTGAGTTCTTTATACATTTTGTTTGAATTTTTTTATATAATTTTGGATATTAGCCCTCTATTAGGTGTGTAGTTGATAAAAAATATTTTACCATTCTGTAAGCTGCCACTTGTCTGTATGCTGGGATCTTTTGCCATGTAGAAGGTTTTCATTTTCATGAGATCCCATTTATTAATTGTTGAAATTAGTGTCTGTGCTAATAGTGTTCTGCTCAGAAAGTCTTTTCCTATGTCATTGATTTCAGGGATCTTCCCTTCTTTTTCTTCTGTTAGGTTCAAGATATCTGGTTTTAGGTTGAAGTCTGTGTGGGAATTCCTTTCTACCAAATTTATTTTGGGAGGTGGAGTGTCTCAGCAATAGGGTGGCTTCTTTGTGCTGACATGATCTCTTATAAGGGAGAGGAATGGTCTTCCATGTATTTCTGGTTTCCTCATCAAAGATCAGGTGTCCGTAGGCAGTTGAATTACACCTGACTTCTCAACGGAAAACATGAAAGCCAGAATGTCTTGGATAGATGTGCTTGCAGACACTAAAAGACCATGGAGGCAAGCCCAGAGTACTATTCCCAGCAAAGCTTGCATTCAACATCAATGGAGAAAAAAGATATTCCAGGACAAAAACAGATTTAAACAATAGGTAGCCACAAACCCAGCCTTACACAAAGTACTAGAAGGCAAAGCACAAGCCTACAATTCCCATAATAACACAGACATCTGACAACTCTCCACCACCACAACTCAAAGAAGGGAAACACACAAACACTACCACCAAAAAAAATAAATAAAAATAACCAGAGTTGACATCCACTGGCCATTAATATCCCTCAATATCAAATGGACCTAAGAAACAAGCCAGTGTGGCTATACATAAGTTCTTTCCCCAATCTCAGGCAGTTTTTAGACAAGCAAGTGTCTCCATTCATTCCCTTTGAGGAACTCTCAGGCCCTGACACTAACACCTGACTGGTGCCTATTGTCAAGGCCAATGGTACACTCCTCAGCCCCTCCCTGACCTGACCTGACCTGAGAAGCCACACCCCAACCCAGTTCACAGGCTCCTCTTTATCTAACTAACTAACTAACTTACTATACAGCATAAAATGTGGAATCTCTTCTCAATGAAATGCTGTTCGCAGCCATTCGATGAATTTATTCTCAGATCAGATCAGATCCTGTCCAGCAGGGGTGTCTTCTTTCCATTTTTCTTCTTCTTTTGTTTGTTGCAGTCAGTCTAGATGTGCTGGTCTATGGTGTGTGTGTGTGTGTGTGTGTGTGTATGTGTCTGAGAGAGAGAGAGAGAGAGAGAGAGAGAGAAAGAGAGAGAGAGAGAAAGAGAGAGAAACGGAATTGCTATTTATTTGACGAGTTTTAATGATTTAATATTCAGCGATTTCCAGCCTTATTTACCAGCACATTTATTATTACCAGTGAGCACCTTCCTCTGAAAACATTGGAACCCCCCCCATCTGTACATGTCATATACGTGTGTGTGTGTGTGTGTGTGTGTGTGTGTGTGTGTCAAATTCCATTTCAGGAGCTGCTTTGCTGACACTCACCCAGCACCAGTGAGATGGAGGCCACAATTTTCTTAGCCAGTTATGTTTCAGGACAGTCAGGAGACAGAAAGAAAGAAGGAAGGAAGAAAAGAAGGAAGGAAGGAAGGAAGGAAATAAATGATGTACATTCCCAACGAAAAAAAAATTAAGTAAATTTTAAAAAGTAAAAAAATAATTAAGAAAGTAAGTAAATATATACATAAAAATAGACAAATAAGCAAACAAAGAATAAATAAATGAATAAAATATTATTATTTAATTGAAACTTTCAATAAGTAAATAAATGAGTCAGGCTGAGCAAATAAATAAACAGATGTATGAAAGAAGATAAGGAAGTGAAGGAATAAATGAACAAATAAGTAAGTAAGTAAGTAAATAACTAGGTGGGTCATTTTTTAAAGAAGTAAGTAAATGAGATGGGCTGAACAGATAGATAAGTAAGTAAGCAAGCAAAGAAATACACAAGAAGTCATTGCTCGATCAATCAATCAATAAGCAAGCAAGCAAGCAATAATGAAAAAAATGAGACACATCCATTAATACATAAAAGACAAAACATGGAAATAAACATGTAAACTGGTCAACCCACCCACGTTCACTCTGACTCTAAGATTATAAGATACACATTGTGAGACATTGACCCCTCCCATGTGTCACATTCTGAGTCAGTGACCCCTCCCATGTGTCACATTCTGAGTCAGTGACCCCCTCCCATGTGTCACATTCTGAGGCAGTGCTGCCCCCTCACGTGTGTCACATTCTGAGGCAGTGGCACCCACAAAGGGGAAGAGTAAGTCCAAAGGAATCTCAAACCTGGAGCCAGGATTGGGGTGTTTTTGAGCAAAGAGGAGATGACTTTTGAGTGACAGGTAAGGGCCTCGTACTGTTGCTGACCTAGTCATTTTCCTGTGATCAGAAGACACCTCTGGGCTCTGGAATCAGGTTGATCTACTCTGGACTGATGGCAGCAATTACAGAGCTTCAGAGGACAATGGAAGAACAAGCTTGCTGGCTGCAGCTCAGAGAGGGTGCCATAAATGGATCTGGAATTTAAGCTTGAAGGATGATTCTTTAAGGTTCCAACTTAAAAATATAAAACCATGAATGCATGAGTGGATGGTGTTGGGCTCAATACCACATTCAAATACTTAAAGCATAATAGGCACACACAGTGTCAAGTTGGGAGCATAGGCCCCAGTCCCTCACATCTGTCCCAGCCCCAAGGCCTGGTCTGGACTCCAAATCCCGGCAGGCCAGGTCCTGACCCCATCCCCAGGGTACTTAAGTGATCTCCAGAAAGAGGAACATTTGGTCTCCCTTTCTTCCTCTCAGGGGCTGTATTTCTGCAGCTTCCAGGTTCCCACTTGGGGCCATCTGAGAGCGCAGATCTGCTATTAAACCTGGATATTTCTCTTTTTTCTTTTCTTTTTTTTTTCTTTTTTGGATTTTCCGAGACTGGGTTTCTCCATAGCTTTTGGTTCCTGTCCTGGACCTAGCTCTTGTAGACCAGGCGGACCTCGAACTCACAGAGATCCGCTGCCTCTGCCTCTCGAGTGCTGGGATTAAATGCGTGCGCCACCACCATCTGGCTAAACCTGGTATTTCTTAATTTGGCTTGTTTTGATTTAACTTGATGGGGAATTTTTGCATCGCCAGAGAGCTTGCTTTACACAGTTCAAAGCCAGGTCCACTTTTGCTCCTGTAAGCCTCTTACCAAAATCTTTTTAAATTGAGCCTGCTTTGTTCATTTGTATCAGACAGACTCAATTTAAAAAGATGTTTGTATATATATATATATATATATATATATATATATATATATATGTGCCCATGGTTTTTGGTCTCTGCACTTTCACCCCTCCCTTCCCTTAGTAGCCAGTCTCTCAAAGAACCATGCTACCAGAGGCACTGGCCCCTCCCCCACTCCCTCAAGCCCACACTTCCCAACCCCCTCCTATGGAGCTACATTCTTTCCCCTTGCTTTCCCAATTTGGAGATTCAACTTCCACCTTTCCCTTCCCCTACCACCTCACTGCTCCATGCTGAACTCCCTCTTTACACTAGGCTAGCCCCTCCCATGCTCCCTTTTCTCTTCCAAATCTCCCTCAGGTAGAAAAGCAGCTAGGTTTCTTTTCTACTAATCATTCTGTTTCCTCAGTCGGTACCAGATATTAGGAAAGAGTTAAAAAAAGTTGAGGATGGTCCCCAAACTTCTATATGGGAATTGGAGAATATGGCCTTTAAAGTTTTTAATGCCCGAGAGGAATCAGCTGCGTCTTCCCGACAGACAAAGCTACAACAATCTACAGGCCCAGGACTTAGCAGCTGCCCTAAGGTCACAGGAAGGGGGACAAGGGAAGCCAACCACAGGGCTCTATCAAAGGTGGTCTAAATGGTCAATTGGCACGATATTGCACTACAGCTGCTCTGAGGTTGTGCCCTATCTGCCAGCAACCCAGACACTGGAAATCACAATGCCCCTGTGCGGGCTTGTCCTCTAGGCCATGCCATGGAGGTCTGGCCTCATCACCATTGGCAAGTGAAACTCTGCCAGCCTTCAAATGTCTCAGCCTGGCAGAGGATTGACGCTGCCCAGACTTGGTATATCCCGTAACCCTCTCCTAGCCTAGGGTCATGCTACAAGTGGTGGGTAATTCCATTATTTTTATTTTCACTTGGGCCTTTAGTTTCCCTCACCAATTTCAGCTATGGGGGTAGACAGGACCTGTTCCTCCCCACTTAAAACTCTGCCACTGCCCTACATTCTTGTAGGACAATTATATCCTTAGCCACTTCCCCAAAGCTTTGTTCCACTTCTTGGAGTCCCTTTTAACCCCGCCCATCTCCAAGATTCTATTTTACAGCTTCATTCCTCCTGCCAGACGTGTGCCCAGGCCAACCCACAAGGAGTTCTCCACATACACCAGCTGCGTGGACACCAACCGGGCAAAGATTGGCAGGTTAATTTCACTTAAATGCCTACTCATGAAAAAACTTCGTTATCTCTTAATACTTGTGGACACTTTTACAAGGTGGATAAAAGCATTTCCAGTCTCCAGGGAAACAGCAGATGTGGTGGAGCTCAACATCTCCTGGACAATGGGACTCATCAAACAACAACTGAGCAAGCTTTCCATTGAACTCAGGTTATCTTGGCCCTTGCCTCAGGGCCAACCGGCATTCCCCTATGGGCCTTAGCCCCTTTGGGCTGCTTTATGGCAGGCCCTTTCTCCTTAACCATCACCTTCCAGTTCAAGCTCCTCCACTGGTAGGGCTCCCTTTTAAGGTCCCTTCTCCATTCACACGCTGACAGTTGTCTTCCTGCCACCACACCAGTGGACCTTAATGCCCCTAAACCTGCCCTGCTCTCCCCAGGGCACAGAGTACCCCTCAAACAGTTAACTCCTAGGTCTCTTGAACCTCGATGGACAGGACCTCACATGGTAATCCTCACCACACCCTCAGCTGCCAAGCTCTTGGGACACCCATGCTGGTACCATCTCTCCAGGCTCAAGCGGGCACCTACTCAAGACACTTGGTCTGTCCAGCAGACAAGACCCTCCACCCTCCATTTTTCCAGGATGCCACAATGAAGGGCCTACCTGTTCCTCATCCTGGCACACTCATCTTTAGCAATAACAAGTTTTTTTTTTCCCTAGACACCTGCCTTCTCCTCTCCCCCAAGGAACAGATGCCTGCCTTCTCCGGGATGACACTTCATGGGATGCCTTTCCAGCCACACCTCTTGCTAAACATGGACACCTGGCTCTCCCCTTCCCCACACTGCCCCATGCCTGCAGGAAGTAGCCAGATTTGAGTCTATGCCCTTTTTTCCCCAAAGAGCCCTATGGAAGGTAAGTGCCACTTGGCCACAGACCTGGAGTCCTGCCCAGGGGACTTACAGCCTACCTGGATTGTACTCTGCCTCATTATTTTCTTTTTTTAGGATCCTTGACAGCCTTGTAGGAGCCAGAAAAGACTTTTAAAGGCCTGTAAGAGAACCAAGCTCATGGATATCATGGCACAAGTGAGAAATGAGAGGTGGAGGGAACTCTGGCAGTTGACAGTCTTTCCTTCTGGGTGTCACTGATGTAAAATGTTGGGTTTTGACAATTTGGCAAGACATGTTCTTATGAGCAGTATTCTTTCCCATATGTCAATTATGTGTCCACAGAGTTTAGAGAGAAAGGAACTCGCCCACACTGAGATTTGGGCTTTGGAAAGATAATCTGACAGTGTGTTTTGTTTTGTCTTGACTCACTTTCTTCCTTACTCCCTTTCTCTGTCCTTAACAAACCTTCATTGGCTGTGTGTGTGTGTATGTGAGTGTGTGTGTCTGAGAGAGAGAGAGAGAGAGAGAGAGAGAGAGAGAGATATGGGGGAATATTTCTGGGGATGGATCCCAATGCCTGTGTTTGCTCTCTAACAGATACACACCATTTAGCTTCACTTCCAAACTCTCACACACAGGAATCATGTATTTTTTCCAACCAGCAAGGATTTCAGACTGGCCAACCATGGTATGCACAAATGGAGACTGGTGACGGTTCTTGTGGGAGTGATGACCCATATCAGGGGGCTTGGAAAATGCACTTGTTGTCTGGTCAGAGACACCATTGCGCTACCACATACCACTGACAGGCCAAGCCACTAAGGATACCTTCCTGGAACTCATGAGTGCACGTTGTGGAAGCTACCCTGGCACTAAGCCTCTCCACATGCTGCAATGGAGATGGCTTGGAAGGAAACTAAGGCCATGCTCCTATTCCTACATCAGATGTCTCTGAGGTGAAAAATAGGGACCTGGAAGGGCTTTTCAAACAGCAGAGCTCAGAGCCTGCTGACTTTTCACAGGCATCGGCCTGAAGAAGGAAAGCAAGCCACAGCCAGGTCCTCTCTCCTGATCTCTCCAGCCTTGGAGTGTGTGAGCTCTTTGAATCTCCCTCATGATGCCCCTTTCCTTGCTGGTACAGATGTCTTAGGCAGTGCCTACCTTGCCTAGTCTGATTCCTTCCCACATGTTTCATCCACACTTCCCTAGACTCCCATCGGGTTACACACCACAGATGTTTTGGCCTAGCTATTCATGGAGGCTTGCTGACATCATGGCATGACTGATGGCTGACTATGAACACCTGCCTATGGCTTCTGGCACATTCAGCGGGTAGACACATTACAAGTGTTACAGCTCCAGAGGGAAAGGTGCACTGACTTGTTGGGAAGTCAGGCTATACCTGCAAGTATTACAGATCTGAGGGAAAAGTATCCTGACTTGTCAGGGAGTCAGGCTGTACCTATAGCAGTGAAGGGAGGTGTCCTTGACACCTACAGCTGTGAGAAAAAAGGAATCCTACTTGACGGGTAGTCAGGCTATACCTAAATCTGGGGTATGGTGAGGGATGGTCTCCCCATCAGATGTAGCAAATCCTACAGCTCTCTTAGAGTGCACTGGTACAGCTGAGCTCTGCTCCAACCTTCCAAGAGAGCTTCCCAGCTGAGGTATATAGCAGAAATTCTAATTATTCTTAATAAATAAAATCCAGAGTCATATATTAAGGGATGAAAGCTAAAGGATCAGAACATTGCTGCCAGTCACTAAAGAGATGTTTTACCTCTACCAATGTTCAAACCAAAGGGGCAATCTTGTCCTCAGACTGTCTCCTCAGACTGCCTTGAGATCCTGTCTCTTCCCATCTTATATTCCTCTCTCCTCCCAGCTGTATCGCTCCTGTCTCCACCTCCCTGTGCTGGGATTAAAGGCGTGTGATCATAAGTGCTGGGATCACCTTTGTGTGTGGTCTGTTTCTCGTTTAGATAGATTCAATTTTGTGTATCCCTGAGTGGCCTTGAACTCACAGAAATCCATCTGCCACTGTCTCCTGAGTTCTGGGATTAAAGGTTAGTGCCACCACTGCCTGACCTCTAGGGGCTTAGCTCTGCACTCTGATCTTCAGGCAAGCTTTGGTTAAAACACAAACTAAGTATCACTACAGAAGTATCCATTTCTTCTGCTCTGCTCCCCTAAGGGAACATCTCAGCAGAGGTATCCATTTCCTCTCAGCTCTGGCCCAAGATATTACTTCTGCTTCCCTGAAAATAAGAGACACCTGCAGGAATGCAGCAGTCTCCTCCGAATCCAGTGAAAAGTTGTTACTCACCTGGCCTGAGAACTGTTTCTGCTCAGCTTCTGGTTACTATAGAACAGGGTCACTATGAGCTGATAGACAGGCAGTGCTGGCTGAGCATTGGGAGGGAAACAAGCCTTCCCCACACAGCAGCATCATGCTATCCCTCTACAGCTGTCAGCACCAAGCCTTCCAGAGAGGCTGGGTTTACTTTCTCAGGGTCACACAGCACTAGGTGTGTCAGACCAGGGCCCACACACTCACCTTAGGGTCATTCTGACTGCCTCCTTCCTTCCTCCAGTACTGTCTCTGTGTTTTCTTTTGGGTAGAAGGGACTCAGGGGACAGATAAAGCATACATATGCAGAGTGGAGGTGGTATTGGGGCTGTTTTCTGCAGGTGTCCAACCCTTTTCAGAGGACCCAAGTGACTTGCTGGTGTAGCCCCTATAGATGGGAAAGCTGTGGATACACAACCTTGTTTTCAGCTCTTGTAGGCCACTCAAGAAGATCCTTCTTCCTGCTGCCTGTTTGGGTGGTTGCAACTTGAGCCTGATCAGGAGCCAGCCTGTGGCAGAGCAAGACAGGTCTGGTTCCTCTCCCAGGAGCAATGACAGAGGAAGGGTCTGACTCAGGTCTTGGTTCCAGACTGTGGTTGAGCGGGGCTAGCTGGGGCCCTGGAGAGAGATGACAAGCAAAACCCTAGAAGCTACAGTCTGCAGTGTAAAGTCCTGATTTGCATCAAAAGCCACCAAACAGGAGGAGGCAGGAGGGGAAAGTCCAGCCCCTGGGATGCATCTCTGGCACTGGCTGAAGGACTCTGGCTCAGCTTCTTCCCCAGAAGTCCATGTGTCTGGAGAATGGAAACCTGAGCTGCTTTTGGTTCTCAAAACCAGTGGAGCAAAGCATGGTGGGTCTCACCTGTAACTCCAACACTTAAAAGGCTGAGGCAGGAGGACTGCTATGAATTCAAGGACAGCCTGGACTACAAGATGAAGAGTGTATGAAAGCACACAAAAGCTGCTGGGCACACACCTGTCATCCCAGTGCTCAGAAGGCTGAGGCAGAAGCCGAAGGACAGTGTTTCAGGTCAGCATTTCCAGCTCAGACTAAACTATTTAGCATAAATTTGTTAAAACCAAATCAAACTAACTAATGTGCTTCCTCTCTCCTCCCACAGCAACAGTACATGAAACTGCTTCAGCAACAGGGCACACTTAGAGAATACTGAGCCTTGTTACACCTGAGGAAAGTTTCCTTGACAAAGTGAGTTCAGAACGCAGGGCCAGTCTCTTGCTCATGTTTTTCCCCATGGCCAAAAATGGTGCTAATGGCTATGGGTAGGTCACCACATGGTTCCCGCCACAATGGGGAAAATCTCTGAGAAAGACTGGCGGGTGTAGTCTAAGTCAACTGTCTGCTTTGGACGGTTCCATCTGGTCAGGATTCCAGGTCCGGGAAACTTGACCAGGATAGCATTGCTGAATCCTCTAGGAAAGTGGGACAGAGCAAAGCAGGTAAGCTAACCCTCCCTGTAACAGCTATTACACTCCCAATAAAACAGTAACCAGGGATTTCCCAGGCAACTCCCATGTGGTGGACAGAAGCCAAGTTTGCAAACTGGGGAGTGAAAATGTGGGAAGGTAGAGTAAAGCATTAGCAACAAAATGCAGGGTGTTTTAACCTCAAGGATCAAAGGTAACAGGAAGGTAGTAATGCCAGCAAACAGTGCCACTAATGGACCCAGCTGAGATGGCTCAGAATGTTGAGGATGGGCAATATTGAAAGAGATATAAGAGGCAGGTTAGGACCTGGGTGAACATGGTGCAGAGGGCACAGGGTCTGCAGCAGTTGCCCCTACCAGGGGGAGGGACTAGGTACTTGGCAGTGGCAAGAAGGGGTGGAGTCCTCTTTCTTGCTTTACACATTCACAAATCTGTTTAAACACATCTCCATCCTGTCTCACAGCAAGCCCCAGGAACACAGTTGAGTCTTCCAACCATGGTGCCACCACACTGGACCAGGACAGCTACAGCGACACATGCACTATGCACACATGCACACAAACACACAGTGGCTGGAATTCCATCAGCTACACTATAATTTCAACCTCTGTAAGCATCAGACACCTTGACCAATGACCAAAATGACCAGCCTCAGCCACACTGACCACCTCACCCAAATGTCAGGATACACAGGAGGCAGAGGCAGTCCACATAGGGAGGAATGCCAAGACATACACAGAGCAGCACTGTTCACTCTGGAAGGTTTCTTTCCACTATGGTGCTCCACAGTAGGCAGCTCTCTCTGGTCCCCATCAGCAGTTCAGCCTTCAGTCCAGTACCAGGGCAGAAAGGGCATTCAGGTCTTTCATGTATGGATGAGCTACCAGGGTCTGGTTGATCTTCAGCTTTTGCTCAGAGTCAGGGAAGATCTTCAGCAGTGCTTCCCTCGGGTCACTGGTATCTGTGGAAGATCTCTGTGCTGACATGAGAGAGTTCTGCTGTATTCTGGGAACAGTAGCCAGGGGTGTAAAGTGTGGCTGCTGAGGAAGCCAAGAGCCTGAAGAGGCTCCCTGGCTCCGGGATGGAGGCCAGTGGCTGGTGTTGGTTACTTGGGTTGTGGGGCTCAAGAATGAGCCCACATTTGGCAGGGCATTGAGTAGCAGTGCATGTGTCTATAGATGAAGTGACCATGGTGAGAACGGCAGGGAGAAACCCTGTAAAGCACATATGGCTGACACTGAGGGTCTGGATGCTAGGTAGTTCCATGTTTTCTGAAGGCCAGAGAGCCAAGGGGATGTAAAATCGGCCCCCATAGAGTGGCCTATAGGGCACCTGGTCCATTTCCAGACCAATGAGGGAACAAGAGCTCCTGGGATGGACAGTCCCTCCCAAGCCTACTGTCTGAGGGTGGGCCATGGTGGTTGGTTCTGCAATGCTCCTGCTTTTCTGGGGGGGGGGTGTTCTAGGCAGTATCAGCTGACTGGGAAAAGTTGCCTCTGGGCAAGAAGGCAACTCCAAGAGGCTCCTGGAATCCCTATCTCCAGTGAGGTCTGGATGGGGCGTGTGTACTCTCAATGCATATGCATCCAGGGGACACCTGTCCTGCTTAGAAACTTTTGCCGATTTTAGCTGCAGGTAAGAACTGGGGCTAATAGTGACATCAACATCAGAAGCTTGACAACCTGCAAATGCTACATTAACATTAGCGGCATCCACTCAAGAAAGAGTGATGACTAGTGGTCACCAAGCATTTGAAGATGACATTAGGTGAGAGGAAAAATGACCAGCAGGCCTGATCCTGCCACCAGGCTACTGAAGGAATGGAACAGGTAGCAAAGAATTCACCTCTAGTATGACCTGGGCCTTGGCTCATCATAGGACACACACACAGCCTCAAACACAGGCCTTGAGGCCTAAAATGCTACGAGGATTTCCAACATAAGATGTGGGATTGAGGAGGTGAAATGGACTAGTTTATAGCAAGCTGCCATTTCCTTGGCTCGAGTCAATGCCTCACCAGTGTGATAAAACCCAAAGGCTATACCTAGGTCTGAGTGGGCCTGAGGAAGCAAGTGCCATAGGAGTGCGAGCTGGGAGCTAATCTAGTCCCAGGACACTGGCAGAGCAGGATTGAGCCAGCGACCTGATCCTGAGCAGCCTAGAAACAGTGAACCCTACCAGAACAGGTACAGGGAGTAACTGCTGAGGATCCACACATGAATCTGGGACCTTCAAGGAAGTAGACCTAAGTCAGGACCCCTGTGAGTCTGGGTGTGAATCTAGAACTTCTGAGGAACTAGGCCTGAGCCAGGACCTCTGCCAGTCTGGGAAGAAATCTGGAATCTCTGAGGCAATAGACAGGAATCAGAGATCTCTGCAGGGCCAGGCATGAGTCTGGGACCTCAGAGGGAGTAAGCCTGAGCCAGGACCTCTGTGGGTCCCAGCATTGGCCTGGACATCAAAGGGAATAGGCAGAAATCAGAGATCTCTGCAGATCCGAGCTTGAGTCTGGGACCTCTAAGGGAGTCAGCCTGAGCCAGATCCTCTGAAGTTCTGAGTGCACCTGAGTCTGGGAACTCTGAGGCAGTAGACTGGAGCCAGAGACCTTTGCAGGACCAACTCCAAGCCAGAGACCTCTGCAGGAGTGCATCCAGAACAGGATTTACAGAAACAGGTCAAAGATGGTAATTTAAGACATAGTAGGCTTGAGAAAGCAAACTCCAAAGGAGCAGAGCAAAGCCCATGAGTGCTGAACTATCTCCAGGAACATGAAGTAACCAATGGGGTAACTAGAACTGTGACACTGACTGTACTATGAAGAACAACCATCTGAGATTTAGATGCACTGACACATAGAAGATTAATCAACAGAATCTCACACAGACCCAACCACATATTAGAGGAAAAGATGAGTAGAAAAGGCAAGAACTCACGCAACATCACAAAGAACAACACAACACCAGTAAAACCTAAAGACCTTACAACACCAAGACTTGAACAACCAAATATAGATAAAGCAGAAGAAAATGATCTAAAAGTAACTTCAAAAGAATGTTTGAAACTCTTAAAGAAATGAGAAATTCCCTCAAAGAAATGGAGGAAAAGACAAACAAAAAAATCAGCAAATCCCTTAAAGAAAACAAAGAAAAAGCAATCAAACATATGAAAGAAACCACTCAAGACATGAAAACTGAAATAGAGAAAATAAGGAAAACACAAGCCAAGGGAATTATAGAAACAGAAATCATGAGAAAATGAGCAGGAACCACAAATGCAAGCATGAACAGCAGAATACAAAAGATTGAAGACAGACTCTCAAGCGCTAAAGATACAATGGAGAAAATAGACTCATCATTTAAAGAAAATATTAAATCTAACAAAAGCTTAACCCAAAATATCCAGGAAATATGGGACACCATGAAAAGGCCAAATCTAAGAATAGTAGGTATAGAAGAAGGTGAAGAAGTTCAACTAAGAGGCACAGAAAATATATTTAACAAAATCATAGAAGAAGACTTTCCCAACCTAAAGAAAGATATGCCTATGAAGATACAAGAAGTTTACAGAACACCAAATAGACTGGATCCAAAAAAACATTCCCTCGCCACATAATAATCAAAACACTAAACATTCAGAGTAAAGAAAGAATATTAAGAGCTGCAAAGAAGAAAGGCCAAGTAACATATAAAGGTAGACTTATCAGAATTACACCTGCTTTCTCATTGAAGACAATGCAAGACAGAAGGGCTTGGTCAAGCATTAAGAGACCACGGATGCCAGCACAGACTAATATACCCAGCAAAACTTTCAATCACCATAGAAGAACAACACAAGATATTTCATGACAAAACCAGATTTAACCAATAATAGCCACAAACCCAGCCCTACACAAAATACTAGAAGGGAAACTCCAACCCAAGGAAGTGGGCTACATCAATTTATAAAAACAGACAATTGATGGTCTCATAGCAGCAAACCCCAAAGAAGGGAAAAATGCACAAATTAATACTGCCAAAAATGAATACTAAATTAACAGGAGATAGCCATTACTGCTCATTAATATCCCTAAATATAAATGGACTCAACTCACCTATTAAAAGGCTCAGGCTAACAGATTGGGTATGAAAACAGAATCCTTCCTTCTTCTGCATACAAGACACATCTCAACTTCAAAAACAGACATTATCACAGAGTAAAGGGCTGAGAAAAATATTCCAATCAAATGGACCTAAGAAACAAGCTGGTATAGCTATCCTAATAGCTAACAAAATAGACTTCAAGCTAAAATCAATCAAAAGAAACAAAGAAGGACAGTCCATATTAGTCACAGGAAAGATTCATCAAGAGGAAATCTCAATACTGAACCTCTATGCCTCAAATACAAGGGCACCCTTATATGTAAAAGAAACACTTCTAAAGGTTAAATCAGACATTAAACCCCACACACTAATAGTGGGAGACTTCAACACTCCCTTCTCACAACTGGACGGGTCAGTTAGACAAAAAATGAACAGAGAAATAAGAAAACTAGCATGTTATGACTCAAATGACTTAACAGACATATTTGAAATATTCCATCCAAACAGAAAAGAATATATTTTCTTCTCAGCATCTCATGGAACCTTCTCAAAAATTAAAAACAGCTCTCTGTGCTTGGCTTAGGTACAGGCGACATGGCAAAATGCACCAAGAGGTCCGGATTGTCAGGAAATGTGGGACCTGCTATGGTGCCTCCCTCCGGAAAATGGCAAAGAAAATTGAAATCAGCCAGCACACCAAGTACACGTGCTCCTTCTGTGGCAAGAACAAGATTAAGAGAAGAGCCATCGGCATCTGGCACTGTGGTTCCTGCATGAAAACAGTGGCTGGTGGGGCCTGGACCTATAACACGACTTCTGCCGTCGTTAAAAGAAATGGACAATTTTTAGATAAATACCACACACCAAAATTAAATCAAGACCAGGCGAACAATTTAAATAGACCTATAAGTCGCAAGGAAATGGAAGCTGTCATCAAAAACTCCCAACAAAAAAAAAGCCCAGGACCAGATGATAATACTTATACTCCTTAATGTGTTTCACATAATAGAAACAGAAGAGTCACTGCCAAACTCTTTTTATGAAGTTACAGTTACCCTGATACCAAAACCACACAAAGACTCAACCAAGAAAGAGAATTACAGAACAATCTCACTCATGAACATCTATGCAAAAATTCTCAATAAAATACTGGCAAACTGAATCCAAGAACACATCAATAAAATTGTCCATTATGATCAAGTAGACTTCATCCCAGGTTCAACATAATGAAAATTTATCAATGTAATACATTATATAAATAAACCGAAAGAAAAAAACCACATGATCATTTCATTAGGTGCTGGAAAAACATTTGACAATATTTAACACCCCCTTTATGATAAAGGTCTTGGAGAGATTAGGGATACAAGGATCATACCTAAATATAATAAAAGCAATATACAGCAAGCCAATAGCTAACATCAAACTAAATGGAGAGAAACTCAAACGATTCCACTAAAATCAGGAACAAGACAAGGCTGTCTATTCTCTCCATATCTCTTCAATATAGTGCTTGAAGTTCTAGCAATAGCAATAAGGCAACATAAGGAGATCAAGGGGATTCAAATTGGAAAGGAAGAAGCCAAACTTTTGTTATTTGCAGAAGATATGATAGTGTACATAAGTAACCCCCAAAACTCTACCAAAGAACTCCTACAGCTGATAAATATGTTCAGTGATGTGGCAGGATACAAGATCAAGTCAAAAAAATCAGTAGCCCTCCTATACACAAGAGATAAAGAAGCAGAGAGGGAATCAGAGAAACATCACCTTTCACGATAGCCACAAATAGCATAAAGTATCTTGGGGTAACAGTAACCAAGGAAGTGAAAGATATATTTGACAATAACTTTAAGGCTTTGAAGAAAGAAATTGAAGAGGGTACCATAAAAATAGAAGGATCTCCCATGCTCTTGGATAGGAAGGATCAACATAGTAAGAATGGCAATTCTACCAGAGGCAATCTATAGATTCAATGAAATCCCCATCAAAATCCCAACAAAATTCTTCACAGATCTTGAAAGAATAATAATCAACTTTATTTGGAAAAACAAAACACGCAGGATAGCCAAAACAATCCTATACAATTGAGGAACTGCGAGAGGCATTACCGTCAATGACATCAAACTCTATTACAGAACTACAGTAATGAAAACAGCTTGGTATTGGCATAAAATCAGAGATGTTGACCAATGGAATCGAATTGAAGACCTGGATATTAATCCACAAACCTATGAACACCAGATTTTTGATAAAGGAGCTAAAATTATACAGTGGAAGAAAGTAAGCATCTTTAATAAATGGTGCTGCATAACTGGATGTCACCTTATAGAAGAATGAAGATAGATCCATATATATCACCATGCACAAGACTCAAGTCCAAATGGATTAAAGACCTCAATATAACTCTGACCACACTGAACATGATAGAAGAGAAAGTGAGATGTAGCCTAAAATACATGGGCACAGGAGACCACTTCCTAAATATAAACCCAGTAGCACAGACAATATGGGTAACAATGAATAATGGGACCTCCTGAAACTGAGAAAATTCCATAAAGCAAAAGACACAGTCATTAAGACAAAAAGGCATCTGAATGGGAGATCTTCACCAACCCCACATCAGACAATGTTCTGATCTCCAAAATATATAAAGAACTCAAGAAAGTAGACATTAAAATTCTAAATAACCCAATTAAATAGTGATGTACTGAAGTAAACAGAAAATTCTCAACAAAAGAATTTCAAATGGCCAAAAGATACTTAAGGACATGTTCAACTTCCTTAGCTATCAGGGAAATGCAAATCAAAACAACTTTGATATACCATCTCCTGCCAGAATGGCTAAGATAAAAAACACTAATGGTAGCTTATGCTGGAAAGGATGTAGAGCAACAAGGTGAACACTCATCCATTTCTGGTGGGAATGCAAACTTGTGCAACCACTTTGGAAATCAGTGTGGCAGTTTCTCAGAAAATTGGGAGTCAACCTACCTCAGGATCCAGCAATACCACTCTTGGGAATATATCCAAGAAATGCCCTATCATACTACAAAAGCATTTGTTAAAACATGTTCATAGCAGCATTATTTGTAATAGCCAGAACCTGGAAACAACTTAGATGCCCCTCAATGGAAGAATGGATAAAGAAAGTTTGACATATCTACACATTAGATTACTACTCAGCAGTAAAAAACAATAACATCTTGAATTTTGCATGCAAATGGATGGAAATAAAAAATACTATCATGAGTGAGATAACTCAAACCCAAAAATATGAATATGGTATGTACTCACTCATTAGTGAATTCTAGCCATAAACAAAGGACACTGAGCCTATAGTTCGTGATCCTAGAGAAGCTAAGTAATGAGGTTAACCCAAAGAAAAACATAAATACATCCTCCTAGAAATAGGAAGCAGACAAGATCTCCAGGTTGGGAGCATGGGGGTGGGAGTGGGGTGGGGGGAAGGGGAGATGGGGAGAGAGAAGGGAGAAGGGGAGGGTTGGGGAGAGCTTGGAGGAATGGGATGGCTGAGATGGAGTACGGACTGATATGGGAGCAGGGGAAAATATATCTTAATTAAGGGAGCCATTTTGGAGTTGGCAAGAGGCTTAGCTCTAGAGGGGTTCCCAGGTGTCCATGGGGATGTCCCCAGCTAGGACCCTGCAGTGGATGAGAGGATGCCTGAAATGGCCTTGTCTTGTAGTCAGACTGATGATTATCTTGAATATCACCATAGAACCTTCATCCAGAGACAGATGGAGATGGAGACAGAGACCCACATCGGAGCACTAGACTGAGCTCCCAAGGTCCAGTTGAAGAGCAGAAAGAGGGAAAATATAAACAAGGAAATCAGGACTGCGAGGTGTTGGTCCACTCACTAAGACAGTGTTCCTGATCTAATGGGAGCTCACCAAAGCCAGCTGGACTGGGACTGAACAAGCATGGGATCAAACTGGATGCTCTGAATGTGGATGACAATTGGGGCAGATTGAGAAGCCAATGATAATGGCACTGGGATTTGTCTCTACTGAATGTACTGGCTTTTTGAGATCTTAGTCTATTTGGATGCATACCTTCCTAAGCCTGGAGGGAAAACAGAGGGCCTTGGACTTCCTATAGGCAGGGTACCCTGCCCTCTCTTAGGACTGGAGGGGGAAGGAATGACTGGTGGAGCAGGAGGGAAATGGGAGGAGGGGAGGAAGTGGAAATTTTGAATGGTATTATTTATAAAGAAATAAAAAATAAAGAAAAAAAGAAAGAATTTTAAGAAGACACCAGAAAGTTGAAAGATCTCCCATGCTCATTGGTAGGCAGAATTAACATACTAAAATGGCAATCTTACCAAAAGCAATCTACAAATTTAATGCAGTGCCCATCAAAATCCCAGAAAAATTCTTTACAAACCTCAAAATAATGATAATCAACTTCATATGGAAAAGCAAAAAACCAAGGATAGCCAAAACAATCCTGTACAATAAAAGAACTTTTGGAAGCATCGCAATCCCTGACTTCAAACTCTACTACAGAGCTACAGTACAGAAAACAGCCTGGTGTTAGCCTAAGAACAGACAGGAGGGCCAATGGAACTGAATTGAAGACATGGATATTAATACACCCACCTTCAAGCACCTGATTTTTGATGAAAAAGCAAAAAATATAAAATGGAAAAAGAAAATATATTTAACAAATGGTGCTGACATAATGGATATCAACATGTAGAATGCAAATAGACCCATATCTATCACCATGCACAAAACTCAAGTTAAATGGATCAAAGACCTCAACATAAAGCCAGACACACTGAACCTTATAGAATAGAAAGTGGGAAGTACACTTGAATGCATTGGCACAGGGAATCACTTCCTAAATATAACTTAAGCAGCACTGACACTGAGAGAAACAATTAATAAATGGGACCTCCTGAAACTGAAAAGCTTCTGTAAAGCAAATGACACGGTCAACAAGAAAAAATGACAGCCCACAGAATGGGAAAAGATCTTCACTAACCCCACATCAGACAGAGATTTGATCTCCAAAATATACAAAGAACTAAAGAAATTGGTCACCAAAAGAAAACATAATTCAATAAAAAATGGAGTACAGACATAAACAGAGAACTCTCAACAGAGGAATCTAAATTGGCTGAAAGATACTTAAGGAAATGCTCAACATCCTTAGTCATCAGAGAAATGCAAATCAAAACAACTCTGAGAATCTATCTAACACCTGTAAGAATGGCCAAGATCAAAAAAACTGATGACAACTTATGCTGGAGAGGTTGCGGAGGAAAAGGGAACACTCCTGCGTTGCTGGTGGGAATGCAAGCTGGTACAGTCCCTTTGGATGTCAATGTGGTAATTTCTCAGAAAACTAGGAAACAACCTTCCTCAAGTCCCAGTAATACCACTTTGGGGTATATATCCTATATCCAAAGGATGCTCAATCATGCAACAAGGACATGTGCTCAACTATGTTCATAGCAGCTTTGTTTTTCATAGCCAGAACTTGGAAACAACCTAAATGCCCCTCGACCAAAGAGTGGATAATGAAAATGTGGTACATTTACACGTTGGAGTACTACACGACAGAAAAAAAAAATGACATCTTGAATTTTGCAGGCAAATGGGTGGAGCTAGAAAACATCATTTTGAATAGGTAACCCAGATACAGAAAGACAATTATCGCAGGTACACACCCATAAGTTGATTTTAAAAATAAAGCAGAGAAAACCAGTCTACAAATCACAATCCCAGAGAACTTAGACAATGAGGGCACTAAGAGAGACATACATAGTCTAATGTATATGGAAAGTAGAATAAGACAAGATCTCCTGAGGAAACTGGGAGCATGGGAACAATGGGGAAGGGCTGAACAGGAGGGAAGAGGCAGGGAGGGTAGCATAGAAAAATGTAGAGTTCAATAAAAATTCAAAAAACCCAAAGGCTCCCAGAGAAATGACAACAAGGCCAGGACACTCCAATTGTGTTGGTCTCCACTGAAGGAGATGCCTGGGTGAAAATCAACCCACCACAGTGCTCCATCAAGTTCAAACTGATGATCCCAAAGGCTCAGGCTACAAATGACCAGCTTGCAGCCTTGAAAGATGGGACAGAAAGTGTCTTCTCCTTTTGGTACTTAGACCAACCCCATGCAAACCTGCCTGGAGATCCACAGAAATATAGCACATTTTGGTTTTAAAACAAAAAAGGTCTGCCTCTAGGTTAGCATGAAGGAGTCTGTGGTTAACAAAGTCACCTGAGAATTCTTAATGTAGAAATAACTTCTACTTATCAATGTCAAACAGAAAAGCAAGCAGGCTTTCCCATGCAGTGATGGTAAACAGTAGCTGTCAGCCCTCACCCCCACCCCCACAGTGGTTTCTGAGCAGGACACAAGTTCACATCAGCATTGGACACTCAGAACAAATGGCTGCAGAAAGTGCATGGGAAAAAATCCCATCCCACACAAAGAACTAGTAGTGACTGTTATCACCAGCTTGAAAACCTGCTTCTTCTGAGATCCTCATGAATGTCTGCGTGCTCTTAGAGTAAAATGAAAAGGATCCCCGCACAGGGCAGGCCTAGACCCTGGCACATGATGCAGAGGCAGAGGGTCAGAGTTTGAGCTTAGCCTGCTGACTCAGAGGAAACAGTCTAAGGCAGGCAGGCAGGCAGGCAAAAAAAACACTGAAAAACATCACACTAAAGAGTAGCCCTGTGGTGCTTGCTTGACTGGCTTCTACATCAGTCACATATCGCAAAGTCTAATTAAGGCTTAGAAAAATTTCAAGTGCCATTTCTAGTTTTCAAGGACAGCATTTGTTGCAAAGCACAACAATTGGTTAAAATTAAAAAAAAAAACCTTTCACATACAAGGGAATACATGGAAATACCTTTAAAAAGCCCTCCTTTAGGAGAACATGAGCAAGGAAATCAGGACCACGAGGCGTGCACCCACCCACTGTGACAGTGGAACTGATCTATTGGGAGCTCTCCAAGGCCAGCTGGACTGGGACTGAATAAGCATGGGTTGAAACTGGACTCTCTGAACAAGGCTGACAATGAAGGCTGATGAGAAGCCAAGGACAATGGCACTAGGTTTCGATCCTAATACATGAACTGGCTTTGTGGGAGCGTAGCCTGTTTGGATGCTCACCTTCCTGGACCTAGATAGAAGTGGGAGGACCTTGGTCTTCCTGTAGAGCAGGGAATTTGGACTGCTCTTCAGTATGGAGAGGGAGGGGGAGTGGACTAGGGGGAGGAGAAGTGGAGTGGGGATAGGGGGAGGGGAGGGGGGAGGGGGCAATATGTGGGAGGAGGGGGAGGGAAATGGGAAACGGGGAGCAGTTGGAAATTTTAAGTAAAAAAGAATAAAAAAAATAAATAAAATTTTGATCCAAAAAAAAAAAATTAGGATAAGAACCTGTAAGTACTTTGCCACTGTGTCTAGCAACTACTTGTATATGCCTCCAGGGAAGTTGAAAATGTTGCATTCTTAGTCACTTTAAAGAATCCCAAGGTCGGGGATGGTGGAGCATGCCTGAAAACCAGTACCCAGAGATAAGTGGATCTCTGGGAGTTCAAGTCTAGTCTGGTCTACAAAGTGAGTTCAAGGTCATCTAGAGCTGTTATACAGAGAAACTGTGTCTCGAAAAACCAATAATAAATAAGTAAATAAATAAATTAAAAAAATAAAACTGTTAAAAAATAAAAAAAAAGAAATAAAATAGCCCAGCAGAAAACCAAAAAAAAAAAAAAAAAAAAAGCCCTCCTTTAGAAGAAATTCTTCTTGGCGAGGTCTGTTTGTTTCTTCCCAGATCATCAGGAACCATAAACATGTCCCCCATGAAAGTGTCTGAAGCAGTCTACATACAGCACAGAAAGGCACAGTGCTGACCACCAGGCCCCTTCACTGCTAGGAAAATGGAGGAGTGATGCGGAAGATAATTCCCTTACAGGAACAGCCTAAGACCCACTTCCTCTGACTAGGACCCATGTCCTAACAGCCCAGTTGCTGTGATGTCACCAATGGGTCATCCATGGAGAAGGTCAGCACAAACACACTTCAATCACCTCTCAGTGGTGCCACCAGACAGAGAGTAAGCACGGGAGCCCTTAGGAGGCTACTCTACATCCATACCATAACAGGTCACAACTTTGATAATGATGTGTTTATTTATTTCATAGAGTGACCCCAGAACACTGTTCCATTTCACTTTGGTGATAGTCATGGGCTCCAGTAAAGCACACTGTCTCCATTCTTTACGTAAGAGTTTTGAACTGAGTGAGCAGCTGGTATGTGTGTGCTATCTGCATATATACAACTCTGACCATGCACCACCTGCTTAGACAATAATGATGACACTGTCAGTGCTTTTTAGTTATTTTTTAAGTGAATTTTTATGTGTGGATGTTTTGCCTGTGTATTTGCCTGTGCACCATGTGTGTGCTTGATGCCTAAGGAAGTCAGAAGAGGGTATCAGGTCCTCAGGAAGTAGAATTTCTAAGAGTTGTGAGTGACTATGTGGGCTCTAGAGTTTAACCCAGGTTCTCTGGAAGAGCAGCCAGTGCATTTAGCTGCTGAGACATCTGTCCAACACATATATTGCTTTTTCCAAGTATGGTATAGAACAATGTATGCCATAGCAATTACATGGATATGTATCATGGGCAGAACTCATCAGTGATTCTGTAACATCAGCAATGAACACTAGTGGCTTGTATGCTCACCCACTTGAATTAGCTTCCCCACTTTACTCACTAGGTGAAAATACTTCTCAGAGGAAGAGATGCACACCTGTGATCCCAGCACTTGGGACACAGGAGCAGGAGAATCTCGAGTTCTTTGAGCTCCTTTACATTCATATCTTCAAAAAAGTTCTCAGAACTGCAGCCTCCAATTCAGGACTCCTTCCCTCCCTCTCTTTCTCCCTGCTTTCTGTTTTGTTTTTCAAGACAGGGTTTCTCTGTGTAGACCTGGCTGTCCTGAAACTCACTTCATAGACTGGCTGGCCTCGAACCAATAGAGACACACCTGCCTCTGCCTCAGGAGTGCTGAGATTAAAGGCATGTGCTACCCTGACCAGTTTCCCTTTCTCTATTAAGCACACTGCAGTATATCACTGGTTTCCACCATCCCCACAGAACCAGTGGTCTTACTAAGATCACTATTATTACTACTCAGTATTTCACAGACACCTAGGATAGGACCAAACATCATAACCCACACTCCCTCTCTCTCCTTTTCCTATTTCTTTCATTTTTCTTTCAAACATCATTGCATATAATCCAGGCTGACCTTGAGTTTATTATAACATGGAAACTGATCTTGAACTCCTAAGTCTCCAGTCTCCACATCCTGTGACTGACTCCATTCCTTGACTTTTGCAAAGTTCTTCTGTCCTGAACTTCCAGGACATTGGCTCTACAGGGTTTATCCCTTTCTATTGTCCCTGTTCAGATTCCTTTGCTCTTCTGTCTTTGAGATCTGTAACACCTAAGCCTCAGGCCATCCAGGGCTTGCTCTTTGAATAGATCTTCTCTGTATGCCCTCTCCACTGGAAATCACAATCTTACGACTTTAAAAAGCAACTGGCCTTAAATGCTACTCGTCCATAGATTCTATATCCAATAGAGACCAACCCTCAACTTCCAGGCATGTGTATGAGAGTTCCTGATCTACAGCCTCGACTTTGATGTTTAATAGACACTTCAGAATGTAAGCCTTCCACTCCAGAGGGAAGCTCTGGATCTCATCCTCAGCAGTTTCTTTTCTCATTTAACCTTTTCCAAACCATGAGTCAGTGCTGATGCAGCCCTGTGCCTCCTCCTTCTTTCCCTCCTCTCCTCACTTTAAAAAAGGAACCAACACCCCAAATACTCATTTATTCTTTGTGTATGTGTGTGTGTGTGTGTGGTGTGCCCACGTACCAACATGTGCATATGAAAGTCAAAGGGACAACTTTCTCACTCCTTCCACCTATATTTGGGTCCCAGGGCTCAAACTCAGGTTTCCAGGCTTGGAAAACAAGCACCTTCGCCCTCTGAACTATCTCCTCAGGCTGACTTTGTACTTTTGTAAATACTTGACAACAGCAATTCATTAAAATTCATGATGACTCTCTCACTGTCACATTATCATTTCATGGACTAGCAAGCTGAGGTATAAAGAGGTGAAAAAACATAGTGAATGGCCCATAAATTATTCCTCATCAGTGCATGAATGAATGACTGTGTGATCTCACTTATGTAATGATTACAACCTAGGGATTCCATAGTTGGGATGTCCCCCAATTGAGCTACAGCCATGTGTACTCAAAGTAGCTGGGATACAGAGGCAAGCTTCCATTCAAGTTGGTCCAAGACACATGAGCATTTGGGGACATTGTTCCTTCTCATATCTTTCCCATTTATGGTTATCTAGAAAAACCTCAGGGTGCCCAGGAAGTTAATTGTTATTATTGTGTATTTGCTGTGCTGAGATAAAATCCAGGGTCTTGGACATGCCAGGCAATGGCTTTACCACTGAGCTCCATCAAGCCCTGCCCAGGAGGTTACTAAATCTGTAGTAGGGCTGTGCCTGGCCCACTTTGTCAGCAGACATACTGATGGTATGTCATCTCTTCCTGAGTACTGGAGACAGGCTAATCAATTGTCTCTTTACCCTAAACAGTAGAGCCTTTCAGTAATGATGTCTTATAGTTGAGGAAACTTTCCAGTGGCCTATTGTATGGGATTGACTCTCTCCTGAATTGAGCAATAGGAAAAGAAACTGTTTGTGGAGACCCAAAGCCATAGGAATGGAGGGGGTCACTTGTACAGACCCAGCTGGCCAACACACCTGCTGTGGAATAATCATTTTGTACACTGTGAAGATGTGTCACTCAGATTGGTTTAATAAAAAGCTGAATGGCCAATATCTAGGTAGGATTTCCAGGCACAGAGGATGCTGGGAAGAAGAAGGATAGAGTAGCGAGGAGCCAATGCCAGGGCCGTATTACAAAGTAGTATAGGCATTACAAAGTAAAGGTAACCAAGTCACATAAAAGAAGTAGATTAAAAGAAATGGGTTATTTAAGTTATAAGGGCTAGTTAGAAACAAACCTAAGCTATCAGCAAAACTTTCATAATTAATAAGGCCCTGTATCATGATCTGGGAGCTGGGTAGTTGCATAGAGTAAGACTCACAACACACACCTGCTGAGCTAGGATGCTGCTAGCCCCCATGTGCATATCCCAAATCTTATCTGTCTGTAGCTGTGTTCTGAGCAAATGGAATTCTCAGAGTGAATGGAGAGCCAGTATTGCTCCTTCTTGGAGCTCTTGAATTCTTTGTCTCCTGAAGATTGGGGAAGGGATTGTTTTGCAAGGTCTGAGGACAGAGAGGTAGTGGGACTCCTAACTACCAGACACATATCCCGTAGGCAGCACTTCCACTGGTGAGGCCAGACTTCCCCTCTAGCTCCTTCTGTCCCTCTACAGTCTGCCCACTGCAGTCAGTGTGGGATCAGCTGTCACCAGACTGCTCAGTGGACAGCTGTCACTTTATAACTGTCGTACATTCCAGTCTGGAAGGTAACCAGGCACTAAAAGCTGCTTTGCTTCAAGTGGCCAGGGCTCCGGACATCTACACAGAATTAAAGCCTTTTAAATGCAATGTTAGCAAAGTGTGTGATTCTATCAACTGGAAAGGCAGTGGCCCCTCCTTCCTGCTTTCCATTTGTATGTATGTCCTCTTTCCAAGCACCATCAAAGTTGTCAACTCGGTGGCAGAGTTCTTGCCCAGCATGACATCAGCACTGCTGACAGTTTTTCCTTGACAGTTTCACCAGTGACGGGAATGGACCAGAAGGCCTAAGTGCCAGTTACCTCAATAACCCACTGCACTGGAGTTGCTTAAATGAAATAATATCCTTTTCAGAATTGAAAATAAATGGCCACATGAAATTCATATGTGACCTTTCCCAAAACTAAGAGGTAGAAACAACTCAAATGCCTATCAATGAATGAATATGGATAAATAAATTGAGGCATATCCATTCATCTACTAGAATGTTACCTAGCCATATAAAGAAGTGAATTTCTGGTACATGCCACCTTGAAATCATTGTGCTGGGTGGAAAATGAAGGCTATGCACAAAGGGACAGTATTGTATCCTCTATTGATGCAAAATGCTGTCAATAGGAAAAGCTAAATAGACAAAAAGTCAAGGGATTGGGAACTGGCTACTTAAGTGTGTGGCTTGCTTTTGGGCTGATGAGAATGCTGAGCTAGACAGCGGTTGCTTGAGAAAGTGCTAGATGTCAGCAATGGCATATTTTCTGTAATACACATTTTACCACAAAAAGTTTTCATAAAAATCAAAAGGGGGAAAATTCAGGAATATGTGGGCATTATCCCAAATCAAAATTTACTCCTCCTTCCCAAAGAGAAAATTAACCAACTAAAATGGTAACTGTCCAAGTGCATACATTTGTCGGAACTCTTTCACTAAACTCTGCCTCAGTTAAAAGTTCACCAATCAGTGCTTGAGCTGGCATCACAGACCCTAAAGCCTGAGCAGTGCAATCAGCATGGCCCTGGGCAGAGGTGACAGGAGAAGTTCTACATTCTGAAAGGGAAATCTCTGAATCTGTGGGAATGTGATCTTTTTTCCAGCAGGGCTGATTGGTGGGCCAGGTCCTCTGTCTGCTGTGCTCTGTCAGCTCTGAGAAGCACACCACAGTCCCTTACACCTCCACAGAGTTCAGAGGGATTCAGGTGTGGAGTTAGAATGGGGACAGATGTTCTGTGTCAGAGGTCATCATGTGTTCCCACCATGCTGTATCCACGTGTCCATGTTGTCAAGGGTTTCCTTTCCAGACCCAGGAAGCTTGAGTATAATCCACCTAACAGTTTTGTTTATTTTTTTTTATTTTTTATTTTTTTGGTTTTTCGAGACAGGGTTTCTCTGTGGCTTTGGAGCCTGTCCTGGAACTAGCTCTTGTAGCCCAGACTGGTTTCGAACTCACAGAGATCCACCTGCCTCTGCCTCTCTGAGTGCTGGGATTAAAGGCGTGTGCCACCACCGCCCGGCAACGTAACAGTTTTTAAGATGGGTGGAGTGACAGAGGCAGGAGGATTGGCAGTTTGAGGTCAACCTGGGCTCTGAAATGAGACACCATTCTACCCCTTCTTTCCACCCAAGCCCTTCATGATCTGCTGTTGGGCAGCCAATAATGACAAATACCCATGGTCATTAAACACGTTTAAAAGCACAGACTGGAAGAGATAGGAAGAGGATCACTGACTGGACATGTGACATCACGTCCAGGCTACCACCGTCAATGCAAAGTGTTTGAATCACCATGTGTTTGGCAAGTGAAAAGAAGGCCTTTGCTTCTTTTTAAATTAGAAGTTGGTTACTCCAGGAATATGGAAGTCAGGGGCAGGAATAGAAGCTTCCATTAAGACTATTCACAAACTGACACAAACATTGAACAACCTTGACTATACTGATTGACTAGTTGATTTAGCAAGAGTATAGATTGACAGGTAGTCTTAGAAATTTACTTTATATTCCTAATCTGAATCAGCTAGATTCCTTCAGTACCCCCCCCCATCTAATTGAAAGGAACAGCCTCCCAGTTCCCCAGGACCTTTGTCTAGTTTAGTTCCTCTGACTTCTTTTCTGAGCGTTTCATACCGTATAGCAAAGGGGCTGTATGAATAAAATGGTCCAAGGCAAGTGGTGAAGTGGGGGTGTGATTTGAAACTCCAGGGAAAAAATGTAAATAAAAAGGTAATTTAAAAATATTCTAAACCCTACAGTGAATATTGGTTACGTTTCAACCTTTAGAATCTATAATTAGGTCTAGAACTCACATTAAACAGGGCATGGTGGTTTGTGTTTATAATCCTAGTAGGAGTAGAGGCAGAAGGACCAGAATTTCAAGGCTGTCCTCAGCTACAAGTGAACTTGAGGCTAGTTTTGGATTCACATAACCTTGCTTCAAAAAAGGGGGGAGGGGAGAGAAAGAAATAATCAAACTTTCTCCCCTCCACACTAAGCAAGTACATTTTATTAAAATTTTTTTTTATTTTTAAATTTTAATGTGCCCAGGGGTTGAGGAGATGGTTCATTGGGTAAATCAAATTTAGCACACAAGCATGAAGAGCTGAGTTTGGAATCCAAGCATGGCAGCACACATGTGTAACCCAATCACTCCTACAGGAAATAATGGGAGGTGAAGATATAGAAACCCTAAAGCTCACTCACTGGTCAGCTAACCTGGCTCACTCAGGGGAAAAGTAAGAGAGAGGCCTAGTCTCCAGCCACTGGAAGATAAGAGTCAACCATCAAGGTAGCCTTCTGACTGTCACACATGTTCTCTGGAAAACACGTTCCTCCTCTTTTCCTCCTCCCCCTAAACACACACAAACACATGTATACATATACTCAAATGTACACATGTACAGACACAAACACATATACATATACATACACATACACATATACATACATACACACGACCACACAGATTTTGAAAACCAATCCAATTTTCCAAATCACCCTTGACTAAGAACTGCCAGACTCAGTTAATACCATGTACAGTCAGTACACTAAAAGTATTTCTAGAAGACACAGTCAGGGGTGAGGGCCTGTGGCCTGAGTCAATGGTGTCCATTCCCTATTTCATACATGATTCCCATGTAGCTATGTGAGACCATTCAACTTAAACAAGATTGAAGTGGGGTTGACAGGAGGAAGTCTGAAAAGCTTACACTTTTAAAGAAAAAGTTTTGAAGATTTATTTTATTGCTGGGTGAACACCTTTAATTCCAGCACTTGGGAGGCAGAAGCAAGTGAATTTCTGTGAGTTCGAGGCCAGTCTAGTTTACAAAGTGAGTTCCAGGCCAGGTTCCAAAGCTACACAGAGAAATCCTGTCTTGAAGGCCAAAAAAAATAAAAAATAAAAAGAAAGAAAGAAAGAAAGAAAGAAAGAAAGAAAGAAAGAAAAAGGATTTGTTTTATTTTGTGTGTATGAGTGTTCTGTCCATGTGTCTGTGCACAGCATGTTCCTGGTGTCCTTGGAGGTCAGAAGAGGGAATCAGATCCCATGGATCTGGAGAGTCCACCTACCATGTGGGTGCTAGGAATTGAACCCAGGTCCTCTCCAAGAGCAGCCAGTGCTCTTAACCACGGAGCCGTCTCTCCAGCACACAGCTTACATTTCCTTCTTTCTCTCTAGTGTGCTTGAGTGATATCTGGAGCAGCAGCAGCAGCTTTTCTGTAATGGAGAGAAGATACCTGTGCACATAAAAGCTAATGCACTAAGAACAGCAGAGAGGAAACAGAAAGTAAGGTGCATCTCGGAGGGTTCTGACAGCTGAACTAACAATAAAAGGACTTATTAAGTAACATAAATAGATCCTGTGTAAACCCTGTGATCAGGTTTCTGTAATTTGAGAGCAAAACGATCACAACTACTGTAGTTACAAGCATAATGAAAAGAGGAAGCTAAAAATGGATGGAAATAGAAAATACTATCCTGAGTGAGGTAACCCAGACCCAAAAAGAAGATCATGGGATGTATTCACTCATAATTGGTTTCTAGCCATGGATAGGGGCCACTGAGCCTATAATTTGTGATCCTAAAGAAGCTAAATAAGAGGGTGAACCCAAGGAAAAACATATAGTTATCCACCTGGCTATGGGAAGTAGACAAGATTGCCGGGCAAAAAATTGGAATCTTGGGGGTGGGGTGGGATGGGGGTAAGGGGAGATTGGGAGAGAAAAGTGTGAAGGAGAGTATGGGGGGAACTTGGGGAAATGGGATGATTGGGGATAAAGGAAGGTTGGATAGGGGAGCAGGGAAGCACATATCTTAGTTAAGGGAGCCACCTAAGGGTTGGCAAGAGACTTGAACCTGGAGTGGCTACCAGGTGCCCAGGGCAATGTCCCCAGTTAGTTCCTTGGGCACCTGAGCATAGGGAACCTGAAATGACCCTATCCTATAGCCATACTGATGAATATCTTACATATCACCATAGAACCTTCATCTAGCGATGGATGGAGATAGAGACAGAGACCCACACTGGAGCACCAGACTGAGCTCCCAAGGTCCTAACGAGGAGCCGAAGGAGAGAGAACATGAACAAGGAAGGCAGGACCACGAGGGGTGCACCCACCCATTGAGACAGTGGGGCTGATCTATTGGGAGCTCACCAAGGCCAGCTGGACTGTGACTGAAAAACATGGGATAAAACCGGACTCTCTGACCATGGCGGACAATGAGAGCTGAGGAGAGGCCAAAGACAATGGCACGGAGTTTTGATCCTACTTCATGTTCTGGCTTTGTGGGAGCCTAGACAGTTTGAATGTTCACCTTCCTAGACCTGGATGGAGGGGGGAGGACCTTGGACTTTCCACAGGGCAGGGAACCCTGACTGCTCTTCAGACTGGAGAGGGAGGAGAAGAGGAGTGGGGGGAGGAGGAGAGGGGCGGGAGGAGGGGGATGGAATTGTGAGGCGGGGAGGAGGCGGAAGATTTTTTTTCAATAAAAGAAAAAAGAAAAGAGGAAGCTAAAACAGGCACTTTATCCTGGGCCAGTTAGAGTTAGCAGCCTGAAACAAACCCAGGCATACACCAGAAGAGGGGACCTCCACTAAGGAATTGCCTCCAGCAGATCGGCAGCAGGACTTGGGTGCTGTCTCATGCCCTCTGGGTCCTTCCTCCCTGGGACCTCATCTCTGCTTCCTGCTCCAGGACTCAAAGGGATCCCCTGGTGAGCTCATGCAACACATCAGGCTTGCCATCTGGAAGGCACAGACTCTCAGCATCACTGCCATGGCTGAGATGCATAGGGCTTTCAGTCTTACTTTTCACACTGACCTGCAGAATGAGGCACCAAGAAACAAGTCTCTGTGGGCAGCTGCCAGTCAGCAGGCTCATCTGTTCCTTCTCTAGCATCTGCCAAAAGCAGTTTCCCTTTTCTACAGTTCAGTCTTACAATAGAAGACTGGCCTGAGGCAGGTGCTCATTCCTGTCCGGGTCGCTGTGGCCAGAGGAGGACCGCAATATGTCTGGCTTTTCACACACCTGCCTGAGGTACTGGGACTCACTGGGGGGCAGGGAGCTCAGAGTAGTCCTGGTGCAAGAAAGGGGTGAGCTGGCCCTAGAGGCATATTCCTATAACCCCACCTACTTGGGAGACTAAGGGAGGAAGCTCACAAGTTCCAAGGCCACATGAGTAATTTAATGACAACCTGTCTCAAAATAAAAAGAGGCTGGGACAAAAATAAAGGGCTTCCCACGACATGAGAGGTCACAGTCTCTCAGATATCTGTAATGCTGTTTAGCTTTTTGTTAATTTGACACAAGCTGGTGCCATCTTGGAAGAGGTGTCTCAGCTGAGAAAACTTCTCCATCACAGCATCTTCTTGACAGATGATTGATGCAGGAGGGTCCAGCCCATAGTGAGTGGTGACACTCCTGGGCAGGTAGTGTTGGGGTGCGTAAGAAAGCAACCTGAGCAAGCTATGAGGATCAAGCCAGTGAGCAGAGTTCCTCCATCATGTCTGCCTCAGTTCCTGCCTCCAGATTCCTGCCTTGCCGGGATGATGGACTGCTTGCTATAAGCTGTAAACTAAGGCTTTTCCTTGAGCTTCTTTTTGTCATGATGTTTAATCAACAACCAATGGAAAATGAAGGCAGCTGCTGAGGAGCGAGGGATAGCCCTGTTTGCCTTACTGAATCCTCATCTCACCAGGAGAGTAAGGCAGGCTCAGGGGATGTAAAAGAGTTGTCAAGAACTCACCCGGTGTGTGTTAGGGGTGGATATTTCCACAGTTAAGGGCATTCATTGGCAGCTCTTTCACAGGATCCAGGTTTGATTTCCAGCACCCACATGACAGTTCAAAACCTTCTATAGCTCCTGTCTCAGAACTCTGACATTTTGGGCCACCGTGGGTACCAGGAACACCTGTGGTACAGTAATGAGCATAGAAACAGATCCCTCTGGATGAATAAATACAGAGAAATCTGTAGTGTAGATAGAGCAGGAAATTTATAGAATAAGAATGAGTGCAACTTGGTGTAGTATAAAAATATTTCTTCTTGTGTGTGGTGTGGAAAATTACTAAGAGGCAATGTTAAGTAAAACATGTATGAAAAACACCCTTGCCATTTTGAGGTAAATGTATTTTCCAGTAAGACACAAGATGGGCCTCACCCTTCTGTGCCCAGCTGATACAGACTTGGAGGAAACATGTTTACCAGAAACATGGACATGAGAGGGACCTCTCCCCTCAGTGCCCAGTCGATATCAATAGCCTAGGATATCGGGCTATTGGAAGGCAAGTAAACAAGCAGTTGCTAATGTATATAAAAGAGAAGCAAAAGTAAGACAGTCATCTCACCATCACGATGGCTCTGGCAAATTGCTGAGCCTCATAGGGATCCTCCAAAAGCCTTGTCTTCCAGGACTCTGCCACCCAAGAGCAGAATCTTCCAAAGGCCTGCATCCCGAGGTAAGACTGGTACCAGAATACAGACTAACTTCATGATCCAGCACCCAGTACCAGCCAGAGAGCAGAACATCGAATGCCTGCCTCCCAAGAGCAGAATCCTCCAAACGTCCTGCATCCCAAGATAAGATACTATCACCAGACCACACAGACTACGCTGTCAAGCAAGCTTCATGATCAAGCACACAGTGCAGTTGGACTTCCAGATGGAAGAAACCTAACAGTCCCTTTCATCCCTTTACAGAACAGATCAGGTCATATAGTGTGTGTGTGTGTGTGTGTGTGTTAGCAGGATTATTTAAGTAGGGCACTTTGTAACATGTGTTTAGAGTGTGAGTTGTTAAAAGTTATTGAAACAATGGTATTAATATTAGAGCATGAAATGTTAAGGGAAATCAATATTTTAATACATATGTTTAATGTTTGGTATTAGTATTAGGAAATGTTAATTTATAAGTTACATTAAGCTTAAAGAAGTGCTTCATGAATAATTGATGAGCTGAATTGAGGTTATGAATTGGTTTTAAGTATTAGGATTAGTAGGGTTAATAATTGTGATATTGAATTGCCTGTGTTTTCCCTTCATCAGTCCCCCATGCCTATTAAGATTGTAAACCCCATTGATGCATTGGATATTGAAATTTCTGGTAAAGACAATTCTTTCACTTGGCGTGGTTACTCACTGATCTCTGGGGAGAAGGGCACAAGAGAACAATGAGCTGAGGAAGTCATAGTGATTGAAGTGGCTAAACTCACCAGCTCACGACAGGTACACAGGCATACATGCAAACCAAACACCCATAGAAAACTTTAAAAAAAAAAGGAGAACACCCAGTTCAGTTCAGACCTGTCCCATATACCTTCTGTACAACACACATCTTTCCTTACTAGCCCACAGTGGGCTGGGCCCTCCCACATCAATCATTCATGATGACTATAGCCAACAGACATGTCCACAGGTATATCTGGTGGAGGCCACACCTCACTTGAGATTCTCTCTTCCCAAGTGAGACCATTTTGTATCAAGTTGACAAATTAACCAGCACAACACCTCCCTCCTCCCAACAAACCACACCTGACTCACCCCCTATCCTGCATGACCAGGAAGACATTGGTGGCTAGGTGGCTCCTTTGGAGAAAGCAGCACCCCATGGGTCAGGGTTGTTCTCTCAGAAGAATGATGTCTTTTTTGGCCAGACATCTCCCAGACACTGGGTCTGGGGTTTTCCAGGTGAATTTCCCACTGTCTCACTCTCTGAACACTGCACTGTCCCCAGCTCCACAGGACAGGTAACGAAAATCACCCCACCTGATTTCTTATTCCATTCAGGGACAGAAACACCAGTGTTCCATTCCTATTTCCTTCTGTAAGTGGAGATCAGGACCCTCTCCAGTTAGGCCTCCCACCCCTCAGGACCCCAGAAAACTACTTCTTCCATCTCAACTGGCCAGGTGGGAGATGCGTTGACTTCCAGAAACACAGGCTAGCTCCCATGACCCTCCTATCTTAGTGCTGGCTTATTAGACTTTCCTCTCATGTTGCCTAAAGGGTGTCCCAGAAGCAGCAGGGGGTCCAACAATGCCTGGTAATGCTGACCAGTGAAGGATCAGGCGTCTCAACCCCACCTTCTCTAGCACAGGTAATCCAAATGCTCTGGGACCATCACAAGACACAAGTGGATGATTAAATAGCACTTTGCTTCATGGAGTTATTAAACACATTATATAAGAGCAACCTCAGGTTATGTATTTCAGTGTGCATGAAAAACGTTCATTCCTCGCTTACACCTGAACCTTCCCTGAAGATCCCTCATCATTTATTTGCAGAATACCCCACATATAAAACTTGAAGCATTTCTGGTGCTAAGCATTTGAATAAGGTATCCTCAGGCCAAGTGTCCTTCCTGCTTTTCCTCTGGGATATTTGTGACATCATATTGACTTAAGCAAATAGAATCAGCTAAGAGATGTTTATTCAGCACCTACTATGCCTCAAGCAATCTTGCTTTAAACTGTTCAGCTACTTTGGGGATGAGAGAAAAATGGAGAATGGACTTGTTCTTGTGGCCCTTGTTGCCCACCCTTCCCCCATCCGGCTCCACACCACAGTCAAAGAGGTTTCCAATGAGCCATAACCCTCTTTTATACAATAACTTTCACTGGCTCCCCACTTACTTAGGCTACAGTCCAAATTACTTTGCATGAGTTAGCTGCTCTTTCTGATCATGCTGACCCTTGAGTGTGTGGTTTCTTCTATGGAGTCTGAGATTTCTGACTCTTCATCTGTGTCCTAGATGTGATGGTGACAATAGGGAAATTCTGGGCTGGGTGGATGGACCTCATAGATGCTTTAGGGAGCTAGCCAGGCAGTGTCCCTGGGGATTATGCAAAGGCATAAGGGGGTGATAGTGGGTAGGTGAAGGAGGTATTTTGTCTCAATCTGCAGCTCAGGTCAGAGGCAGGCAGAACACAGATGGTCTGGGGGGGGGGGACTAGACACGCAGGTTCAGACATGCAAAAACCATTGAACATCCTCATCACCTTTTAGCCTCTTGATCCATGCACAACCTGGCAGCATCTGCCTCCCCATGCTCCACTCTTGATCCACACTCAGCAGGACAGTGTCCACTTTCCCCTCTAGGAGTCTGGTCAGGGGCCATAGGATGCTGCAGAGTGGTGGATGAAGCCTATGAAGACTCATATGGAAGTGGGGATAAAGTTCTCCCAGGAATAGTTGAGGTCAGGGTCCTCTGTGGGAGTGATGGAGACCAGGCGTCTACTAACATGGGCTTAGACTCCTACAAGCCCTAGAGTAATCCTTGTCTGGGAAAGAGTAGGTTCTGGATCTCTGAAGCTGTGCTACCTCAGACTTCTTTTGTGACTGCGGAAGGTTGGAGCTAAAAGGAACCATGTGCACAGAGTAAAGACATTGTTCAGGACATTGTAGGAAGCAGTAGCTGAGCCTGAGCCAAATCCTCTTAGGACTGCAGGGTTGTCCTTCAGCTAGCAACAGGTTGCTTCAGCCAGTCTGAGCTACAGTGTACTCATCTGTAAAATGGGAATAAGAACACCCATCTTAGACGGTCATTGTACCAATTAAAAGAGCTTATTCTTCTCTTTAGTAAGGACTATTCTCCCAGTTTTTGAAATAAAGTTTTAGTTGGAAACCTAGCCACCTCAGAATGGTCATACTTTATCCATTTCTAGGGCATCTGTGATGGTTAATGTTGAAGGAATTGAGTGAAGGATGTCTCTGTTAAAATCATCAACCCTTCACATAGTCTGTGCAAAGTGTCCCCTGGGGACCTCACCTCACATTAACACCAACATTTTCTGAATCTGTGACCCATGAGAGCTGTGAGGTTTGAGTACACATGCACAGGCCACTCTCACTCTGTTTTACAAACATTCCTGAACTTTATCCTCAGGCTCAAGGTGAATTTGAAACTCTTTCATTCAAGACAAATGTTATCTCTAACCTCCATGCCTGGGCTGTGTAATGACTCATCTTGAACGTCAATGTGATTAGATAGTGATCTGTGAGATTAATAAAGCATCTCTCTGTGTCTTTGAAGGCATTTATAGAGTTGATTGACATGTAAGACAGTAAATGGACAGGGGAGGACCCAGGATGAATGGGAACAGTGCCATGCAACAGCATAAGTGTGAAAGAGGAGAAACAGCCATCACATGCTAACTCCACTGTTCTGCAGAGAGCACATCAACATGTTGCTGTTGCCCTTGGATGTCATCTCATTCTCCAGTCCCTCAGCACAGCCCTACAGCAGTAGCTTTCAGAGGCTTCTAGCCTTCGTCTTCAGAACAATGCACATGCCTATCAAATATGCTATACTTATAAAATGCAACATTTAATTGTCAATTATTCCCATCAAAGTCTGGGTGAGAAAAAGAATTCATAAGATTAGGCTATAAACAAACTGGTTTTTTTCTCCCTTTCCTCTGATTAAAGTCAGTTACAATGCTGTGAAATGTCTTGGAACATGTGACAGGGAATGGGGAGAAGTGTTTGGTCAAGAGCCAACAAGAAACTAGGTCCTCAGCCCAATAGACTGAGATACTGAACTCTGCATATAACTGTGTATGAAAGTAAGATGAAGCCTATCAGTCTTCATTTCTCATCACTAAAGTCAAGGTGTTGGCTGAACTTTCTGAAACTCTAGCAGAAAATCTATGTTCCTATCTCTAGAAACTTTCTGCCTTCTTTGGTTAACAGCCCCTTTCCCCTTAAAGGGCAAGAGTGTTGAGTCTGGTTGAATCTCTCATATGGTATCACATTGGCACTCCCTTCATGTTTCCCTCTTGCATTTAAAAGCAACCTAGAGATTATACTTAACCCACACAGATAATCTATTCCAAGGGCCATCTAATGAAACCTTACACAACTTTAATTCTGACTTTTCATGTGCTATTAACACACTTATAGATTCTAAGGGTTAGATTGGGCATCTCAAATGTTCTCATGATTGTTGACTATATGAAGTAATGGACTGTTATCAATTTATTAAATCATTCACAATGCATATATTATATACACATCATTTACAGAAAACAAGGGTTCCTCATTCTTGTAACCATCATGTCATTTTAGTTTGCTTTAAACTCTAGGTCATGCTGCCAGTTTGCTTTAATAGCACAGACTATACTCTGGCATTGAAAACAAGAAATCCATGCAAAAAACAACACCCTAGAAACCACTGGAGGGGGTGGAAGAGGTTTGGGATTCTTGCCCACACCCTCTCCAGATAGTTATACCACTTGATCAGTCCAGTAGCTACATGGAAAAGATTTATTTACAGAGATTCTCTTTTTCATATTAATTTATTACTTAATTAGCTTATTAATTTTGTGTCTAAGTGTGTGTGCTCATGGGGGTGTGCACACACATGTACATTTCCTAAATCGCACATTTAGTGTCAGGTCTTTTGTACCACTATCTGGGTCCTAGAACTTGAATTCAGCTTGTCAGGCTTGGCAGCATGCACCTTTGCACAATAAGCTATCTCACTAACCCTTGTTTACTGGGATTTACTTTATGTGACCTCATTCTGAGCTCATTCAGGGACTAAGCTGTATGCAGGATGATTATTTTTTGGAGAGCCACTGGATGAGAAAAATGAAGCCATTTGAGTTGCCAAGAGGCTGAACAAAAGCATAAAGGAAATTTTTAGGAATGAGATGTCTACGAGGTCTTTGAAAACTTTAAACCTATGCCTACAAATTTACTACAAAAATGTGCATACCGGCCAATAAAAGTAGACATACATTCTGAACAGATACTTCGTTACAAAAGATTGACAGGTGACAAATATGCATATCTGCAGATAATTCAACATTTTTACCCATTTGGGAAATACCACTGAAAACTATAACGAGACTATGCTGCAAACAACAAGCACTGAAGAAGATATGGAGAGCTAAGGGCAGGTTAGCCTGAAGTTACATGTAAATTAACCTCGAAACTTCATAATCCTGCTCCTAATGAAACTAGAGAAGTGAGCCCTACACTTCCATAAAGACATGTATGTCTCATAATCTTCCCAAACTATTCAATTCTTGAAACTATTCGGTGTAGAATTAAAAATACAACTCACATGACTTTATAGGGAGGAAGTTTCAGAGATCCTTCATGAAATCCTAAATTCACATTCTGAAATTCACCTGCATTTACTATTTAAACCATTTTTATATCAAAATGTAAACTGAGGGTAATGTTTATTAACATTCCATTTCCTAGGTAGCAGGGAGAATGACTTAGGTCACATCCACACCTATGCCTGCTCTGTCACATAGACTGAAAAACACCTCTTCCCCAGGGGATCTCTTAAATCACAATAGAAGGAACAGAACGGCATCAGCATAGCCTGACCACTTACTTAGGATGGTGTCAAGTTGTCTCACTCTCAAAAGGCTAGGAGACTCCTTTCTGTGTAGTAGATGCAAATTGTGCCTTGCCAGGTCACTCAGAATTCTGAATGCCATACAATGTAAGAAAATGGGCCGGTATAATCCACCCTCTACAATCCATTCCCTTATATTAACTTTAATAAAGCCTGTGCTTCTGCAACAGGGTAGATGACTGTGTTTGCCTTAGGCAAAGATCTACCGACGCTTACCATCAGAAACTAGCATTCTAATCATGCAAGTTCCTGTCTTAGGCATCTGGGGAGAAGCTTCAAACCCATCTCTGACCTTTGTGAATAAAATAGATTAAGGGAGAGAATACCTTTGGGCTCTGTGTCTCGGAGCCATACTTTTTTTGTCAGGAGAGATCATAATGTTTATGAATAATCATGCTCCTAAAGGCTATAGTCTCCTATTTAAAGGAGAGGAAGATTGCCTGAGTTGAAAATGTTTCTTCTGCTGGTCTAGAGCACCTCTTGATAATTTTATCAAAATCTAGACTTCTTAACACATGCATTAAGTCCAAACATTTACAGGACATGTCAAAACTTTTCTCAACATCTTATAAACAGTTACAAACATTATCAGGTCAATACTATAATTCTAGAATGGGAATTAACAATAAACCCACAATTTAACATATCACACTTTTTTTAAATCCATAGTAATCAAAAGACAATAAAAGATTTTTCGATAGGTGAGAGTCCAATGACATTGCTGCTATCAAATACCAGTTCCAGTCTCTGAGCCGCAGTTAAACCCTCAGGCCTGCCCCCCTCTTGAGTGAAGAAGGGCTTCAATCATTTCTTATTTTGTGTCTTTTCTTCCATGAGGAGAAAGCTTAGGTCTTAGTTTGCAGGTCCAATATTTTAATCAAAATGAGTTCTGTGTCGCAAAGATTAAAACAGTCAAATGTTCAGTCTACATTTGAGCTCCAAAGTAAACAGGATTCAGACTGCAAACAAGTTGTAGTCAACATACAGCAGGACCTCTGTGACTGTGTGTGTGTCCCAAGTATCTGGAAGCAGCTCAGAATGGCATCCAGCAATGCAGAGTGTTGTCATCAGGTCCTGTGAATCAGGCACTCTTCTCTATGGGGGTGGAGAAGACTGTGGGCTTTTTATCCAACTCCTTTCACTCCGATTCCCCTATGGGGATGTCATCAGCTATGACGTCATCGGGACTGCCACTCCTTTCCTGTACATGCAGTCATCTCATCCAGCTTTATTTTCTTTCTGTGAAAAAAGGCACAAACACTTTCTGGACCCCAAATTAATATAGGGCTGGGTCTTTTTGTAATTCATCGCAAGCATTTTTTTCACCTTGCCTTAACAAAGGTCACTTTGGTGCCACCATGTCAGAATCTGTTTGCAACGTTTATCCATTTAAGCTGTTTTCAAGAAGTTACAGGCACACTCCCAATTCCTTTTTATTATTAACCATATATGCAGTTCTTCCATTGGATGAACCATCTGTAAGATTTAGCAGAATATCCTTTAAAGAATCTTTACCAAAATATAGCTGTGCAAATAACAGCAACAATCAGCTGGGAAAAGATTATTAATCTGGCTTTTAATTGAACAAACACAATTGTCCAAGAATCTTTACTTTAAAATTATCAATTAATTTAGTGCTTATTATAAGAAACATCAGTCATAGTCAGTACTCTGCTAAAACATCTCCTAGATTCCATATGCTCTTTTGTTCTGTTCAATTCTCTGCTTTAAATTAAGAGTTTAATGTCTAACTGGCAGAATGGGAAGGTGCAGTCATAAAAAGCAAACCATTTTTTTCATAAAACTGCTATATAAGTAAGTTTTGTATTCAATATACATGCTTGCAAAGGCTGAATCAAAATTAATATAATGTACTCTTTGATTATTGTATAGTATATTCTATCTGCTTGAGTACCTGTTTGGCAGCTTCTATAAGCTGTCTATTGGAAATTGGCTCAATGCTTCCTCTAAGAATTTTACTTAGTGGCTATAGGAATAAGAATATTATGAAGACTTTAGCCATTGTATCTATTTAAAAGTTTTTAAACTATGCTCCTTATAAGTTGTAAGTCTGCCTAGCTTACAGGAAAGTAGAAATAAGAAAGCACATTCAAAATATGGTGCTGGCATAACTGGGCATCAACATGTAGAAGAATGAAAATAGATCCATATTTATCTTTGTGCGTGACACTCAGGTCTAAATGAATCAAAGTCCTCAACATAAAACCAAACACACTGAACCTCACAGAAGAATAGGTTACAAGTACACTAAAATGCATTGGTGTATCTCAAATATAGCCCCAGTGGCACAGACATTGAAACAACTAATAAACAATATCTCTTAAAACTGAGAAGCTTCTCTAAAGCAAAGTATACATTCAACAAGATAAAATGACAGCTTATAGAATGAGAAAAGATCTTTACTAATCAACTCCAAAGCATACAAAGATCTCAAGAAATTGGTCATCAAAAGAAAAAATAATCCAACAAAAGTACAGGGTACAGACCTAAACAGAAGACTCTCAGCAGATGAATCTAAAATGACTGAAAGACATTTAAAAGATGTTCAACATCCTTAGCCTTTAAAGAATGCAAATCAAACAACTCCGAGAGTCCATATTATACCTATAAGAATGGCCAAGTTTTAAAACACTGATGTCAACTTATGCTAAAGAGAATGCAGGGTAAAGCAAAAACTCCTGTGCTGCTGGTGGGAATGCAAATTGGCACAGCCACTTTGGATTCTAGTATAACAATTTATATATATATATATTATGTATATATATACATATACATTATATATATATATTATATATACAACAATCTGTCTGCATGTATGTCTGCAGGCCAGAAGAAGGCACCAGACCTCATTACAAATGGTTGTGAGCCACCATGTTGTTGCCGGGAATTGAACTCAGGACCTATGGAAGAGCAGGCAATGCTCTTAACCACTGAGCCATCTTTCCAGCCCCTAGTATAGCAATTTCTCAGAACATTAGACAATAAACTACCTTAAAACTCAGGAATACAACTTTTGGGCCTATACACAAAAGATTCTCCACCTTACCATAAGGACATGTGCTCAACTATGTTAACAGAATTATTTTGTCATAACCAGAACCTGAAAATAACATAAACTCACCTCTTCTACACAGATGATAAATGAGTTGAGATAGAAATCAGAGAAACATCATCCTTTACTAATAACTACAAATAGCATAAAATATCTTTGAGTAACTCTAAACAAGTGAAAAAAATCTGTATGACAAGAACTTTTAAATCTTTGAAAAAACAAAGTTAAGACATCAGAAAATGGAAAGATTTCCCATGCTCCTGGGATGGTAGAACCAACATAGCAACAAATGACAATTTTATCAAAAGCAATCTGCAGATTCAATGCAAACACCCATTAAAAATATAGCATAATTCTTCACAGACCGCAAAAGAATAATCCTCAACTTCATAATGAAAACAAAACCTCAGGATAGCCTAAACAATCCTGTACAATAATGGAACTTCTGAAGCATCACAATCTCTTGACTTTAAACTTCACTACAGAGCCACAGTACTGAAAACAGCTTGATATTGGCAGGACATGCTCCCTCCATCTGCCACTTGGCTTTGTCTTTCTGGGTCTTTGTCTTTCTAGGGAGCAGGTGGTGCCCATTCCTCATTCAAGCTCCAGTGGGTGTAGCTGTGCTGATTCTTGCTATCTTTTCTTATTTATGTTAACTTGTAATCATAAAATTAGGAGAATTCCTGAATCTTCTCCTCTGTCCTATTGGCCGACTCTGGGTGCTGACTATGGGAGGTAATATTAGCTCTCTGAACTTTGTCTCCTGCTTGCCTTACATACAGGCAGGTTAGACTCAGCTCACTACTTCGTGTGGGTCAAACTCAGTTAGCTACAGTGCATGTGCGAGGACAATTTCAGTGGTAACCTAGGTCATTTTTGGGCCAAATGCCATATTCCCTTCATTCTTTCTACCCATTCAGCAGCATTAAAAGCTGCATCTTTGTGATCATAATGCCTACACACTCTAAATATCTCTGCCTTTGTTTCTGCTCCACTTTAACGTCCTTTAGCTGCCAACATACATAACTGAATACTGTCTCCTTGTCACATATATATACCTTATAGTTTATGATTTTTATTCCTGATTTATTCTCCCACTTACATGCTTTTTTAAATTCTACCCCTTATTTCTGAGCACTCATTCCTTACCTTTCCATCTGTGGTGCAATTTTCTCATGGGTTCCTCACGTTCTCCTCCATATTTCTGGTGATTCTTCCATGTGTTTGGAGGTTCATCTATCAGCCTCACATTGTGGGGTGCCAATATTCAGGGATCAGCCCAGACATAAACTCTTTCTCATTCCAGAGTGGAGGTGTGGAATGAAAACACAATTCACACAACTATACTGGGAGGGAGTTTCAGGGATCCTTCATGAAATCCTAAACTCACATCCTAAAATTCATCCTCGTTTATTATTCAAATAGCTTTTATATCAAAATGCAAACTGAGGGAGAAGTTTAGCATTCTGTTTCCAAGGTAGCAGGGAGAATGACTTAGGTCACATCCACATCTATGCCTGTTCTGTCACATAGACTGAAAAACCATGCTTGAGAGCTAAATTACAATAGAAGGAGCAGATAAACATATTAGCATATCCTGACCACCTGCTTAGGAAAGCATCAGGTTGTCTCACTATCAAAAGTCTAAGCCACCACCGTCTGTGTGGCAGGTGCAAATTGTGCCCTGCCAGGTTGCTCAGCATTCTGACTGTCATACAGCGTAGGAATATAGGCTTGTATAATCCGGCCCCTACAATATCCCATTCATAAATGTCACCTGGTTCAACAACACCTTCTGTCATAAAAGAGGCCTTGGTGGAAGATGGAGTAGACAACTTGAGAGGCTTCATGGTGTTTGTGATTTATATTTTAAAATTAGACTGAATGCTACTCTGTTGTTGTGACAGCATTTATGTGACACCCTATCATTGTAGGGGAAGCCCAGCCCAAGGGGGCATGTTTGCCTTGGGCTAATGTTTATGTATAAATCTGGCAGTGTGAACCCTGCTGGCCCTTTTGTACTTCTGGTTTCATCGCTGGATCGCTGGTGTTGTAAGCTATTTTCTTCATTAAAGTTTCATATTTCATTAGTAAGTTAGCCTGGTTATTATGCCTCATCATATCATGTTTTCTGTTATCTGAGGTAGGATCTTACTCTCAATTTGTCTCAAATTTATAATCATTCTGCCTCAACTTTAGAATTTCTGGGTTTAGAAGCATGTACCATCATACCCAATAAATGTATTTCTCAAAGTGGATTGTCAGATCTATATAATTTGCATTTATAATGGACATGTAATGTGAGCTTATATAACTACTACTAGGTTGCCCTCTCTAGAAGCAACTACAGAGCTTAAATCGACCTAACAGCATCTTCCAGTTTCCTCTCTCTCAAAACTTTGTATTTGTGCCTTTCATGGTGTCATGCTGATATAGAGTGAAAGTTTGCAAGGACTAAGTTCTTAATAAGTCACTTTGATGAACGTGGCACATGTCTCCTCCTTTAAACATTATCCCTAGTCCCAAATCATTTCCCTATCTTGGCAACCAGTTTAACAATGACTTCAGTCCTAAAAGTGATCCAGATGGAAGAGACAAGGTAGAATTTAGCAACCTCACAGTAAATTTTTTTTTTGGTTTTTCAAGACAGGGTTTCTCTGTGGTTTTGGAGCCTGTCCTGGAACTAGCTCTGGTCTCGAACTCACAGAGATCCGCCTGCCTCTGCCTCCCAAGTGCTGGGATTAAAGGCGTGCGCCACCACCGCCCGGCCCTCACAGTAAATTTTAAAAAATCAGTTTATTAGGATACAACCTTTTTCTCCTTTTTTCCTTCGGAATGATAGTTTCTATTTTAATTATCATAAAATCACTCGAACTTATGCTTTTGTTATTTCTCAGACAAGAAAGACAATGTCATTCTACATTCCTAATGTTTATCAAATTACTGGGCCTGGGGAATGATATGGGTGCAGGCTGAGTCATGCAAGCTTCTGGTCCATGCTGAGTCACAGGAACACCAAGTTGATGACAATCAACATCAGGTACTGGATCCTCACTGGAACTTGACACAATAGGTTTGGCCAGTTCTGCAGAGTAGTAGCAAAGTCTATTCTACCTATGTGTGGACTTGACTTGCTTAGGGTCCCTGTCATATACAAGAAGCAGTAAGATGTTGAGAAAGTGACTAGCTACTTTTAATTTTCTCCTCTTTGCAAGAAAGCAGAGCTATAGGGTAGCCTCCCAGACATGGCCAAAGGGGTTTTGTGGTCTAGGTGTTGTGAGGCTGGGAGAAATGAGATGAGGTGAGAGGAGGTAAAGAGAAGCAGAGCAAGAACTGTGGGATGGTAGGTGTGCAGTGCTGACCGCAAGGCCCTCGCTTGTCACTCATGAGTAGGCCAGGAAGGCCAGAGTGTCTCACTTTTCCTGTGTGGAGCCAGAGGCCTGCAAATGTGCAGACCCCCAGTGTTCAGATACTCCTTAATGTTTGTCCCCCTTGAGATGCTCCAGATCCTTCCCACCAACACTACATCCCACCAGAAAGTGCCAGCCTCCAAATAGAGCCACACAAAACACATCCACTATAAATAACATGAGGTTTAAGCCCACCCCAGAGGTACTCTGGCCCAATGAGAAACTAGGGAGGGAGTGTTCTACCCCCTCTCCCTCAACATGTGCATTCGGTCTGGAACACTGAGCATGTGCACACTAGAGACTGTTAAAAGAGCTGCCAAGGAACTGCTGAGGCAGTGGAGAAGGAGGTCTGTGAAATTCAGCATGGTGAGAGCAGCCCCCAGGCCATGGAGACCTGACTCAGGGCCTCTGACTGGTGGGTCTCACAGCTGGTAGACCACCATCTCCTCAGAGTCTTGTGACTCCTCACAGCCCATGTTCTCATGAGGGTGAGATGTCCTCTGTGAAGATTCAGAGGTGACTGAATGCAATTCCTGCCTTGAATCCCAGCCCTGCAGAGGCTGACAAAACAGATGCAAGAATTTGAGGCCAGCCCCATCTAGGGCTCCAGTCTCAAAAGAATACAGCTAAATGGAGTGACAGATGAGGATTGCAGAGAGAGCTTTGTTTTTGTTTTTGTCAATGCACTTGACCAAGAGAACAAGCAATGGTGTTGGTTCCAGCAGTTTCTACAAGCTACAAAGCTTCCTAGCCTACTGCTCAGCATAAGAAAGTGAAAGTTACTGAGCCCATTGGTGTTTTAAGAATCTCTCATAGCACAAGTTGCTCTCTGCTTTGCTCTATAACAGAAGTTGCCCTTGAACACCTGGTAGGCCTCCCCTCTGCCTCCTCCTTGCAAGGATTACAAGCATTTGTCACCAGCTCCACCCAGCTTCCCAAAGAATCTTCATGTGGTTGTGGTGCTGCTGTTTCTCATGAAATGTGGTTTATAAGTGGGATACTTTGTTCACATTAGGAAGTAAATTTATTCTAATGCAAGTGGTTGCCATGCATTCCTCTGAGTGGTCAGAGCTTGACCACTTATTACATTTGATAAGCAGAATGCTCTCATGAGTACCTAGTGTAATGTTGCATACATATTTGTGTTTCATTATATGAATGTTTGCACTTGAAGATACTGTCTCAGATATGATGGTTGTGGAAACCTCTTTTCAGTATACAGAAAATGAAACTCTGTCCCTTATCTTCTACCACACAGGCTCTGCAACAAATGGGTCATGGATGTCAGAATGAGACCTGACACCCTGAAAATGCCAAAGGACATGGTGTTGGGGGAGAGACCTGTATTTCAAAATCTGCATTTTGTTTACAGCCAACTTGAGCTCACAAGTTAAGAAAAAAATTTACTTCTATCCTCTCTGCAGGGTCTGGGAAATCAACCTGGCCTCTTATCTCCTAGCAGAGACCTGCAGGCACCAGGCTCTGGAATCAGTTAGCGTTTTCCTTTGTTAGTCAACAATCGCAGACCCTCAGTATTTACTTATCAGCTAGGAATGTATGTCTCCAGACCGGAATTTCAGCAGAGCAGAGTTTCCTGACACCTCTCCCCCATTTTTGCCCATTTGCTATATAACAGCCTCTGAGAGGAAATAAAGGGAATGGCTTCAGAAATCCTGTCTTGCCATCATTTCTCGTGTCTCCTTTCATTCCTCTCCACTAGGTTTATCAAGGACCCCCGTTCATATCCCGCAGGTCAGGATAATATGGTAGAGAAAATATTCCCACTTCTAAGCACAGGTAAGGGTTTTCTGAATAGGATCCTCATCTAATAGGAAATGTGACAAAAAATTAACAAATAAGATCTCATGAAATTAAAACTTTTCATTAAAAGGCAAAAAAATATGAAAAAATCACTGGTGCAACAGTGACATGAGAGTTAGTGTATAATTAGTTTCCTTCCGATCTGCACTACAAAAAATTAGTACAGTACACAGTACCTGATCAGAAGACCATGGCTGGAAGGGTCATAGCCCTTTAAGATTACACTACTAGTTCTGCTTTGTGGAACAAAATAGATCTCTTCAGCTCTCAATCTTAGTCAGAGGTTCTTCTTTCTGTAGTAGGTAGCCATAAATATACAGCCTCGAAACCTCAAAATGCTGAAGTGACCATGAACACTAAGTTCTGTATGGGGCATGAAGAAAAGCCACTCACCATAGATTTAGAGAGTATTATAGAAATTCAGGTCCTGAATATTGTGACTGAGGATGGGGTACTTGCTGTGAAATGTTATCTTTTGGACATGACACAGCCATAGTTAACTCACAAGAGTCATGACCACCTGCAGCTTCAGGTAAACATCTTCAGGACTAACCTTGAGCATATCTATCTGTACTGAACCAAACAACTAGAAGAGGAAGTCTGCAGGTGGAGGAAAAAGCCCACTATGCTTTTGTATCTGTGTTGATGGTAACACGACCCTTCTGCAATGTATTTGGATAGAAAATCAAAAGGAATCTAGAAATTGACCATTGGTATTATTTACCAGTTCCCCCTTTCATTACCTGACTGCCTCCCAGGGAAGACAGTGCAAAACCTAGTCCCTCAAATTAATGAGTTTATTGAAGTTAATAACAGGAGTACAGGTAAGCAATTACTTACAGTAATATGAATGACTCAAATGCAACAGCATCACCAAGGCTCATATTAAAATGGGTGATTCATGAAAATCAGAAGCCTGAGTATCTCTGCATGACTCACTGCTTCAGCTGTCCTGCTCAGCACCTATATAACCTTGGAAGGGGAAGGGCCTTATTAATCTTATCAGTTTCAGTTTTCCCAGCCATGGTTTAATGCCTGAGACTTAGGAACCTCCTTCTTTTTTTTTTTTTTTTTTTTTTATTCTTTTTTAATTAAAATTTCCACCTGCTCCCCGTTTCCCATTTCCCTCCCCTCCTCCCAAATATTGCCCCCTCCCCCCACTCCCCTCCCCCTATCCCCACTCCTCTTCTCCTCCCCCCACACCATTCCCCCTCCCTCTCGATACTGAAGAGCAGTCCAAATTCTCTGCCCTGCGGGAAGACGAAGGTCTTCTATCTACGTCCAGGAAGGTGAGCTTCTAAACAGGCTAAGCTCCCACAAAGCCAGTTCATGTATTAGGATTGAAACCTAGTGCCATTGTCCTTGGCTTCTCATCAGTCTTCGTTGACCGCCATGCTCAGAGAGTCCGGAATCAACCCATGCTTATTCAGTCCCAGACCAGCTGGCCTTGGTGGGCTCCTAATAAATCAGTTCCACTGTCACAGTGGGTGGGTGCATCCCTCGTGGTCCTGATTTTTTGCTCTTGTTCTCCCTCCTTCTGCTCCTCATTTGGACCTTAAGAGCTCAGACCGTTGCTCCAAATTGAGACTCTGTCTCTACCTTGATCCATCGCCAGATGAAGGTTCTAAGGTGATATGCAAGATATTCATCAGTATAGGATAGGGTCATTTCAGGTTCCCTCTCCTTAGTTGCCCAAGGTACCAGCTGGGGACATATTCCTGGACACCTGCGAACCCCTCTAGAGTCAAGTCTCTTGCCAACCCTAAGATGGCTCCCTTAGATAGGATATATACTTCGCTGCTCCCGTATCCATCCTTCCTATATCCCAACCATCCCAATCCCCCGAGCTCCTCCCATCCTCCCCTTCTCATATTTCTCATCCCATTTCCCCTTTGCCCCATGCCACCTCACCCGCAAGTTCCCAGTTTTTGCCCTGCAATCTTGTCTACTTCCCCCTCTCCATGCGGATGACTATATGATTTTCTTTGGGTTCACTTTCTTATTTAACTTCTATAGGATCACACATTATATGCTTAATGTCTTTTACTTATGGCTAGAAACCGATTATGAGTGAGTACATCCCATGTTCCTCTTTTTGGGTCTGGGATACCTCACTCAGGATAGTGTTTTCTATTTCCATCCATTTGCACGCAAAATTCGAGAAGTCATTGTTTTTTACTGCTGAGTAGTACTCTAATATGTATATATTCCACACTTTCTTCATCCATTCCTCCATTGAAGGGCATCTAGGTTGTTTCCAGGTTTTGGCTATTACAAACAATGCTGCTATGAACATAGTTGAACAGATACTTTTGTCATTTGATGTGGCATCTCTTGGGTATATTCCCAATAGTGGTATTACTGGATCTTGGGGTAGGTTGATCCCAAATTTCCTGAGAAATCGCCACACTGATTTCCAAAGTGGTTGCACAAGTTTGCATTCCCACCAGCAATGAATGAGTGTGCCTCTTTCTCCACAACCTCTCCAGCAAAGGCTATCATTGGTGTTTTTGATTTTAGCCATTCTGACAGGTGTAAGATGGTATCTCAAAGTTGTTTTAATTTGCATTTCCCTTATCGCTAAGGAGGTTGAGCATGACCTTAGGTGTCTTTTGGCCATTTGAATTTCTTCTGTTGAGAATTCTCTGTTCAGATCAGTGCCCCATTTTTTTATTGGGTTCATTAGCATTTTAAAGTTTAGTTTCTTGAGTTCTTTATATATTTTGGTGATCAGACCTTTGTCTGTTGCAGGGTTGGTGAAGATCTTCTCCCAGTCAGTGGGTTGCCTTTTTGTCTTAGTGACAGTGTCCTTTGCTTTACAGAAGCTACTCAGTTTCAGGAGGTCCCATTTATTCAATGTTGCCCTTAATGTCTGTGCTGCTGGGGATAAACGTAGGAAGTGATCTCCTGTACCCATATGTTGTAGAGTACTTCCAACTTTTTCTTCTATCAGGTTCAGTGTGTTCAGACTAATATTGAGGTCTTTAATCCATTTGGATTTGAGTTTTGTGCATGGTGATAGATATGGATCTATTTTCATTCTTCTACACGTTGACAACCAGTTCTGCCAGCACCATTTGTTGAAGATGCTCTCTTTTTTCCATTGAATACTTTTAGCTCCTTTATCAAAAATTAGGTGTTCATAAGTTTGTGGGTTAAAATCAGGGTCTTCTACTCGGTTCCATTGATCGACTTCTCTGTTTTTATGCCAATACCAAGCTGTTTTCAATACTGAGGCTCTGTAATAGAGTTTGAGGTCAGGGATGGTAATGCCTCCAGACGATCCTTTATTATATAAGATTGTTTTGGCTATCCTGGGTTTTTTGTTTCTCCATATAAAGTTGATTATTGTCCTCTCAAGATCTGTGAAGAATTTTGATGGGATTTTAATGGGGATTGCATTGAATCTATAAATTGCCCTTGGTAGAATTGCCATTTTTACTATGTTGATCCTCCCTATCCAAGAGCAAGGGAGATCCTTCCATTTTCTGGTATCCTCCTCAATTTCTTTCTTCATTGACTTAAAGTTCTTGTCAAATAGATCCTTTACTTCCTTGGTTAGGGTTACCCCAAGATATTTTATGCTATTTGTGGCTATCGTGAAGGGTGATGCTTCTCTGATTTCCATCTCTGCTTCCTTATCCTTTGTGTATAGGAGGGCAACTGATTTTTTGGAATTGATCTTGTATCCTGCAACGCTACTAAAGGTGTTTATCAGCTGAAGGAGTTCTTTGCTGGAGTTTTTGGGGTCGCTTATGTACACTATCATATCGTCTGCAAATAATGAAAGTTTAACTTCTTCCTTTCCGATTTGAATCCCTTTGATCCCCTTATGTTGTCTTATTGCTATTGCTAGAATTTCAAGCACTATATTAAAGAGGTATGGAGAGAGTGGACAACCTTGTCGTGTTCCTGATTTTAGTGGAATAGCTTTGAGTTTCTCTCCATTTAATTTGATGTTAGCTGACGGCTTGCTATAAATAGCTTTTATTATATTTAGGAACGACCCTTGTATTCCTAATCTCTCTAAGACCTTTATCATAAAGGGATGTTGAATTTTGTCAAATGCTTTTTCCGCATCTAATGAAATGATCATATGGTTTTTTTCTTTCAGATTATTTATATGATGGATTACATTGATAGATTTTCGTATGTTGAACCAGCCCTGCATCTCTGGGATGAAGCCTACTTGATCATAATGGATAATTTTTCTAATGTGTTCTTGGATTCGGTTTGCCAGTATTTTATTGAGTATTTTTGCATCGATGTTCATGAGTGAGATTGGCCTGTAGTTCTCTTTCTTGGTTGTGTCTTTGTGTGGTTTTGGTATCAGAGTAACTTCAGCTTCATAAAAGGAATTTGGCAATGACTTCTCTGTTTCAATATTGTGAAATACATTAAGGAGTATAGGTATTAGGTCTTCTTGGAAGTTCTGGTAGAATTCTGCATTAAAGCCGTCTGGACCTGGGCTTTTTTTGGTGGGAAGGTTTTTTATAACAACTTCTAATTCTTCGCGACTAACGGGTCTATTTAGATTGTTCACCTGGTCCTGGTTTAACTTTGGTATATGGTACTTATCTAAAAAAGTGTCCATTTCTTTTACATTTTCCAATTTTGTGGCATACAGGTTTTTGTAGTAAGATCTAATGATTCTCTGAATTTCGTCTGTGTCTGTGGTTATGTCTCCCTTTTCGTTTCTGATTTTGTTAATTTGCGTATTCTCTCTCCGCCGTTTGATTAGTTTGGATAGGGGTTTATCAATCTTATTGATTTTCTCCAAGAACCAGCTTTTTGTTTCATTGATTCTTTGGATTGTTTTCTGTGTTTCTATTTTGTTGATTTCAGCCCTCAATTTGATTATTTCCAGTCTTCTACTTCTCCTAGGTGAGTCTGCTTCTTTTCTTTCTAAAGCTTTAAGGTGGGCTATTAGGTCTCCAATGTGTGCTTTCTCCGTTTTCTTTATGTGGGCACTTAATGCTATGAACTTTCCTCTTAGCACTGCTTTCATAGTGTCCCATAGGTTTGAGTATGATGAGTCTTCGTTTTCATTGAATTCAAGAAAGACTTTAATTTCTTTCTTTATTTCTTCCTTGATCCAGGTGTGGTTCAGTAGTTGACTGTCCAATTTCCATGAGTTCATAGGCTTTCTGGGGATAGCATTGTTGTTGAATTCTAACTTTAATCCATGGTGATCTGATAAGACACAGGTGGTTACCGATATTTTTTTGTAACTGTGTAAGTTTGCTTTGTTACCGAGTATGTGGTCTATTTTCGAGAAGGTTCCATGAGCTGCAGAGAAGAAGGTATATTCTTTCTTATTTGAGTGGAATGTTCTATAGATGTCTGTTAAGTCCATTTGATTCATTACCTCCCTTAATCATCTTATTTCTCTGTTAGGTTTCTGTCTGATTGACCTGTCCATTGGTGAGAGAGGAGTGTTGAAATCTCCTACTATTAGTGTGTGTGGTTTGATGACTGCCTTGAGTTTTAGTAACGTTTCTTTTACATAAGTGGGTGCTTTTATATTAGGGGCATAGATATTCAGGATTGAGACTTCATCCTGGTGAATTGTTCCTGTTATGAGTAAAAAATGTCCATCTCCATCTCTTTTGATTGATTTTAGTTTGAAGTCAACTTTCTTAGAAATTAGTATGGCCACACCTGCTTGTTTCTTAGGTCCGTTTGCTTGATAAACCTTTTCCCAGCCCTTTACTCTGAGTAGATGTCTGTCTTTGTGGTTGAGGTGTGTTTCTTGTAAGCAGCAGAATGTTGGATCCTGTTTTCGTATCCAATCTCTTAGCCTGTGCCTCTTTATAGGTGAGTTGAGTCCATTGATATTAAGTGATATTAATGACCAGTGGTTGTTAACTCCAGTCATTTTTCCTTTCTTTCCTTCTTTCCTTTGGTAGTAGAGTTTGTGTGTTTCCCTTCTTCAAGTTGTGCTGGTGAAGGGTCATTAGATGTCTGAGTTATTGTGGGCATTGTTGGACTCCTTGGTTTGTGATTTTCCTTCAATTACTTTCTGAAGGGCTGGATTTGTGGCTACGTATTGTTTAAATTTGTTTTTATCCTGGAAAATTTTGTTTTCTCCATTTATAGTGAACGAAAGCTTGGCTGGGTATAGAAGTCTGGGCTTGCATCCATGGTCTCGTAGTTTCTGCAGTATATCTATCCAGGACCTTCTGGCTTTCATGGTTTCCATAGAGAAATCAGGTGTAAGTCTGATAGGTTTACCTTTATAGGTAACTTGACCTTTTTCCTTTGCAGCTCTTAATATTCTTTCTTTATTCTGTATGTTTTGTGTTTTGATTATTATATGACGAGGAGATGTTTTTTTTTGATCCAGTCGATTTGGTGTTCTGTATGCTTCTTGGACCTTCAAAGGAATATCTTTCTTAAGGTTGGGAAAGTTTTCTTCTATAATTTTATTAAATATATTTTCTGGACCATTGAGCTGTAGATCTTCTCCTTCTTCTATCCCTATTATTCTTAGGTTTGGTCTTTTTATTGTGTCCCAGATTTCCTGAATGTTTTGTGATGAGAATTTGTTGGTTATGCTGTTTTCTTTGATGAGAGTGTTTATTTTCTCTATGGTCCTCCTTCTTTTTTTATAGAACTTTCTGAGCCAAAGGAAGAGCATACAAGTTGGATATCCATTATCAAATAGCCAGTCCTGAAAACATACTTGCTAGCTATACAGAATGACTGGTTTACAGTTAGCAATACATAACTGCATGCATATACACATGTGCCGTGCCAGCGTGGGCTGGAACCAAGAGTCTCAGTGGAGGGTGTCCAGGTTGAATGAATACACAGAGCATGAGGTTGAGGTGGAACAGCTTCCTTCATTGTCTGCTGGACTGGTTTTATACCATGGCACCAAATGAGGAGGGGGCTGCGAAGGGATTGTAACCTGACCCTGACAGAGATCAAGGAATGGTCACCATGCACTCAAAATTCCTTCCTTCCCCACCCCAGGAGCAGAGGGAATTTATTATGTTTTCCTTGCAGATCAGCACCTCAATGGGGGCAGGGATATCAACTCGGGGCTGCAGTTCCCACAATTCCCCCTACTTTATTTTATAATGAGGGATCCTGTCTTAGGTCCTGTGGGAGAAGTACCTTCCCTTACCAGTCATAGGGCCCCCATGCCCTGTCTTAGGTGGGGAGTCTCCCCACAGGTTGCCCGTCCTTGGAGACCCTCATATTTTCAGCATCTGCAGCCACACCTCATGACTTCTGGGAGAGTCATGCACCAGACTGAGTAACACCTGATGGTGGACAAGCTCAGTCAGGGTGAAGATGTTTAAGACTCATTTTAAGAGGAGCAGGCCTACTGCCACCCCTACTAGTTCCAAGATCCCCAGGGATAAGGCACCTCCCCATCGCTGTGCCCAACCCCCAATCTGGGCCATGGTATTCCACCATCCCTCAGCAGATACAGGTTTAACACGAGTTTCATTAATTGCAATAATTTGATGTACCAAAGAGTGGGTAAAGTTTACAAAGGAATCATTCCAAGGTCCCCTAAGGTAAGCATTAAGGCATTGCACCTCAAAGGACATATTTTTTACTTCCATAAGGGTCACACAGGCAGAATGATAAAAATGAGAACAAGAGGCTTGTTGTACCATCCACAACACATGAATCTGTTCTTGTAATAAGGCCGTTTGCTGATATAAATTTAACATGCCCAATTGAATATGTGAGTTAATGGTATTTTGGGTTTCTAAGGCCTGGGTAACATAGGCAGCAAGAGTGTTAACAGTCTCTGCAGTAGCTGCACTCTGGGACACGGTGATTCTTGCAATGGTGGTGGCTGTGGCTGATATGGCGATAGCTGTGATGACTGTAGTGGTGATCCCAAAGTCTCTCCTTTCTCTTTACAAGATAAGCTCTCGTCCATCTTGTGGGTCTTCTACCACCAGGGGAACCAGGGCAGGAATTCTCACCATCAGCATGGACTCATCTGTCGGGGACCAGCAGTTGCTCAAAAAGCAGGAGCTGGAAGAACAATTAAGGACACCATCCTCCCCAACCGACCCATTAAAGGAGACAAACATAAAGGGAAGTAGAACACAAGCTAGGCTGACAATAGAGAAATTCATTCCCACTGCATAATTAATCTGGAGGGAGGTTTCAAAGATGTCCAATTTGTGTTCCATCAGGCTGCAGCACTGAAGGCCAAGCCCCTTTGAAGGGCTAAAGGTCTAATATTTGTACATGCATGAGGGCCGCAGAGAAACATGCCTGTGAACATAGGTGAAACTCCTGCCATATTTGGATTTCTATGGGAAAAATCAAAGGCCCCTCCCAAGGAGTTTTTAAAGGTAGGTCGGTGACCAAACCACCATAAATATTTATCTCCCTCCAATTTCCATGGTTCCTTAGGAGCACAATTTCCCCAAGGCAATGGTAAGTATAATTTGAAGGATTGTGGTGTCTTCCAACATAAGGGAGCTGGTCTCGGAGGGGTAGGGAATCCAGAAACATTTCTTTTAAAATTTATTGGGTAAAAGATATCTCTCAATCCAAAACAGGGATGCCCAGAAGATTTAGAAGAAAAGTCTCCCAGAGAATAATTACTAAGGACCACACATGGCCCAGAAAGGGAGACACTAGGCATCACTGAAATATTGTTAATCCTCCGGAAGCAGAGGGCATGGGATATATCAAATGTTAAATTATCCAGTGAGGATCTTTCTAATGCTGTATTTGCTGCAGGAACTCCCAAGGTATAATTGGTGGAGTAAAAGGATGGAAAAACAGAGCTTATTTTACTTACCGGCATCAGTATGGGTGGATTCCTCACCAGTGCCCAGCTCAGGCCTCCCTCGATGTTCTTCACTTGAACCCATATTATCAGGGCCAGTAGGGCCCGACTCCACTGGCCGAACATTTCACTCCAGCACTCAGATGGGTTTTTTTTGGTTCCTGGAGGGAAGACACAAATGGCTCCCCTCACCCTAGCCAACATAGGTGTAGGTGATTGCCATTGTCCCATGATACTATCTTTCCATATAACCCAGCCCAGAGATTGGGAGGGTTCTGCCAATGTCTTTCCATTGCTGTTAGACCTTGTTTATCTACTGTTAGAAAATTTAAAATGTATAAAATTGTAGATAATTGGGTATTTGGGGAGGTGATATACTCCCCCTTCTTTATTTTACAAAAAAAGCTGTTTAAGGGTAGCATGTGTGCGCTCCGTTATAGCCTGTTCAGTGGGATTATGTGGAATTCCAAAGGTATGTATAATTTGTTGTTCTTGGCAAAATTTTGCAAACTGTTGGCTGGTATAAGCTGGTCCGTTGTCTGTTTTGAGAAAGTCTGGGATGCCCATATAGGCAAAAGCCTGTAGGCAATGGGCAATAATGTCCTTAATCTTTTTCCCTGAATGTAGGGAGGCATAAATTACCTTGGAATAAGTATCTACAGAGACATGTACAAATTTAAGTCTGCCAGCTTGGGACAAATGGGTAACATCCATCTGCCAAAGGTGGTTAGGATGGAGGCCTGGAGGATTAACACCTTCGTTGTGGGCATTATGAAATGGAGCACAAGCTGGACATTGGGACGTGATTTGAATAGCCATGGCTAGAGAACACCCAGAGTGAAACTTTAGAGAAGAGGCATTTAAATGATACTTTTCATGAAGATGACAGGCTCGTTGTTCCTCAGAAAGGAACAGTGCCATTGGGCAGGTGAGGGAATCAGCAAGCTTATTTCCCTCTGCCAAGGGCCCTGGCAGATCAGTATGGGCCCGAATGTGGCCAACAAAGGCAGGAAACACTCTTTGGCATATAAGACTTTGTAGCTGAACCAAAAGGTGGAAAACCTGAGAGGTAGATAATATGTATGGTGAGGTTTCCAATGGCCCGACAATCCTTGCCACATATATACTATCAGTATACAAGTTGAAGGGTTGATCCTTGAAAAGAGAAAAGGCCATAAGGCAGGACATGAGTTCTGCAGCTTGGGCAGAAATTGGACCTAGGGGCTGCTTTTCTTTAATTGGATCAGAGACTACCATTACATAGCCCTTGGAAGAACCGTCAGTGAACACCGACCACACTCCTTTAAGGGGGGAGGTTTTAATAATTTTTGGAAAAATAACAGGATGATTCTTAAAAAATGAAATTAAATGGGAATTAGGATAATGGTTATCAAAAATGGCTCCAGTGGTGGTGATGAACAAGTGGTGGTCCATCCATCTTGAACCCTCTGTAGCCTTGTTATTTCCTCTTTTTGATAAGGGATTAGAAATTTATTTGGGATCCTGCCAAAAACTTGTAAACTAAAATCATATGCCTTCCATAGGAGCTGTAGCACCATTTCATAATAAGGAGTCTCCACCTTCTTAGGGGAAACGGATAAATGCAGCCAATAAATGTGTCCCCCTTGCAAAAAAAAACTCCAGTAGGTGAAAATTGTGAAGAAAAGACCATGAAATAAAAAGGCCACGGAGATATGCTCGCTCAAGAGCATTAAGCAAGGCATATAGGACTTCTTTTGCCGCTGGAGTCATGATCCTGGGGGAGGCAGGGGAAGGGTTCCCAGGCAGCATGTCATAAAGGGGCTTAAGAGCTCCTGTAGGAATGGAAAGGGAGGAATGGATCCACTCAACATCTCCCAATAATCTCTGCCAGTCATGGAGGGTCTGTAAATGGGAGCAATCCAGCTGCAGTCTCTGAGGCTGAAGCCCAATGAATTGGATTTGAAAGCCCAGATAGGAATGGGGGTGCCTGCATCTGCACCTTCTCTGGGGCCAAAATGAACCCATGTCCCTCCAGAAAGGTCTGTGACTCTGCAAACATTAATAAACTTTCCTCTTTTATTGGTGCTGCCAGAAATATATCATCCAAATAAAGGACAACATGGAAGGAGGAAAACTTATGCCTAAGTGGATCCAAACAAGCTGCAACATACATTTGACAAATTGGAAGACTGGCAGCCCTGCCCTGGATTGTTAGGGTCAGGAATTTTTATCACAGGGGCAATCACTGGGCAGCACTTAACGCCTCCATGGGGAGCCTCCTCCTAGTGGAGCCTCCTCCTAGCCCAACCAAATGGGAGGGACTGGAGAGGTCCTGAATTGCTCAGAAAGAGGATAGGGAGGGGGCTTGTCCTGCTCCCCAGAGGTCTCCTTTGTCTTTTCTTTTAAACGGGCCCTGCATAATTCCTGCTGTAGCACTGCGATTTCTCCCTCCAAAACTTCTTCTTCTGAACCTGTTGATTCCCCCAAGCTCTCTTCAAAATCAGACAAAAAGGGTAGAGGCGTGTTTGCGCAGAAGAATTTTGCTTGGGAACTCCGTCCAAGGATTCACTTCCCTTTCCCCCTGTCTGGAGGTTTTTGCTTTCTTTGAATCTTTCTCTCTTCTACCTTGTCGGGCCTCCCCTCAGCAGGCTGAGAGAGCAGTTTGGCCTCTGCATCAGAGGCATTATCAGAACAAAGGGAAGCCTTAGTCTCACTCTCTTGAATTTCAGATAATACCTCTTTTGTTGCTTCCAAAGCCTGCTTAACCCAGACTTTCCTCTGTAAGCAAAGTATCCCTGATCAGTCTTCAAAGGGAGAATGTGGCCATTGGCAGGACCTCAGGCCCCTCCTTTCTCAACGTTTTCTGAAGATCCCTGTGGACCTGTTCCCATTCAGAAATATTGAGGGCTCCACTGGTGACGAACCAGGGACTCCACGTCTCTATAGTTTTAAAAAAATCTTCTAAAGTCTTAGTTTTTACAGCTGTCCCCTGCTCTTTCAATAATCTCTTTAACTGAAACTTTAACTCCCATTTACCTGGGATATTTTCCATTTCTTAATTAATTTTTTAAATATATATCTCCCCAATCCGTCCCCACTGGTGTACAGGATGACCCAGTCCACTGTACCTCACTTTCTGATCTCGGTTGGGACCTCCAGATGCCACACCAGCGTGGGCTGGAACCAAGAGTCTCAGTGGAGGGTGTCCAGGTTGAATGAATACACAGAGCATGAGGTTGAGGTGGAACAGCTTCCTTAATAGTCTGCTGGGCTGGTTTTATACCATGGCACCAAATGAGGAGGGGGCTGCGAAGGGACTGTAACCTGACCCTGGCAGGGATCAAGGAATGGTCACCATGCACTCAAAATTCCTTCCTTCCCCCGCTCCAGGAGCAGAGGGAATTTATTATGTTTTCCTTGCAGATAAGCACCTCAAATGGGAGCAGGGATATCAACTCGGGGCTGCAGTTCCCACACACATGCATGTAACAATTAATAAAAAGAGATGACATAAATTATACCTGTGACCCTGACAGTTGATGCACATGGTTGTGTGCATAGTCCTTCTCCCATTATGAACCCCACTCCACACACCATGCTGACAATGCCTTGCCCCAATGTACTCTCTCCCCAGGCTCGAGCGAGGTTTCGATGACAGTGGTGATAGACCAAATGCTCAGAACCCCAGTCACTGGTGCTGCAGCCAGTGCAGCCTGGATAGCTGAGACTGGTGGGGGGTGCCGGGATTGAGACACAGAGGCTTCTTTTCAGGTGGAAGCACAGCAACCTTTGTTTTGCCCAGCAACCTTTTATACCTCTTCTCCTTCTGTGGAGACCCACTGGCCAGAAAGAACACAAACATCCTTGTCAATAACAGACCACAAGGAAGTTCCCCTGTGGGTCAGGGGGAGTGAGGGCAGCTGGATCACAACAACTCCCCCCATTTTATTTTATAATACCTTGCCTGTCATGGGGAATAGCCATCTAATATTCCCTGTATTAAGTAGCATCCTGCTGCCAAAGTATTGCCCATCTGTGGCTACCCAGACACATAGCCCTAAACCAAGTATCCCCAGGACTGACAGTGCCAAGGAGCCAGACCAGCACTGTAACCATCTAGCATGCACTAACTGGATGGTAAAATTAACAAAAGCAGTATTCCAAACCCTCTCATATGATGGTTGAATTCCATAACAGTAGCAGAAGCACACAATACAGTGCATGAGTAACTCACAACTGTTGAAAAGTCCAAAGATAATCCACTTGCTCCTGAACCAGAGCTACTTCTTGGTTCAAGGTCAATATGCCCAATTGAATATTTCCAATAAGATCATTTTGAATGTCCAATGCATTGCTGACTCTTTCAGCAAGCTGGTTGACAGTCTCAGCTGTCTGCACAGTCTGTGAGAGAGCAAGTCTGGCAGCAGTAGCTGTGGTGGCAAAGCTCTGCTACAGCTGCCTTCTGGCCCCAGCCGCACTCACTCTGGATCCAAACTGCTGCATGGAGTGGAGCAGAACTCGGGGAAGCAAGCTCACTGCTCCTGCGCCGGAACCATTGAAGGGGCCCCACTTTATCAATTTTTTAGGGAATTTGGGCATCATCAACCTGTCTGGCTACTTCCTGCTGAGCAGGGGCGCTGCATTCATGGTAGTATTTTACATCAACATTTCAGGAGTTCTCAGTGATTTACACCACATAAATGTGCAATGAATCCACAGATTCTCATCCTCTGTGGAGACAAAAGCTGAACCTCTTTTCCAAAGTATCAAATCCTTAGGCCTGTATTTTAAAGTCAAAATACCTTTTGTAGCAGTTCCCAGAATCAAATGTCTTTCTCCAGTCCAGAACACAAAAGACAACACAATCAACACAATAACATATATCTCTACACATTCTATCTTTTGAGGCCCTCAATTCACGTTCCTGCCTCCTCTTTATTTCTTCCCTACTGGCTAATCTTCCAGAGGGCATCCCTCAGAGCATCTCTGGGGATGAAGACACACATACTCCTTTTAATCAGACTTGGTTTGTTCCCAATCTGGAACATTTAAACCCCCTCCTGCACAAAATCTTTGGCTGTCTTCCTTGTTACTTCCATGCCTTGTTGCTTTAAGAGTTCCAGTTACTTTTTGAGGCCTTTCAATTCACTCTCCTACCTCTTTATACTTGCTTATCTCTTGGAGGAAGTCCCTCAGAGTTATCTCTGGGGATGAAAAATAAAAACACTTTACCTTCCCCAGTATGCTCCTTGGACTGAGGGACCCTGTTCACAAATCCCCACTTTCTAGATCTCAGTGGAACCTCCACCTGCTGCAGCCAGCACAGCCTGTGGTTTCTTGGCCTGTTGTCCATCCCTACCTCACCCAAGGCTACCAGGAGCCCTGGTAGGAAACCAGCCACTCCCAGGGATTAGTTAGAGGAGTAAGTAAGGAATGCTTTGCTCACAGGTCATGTGTGCAGTTGGCAGGCTTGTGCATGTGGTAGCCATCTTTCAATAGCTTGAAAAGCTCTTCCACTGGGATGCCAGGATATGGTGAGCCCCCCAGTGTAAAGATCTCCCAGAGCAGGACTCCAAAGGACCATCTGTATGGGAGTGAGGGCAGAGGCCTGTTACTCCTGGTCAATAACTGTAGCAGTTTTACAACAGGGCAGGTTACCAATGGGCAAGGAAGGGTATGTGGATGAGAGGCATGGCAGGGCTATGCTGTTGTCTCAAATGAGAAGACAGAATACAGCCTGAGTGGGCAAGAACCCTAAAGGCTGTGATAGGTGTGACTTGAGTCTTGCTATCCCCATCCTATGTTGGGACACATACACATCACTCTGGTGGGTGTAGACTCCGTCAAACAGGGAAGCTGGTACCATCCACTTCACAGGTAGCCGGCCCTAGGCAGAGGGAGAGTTGTTGGCTGTCAGGTGTCCCCTGGTGGAGCACCGTACCCAAACCACCCTGGAATGGGGCTTACATCTGTGGTCTTCCTGTAGTATTCCAGATTGTGCACATCACGGGCCAGGCCAAAATCTGCAATCTTCATCATATTGTCCTCAGTCACCAACACGTTTCTGGCAGCCAAGTCTCTGTGAATACACCGAAGAGGCATGAAAGGAACCTGTGCTAAACTGACAGCTCCCTAGCCTAAGCAAGCTTGACATCCACTCTTCCATTCAGAAAGACCCTACCTTGCCTGTGCCCTAGCTCTGCTCACCTTCTGAGAAGCCAGGTACCTCGGGCCACCTGATAGGCACAGGACACTAGATCTTTGCAGGTAAGCTGTTTTTCTGGCAGCCTGGAGTCACCATCATATTCCATGCTTAGGGCCCTTTGTGCCTGCAGGAACTCCTAGAGGTTGCCCCTGGCAGCATATTCCATCTGCACATACAATGGTCCTGGAAGCACAGATACCTCGGAGATGTTGTGTGACTCAGGGGTCCCGATCTAACTGTCCACCCACCTGCTGTACTTACCACCCTGTGTGCAGGCCCCCAGCAGGTTGATAATGTTCTTGTGCTTGCCAATAACTTTCATCATCTCCATCTCAGACACCATGTCCAACAAGTCCTGGTCATTGGCACCATCTGTGTTGAAAGCGGGAATGTCAGGTGGTGGCCCTGCAGCCCCCACTGCCCTGCGCTACTTCTCTCCCTCCTCACCTTTCAGCATTTACACAGCCACAGTGACAGGCTTGACAGTGTTGTCCATGTTAAAGCCAACAGCCTCTGCCATAAAAACCTGGCCAAAGCAGCCTTCTAGAGAATTACCAAGTGTCAGCCTGTCCGAAGAAGCAGAGGCAGTGAGTATGTGCCCAGGACCGCCAGCCCTCATGGCCCTGTGCCACTGCATTCATAGCTGGCAATGGGCTCTTGCTCATGAAGACAGAGTAACCTGAATTTCACCCTGGACCCCACCTCCAACAGGCCTCTGCCTGGTAGCCATCTAGCCCCCAGCCACAGAACCTCCTCCAAGTATACATAAAACCCCACCAGCACTGACTGAGTTCTAGATATTTCCCACTTTGGGTTGGCTGGCAGCTCAAGCTCAGAAATACTGGCCATTACAGTATGTTCTCTTGAAACTGGGTGGATGATGTGGACCAAGGGTATGTCAGAGTTCATGGAGGTCACCTGCTTGAATCATTGAGGACAGGTTGGTGCCAGACAATGGATGCTGGTATTTGGGAAAGGATTGAAGTGGTGTAACTCCCAGGAGTAGCAAGGTCAAGTCCATGTGAGGCAGTATGTAGAGCCAAGAAGAGGGATGCTAAAACAGTGGTTACTGAAGACTCAAAGTTGTTTTGAGTAACTTGGGATCCATGTGGAGGATAGGAATATGGAAGGGTCAGCTCATCTGACTGCAGAGAAATGAGTACTAAGCAGGCCACAGGTACTGCTGGGAATTTAGGACGTTCAAGGTACAACAGAGAGATCAAAACTTGGTATCTACTTTCAGTTACCTGTTGCTCAGGTGTGAAGCAGAAGCTATTGTCAACACTGGGAGCCCCCAGGTTCTTTCTTGAGACTCTACGCAGGTAGCAGAGTGTCACAGCTGCAGTCAAGACTAAGATGGAGAAGCCCACCCAGAAGCTGATGGTGCCTGCAGATAACCTGCCAGCTGCACTGCTCTCTGCCAGCTCTCTCTCAGCTGCAAAGACATAAAAGTTGGGGCCTCATCCAGCCTTGTGGATTGCCAGCCTCCCATTGCCCTGAGCTCTAGGTACCTGTTGGGGAGCAAAGCTACTGGGATACTCAGAGTTTGGTTACCTATGTCCCCAACTCACATTGGTAGCCCAAAATATCTATGAGTCAGCAGGGACCAGACTCAGGAGAGAAGCCTGGCAGAGCCAGAAGCATCCACACCACCACCAAGGCTCCCAGGAGATGCCAGAGCCTCAAGGCTAGACTGTAGAAATCCAACTAGAGGACTATGGGGGAGGCCTTTGCAAGATCAAGATGAGGAAGGGTGACACTCCCATACCAAGCACAAGGCCAGGGTGATTACCACAGGATGGATTGCAGTAAGTCATAAGTGCACCCCTGCTGTCCCTGTCCCTGGCAGCTTTGTTATGTTCTGAGCCAGCACCATAAGAGGACAAATGGAGCAGCAGCAGCAACAACAAATACCTGGCAGTACCTCCAGCCATGAAGAGTGATGGGAAAATCTGAAATAATTGCCTGCCAGACAGGTGTACTCCCCTGAGTCCTCAAAGGTGATATTGCGCAAAGACAGAACTTCTAGCTCCTTGTTGCTTGTGTTAACGCCTGATGTCTACAAAGAGAGAACAGAAATCAATAGGCAAGCACCAGCACATCCCTTTGGGTACCACAGCACCATCCACACAGAGATGATCAGACAGGCTTCAAGGAAAATGCCACCTCTGCTACCACCTTGACACCTACAGCTCTACCACTGCAATGGATGCCCTCTGCATCCTGAACCAAGGCACAGAGCATAAAACCAGTCCCTCTATTGGTGGATAGTTCCCTGTCCCAAGGTAAGCATTGGGCACTTGGGCAGCATGGTGCCACAAAGAAGCAACATGCAGAGTTAGTACAGAAAAAAGATGGGCAGACAGATGTATGGAGAGAAAACCAGAGGAAATTGGTGTCAGCCAGAGAATGGTGGGAAGTTGATGTTCTGAAGCAGCACAGGGCTCAGCCCCTGGAAGGTTCTGAAAACTTCTAAGCAAGAGAACAGCACAGACCTGAGGGGCTTTGAAGGAGGTAGGAAGTCAGTGCTGGCTGGGAGCTACCAGTATTATCAAGGCATCAGAAGCAGAAGATGAGTCAGTTATCACCTACTTGAGGACTGTGAACATACCACCAAAATGCCTTCTCAGCCATGCTTATGAAATTGATGGTTCAACAAATGTTCTTGCCCCATCCCATTCTGACACACTGAAAGATAAAGGTGTGCATCTGCCTTCAGATTGTCACTGATCCAGGACATCTCTAGAAGAAAATGAGGACAAGACAGGGCAAGGGAGATGCCAAAGAATGGGTTGGGGAAGGAAGCACTGGAAAGCTGCCTGAAGTGAGGCACATAAAGGCAGTGGTGGGTGTGGTTTCAAAGACTGGCCTCCTTCATGTCCACTCTCCCTACACACACACACACACACATACACACACACACATATACACATGGAGAGGGAGAGAAACACACACACACACAGAGAGAGAGAGAGGAGAGAGAGAGAGAGAGAGAGAGAGAGAGAGAGAGAGAGAGAGAGAGAGAGAGAAGGGAACCCATACTCTTCAAATTTTCATCCCAAGGGTCATATCACATCAGCCTGTGCTCACGAAACCACACACCCACAGTGGGAGGTACACTGGACATGGCCCTAGTGGTCTCTCCCAACAGCCAGGATACCAACTCCTGCCAACACCTGTTCCTCTCTCCCATCAGACCTCCAAGTCTCTCTTTCCTGTGCTGCAAAGCCCAAACTCTCTCTCTCTCTCTCTCACGTGGCCCCCACCTGAGGCTATGAAGCAAAGCTCCAGGCAGAGGGAGGCAGGAAGAGTTCGTCAAGGCAGGGTGGAGCTAGTGCTACAGTGCAGGCAGCGGGAGAGTGGACAGCCAGTCCTCTGATGTCAGAGGGCACTAGTACAGCAGACATCCTCCTGTCCTGAGCACCAAAACTATCACCCAAGAGAAGCCTTCTGTAGACCCAAGCCTCAGAGCAAACAGGGAAACAAGTCCTACGGGAGGGCACAAGTAACACAGAGCCTGCCTGCAGCTCAGAACAGGTGATAAGTTCTGAGACTCAGGTGCCCCTTCACAGAAACTCCAACACATGGGTCCCAGTCCCAAGGTATTCCTCAGCCAAAGAGGGACTTAAGGACCAGGGCAAGGCAGTTCCAGCTAACCCATCCACCCAACCAGCTGCCAACAACAGAGCCCACCTTGAGTACAGTGACATAGGGCTTGCCATCCGGGCCTGTCTTACTGCCATTCACCTCAACATGCTTCAGCCACTGGATGTGTGGTTGGGCATCACTGTACACCTTGCAGTGGAACTCTACATCACTTCCTAGGGTGGCTGTCTGGTTTTCTGGCAGCTCAGCCTGCAAAATGGGCCGATGTGGGAAGTGCTCTGTAAGACCAATCCCCTGAGGCTGACCTGCTTTAGTCACCCAGTCTGGCTCTTACCCAGTACATCCAGTGTGTAAGTCTGCTGGATGCTCCCAAACTTGTTCTTAACCATGCAGGTATAGTAGCCACTCTCCATGACCAGGCTCCAGTGCTGGTGCCTAAGCTGCAGGTAAACTTAGTAGGTGAGTGACTGTGGATGCCCAAAAATGTGAGCCTGTTTTCATCCTGACAGATAGTTAGGCTATGCAAACATACTTCTGCTCTTTCTTTTGTAATATAAGGTTACTTAGGAAGTGACTGCTTTCAGGATACTTGGTCTAGAGTGGCTTCGCTACTTAAACAACAAAATGCTAATGACTTGACACCTCAAAGTGTTAAAGTAATTAACTGTTTTACATGTAGTTTGTATCAAGTTAAAAAAGTCTTTTGTTGCCGCCTTCTCCTTTTGTATTTGAATATAAACATATAAGGAAAACTAAACAGGGAAAATTTCAGTATTCACTGGAATGCCCTCCTGGTACTTTTCTATGGTTTCAGTTTTATTACTTTTTACTTTACTTCTATTTCTAAAATCTCATGCCCCTACCCAGGCAAGAGGTATTTTTGTCAAGGCTGATCAATGACAAATGATATGGGCTATACCCTCTGTATTCAGGCTCGACCTATCTGTGCCCCTTTCGCAGACTTACCTTGATGCCCCCCATGTGATGCTCCCCTCGGAATTCCTTGCCATTCTTCAGCCAGGAGATGGAGGGGGTGGGGTTGCCAGCAGCTGCACAGTGGAAGCGTACAGTGCTGGTGGCTGGCACAGCCAGCAGTTTCATATCCATACGGTCTGGCCGAGTCCAGTAAGGGGCCCCTGATGGCAGAAGTGCTCATAACAGCATGATCAGTACACCCTTGCGAAGCTACCCTACCAGCACCCCCTCAAGCCTCATCCCTCATCTGTATTGAGACTCCTTTGTTTTGTCTGAACACTGCATCCACAGCTACCCCACTCTCAGTCTTGGGCTATTCTCTTCTCTCCCTCTGAGTCAGACTCACAGGTGTAGGGACCCAGGAAGTAGAACCCAGTAGGATGTAGATCCTGGGAGGCAACTAGGCCAGGTCATTCCACCAGTACACCAAACCTGAGTCAGCCTGTATAGTGCCCAGTGAAGGCAGGTACCCTTCAGGTCATGCTTCCCCTCCACTGAGTTCCCTCCTTCCTCTTGGCTGGGTGGAGGATGCTGTTGTGGAATATCAATTGAAGATGAGTTACATTTTTATATGTTGTGGAACAATTGTTTCATGATGCAAAGATGTGTTTCACTCTTTTATGTTGTATTTGCTTAACTTGGTGAAGCTGTGTTACTCTGTCTGGTCTAATAAAGAGCTAAATGACCAATAGTAGGGCAAGAGAGGGAAACAGGCAGGGCTCGCAGGCAGAGAGGATAAAGAGAAGGAGAAAGTTTAAGAAGGAACAAGAAAAGAAAGAGGAGGATGCAAAGGTCCAGTCACCCAGCTACACAGCCACAGAGTAAGAAGTAAAGAAAGGAATATAGAATAGAGAAAGATAAAACCCCAGAAGCAAAGTGTAGATGGGATAATTTAAGTTAAGAAAAGTTGGCTAGAAATAAGCCAAGTCAAGGTCATACAATCATAACTAAAGAGTGTCCATGTGTTTATTTGGAGCTGGGCGGTGGGCTCTCAAAGAGTAGAGCAAAAGCAACCAGCAACAGGATGCCATATTGTTTGGACTCATGAGGAAGCTGAGGGAGGCAACAAATTTCCAAAACAGAGAACAAAGGCAGGGGCAGGGTCTTCCACAGTGACTCAATCAGAGAACCCTATGCAACTCTGGGAGGAGGAACTGTCATATGAAGTAGGAGAAAAGTGTGTAGACACTGGTGAGGTGTCCCTCCAGGCTCCAAATTTGGCCAGTAGGCTTGAGAGAAGAGTGCCACAATGGGAGACTACAGCGACTTAATGGTGCCTAATGCCAGGTAAGGTCAAGAAGATGACCCTTCAGGCACCTTACCTAAGTGTTTATGGTGCAAAAACACTAAATACAACCTGAGAAGGCCAGGATGACAGAAGAAAACAGGAAATTACAAACACATTGGTAATTGTTGGGGCAGAAGCTAGAGACCAACTGGGTTAGAAATTCTGCTCTGAACATCCTGATAGCCAAAGTTGAAAGGGAAAATAAGAAACTGACCCACTTCTCAGGACTACTACCTTTTTATGGCTTCAGTCCTAGAATCTAAGTCCATTTCTATGAGGGTTGTGAAACCTCAAACAAGTCCCTATACCTTCTCTCTTCTCCCGCACACTCATAAGACACATTACCCTGTTTTCCCATTAAGTTGTCACTCTGATTCCTCTCAGTCCCTTGTCCACTGTACCCCAGAAGGTTCTAGGTGGTCTGAGGACTCAGTTAACAGCAGCCTAGTCTCAGAGTCATAACCACTCCACATACAATGTCTGGACCCATGATGTTGTCTCTCTCTCTCTCTCTGCCCAGACCCTGAATTTCCTGTAAACAACTTGTTATGCTTGCAGCTGCTCTGTCTGAGCAAAACAACTTGTTTTTCCTGTGTTTGTAGCTGCTCTGAGAATGAGACCTTCAGGAGTTCCTGATGGCAGGAGAGTAGTTTTTGGTGGGTTTGCCTGGGGCATGGCTACCAGTTAATGATCCATATATAAGTGGCTCTGGTACACAGTAAAGGGGAATTCTTGTTTCAAGGATGACCCATGTCTTCATCTGTGTGTCTTTGTGTATTTAAACCTCCAGGCCCTTGCCTGGCTCGTGGATGGTCCTTTAGTGCAGGCTCCACAATACAGGTGCAGTGTAATAGTACACGTAGTACTACGGATGGTCTCTCTCTCTCTCTCTCTCTCTCTCTCTCTCTCTCTCTCTCTCTCTCTCTCTCTCTCTCTCTCCATGGTTCTAGCCCATACCATGGGCACTGCCATGTGCACTTATATACTCACACCAAATCTGTGGTGCCCCCTTTACAATGTATGCCTCAGCATGGCACTGCTCCCCTCCTGCTGGTCTGCAGCAACAGCCACTAGTTCTGTGAATCTGCTGTGGAACAATGGTTTCTACCCTGTCACTTGTATTTTAATAAAATGCTGGTTGGTGAGTAGCCAGGCAGGAAAGTATAGGCAGGACAACTGGACAGAAGTAGAGGTGGGTCAATGAGAACAGAATTCTGGGAAGAGGAAAGCTCTTTCTGCCATCCTGGCCCTGACACAGAAGAAGCAAGATGTGAATGCCTCTCTGTAAAAGGTACTGAGCAATGTGACTAATGCAGATAAGAATAATGGGCTAATATAAGTTATGAGTTAATAAGCAGCCTGAGCTAATGGGCCAATCAGTTTATAACTAATGTAGACCTCTGTTTGATTTCTTTGGGACTTAATGATTATGGGAACCAGGCAGGAAAGAAACCCAAACAGCATGAATCCCTGGATCTATGTACTCGTCAGTGACAACCTGAGCACCTTGCTTGGTTTACTCACGTTCCTTCCCACCAGAACTTATCAAAATCCCTGCCAAGCAGCCCTGCCTCCTCACTGCCCCTGGAGCACTGTCTACCTGTAGAAGTGCCCCTTAACAACAGGACTACAGGAAGGAAGCAGCCTGATCCTGACCAGCTCAGTATGCCTAGGCTCTGATCTTACCTGTGTCTTCAACCACATTCTCTCCATCTTCTTCATCTCCTGAGGATGGAGCATCCGCAATAGTTATAAGCAAGCAGTGGTCCTGTGACGCTCCTACATCTGCAGACCTGCTGCTCCCTATTTTCAGAATACACTGCTCTCCATCTTTAGGGACCACTGCTCCCTGCCTTTGCAAGGCCATTCATTCAAATAGCACAGAATTGGAGGTATCCCCTCTGATGTGGGGAATTAAGCCAGCAACACTCTTGAGTGAGGGATATTGGAGCCATGCTGCCTAGGACTGCCCTGACCTCCCTAGCAATGCAGCTGCTCAACACAGTTGTCAGCCCCAGCCACCAAGAACTTACCTGTCACATGCACAGTGAAGCGGCACAGGACATCCTGAGTGAGCTGCTGCTGGCACATGTAGAACCCGGCATTGTCATGGGAGACGTTCTGATGGAGGAATTACTTTCATTTAATAAAGAAACTGCCTTGGCCCATTTATAGGCCAGCCCTTAGGTGGGTGGAGTAAACAGAACAGAACGCTGGGAGAAAGAAGCCGAGTCAGGAGTCGCCATGATTCTCTCACTCCAGACAGACGCAGGTTAAGATCTTTCCTGGTAAGCCAGCTCGTGGTACTACACAGAATATTAGAAATGGGTTAGATCAATATGTAAGAGCTAGCCAATAAGAGGCTGGAACTAATGGGCCAGGCAGTGATTAAAAGAATACAGTTTCCGTGTAATTATTTCGGGGCATAAGCTAGCCATGCGGGCGGCCGGGTGTCGGGGACGCAGCCCTGCCGCTATTATTACAATAGAATGTTCAGCACTTGTAACCTCTGGGGCCCCACCAGGATGTGGTGGGAAGCTATCAGCTCTGTGTCATCCTTAGACCAGACAGTGCAGCCTGTGCTGGCACCTCCAGGCACAGAGCAGAACAGCTCCATGGTGTCCCCGCAGCCAAAGACCACTTGCTCTTGCTGGCTAGGCTCAGGGCCTGGGGCCTCTGTGGATGAAATGGAAAGTTGTGAAACAGATTCTTCAAAGTAGCATGCTGAAGGCCCATACTTTGCTTTGCAAACTAGCAAAGCTGTGGCAGGCAAGTGAGGGCCATGCTCCTGGGGCTTGGGGTTCTGCCAGACAATGTTCAAACCAGGAGTGGGCAGACTATTTCAGTAAGAGCCCAGGGGTGTGAGTGCCTCAACTCTGTCAGTGGTGTGTGTTAAGGTTTCTGTCTCTGTCCTGGAGGAGGAAGCTGTCTTCCAAGGATGATATGGAAGAGACACAGCTGCTTAGGAGAAGCCTAGATTGGATTCACACATTCCAGGGTAGGAGTGTGATGATTAGAATTATTAAGCAAAGAGAAACAGAGATGAGAGAGAAATAAAAGATAAACCACAGAAGAGCATCAGGAGGGAAATTTCATGAATACTGAACCACTCCTTTATTTTCCATATGTCTTTTCACACCCCACTCCAAAGAGGTAAAGGGGGAGGCAACAGACTTCATCAACATGATGAAACAAATAAACAGAGCACCTCTGATCTTTGTTCAAGATGAAGCTGATACACCTCTGTAGTTAAAATACCAATTAGTCACTCTAGGTCAGGACCTCTTGTTTTGTAGTCACTTGTTGTCAACAACTTTGAAAAAGCAAAACAAGCTCAAACTCTCTGACCTCTAATCAAGGTGGAATGGACTCACATCTGTGTGCCCTGACACACAGCAGCACTCCTGGTAGCTGAAAGATCTGAAAATGTCAAGAAGGGTGGGGGCAGCTCTATGGTACAGCACCTGCCTGGAATGTCTGAAGCTTTAAACTCCTATACCTGGGGTCCCCATTTCACAAATGAGGACCATGCTTTGGCTAGGGGATGTCAGAGGGGCCATGTGAGCCAACCAGAGCTAGAATCACAGTCAAGTGGAGATAGTCACCCATCCTGAGAGGTAAGAAACTGGAGTTCTAGGGTGGTTAGACACAGGTAGCCATATATCTCTCCCCTACCCAGATGGTGCCCAGCTCATGAGGAGACCCAAAGACCTCACACCTAGGGACACACCACCCAGATTTCCCTGCTAGGACCTAACAATGACCATCAGAGGCACAGATGGGCTCGGGGGCCAGGACAGGAGCAGGTAGTCCTGCTGGTTAGACCTCCTTCCTTAGATTCAGATGGACTGGTTAACATGTCACTTGCCATTCTGCAGATGCATAGCCTACATTCAATGCCCAAATGTCCATTCAACCTAAACCAATACCAGTGCTGCCCATTCCAGAGTCATCCCACCAAGATTCCAACAGCCCGAGAGACTGTCCTCAAAAGTATCCATGAAGCTTGTGTCCCATGGAGCCAGGAAGATTTTGTTTGTCCCTTAGTGGGCCTCACAGTAAGGGATCTTCTATCCTGACCTACAGTTCTCCTGCTGCCATGTTCTATGGAGGCAATACAATGCTGGAAGCTTCCTGAGGCACCAAAGAAGACCAAGAACTGTCTAGTCAGTGGCCTCAGGGCAACCATGACCCAAAAGCAACAGTTGTGATTTAGTCTGAGCAAGATAAAAGGTCAAGCTATTCACACAAGTCCTCTCATCAGGAGAGTGACTGGGGAAAGACACAACATTCCACAGGATGGAGAGGCAAATGCCTGGTTGTATGAGGTGGGGAAGGGAAATGGCCCTGAATCAGCTGAGCTGACATTTGATCTATCCACCCATACTGTCCACTAGGAGCCAGCACAACCCAGATACCTGGACTTTGGGGGCCTCAGGCAACAGCAAATCCAACCCTGTGATCCCATTCCAGTGTCACAGGGCCTATAGGAGCCTGTGTTGTGAGTTACGCAGGTAATAAGGGAAACACAGTGTGGGATGTGGTTTGAGACAACACAGTATATGGTATATGCTGAGGAGGTAGTATCAGATCATGATCTAATGGAGCCCTCACACCCCCATCAGCCTTGAGACCTTCAAAAACACAGATATTTTAGATTACAATTCATAACACTAGCAAAATAACAGTTAAGAAGTAGCAATAAAAATAATTTAATGGTTAGAGGTTACCATAACATGAGGAACTGTGTTAATGGAAAATTAATTAGGGAACTTGAAAACCACTGGAGGCTACTCTCTACCCCTACTGAGAACCCAGAACCCAGATTGCCCTGCCTACCAGGAGTGGCCAGTGTGGTTGGGGCCTAGCCCTGCTCCAGAACCCTTAGGTCCAGCCAGCTCCTGCTTGGTGATTTATGTTCCCAGAGAGAGTCAGCCATGTCTTTGTATTTTCATTGCCAGGCCCATCTAGTTAAGGAATAGGATGCAGTTTATTGGCCTGTAAACTCCCTGGGTGGGGCAGGGCTGGTGCATTTCCACCAATCCACCTTCATTGCCTGGAGCACAGAGAGGGTCTGTGCTTTCCTCTGGACCTGAGATCACTGACACCAGACACAGGGAACAATATCTTCTAAAATTGATATGGTCCCCTGTCACTGGCCATTTGGCTGCTGGGGAAGCACTAATATGCAAGCCGAGGCTCAAAGAGGGTGCTGATTTCCTGACAAATGCTGTCATAGCAGCTGAATGGCACACACACTCAACCTTCCAGTCCACTTCCATTCACCAAAAAAAGTTCCAGGCCAGGCAGTGGTGGCTCATGCCTTTAATCCCCGAACTTGGGAGGCAGAGGCAGGTAAATTTTTGTGAGTTCAAGCCAAACTTGATCTAAAAGAGCTAGCTTCAAGATAGGCTCCATAGCTAGAGAAAAACCCTGTCTCGGAAAAAAAAAAAGGAAAAAGAAAAAGTTCCAGGAGCCCCCAGCTGCTGAGTTAGAAAGGTACTTGAGTTACTCGCCCCCACTTGCCCCTTCCTGGGAGCCTGAGCTGAGCTGCCATCAACTGGGTAGAGGAGAAAGAGGCCGAGCTGTGCCACCAGGGTACAAAAGTCAAGGTTCAAAGGAGCGACTGTTGGGACATCTGCTCCAGTGGGGAAACAGCTCACCATGTATTGTGTGGCACCATCAGGCCAGTGGCCTGCATTGCCACACCATGCCCAGGCACAGTGGGCAGGGGGCAGAGGTTAGGAAGAGCCCGTACACATATTTCCCTCGGGGAGGTAAAGCCTCAGACTCTGGCTTTGTTTGATGGAATGCAGTGTCCCATCAGACTTTGCTGGCCAGCCAGTCTGTGCAGCTGAGCTGCGATCCTGGGACAAGTGCCCCTCACCTCCCAGAGTGTGGTCTACAGAGGTATGCCTCTGAAAGACCACCCTCAAGACACCTACAGGCAAAGAGAGGAGTGGAAGACCTGAAGCTGTCACCATATCATGTGAGACACTGGGTGACAAAAGCTGAGCTTTGGCGGAGTCCTCTGCCTACCCCCAAACTCCAGCCTTCATTTTGGCTTAAGATGAGCAAGAACTGTCCTGGTGACCTTGGAAACCAACAACAGGCAGTTTTTGTCAACAATGGGAATCATGGAAACCCAGCAAGTGGCACTCTGACTGCTTAGGCTGAGGAGCCTGAGGTTCCCTGTCACAGTGATCCATTCTATGGGGTGCCTTACACTTGGTAGTGATCCTGAGACTCCAGATGCCTCATACACTGACACACAGCAATCTGTAGATTTGAGAGAAGAACCGAACTCACTGCTCCCCATGGTGCTACTCAACCTGACATCCCCTACTCACTCAGGGGCTATCTGCCATTCCCAAAGCTTCTGATGGCCACATCATCACCCCACATGTATCCCACCCTGCAGCCAGGCACACCGAGTCAGTCCATACCTGGCAGTTTCCTCACAAGTCTCTGCTCTGTGCTAGGAGGTTGGGAGGCAGCTCTGGTCCCAACCACTATGCATAGCACTAGCAAGCAAGCCAGGACTCCCATGGCTGGAGATGGCAGTGGCATCCTCATGCACAAGGCATGAGGGTGTTACATCCCCAACGCTTAACTTCTGGTCCAGTGTGGGTAGATTCACTCTGGAGAGTCTGTGGGAGGAGACCAGCAAGTTTTTTTGAGCAGGTATTGTGGGAGAGGTCTAGGGGGTGGGGGCAGGGGATGGGGAAGACAGGAGGGCCTCAAGTACCTGAAAAAGCAAACCAGACCATTCTACCTTCTGTGGTCCCTCTCTTTTCTTTCCCTCCACTGAGACAGAGCTCTCCAATATATTTTCTCTAAGTTTTATTTTTTCTTTTGACTACAACTGGTAAAATTAAGGTAAATTTAATTATGATGTTCTGGATCCATTTACTCTTAAACCCTCTCAGCAGTTTTCTAGGATGTTTGTTAAGCAGGCTTTGGGAGACTTCTAACTAAATGTTTCATTGTATTCTTTTTGAAAAGGGTTTCCCCCTCCCGACCCACAGGGACTGGCCTTCCTGAGAAATAAACAGGTTGTTACTCTTCAGACTCCTGCAGAACAAGCAATCAAGGCCCCAGGGCCATCATCCCTTGCCACAGCAGAATCATGCCCTCTAGGGTCTCTCTGCAGTCCACTGGTTCTCCAGGTATCACCTATGGCAGTCTTGCTCTGTCACTCTCGGACAGTTGGCCCTTGCACCCATCATCCATGTGTGACCCTCAGTGAGACCAGCAGACAAAACTTCCTTTAAGTTAAAAGATTGAAAAACAATACAAGTTTATTTATAGTAACATTGCCACAAGAGCCTTCTTTGACTATCTGAGAGCTACTACAAAAGGGGAAGGCTTGATAGAGTTTTTAAAGGCACAAACCTCAATTTTCTCAACTCCTGGGGTATTTTTGCTATGTGAGAAATTATCCTGTTCTTGTTTTTTAGAGCACGCAAGGATAAGTGAGATTACAGAAGCAGAATGAGCATCTGAATAATATTTTAAAATAACAATTATACAGTACGGAACAATTGTGAGAAACGATCCAGGTGGCTCTGGGATCAGTCTTCCCTTTAGATTGCTATTGAGACTCAAATGCTGAGGGCCATGACTTAGGGTTGTAGTCCAGACATCCTGTGGTTAATAATCCTTAGGCTGAGAATAAAGCCTTGCTGACTCCAATGTTTTTCTTTTTTCACATAACTTAGTTTGACACTCAGTTCGAAATGGAGCTAGTTTTTAACCACTACATAAGTAAACAGACCCAGTTTCTGATTTTAGAGTAGCCAGCTTGGGGGTCAGGCAGGTGGGCTCAGCATTTGCACACAGAAGGCTGTAGACAGCCTTCAACACAGGCTGCTGATTTCTTACCCCTCAAACAAAGGGCTGTTAAAACTAGGTCCTGTGTGGCCAGGAGAATATGAAGTCGGCAGTTGTGATAGCTCCTAACAGAACCCTCACTAGTCAGTAGTACTGATGTCTCTAGTTCAAATTCTCAATTTATTCATGTTTGATGACATAGGCAAATGGAGACTTAAGTGAACAGTATCTTTAGAAATTGGGCCTTACTGTCAGGTTGTAAAGGTTTAACAACAACATACATAATAACATACGATATTTGGGTGGTGTACTATGTGAGTCCTTTAGGAACAACTCAATAAGATGTAGCATATTCCTAGTCCTGGAAATTTGATTTTATAGCATATGATATCTAACTGGAGTACTGTCTTCGCCATCACATAGTAACCATCTTTAAATATTTTATATATGTGCATATTTCAGGAAACTTCTAGAGTTCCAGGTATCAATAGAGCTTTTCAACCTCCCTGTTTTAGCCAATATTCTATTGCCATATAAAGACATCATAACCATAACAACTCTTATAAAAGAAAGCATTTAATGGGGCTTGCTTACACTTTCAGAGGCTTAGTCCAATATCAGTATGGTGGGAAGCATGGTGGCATGCAGGCAGACATGGTGCTGGAGGAGCTGAAAGTTCTACATCTAGATCAGCAGCGAGCAGGTCTGGACCCCCAGTGACACGCTTCCTCTAACAAAGCTGTACCTACTCCAATAAGACTATACCTCCTAATACTTTCAAAAATGCCACTTCCTGATGTCAAATATAAAAATATATTAGCCTATGGGGGCCATTCTTATTCAAATGACCACACTTCCCATATACCTTCCTTTACTTTGCCCACCCACCTACCTCCTCCATTGAATCTTCCCTTATCCTGTTGTAACACTTTATTCAATTTTCTCTTTTTTGAAGAGCCCCTACCCTACCAACCCCTTTGTAGAACCTGGCCTCTGTTTATATCCTAAATGAAACACACATTTAAAGATAGCATCCATGTATAAAGTGGGAAAAAACACATTATTTGTCTGTTTTGGTCTTGGTTACCTCACTTAGTAGGATTTTTTTCAATTCCATTGTTTACCTGCAAATTTTGTAATTACATTTTGTTTTCACAGCTGAATAATATCCCATTGTATAAATGGATTATATTTCCATTATCCCTTCCTCTCTTGATAGACATCTAAGCTGTTTCCACTTTCTGGAGAGAAAAGCACTGAACATTGGTGTGCTGATGCAGGTGAGGCCCTTTGTGTGTATGTCCAAGAGTTGTAGAGCTGGATTCAGAGGTATATCTATTTTCAACCCTGAGAAGCCTCCTCACTGATTCAGTAGTGGCTGTACCAGTTTGCACTCCCACCAGCAATGATAAGTGTTCCTCTTTCCCCACATCCTCAGAAGCATGCGCTATCATTTCTTTCTTTCATCTGGGCCATTATGGATGGAATAAGATGAAACCTCCAGGTAGTTACAGTTTTTGTTTCCATGGTGGTTAAGGATGTCAAACCATCTGCTCTATTCACATGCAGGGGACATATTACATACAGTGACACACTCATACATGTGAAATAAAACAACAAATCTTTACAAAAAAAGTTGAAACAAACAAACAAAAAAAAAAAACAGGACTGGGCTGGCAATAAGGCTCTGCAAGTAAAGGCGCTTGTTGCCAGGCCTGACAACCTGAGTTTGGTGCTCAGAATATTCATGATGAAAGGAAAGAACAAACTCCAGCAAGTTGTTCTTTGACCTCCAGGACACACCCCTCCAATAAATAAATAAAAAGTACCAAACTGCACAAATCAATAAAATTCTAACAATGACAAAAACAAATACATAAACCTTTGAAAATTGTGGATCAGATGGTCAAATTTCTCTCCCATACCACCTTAAACTGTTAGTAGACCAGAAATCCCCGCAAATCTATTGTCATTTCTTTCTGGATACTTCCAGTGATTTTTGTTGTTATCGTTTTTTTTTAATGATTTATTTACTTATATTTAATGGGCATTTGTGCTTTGCCTGCAGAAATGTTTGGGTGAAGGTGTTGGATTCCCTGAAACTGGAATTACAGGCAGTTTTGAGCAGCCATGTGTGTGCTGGGAATTGAACCTGGGTCCTTGGAAGAGGAGCCAGTGTTCTTATCTGCTGAGCTAAGTTTCCAGCCTTTTGTTATTGTTTGAGACAGGATCTCACTCTGGCCCAGGCTGGCTCCAGAATCCTCCTCTCTCAGCCTGCGAAATGCTGGGATTCTAGGCTTGACCCAATATAAAGAATTTTTTTAAGTAAAAATAAGTTGCTAGCATACAAGTTCAAGACCCAGGAAGGAGAAGGCAGGGTAAGGCACAACCAACTTAACTTCTTAGTCACACAGAAGGGATACCCAAATCTTCTAAAATAGACAAAGAAGAGAAAAATCAATGTGAATGTCTGTACAGAACACGAGACTGAGCAGATAGATGGGTCAGTAAATAAAGGTGCTTCCCACTAAGTCTGATGACCTGAGTTCAGTCCTCAGAACCCCCAAGGCAGAAGGAAAAATTGACTCAAGTTTTCTTCTGACCTCCACACACATGCACTCACACACATACATGCCATAGTGGGAAGTGGCCCATGAATTTAATCCCAGTTCACAGGAGGCAAAGGCAGGTGATACTCTGTGAGGTTAAGGCCAGCCTGATCTACAGGGTGAGTTCCAGGAAAGCCAGGGCTCCATTGAGAAACTCCATTTCAGAAAGGCAAAAGAAAAAGAAAAAAGAAAAATGTGACCTAGAATAGTCCACAACACTAGAAGGATGAACCTGCCTGACTAGTGAAGGAGGCCAAAGATGCCTCTTAGATGGTCTTCATCTAGGTGGTCAGCTGTGGTGGCGCAAATGAATGTAGACAGATTATATAGATATATACAGCTTTAATAAGGAAATAGACTTACAGGACCACAGGTTCCCGTGGAGTACTAGAAAAGCGGAGCAAAAGAAAAGGGGCTGCTGGGCTCATGCCCGGCAGATTTATCCGTAAACATTAGCCCGAGGCGAACACGCCCCCAATGGGTGGGGCTATGTCCCTACATCTCCCCCTTTTGTCTAAATAAGATAGAACCAAACCAAATACAACTATATACAATAATAACAAATAATAAATATAACAAACAATATTGAGAACAAAACTTTTGCTAAACATTCTATCTTAAGGAGTCTAAATAACATAGAGAGTAACTACAATTATATAATCTTTAACTCCGTCAAAGATCTGAGAAGGGAATAAATATTACTTAACAATCGAAAGATATCCAAAATGTGTAACAATTGACAGAGACAACTGACTACCTGGGCAATCACCCAAAGTCTCGTTTGTAATGTTGAGTCAACCAACTTTGGCTAAGGCCTAACATAACTGGCATACCATTATTAAAGGCAAGGAACTTTCTTAGGACTATCCTACCCTGTCTTGGCAAGATAAGACAATCCTGTTTTATCCACTTAGGGATATTTTGTATCTTACCATTGTCTTTTTTAATGTCTGAATCTCCTGTCCAGAATTATGTTTTAAAGCCTTTATTGAGGATTTTAAAGTATGAAGTTTGTCCATTAGAGATAACGTCTCATCTTTGGACATAATTTTTATAGCATATACCGTGCCTTTTTGTATAGATAATCTTTTTGTCAATCTGTCATAAGCTTTAGACAAAATCCGATTGTTACATTTATCAGTTTTGATTCTCTTAGTTAATGTTTTTGTTTCTACTGAAAGGGACTGAAGCTTACGATCCAAATCAGCTGTTTTTTTTTATAGTAATAAATTTTTTTTTAATATCAGCCGTTAATATTTTAGTTCCTACTGAAAGGGACTGAAGCTTATGATCCAAATCAGCTGTTTTCTCTTTTATAGTAATTAATTTTTCCTTAACATCAGCCTGTACCTCTTTTAAATTTTTTTTAGTTTGTCGAGTTGTGTTAAACAAAGATCTGTTCTCTGTCTGGAGAACTTTAAACTGATTTTTGAGAAGATTGTTGTCATTCTCAATTGTTTTTAAGCATTTAACCTTGTCTCGTAAAGACTTTATCATATTTTTATTATCAAACCATACAGTACCAAGGAAAACTACGAATCCCAGAAAGATCCATATCTGTGGGCTGACAGACACTTCTTGTAAAATCTCCCACATGGTACAACTGAAAAGGCTGTTAAAGTCTTGAATGGTAATGTTTTTAGACATTTTTCTTATTTATAAAAGAAAATTATGTACCTGTAATGAAGTTTTCCTGTCAGTGGTGGCTAAAGAAATGCACCTGAGTCCACGTGGTCTAAGCCAGAGCCGGTCTGAAACAACTCAAAACAAAAATTATTGTACTGCCTGTTAAGGGAAGGGGTTGGCGGCTTTTGCTTCAAAACCACAGGTGCTTTACTTAAATCAGGCAGTGAGGGTTTGGAAGAAGCAGGGAGCTATTAACTGCTCTGTGGGGGTCGCTGCTCTGCGACTGTAGTGGCCTGGAGCGGGGGAAGGGAAAGCGAGCACAGAGCGCGCTGTAAATCGCCTTCCTGAGCTCAGGCAACTAGCCGGGAAAGGTGGAGCTTGCGCCCCCCCTGCGCCAGGTTGGGGGCAAAATAGCCCGACGTTGGGATGCCAAATGTGGTGGCGCAAATGAATGTAGACAGATTATATAGATATATACAGCTTTAATAAGGAAATAGACTTACAGGACCACAGGTTCCCGCGGAGTACTGGAAAAGCGGAGCAAAAGAAAAGGGGCTGCTGGGCTCATGCCCGGCAGATTTATCCATAAACATTAGCCCGAGACAAACACACCCCCAATGGGTGGGGCTATGTCCCTACAGTCAGCTTAGCCCAAGTATCTTTGGCAGGAGAGAAGATCCCAGAATTCACCAACCTTGTGACAGGACTATGGTTCCTCAAGAGTACAATGAATTCCAGGCTAAAGGAATGGTATTCCTAGAAGTTACAACCAGGGTGTGATGGTGAATACCTCTGAATTGCAGTAATTGGGAGGCAGATGCAGGTGCATCTCTTTGAGCTTGAGGCCAGCCTGCTCTACATAGCAAGTCCAAGGCCCACTAGGGCTACATAATAAGACTCTGAAACAAAGAAAGGAAGTTAGAACCAGATGGACTTTATGATACAGGCCTAAAACTCAGCATTTGGTAGGTGATGGCAGAAAGATCAAGATCAAGACCATGCTCAGCTATATAGTGAATTTGAGGACACTATGATTATATAAGATACTAACTCAAAAATAAAAGCAAAACTCTCAATCAAACAATACAAACCAAAAGCATCTCCTTGTGCTCTAGGAATGGAGACCTACAGACAAGAGACACGCATACCTACAGACAGAAAGTCAATTCTTTTTCATTTTTACAAAGTGATCACAGTTTCCAAGTTACCTCATGTTATCAGGTGGATATTCCAACAAGGCATGGAATGCTGGTGATATGGCAGGCCCTGTATCAACAGACTTACTGGTGTCATCTCAGTTCAACCTCTAACAGTCCTGTAATATGGTTACCATTTTTATGCCCATTGTACAGAATGGGGAACAGAGGCTCAGGGGAAATTAAGTAACTCATAGACAACAGTGCTATGAAATGTAGGAGGGAAAGATTCAAATTCAGGTCTTCTTGACTCTAAACCACACATGCTAAGTGTTTGGACTGCCCACTCTACAGCCTCCGGCATGCTTTACTGCCTTGTTCCTCACTGTTCTATGACTTCTCCCTCTTAGTGAATTAGTCATGTGTTGACACATCTAGTCTCAGTCTAGTGGGTTGTTTATTTAACTGATCGATGTTGCTCCCCATTTGAAGTATATACAAACACACCCTTATATTTATGAATATATATTATATAATATCAATATATTAGTGAATATGTATTATATATATATTCCTACTCTCCCTAAATAATTAAACAAATAATATTATTATTTCAAATGCCTATCAGTAGAGTAGATCTTCACACATTCATTATATGAAAATTTATTTTAAAATGGCAGAATAGAGGGCTGGAGAGATGGCTCAGAGGTTAAGAGCATTCCCTGCTCTTCCAAAGGTCCTGATTTCAATTCCTAGCAACCACATGGTGGCTCACAACCATCAGTAATGGGGTTTGGTGTTTTCTTCTGGCCGGCAGACAGACACACAAACAGAATATTGTATACATAATAAATAAATAAATAAATATTTTTTAAAATGTCAAAATAGAGAAATAAATGTTTATAATAATGAAAAAAATTATAGACAGCTCAAAACTGTCTGTAACTCCAATTCCAGAGGATCTGACACTCTCACAGAGGCATACATGAAGGCAAAACACCAATACATATAAAATAATTAAAAAATAAAATTAAATTTTTGTAGGAGCCAGTGGGGACGGGAGCACCACAAGAAATCCCACAGAACTAACTAACCTGGGATGATAGTGACTCACAGAGAATGAACCACCATCAAGAGAGCATGCATGGGACTGACCTAGGCCCCCTGTATACATGTTACAGTTGTGTAACTTGGTGTTCTTGTGGGACTCCTAACAGTGGGTGCAGGGCCTGTCCCTGTTGCTTGCTTTAGGGACCCATTCTTCCTACAGGATTGCTAAATCCATTCTTAATAGAAGAGGACATGCCTAATATCGCCACTACTTGATAGAATATGTCTGGCAGGTATCCATATGAAGTCCACCTTTTTCTGAAGGTTAAAGGAGGAGGAGGAATGGATGGGGAGTGGGAGCAGTGGAGGTAGGAGGGAGTTACTGAGAAGAGAGGAGGGAGGGGAAATTTTGATTGGGATGTAAAAATAAAAAATAATAAAAATAAACTCATGCCCAAAAAGGAGAATACCAATGGTTATCATACTTAAACTTGAGGTATTAAAAGAATAGCCCTCTAGGGACATTGGCACTTACTGTAATTTTAAAATGTGTTTGGAGTTGTATAGAAATAGTTAAATAAAATTAGTCATAATTTTGATCGGATCTAATACATAATGTGTTTCCCTTCTTCTTGGAATAGTTATATCATGTTTAGGGATTATTATAACCTGGTATTCACCCACCTGAAATAAATAAGTGTAGTTCTAAAAAGAGTTTGAGCTCCTGCTGCTCTTGCAGAGGGCTGAATTTCAGTTCCCAGCATCTATATGGCAGAACACAATAATTTGTAACTTCAGTTCTGTGGGATTCAATGCTCTCTCTGGCCTCCAAGAGTACCTATATTCATGTGAACACACAGCCCTTGCACCCACCAAAAACAAAACAAAAGGCCACAGCATCTTGGGTCTGCTCCTTCTTGGTGTAGTCCATCTCTGTTTTTTACATCACTGCTTATCTTAATCAGAGCACCTGGAGAATCCAATCCCCACTTCTTGTCTTCATGTATTTCATGTATACTCCCTCAGTATACAAGTATAATCTTATAAGATTCCTCTGGAGCTGTACACTTGTAATGTGTCTACCCGCAGAATGTGCCAGAAGCCATAGGCAGGTATTCATAGTCAGCCATCAGTCATGCCATGATGTCAGCAAGCCTCCATGAATAGCTAGGCCAAAACATCTGTGGTGTGTAACCCGATGGGAGTCTAGGGAAGTGTGGATGAAACATGTGGGAAGGAATCAGACTAGGCAAGGTAGGCACTGCCTAAGACATCTGTACCAGCAAGGAAAGGGGCATCATGAGGGAGATTCAAAGAGCTCACACACTCCAAGGCTGGAGAGATCAGGAGAGAGGACCTGGCTGTGGCTTGCTTTCCTTCTTCAGGCCGATGCCTGTGAAAAGTCAGCAGGCTCTGAGCTCTGCTGTTTGAAAAGCCCTTCCAGGTCCCTATTTTTCACCTCAGAGACATCTGATGTAGGAATAGGAGCATGGCCTTAGTTTCCTTCCAAGCCATCTCCATTGCAGCATGTGGAGAGGCTTAGTGCCAGGGTAGCTTCCACAACGTGCACTCATGAGTTCCAGGAAGGTATCCTTAGTGGCTTGGCCTGTCAGTGGTATGTGGTAGCGCAATGGTGTCTCTGACCAGACAACAAGTGCATTTTCCAAGCCCCCTGATATGGGTCATCACTCCCACAAGAACCGTCACCAGTCTCCATTTGTGCATACCATGGTTGGCCAGTCTGAAATCCTTGCTGGTTGGAAAAAATACATGATTCCTGTGTGTGAGAGTTTGGAAGTGAAGCTAAATGGTGTGTATCTGTTAGAGAGCAAACACAGGCATTGGGATCCATCCCCAGAAATATTCCCCCATCTCTCTCTCTCTCTCTCTCTCTCTCTCTCTCTCTCTCTCTCTCTCTCAGACACACACACACATACACACACACACACACAGCCAATGAAGGCTTGTTAAGGACAGAGAAAGAGAGTAAGGAAGAAAGTGAGTCAAGACAAAACAAAACAAACTGTCAGATTATCTTTCCAAAGCCCAAATCTCAGTGTGGGCGAGTTCCTTTCTCTCTAAACTCTGTGGACACATAATTGACATATGGGAAAGAATACTGCTCATAAGAACATGTCTTGCCAAATTGTCAAAACCCAACATTTTACATCAGTGACACCCAGAAGGAAAGACTGTCAACTGCCAGAGTTCCCTCCACCTCTCATTTCTCACTTGTGCCATGATATCCATGAGCTTGGTTCTCTTACAGGCCTTTAAAAGTCTTTTCTGGCTCCTACAAGGCTGTCAAGGATCCTAAAAAAAGAAAATAATGAGGCAGAGTACAATCCAGGTAGGCTGTAAGTCCCCTGGGCAGGACTCCAGGTCTGTGGCCAAGTGGCACTTACCTTCCATAGGGCTCTTTGGGGAAAAAAGGGCATAGACTCAAATCTGGCTACTTCCTGCAGGCATGGGGCAGTGTGGGGAAGGGGAGAGCCAGGTGTCCATGTTTAGCAAGAGGTGTGGCTGGAAAGGCATCCCATGAAGTGTCATCCCGGAGAAGGCAGGCATAACAGATGCCTTGGGGGAGAGGAGAAGGCAGGTGTCTAGGGAAAAAAAACTTGTTATTGCTAAAGATGAGTGTGTCAGGATGAGGAGCAGGTAGGCCCTTCATTGTGGCATCCTGGAAAAATGGAGGGTGGAGGGTCTTGCCTGCTGGACAGACGAAGTGTCTTGAGTAGGTGCCCGCTTGAGCCTGGGGAGATGGTACCAGCATGAGTGTCCCAAGAGCTTGGCAGCTGAGGGTGTGGTGAGGATTACCATGTGAGGTCCTGTCCATCGAGGTTCAAGAGACCTAGGAGTTAACTGTTTGAGGGGTACTCTGTGCCCTGGGGAGAGCAGGGCAGGTTTAGGGGCATTAGCGTCCACTGGTGTGGTGGCAGGAAGACAACTGTCAGCGTGTGAATGGAGAAGGGACCTTAAAAGGGAGAGGTAGGGTAGGTACCCCACCAGTGGAGGAGTTTGAACTGGAAGGTGATGGTTAAGGAGAAAGGGCCTGCCATAAAGCAGCCCAAAGGGGCTAAGGCCCATAGGGGAATGCCGGTTGGCCCTGAGGCAAGGGCCAAGATAACCTGAGTTCAATGGAAAGCTTGCTCAGTTGTTGTTTGATGAGTCCCATTGTCCAGGAGATGTTGAGCTCCACCACATCTGCTGTTTCCCTGGAGACTGGAAATGCTTTTATCCACCTTGTAAAAGTGTCCACAAGTATTAAGAGATAACGAAGTTTTTTCATGAGTAGGCATTTAAGTGGAATTAACCTGCCAATCTTTGCCCGGTTGGTGTCCACGCAGCTGGTGTATGTGGAGAACTCCTTGTGGGTTGGCCTGGGCACACGTCTGGCAGGAGGAATGAAGCTGTAAAATAGAATCTTGGGGATGGGCGGGGTTAAAAGGGACTCCAAGAAGTGGAACAAAGCTTTGGGGAAGTGGCTAAGGATATAATTGTCCTACAAGAATGTAGGGCAGTGGCAGAGTTTTAAGTGGGGAGGAACAGGTCCTGTCTACCCCCATAGCTGAAATTGGTGAGAGAAACTAAAGGCCCAAGTGAAAATAAAAATAATGGATTTACCCACCACTTGTAGCATGACCCTAGGCTAGGAGAGGGTTAAGGGATATACCAAGTCTGGGCAGCGTCAATCCTCTGCCAGGCTGAGACATTTGAAGGCTGGCAGAGTTTCACTTGCCAATGGTGATGAGGCCAGACCTCCATGGCATGGCCTAGAGGACAAGCCAGCACAGGGGCATTGTGATTTCCAGTGTCTGGGTTGCTGGCAGATAGGGCACAACCTCGGAGCAGCTGTAGTGCAATATCGTGCCATTTGACCATTTAGACCACCTTTGATAGAGCCCCGTGGTTGGCTTCCCTTGTCCCCCTTCCTGTGACCTTAGGGCAGCTGCTAAGACCTGGGCCTGTAGATTGTTGTAGCTTTGTCTGTCGGGAAGACTCAGCTGATTCCTCTCGGGCATTAAAAACTTTAAAGGCCATATTCTCCAATTCCCATATAGGAGTTTGGGGACCATCCTAAACTTTTTTAAACTCTTTCCTAATATCTAGTACCGACTGAGGAAACAGAATGATTAGTAGAAAAGAAACCTAGCTGCTTTTCTACCTGAGGGAGATTTGGAAGAGAAAAGGGAGCATGGAAGGGGCTAGCCCAGTGTAAAGAGAGAGTTCAGCATGGAGCAGTGAGGTGGTAGGGGAAGGGAAAGGTGGAAGTTGAACCTCCAAATTGGGAAAGCAAGGGGAAAGAATGTAGCTCCATAGGAGGGGGTTGGGGAGTGTGGGCTTGAGGGCGTGGGGGAGGGGCCAGTGCCTCTGGTAGCATGGTGCTATGAGAGACTGGCTACTAAGGGAAGGGAGGGGTGAAAGTGCAGAGACCAAAAACCATGGGCATATATATATATATATATATATATATATATATATATATATACAAACATCTTTTTAAATTGAGTCTGTCTGATACAAATGAACAAAGTAGGCTCAATTTAAAAAGATTTTGGTAAGAGGCTTACAGGGGGAAAAGTGGACCTGGCTTTGAACTGTATAAAGCAAGCTCTCCGGCGATGCAAAAATTCCCAATCAAGTTAAATCAAAACAAGCCAAATTAAGAAATACCAGGTTTAGCCAGATGGTGGTGGCGCACGCATTTAATCCCAGCACTCGAGAGGCAGAGGCAGGTGGATCTCTATGAGTTTGAGGTCCGCCTGGTCTACAAGAGCTAGTTCCAGGACAGGAACCAAAAGCTATGGAGAAACCCAGTCTCAGAAAATCCAAAAAAGAAAAAAAAAGAAAAGAAAAAAAAAAGAAATATCCAGGTTTAATAGCAGATCTGCACTCAGATGGCCCCAAGTGGGAACCTGGAAGCTGCAGGAATACAGCCCCTGAGAGGAAGAAAGGGAGACCAAATGTTCCTCTTTCTGGAAATCACTTAAGTACCCTGGGGATGTGTCGCGGCCCCCCTCGACCAGCATGGAGGATGCGCAACACTGGAGCTCTTCTTGCTAAGCAGTTTATTCAAGGACTTTATTCACAGCAATCTTTTCCCTTCTCTTTCTCTCCTTCTGTCGCTTCCTCTCTCCTCCGGGCAAACCTCTCCCAGCCCTTAAGTAGGCCTGGGCCGCCAACCTCAGATTGCCAGGTGGGCACTGGCCATAGGTCCACGCATATGCAAGCAGCTGACAGTCATTGCATGATAATAGCATAAGTCAGGCTTTAGCCATAGGAGTTGATTATCACAGAGAGCACTCGCTTTCGGGATTGCAGAGGGCGGGAGCCAGCATCATCAGGTGCGACTCCACGCAGCTCTCTACATTGCCATCAGGTGTGGCTTCATGCAGCTCGCTACAGGGATGGGGTCAGGACCTGGCCTGCTGGGATTTGGAGTCCAGACCAGGCCTTGGGGCTGGGACAGATGTGAGGGACTGGGGCCTATGCTCCCAACTTGACACTGTGTGTGCCTATTATGCTTTAAGTATTTGAATGTGGTATTGAGCCCAACACCATCCACTCATGCATTCATGGTTTTATATTTTTAAGTTGGAACCTTAAAGAATCATCCTTCAAGCTTAAATTCCAGATCCATTTATGGCACCCTCTCTGAGCTGCAGCCAGCAAGCTTGTTCTTCCATTGTCCTCTGAAGCTCTGTAATTGCTGCCATCAGTCCAGAGTAGATCAACCTGATTCCAGAGCCCAGAGGTGTCTTCTGATCACAGGAAAATGACTAGGTCAGCAACAGTACGAGGCCCTTACCTGTCACTCAAAAGTCATCTCCTCTTTGCTCAAAAACACCCCAATCCTGGCTCCAGATTTGAGATTCCTTTGGCCACTGCCTCAGAATGTGACACACGTGAGGGGGCAGCACTGCCTCAGAATGTGACACACGTGAGGGGGTCACTGACTCAGAATGTGACACATGGGAGGGGTCACTGACTCAGAATGTGACACATGGGAGGGGTCACTGACTCAGAATGTGACACATGGGAGGGGTCAATGTCTCACAATGTGTATCTTATAATCTTAGAGTCAGAGTGAACGTGGGTGGGTTGACCAGTTTACATGTTTATTTCCATGTTTTGTCTTTTATGGATTAATGGATGTGTCTCATTTTTTTCATTATTGCTTGCTTGCTTGCTTATTGATTGATTGATCGAGCAATGACTTCTTGTGTATTTCTTTGCTTGCTTACTTACTTATCTATCTGTTCAGCCCATCTCATTTACTTACTTCTTTAAAAAATGACCCACCTAGTTATTTACTTACTTACTTACTTACTTATTTGTTCATTTATTCCTTCACTTCCTTATCTTCTTTCATACATCTGTTTATTTATTTGCTCAGCCTGACTCATTTATTTACTTATTGAATGTTTCAATTAAATAATAATATTTTATTCATTTATTCATTCTTTGTTTGCTTATTTGTCTATTTTTATGTATGTATTTACTTACTTTCTTAATTATTTTTTTACTTTTTAAAATTTACTTAATTTTTTTTTCGTCGGGAATGTACATCATTTATTTCCTTCCTTCCTTCTTTCCTTCCTTCCTTCTTTCTTTCTGTCTCCTGACTGTCCTGAAACATAACTGGCTAAGAAAATGGTGGCCTCCATCTCACTGGTGCTGGGTGAGTGTCAGCAAAGCAGCTCCTGAAATGGGATTTGACACACACACACACACACACACACACACACGTATATGACATGTACAGATGGGGGGGTTCCAATGTTTTCAGAGGAAGGTGCTCACTGGTAATAATAAATGTGCTGATAAAAAAGGCTGGAAATCGCTGAATATTAAATCATTAAAACTCTTCAAATAAATAGCAATTCCGTTTCTCTCTCTTTCTCTCTCTCTCTCTTTCTCTCACTCTCTCTCTCTCTCTCTCAGACACATACACACACACACACACACACACACACCATAGACCAGCACATCTAGACTGACTGCAACAAACAAAAGAAGAAGAAACATGGAAAGAAGACACCCCTGTTGGACAGGATCTGATCTGATCTGAGAATAAATTCATCGAATGGCTGCGAACAGCATTTCATTGAGAATAGATTCCACATCTTACTCTGTATAGTAAGTTAGTTAGTTAGTTAGTTAGTTAGTTAGATAAAGAGGAGCCTGTGAACTGGGTTGGGGTGTGGCTCCTCAGGTCAGGTCAGGTCAGGGAGGGGCTGAGGAGTGTACCATTGGCCTTGACAATAGGCACCAGTCAGGTGTTAGTGTCAGGGCCTGAGAGTTCCTCAAAGGGAATGAATGGAGACCCTTGCTTGTCTAAAAACTGCCTGAGCTTGGGGAATGAACTTGTGTATAGCCACACTGGCTTGTTTCTTAGGTCCATTTGATATTGAGGGATATTAATGACCAGTGGATGTCAACTCTGGTTATTTTTATTTATTTTTTTGGTGGTAGTGTTTGTGTGTTTCCCTTCTTTGAGTTGTGGTGGTGGAGAGTTGTCAGATGTCTCTGTTATTATGGGAGTTGTTGGCATCCTTGGTTTGTGCTTTGCCTTCTAGTACTTTGTGTAAGGCTGGGTTTGTGGCTACCTATTGTTTAAATCTGTTTTTGTCCTGAAATATCTTTTTTCTCCATTGATGTTGAATGCAAGCTTTTCTGGGAATAGTACTCTGGGCTTGCCTCCATGGTCTCTTAGTGTCTGCCAGCACATCTATCCAAGACATTCTGGCTTTCATGGTTTCCATTGAGAAGTCAGGTGTAATTCAAGCACCTAGGGACACCTGATCTTTGATGAAGAAACCAGAAATACATGGAAGACCATTCCTCTCCCTTATAAGAGATCATGTCAGCACAAAGAAGCCACCCTATTGCTGAGACACTCCACCTCACCTCCCAAAATAAATTTGGTGGAAAGGAATTCCCACACAGACCTCAACCTAAAACCAGATATCTTGAACCTAACAGAAGAAAAAGAAGGGAAGATCCCTGAAATCAATGACATAGGAAAAGACTTTCTGAGCAGAACACTATTAACACAGACACTAAGATCAACAATTAATAAATGGGATCTCATGAAACTGAAAAGCTTCTGCATGGCAAAAGATCCCATCATACAGACAAGTGGCAGCTTACAGAATGGTAAAATATTTTTTATCAACTACACACCTAATAGAGGGCTAATATCCAAAATTATATTAAAAAAATTAAACACAATGAATAAAGAACTCAAAAGGCTAGATATCAAGAAAACAAATGACTCAATTAAAACTGGGGTATAGATCTAAACAGAGAATTCTCAATAGGGAATCTTAAGTGGCTAGGAAAGACTTAAATGTTCAACATTCTCAGTCATTAGTGAAATGCAAACCAAGTATGCTTTGAGAGTCCATTTTACACCTGTCAGAATCCCTAAGATCAATAACACGAGTGACAGTTCCTGCTGGCAAGGACGTAGAATAAGGGGGACACTCATCCACTGCTGGTGGGAGTGCAGACTCATACAGTCACTATGGAAATGAGTGTGGATTTACCTTAGAGAGATGGGAACTGATCTACCTTGTGATCCAGCTCTATCACTCTTGGGCATTTACCCAAAGGACACTTTATCCTACCACAGAGACGCTTACTCAACCATGTCCATTGCTGCTCTATTAATAATGCCCAGAAATTGGATAACATATTCAAGACATGAATATGAATGGATAATAAAAATTGGAACCTTTACACAAATGAATATTACTCAGCCATTAAAAAGAATTAAATTCACAGTAAAAGAGTAGAACTAGGGGGAGAAATCACCCCGAGTGAGGTACCCAGACACAGAAAGCCAAATGTGGCATGTATTAGCTTACATGTGGATATACAGAATCACAGAGATTAAGCATAGAGTAACAGACTAAGGAGGAGAGAAGCATCTCATCAGGAACGAAGAAATAGAATAGAAAGGTACAGGCTGGTGAGGGGATGTGCAAGGAGAGAAACAGAGGGACGAGGGAGTGTATACAGGGAGAAACAGCTAAAACTAAGGCCACTGAAGTAGTGTGCAGTGGCATGGGTATTGATACAGTTGATGCTTCCTGAAATAAATGCATATTTGAAGGCAATCTAACAGAGAAATCAAATAACAGGGTGATGAGACTGTGTCTGAGAGCTTTCTCCTTCTGTCTTGCATTCCACTCTTTAGGTTGGGATTAAAGATGTGCACCACTGGGATTAAAGGCGTGCACCGCCAGGTTTCTATGGCAAACTAGTGTGGCTACTGAGATTAAAGGTGTGTGCTACCACTTACTCTTCAGCCAAACTTTCTTTATTAAAATACAAATGAAATATCACTACACGTAAGGCTCATGAAACATTGTAAAGGAGGGGACACATAGATTATAAGAGCCAGAGCATCATGGAGTTTGCTGTGACATTGTATCTCCTAGGAATGTCAGATTCTACACCAATAAAATCTTATTAACATGGCTGCTTAAGTATGAGCTGAATAAGGACAAGAGGCAATCTATATTCTCCCTCCTTCTGCTCCTCATTTGGACCTTAAGAGCTCAGACCATTGCTCCAAATTGAGTCTCTGTCTCTACCTCGATCCATCGCCAGATGAAGGTTCTAAGGTGATATGTAAGATATTTATCAGTATAGGATAGGGTCATTTCAGGTTCCCTCTCCTCAGTTGCCCAAGGTACCAGCTGGGGACATCTCCCTGGACACCTGCGAACCCCTCTAGAGTCAAGTTTCTTGCCAACCCTAAGATGGCTCCCTTAGTTAGTTCGCTGCTCCTGTATCCTCCCTTCCTATATCCCAACCATCCCAATCCCCCGAGAAATCAGGACCACGAGGGATGCACCCACCCACTGTGACAGTGGAACTGATTTATTGTGAGCCCACCAAGGCCAGCTGGTCTGGGACTGAATAAGCATGGGTTGAAACTGGACTCTCTGAGCATGGTGGACAATGAAGGCTGATGAGAAGCCAAGGACAATGGCACTAGGTTTCGATCCTAATACATGAACTGGCTTTGTGGGTGCTTAGCCTGTTTAGACGCTCACCTTCCTGGAAATAGATAGAAGACCTTCGTCTTCCCGCAGGGCAGAGAATTTGGACTGCTCTCCAGTATCAAGAGGGAAGGGGAATGGTGTGGGGGGAGGAGAAGAGGAGTGGGCATAGGGGGAGGGGACTGGAGGGAGGGGGCAATATTTGGGAGGAGGGGAAGGAAATGGGAAACGGGGAGCAGGTGGAAATTTTAATTAAAAAAATAAAAAATAAAAAATAACCTTAAATTTGTATCAATATACAAAACTATCTTTAACTAGAGTAAAAAACATATATATATATATATCTATATATATATATCATAAACCCCTCAAATTTGTATCAATATATAAAATTTTATACCAATGAAAATATTTAAGACAAAAAAAAAGAGGCAATCTATAAGGGACAAGGGGCCAACCAGCCCTACACAAAGAACTATAGGGAACTCACAAATGCTGGGAGTGGAGAAACAGTTTTAGTCCTACTGTGGGAAGAGTACACGAAATGCTTATCCAATACCAAATGGTGAGCCCTGAATCATACATACAAATAACATTATACTAAATTAAAGTATGTGTGTGTTATAGTTTCTTAGGTACTTAACAGTATGAATCCTTGTGATTTTTTTTCACATATCCATACTATTATTTTGCTCTCCTTTCTCCCTGTGTATTTATCTCCCTTCAACCTAATTATAACCCTGACAGCATACAGACAAGTAACATACAGATTGGGCAGGTTACATACACATATGCATGTAACAAAATTAATGAAAAATCCATGAATTTGAAAGGGAACAAGGAGGCATATAAGAGCGGGTTTGAAGAAAAAAAGTAAAAGGAGAAATGATGTTTCATTGTTACAAAATATTTGTATAACTATGTAAAGATGTGTTGCATTTGTTGAATTTTATGGAAAAATGTGTTGCTGTTTTACCTTGTCTGCCTAAGGCACCTGGTTAGTCTAACAAAAAGCTAAATGGCCAATAGCAAGAAAGAGGTATAGGCAGGACTTGCAGGCAGGGAAACTAAGTAGCAGGAGGAATTTAGGCTTTAAAGGAAGAAAGAAAAAGAGATACCAGGGAGAAACCAGTGGCCAATCAGACACACATGGAAGAAGCAGGAAACCAAGACATACAGAATAAAAGAAAGGTAAAAAGCCCCAAGGAAAAATGTAGATGAATAGAAACAGGTTAAATTAAGTTCAAAAAGCTAGCAGGACGAGCCTAAGCTAAGACTAAGCACTTATAATTAATAAGAAGCATTCATAATAAATTATTTGGGAGTTTCTTGGTGGCCCAAAGGAAAATTCCAACTACACATAATACAATAAATAAAAAAAAGTAGTTGTTTTTAAAGAATTAACATAAAAGGTAAAAAAGGGACACAGCCAAGACTGTTAAATAGACAAGCTTGTCTCAGAAAAAAAAAGAAGATAAAAAGAGATGTAACTTATCCCTATTACCTGCTCTGAAGAATTTTTCACAGATACTGCCACGGCATAACCACATGGGAATAAGGTGGCCTGCATTAATTAAAAGAGTTTCTAATAGTAAAGTATATTACAGTTGCTTATGACTTAAAATGTCATTATAAAATATCTAGCAAATTAAATTCAACTTGATTACATTATCATTTCTTCCCACTACATTCCTTAGGATGAATTTTAATTTATTAACGCCATGTATCACTAAGCTAAAATCCTGATACAATTATCTCACTTGATCCTGAGTGGCATTCAGAAGTAGACATAGAAAGCAAGCTTGTCAGGTTTTTGTGTGTCTATGACTACCAGCCTGATGACTGTAGACTTCAACTTTTTAAACTTTGTACAAAAAAAATGTTTCAATGAGTTCTTTGATGAGGAATGATTTTAGAAGGACTAGTATGTGAAAACTTGCTTTATTTAAGCACCCGTAGAACATTAATCCTTTCTCATTTCAGTCTTCTATAAAAAGAATCCAGGAGTAGTTAATGCATAAGCAATAGCTAATACAATAGTCTTACTAATTGATTTGTAATGACAAAATATGTGAGATCTGGGCCAAACAGAGATAATACTTCCAATTCAAATGTCTTAGCTAAAGTGATTTTGTATTTCTTCTGTAGACTCTTCTCAAACTCACAGAGATCCCCCTGCCGCTGCCTCTTGAGTGCTGGGAGTTAAGGAATGCACCACCACTGACCCGCAAATTTTGTACTTCTTAAGGCATCTTGAAACTATGATGAGTGTTGAAATGAATTTTAAGAACTTTTAGTAATGTAAACTGTACTGGAATACTTTCTGTTTGCCTTTTTTAAAAAAAATCTTTATTATTTTTATTTTATGTATAAAGTGTTTTGCCTACATTTATGTCTGTATACCACACGTGTGTCTTGTGCCCACCAAGGCCAGAAGAGGGCATCAGACCTCCTGAAATTAGAGTTATAGTTATGGGTCCTGGGGAATTATCCCATTTCTTTGGAAGAGCAGGCAGTGCTCTTACCCATGGAGCCATTTCACCAGCCCCAGGGATATTTTACAAAACAAAACAACATTAAAAGATACTATGGAAAACAAATCGGCACTGCTGCAAAAGTACTTAATTGTCTCAAACACAGATGAGGAGACACAGTGATGGCTAGGAAAGGCTGAAACTCAAAAGGGTTGCTAGGGACAAAACTACAATTCTAGCCAGAGGCACAACAGCTGCAAGATTTAGAAATCTAAGCTTTTGCCCTAGGACTTCTCACCACTGTCTGGGAATGGGCATAGCCTTCTTGCCTAAGAGTACTTGCAACAGGCATTCTGAAGTCACGTGGGCGGAGACTTTAAAATCCAAATGGCTCTTGGTTGGCATTGGTGGGTGTCTTCCTAAGCAGTTTTGCATTTTACTGGAAGTGGGAGCTGGGGGTCAAGAACCAGAGAGAAAGGTAACTGCTTGCATGGGGTTAATTCTGTTCCTGCTAAGAAACTCTGTGGCATCAGAGACCTGGGGCGGCATCTGCCAGGCTCTGGGTTCAGGGATCAGTAAGTTTGTGTGGGCAGAGCCTGGAGAGGGAAAAGAGGATGCTGATTGCTGACCAAGGTGTTCCCCAGGGAGGGGGGGAAGGGGAGGACTGCCTGGGAGGGACAGGTTAAAACGCTGCTTTCCTGTGGTAATACAGCATCTGAAAAGCCATATAAAAAGAAAAAGTCTGGGAAACTGAAGGCTTGAGAATAAACCTAAGTGGAATGTAAGCAGCAAAACAAGGAGTGATGTGACTCAGTGCACAGCCTATTGTGCTAAAGTCCCCAGCTCAAACAAACAATAAAGTGGGTGTTATTATTTGGTGTTAGTATTTGGGAATCTGCATTGGCCTGCCTGTCCTTAGGGTCCTGACAGGAAACCTCCTCACCTGTAGCCACTAAGAGCACTTCACCTGTAGCCACTTCTGGGCACATTTGCTATGGTTCCTTGTAACAGGTGGACCTACACCCTAAAGTCCCCCTTCTCCTGTGTCTTCCTCCCTCTCTCTCCTGCACTCTTTACCCCATGGGACTAGTCTGCTCCCCTCTCTGCCTCCTCTGTCCCTTCTCTCTCATCTTCCAATAAGCCTCCTATATAAGCCTTATCGCATAGCGTGACTTCTCTTCACTACATATATATATATATATATATATATATATATATATATATATATATATAATTTTATCAACAGTGAGTTCTGTCTTATCCTAGAAAGAAGCCAGGGCAGGACCAGAAAAAGCTGAGTGGCTAGCGTCTAGTGCTGCAGAGACGAAGACAGGGTCTGACATAGGTATGCTTATGATACTAAAATATTTTGAGAATGGAAGCAGCCTCTACATTATGTTATGGAATGGATTGCTTGTCTTTACTGAAAGGGAGATTAGAACCAGAAAGACAATAGTGGGTATTAAACTATGGGGTTAAACATAAAGCAAGAAAAGTAGATATTAGGAAAAGAGAATGAATCCTGATTTTGAAGCCAAAGGAAACATTTTGAGGAGAGTTTAGGAGCCTAAGATTTCTTGTCAAGCAGTCTGTGTGTTACCATTGAAATAGACATAAGAGATACCAGGGATGTACTCGGGATAACACATTGAAATATTGTGATCATGGATTGCCGTGTGATGCAGGAATCATATATGTTCGTTTTTGCATTGCCTTGCTCAAGTGTATTGAATACTTGAAGTTGCATAGGTGTTATCTTTAGTGAGGACTTAAGTATACATGTCAAACAAATACAGCACACAGGGAAAATACTATTGTAAAGGAATACAATAACTAAGTTTTTAGTTACTCTTCTACTTCAGAATAAAAGTGATAATTATTGCTTAATGATCCACTTGCATCTGGAACATTTTTCTGATATTGAAATCCTGAATTAGGTTTTGAGCATGAAGCGCAATTCCATTTCCACCAGTGGTGCTGGCTGCCTCTCCACACAGGAATTAAGATCTCAGGATCTCGATGAACCAGACCTTTATACCCGTCAAGCGTAAGTGCCTCCAACTATGGATCTCAGCTGCATGCTGCCACGTTCTGTACCTAGTTCTCAGAAACTGTAGAATCAGATGGTGAAAGTGGGTCTTCTCTAGTTCCACACGTGAGTCGCTCACTCTCTAAGGTTAGTAATTCCTTCAGAGAGCTTTGGTTTTACTGTCTAAATCTGTCAGTATTAATTATATTAGCAATTACACTAAGAAAATGTCAATATAAACTCAATTTAAAATAACAAACTCATTATAAGGTTTCAAAAATAAAATGGTTTTATTTATTTGCTTGTTTATTATTTGTTTTGGTTTGGTTTTTGGAGACGAGATTTCTCGATGTAGCCCTAGCTTTCCTGGCACTCACTCTGTAGACCAGGCTAGCATCGAGCTTTGAGATCTACCTGTCTGTGCCTCCAAAGTGCTCTGATTAAAGGTGCGTGCCACCACCACCTACAATGCTTTTAATTAAAAAAGAAATCTGGGTAAGCAAGATGACTCAGCAGGTAAAGGCACTTATCAACAAACCCAAACACCTGCTTTCAATCCCCAGACCCACATGGGAGAAGAGAACCTGCTGCTTCAGCAGCTACTGACCACCAGCTGCTCTCTCTCTACCTCTCTCTCTCTCTCTTTCTCTCTTACACACACACACACACACACAAAAAAAAAATAATAAATGTAATAAAATTAAAATATTTCCAATGCAAAACAATTTCATTGGGCAGCAAAACATGGTCTCCCCTTTTAACGTCAGATCCCTTTAATATCTGACTAAAGAAAGACAGTTAGAATCTATGTCTGCTGCTGCATTCAGACTTTCCTAGCAGTCAGTCTCTAGGAAGCAATGTATGCATGAAAGGATGAGCATGATAAGAACAAACAGCATCTTAGTTTTGATGTAGTGATACCTAGATATATACACCTTCGAGAACATGACTAGACTAGATAACCAGTTGTCTGGATTGGAGGTGGGGAAGTTTGATACAGATTGACAGGAAACAGTCTGTTATTTGTAGGACCTGGGGTATGACCTCACCTTTTTGTACTTTGAATCCCTTGTGTATAGGAATGGAGATAGGTTGAGCGGTGGTGCACATATTTAATTAAATGGAGGTAGTCTAATCTCTGGGTTTGAGGCCAGCCTGGTCAACACACAAATTCCAAGACAACCAGAGCTACACAGAAAAACCTGTCTTCCAAAAAAAGAAAGAAAAAGAGTGGAGATACTGGGAGATTGCTCCTTGGTTTAGAGTCATTCCTATTCTACCACAGGACCCAAATTCAGTTCCCAGTACCCACATTGGGCAGGTCACAACCACCTCTGACTCCAGCTCAAGGAGATCTGATGCCCCTTTTGTGACCTCCATAGGCACTCTCGTTCATGTGTGGTTATGCCTATGCAGACAAAATATACATAGAATATAAAATAGAACTTTTCAGTTTTTTAATGGAGATAATGTCAGACTCTCCTTTACAAGTAGTTCTGAATATTTATTAAGTGTTCATATAGGTCAACTGCTCTTAAGTTCCTCATGCGTATTAACTCTTGATAATCGAAGACAACTTTCCCTTAAGGCACAATGGCAAACAAGGGAATACAAACAAGGGAGCAGTTATAGGGGCATAAATAGAGATGAAAGTGTTTAGGTTATTGAACAGGCCTTTAGACTACTTGGTACAGAAGATCTATGGGCCTGAAACACACCTTTAAGGATAATATATGTGTTGATAATGTCATGCACAAGGAAATTTGGTTTGTAATTTGTGGTGCTGAGGATTGAGCACAAGCTGAACAAAACAATGAGATATATCCCTGTCACAGAAGTACATTTCATTCCCCCCATATTTTATACCTAAAACTGCTGTAACCTCATGGTATGCTTTCCTGCTTTAAGGAATGCATTGTGTTTAGTTATTTAAAGCTCAAAGACTAATGTTTGATGTTGTTGTTACGATTTGTGTGTGTGTGTTTGTGTGTGTGTGATGGATAGCCTTGAAATAATGCAGACTTGAACACAGAAGGAAATGTTTTTGATTGCCTTCTTAATATGCAACTTGGTATGATTTCCAGCTGTAAAACAATAAAGGATACAAGACCTATCCATGATAAAGTATTTATTCAGAAAAATATCCAACATCTATATAAGGTATCAAATTGTCTGATTTTAGTGATTTTGCAGCGTGGTTTAAATTCTGGTTTGTCTGAGACAGGGTTTCTCTGTCTAGCTCTGGCTGTCAGTGGAACTCACTCTGTAGACCAGGCTGGCCTTGAACTCACAGACATCTGCCTGCCTCTGGCTCAGGAGTGCTGGGATTTGCTGGGATTAAAGGTGTGAGCCACTACCACCCAGTTTTATTGTTTTTTTTAAAAGCAATGTATAAGTAAAACCCACAGTTTTACAAAAATAGCTATTCAAGTAATCCACACAAAGTTGTTTTCACCGTTAACAATTTCTATGGCATCTGACATGGGCTACAAACACGGCCTTGTGGTAAAGTACTTTCTTAGCATGTGGCTTCAGACCTGGGCTCAATTCCCAGTACCACCAAAAAGAACAAAACAAAACAACTACTTTTTACTAGGAAGACCCTTTTACCTTCCTCAATAAAAGAGAGGTCAGGAGTGTGCCTTGTATCAGCAATTCCAGCACTTTGTTATCAGATGCTGGGGGGATTGCAAGTTCCAGGTCAGGCAGGGTCACATAGTAAGACCCTATCTAAAATACATAACAGCCAGGAAATCTTAAAATGAAAAATGGTCTATGTTTAGTAATAGTGCAAGTTAGTTTGAGTCATGAAAAATTTAAACAAAAATCAGTCTATAAGAAAATGTTGATGAGGGTCTGAAGAGGTGGCTCAGCATCTAAGAACACTGCTTACTCTTCCAGAGGTGCTGAGTTCAGTTCCCAGTAACCACATACTGGCTCACAACTGTCTATAGTGTGATCCCATGTCCTCGTCTGACATAAAGTTGGACGTGCAGGTAGAGTACTCATATAAATAAAAATAAGTTTTTAAAGAGAAAAAGGAAGGAAGAAAGGAAGGAAGGAAGGAAGGACGGAAGTAAGGAAAAGAAATGAAGGAAGAAAAAGTTGATGAAGCCCGGTGGTGGTAGTGGTGGGAGCACATGCCTTTAATCCCAGCACTCAGGAGCCAGAGGCAGGAAGAGCTCTATGCGTTAGAGGCCAGCCTGGGCTACAGAGTGAGCTCCAAGACAGCCAAGCCTACACAAAGAAACCCTGTCCCATAAAACCAAAAGAGTTGATGATCTAAATATTTGTGCAGTAGGACATACCTATAATCCCAGATTTGGAAAGCAGGAGAATCCATTGTTCTGGGCTATGTAAACTCATGACTCAAAAAAAAAAGAAGAATAAAAGAAAAGAAAAACTATATGTATGTAGGACTGGAGGGTTTTTTCTGTGATTAAGAAAACTGTTTGCTCTTGCAGAGGACCTGAATTCAATTTCTGGCACTCACACATAAACTCAAACCATCTGTAACTGCAGTTCTTCTCATCTAGGAGCACACAACACACATGCTTACATGCAGTGAAGATGTTTATATGCATAAATATACATGTACATAATAATTGACGAGAGGCTGAAGAGGTAGCTCAGCAGTTAAGAGCACTTGTTCTTCCAAAGGGCCTGTGTTCATTGCCAGCACCTGCTTGGTCAATCACAACCCTCAGTAACTCCAGTCCCCTGGATCTGATGCCCTCTTCTGGCCTACTTGAACATTGTGTGCACATGATGTACAAAGTTTACAAAACACCTAGACACATAATTTATTTTAAAAATAATTGAGCAAGACATGGTGGTGCAATGCCAGTAATCCCAGCACTCTGGAAGCTGAGAGGAGAATCTTGAGTTCAAGGTTAGCCTGAGCTACATAACAAGTCCAAGGTTACCCTGGTATGTATAGCAAAAACCTTTCTAAATTTTAGAAAATAGATATTAAGAGGGATTACAGCATAAACAATAAAATATCAAAATGGAAAAGTCAAAATAACCAGAAAAAATCAAATATTAACTCTCAAAAAAGATTTTATTAACAAATTATTTTACAGATGAATGCTTTCAAATAATTAAATGTCTAATGGTTTTTAAACATGAGAGTTGTCATAGAAAATAAACACAATTATCAAGAGGCTACTATATGCGTGTACAACAACTTATAGGCATCATAATAAAATCAAACCAATCACCGACAGACATAATATACAAAGCTCAATAATTGCTATCAAAATGTATTTGGCAAATAGGCAATTATTATTTAAGATAAGGTCTTGCTCAGATTAGGTGAGTCTCTAGCCAGAATCTTTGGGCCTTCCTTAGTCCTCTAAATGCTGGAATTAGATGCATGCATGGCAACAACTGGCTCAGCAAATGCTTTACACATGACCATATGCCTGGTACTGTAATAGATGTCTGAACTAATATAGCACAACACCTGCCCCCATGGACTCCATTTCAAGTGGGACGATGGCTACAGGAACAAGTATTTCCCATTACAAGATTATTAAGTTAGCTACAAAGTAGTAGATTTCATAATGGCATTTTTACACATGTTTTCTTCTTCCACACCCTGCCCTCTGGCCTTTGCCTTGCCCTCCCCTCTGTCCCATTCTTGCTGTTTTTCCATTGCCCACAACAACCTAATTTCTGCTCTCCCAGTACAATATTGCATTATCTTCTGTCAGTGTTCCTGTACCCTAATCCTTCAGGTCTCTTTTTCCCTCTCACAGTTCTCTAGTTTCATGAGTCATCCACACATGGACACCGACCCACTCACACATAGAAACTTCAATCAAGAATACACACATGAGAGAAAACATAGTGCTTATCTGAATGCAGTTTATTTCAGCTAACATTCTGAACTGTAATTTCACCCATTTTCCTACAAATGTCATTTTTTTACTTTTAAATCTGTGTATATGTGTGTGTGTGTGTCTGTGTGTGTGTGTGTGACCACAGAGATGAGAGATGTCAGACCCTCCTGGGGCTTGTGTTACAGGTGGTTGTGAACTGCCTGGTTTGAGTGTTGGGAATCAAATGCTGGTCCCCTGGAAGAACAAGAAGTGCTCTTTATCACTGAGGCATATAGGCAGATCATGTGATAGTTTTGGTTGTCGTTCTCAAAGATTTGTTTATCTTTTATTTTTATGTGTGTGAATATTTTTCCTGCAATATATGTGTACATCCGTGGTGACTGTGGAGGCCAGAAAGGGATTCCCTGGAACTGGAGTTATAGATGGTTCTGAGCCACCAAGTGGGTGCTGGGAACCAAACCCAGTTCCTCTGTAAGAGCAGCCAGTGCTTTTCCCTGAGACATCTGTCCCACCACTTTCTCATTTTTGACAAACCTACTTACTGATTTCCTCAGTAGCTGCAATTTATGCTCACAAGCAGTGAGTAAAGTTTCCTCTTTCCTCAAATTCCTGCCAGCATCTGTTGTTCTGTTTTCTTGATGAAAGTCATTCTGAGCTAGTAAGGTGACAGTATAAATCATTTTAATTTCACCTTTCCCTGATGGCTTAGGATGTTGAACCCATCATCAAATATTATTTGCCATTTCTATTTCTTCCTTTGAGGACTGTCTGCTCACCTCATTACCTCATGTATGGATTGGATTTGGTTTAATCTTGGCTGTTTTTACATAATAGAACCCTATGCGATACAGAGTTGGCAATGATTTCTCAAATCTGTAAGCTGTCTCTTCAGTTGTGAGGTTCCTTCCATTGTTAGGCAGGTTTTTAGTTTGCTATAATCCATGTGTCAGTCCTTGGGTTGTGTTCTCTGCTGTCACAGTCCATTCAGAAGTTCCTACCTCTGCATAGGATGATTGTTTACACGGGATATAGTTGATGTGTCTTCCATGAAGTTTCAGTATGTCCTGTCTTCACATGAAGTCTGTGATCTATTTTCAATGTTTCATGTAGTTTGAGACTCGACCTGATTTCATTCTTCTACAGGTACATACCCAGTTTTCTCAGCACCATCTGTAAAAGGATCTTTCCTAATGACATCTGGGTTTAAGGGAAAAATGAAGTACCTGCTAGGGCTGGGATGATGAATCCATGATTAAGAGCACTTGCCGCTCTTGGAGAGGACAAAGGTTCAGTTAACAGCACCCATATGGCAGCCCACAATCCCTTATATCTCTAATTCTAAGGTATGGGATGTCACCTTCTGGAGAGTAGTTGACTGTTCAGTTTTCATGAGTTTGTAGGCATTCTGGGGGTAGAATTGTTGTTGAATTCTAGCATTATTCCATGGTAATCCAATAGTACGCAGCTGGTTACTACATTTTCTTTTGTATCTGTGAATGTTTGCTTTGTTACTGATTATGTGATCAATTTTTGAGAGGGTTCCATGAGATGCTGAGAAGAAGGTATTTTCTTTTCTGTTGGGTGGAATGTTCTATAGGTGTCTATTAATTTCATTTGATTCACTACATCTGTGATATCTCTTATTGCTCCATTAAGTTTCTGTCTATTTATCCTGTCCATTGGTGAGAGAGGAGTGTTGAAACCTACTATTAGAGTGTGTGTTTCCCTTCTTTGAGTTGTGGTGGTGGAGAGTTGTCAGATGTCTGTGTTATTATGGGTGTTCTTAGCTTCCTTGGTTTGTGCTTTGCCTTCTAGTAGTTTCTGTAAGGCTGGGTTTGTGGCTACCTATTATTTAAATCTGTTTTTGTCCTGGAATATCTTTTTTCTCCATTGATGGTGAATGCAAGCTTTGCTGCGAATAGTACTCTGGGATTGCCTTCATGGTCTCTTAGTGTTGGCAGCACATCTATCTAAGACATTCTGGCTTTCATGGTTTCCACTGAGAAGTCAGGTGTAATTCAAGTGCCTACGGATTCCTGATCTTTGATGAAGAAACCAGAAATACATGGGAGACCATTCTCTCCCTTATAAGAGATCATGTCAGCACACAGAAGCCACCCTATTGCTGACACACCCCCACATCCCAAAAAATATTTAATGGAAAGGAATTCCCACACAGACCTCAACCTAAAACCAGATATCTTGAACCTAACAGAAGAAAAAGAAGGGAAGATCCCTGAAATCAATGACATAGGAAAAGACTTTCTGAGCAGAACACTATTAACACAGACACTAATTTCAACAATTAATAAATGGGATCTCATGAAACTGAAAAGCTTCTGCATGACAAAAGATCCCATCATTCAGACAAAGTGGCAGCTTACAGAATGGTAAAATATTTTTTTATCAACTACACACCCAATAGAGGGCTAATATCCAAAATTATACAAAAAAACTCAAACAAAATGTATAAAGAACTCAAAAGGCTAGATATCAAGAAAACAAATGACTCAATTAAAACTGGGAATTTTTAAACAGAGAATTCTCAATAGGGAATCTTAAGTGGCTGAGAAAGACTTAAATGTTCAACATTCTCAGTCATTAGTGAAATGCAAACCAAGTCTGCTTTGAGAGTCCACTTTACACCTGTCAGAATCCCTAGGATCAATAATACGAGTGACAGTTCCTGCTGGCAAGGACATAGAATAAGGGGTACACTCATCCACTGCTGGTAGGAGTGCAGACTCATACAGTCACTATGGAAATGAGTGTGGATTTACCTTAGAGAGATGGGACCTGATCTACCTCGTGATAAAAATTGGAACCTTTATACGAATGAATATTACTCAGCCATTAAAAAGAATTAAATTCACAGTAAATGGGTAGAACTAGGGGGAGAAATCACCCTGAGTGAGGTACCCAGACACAGAAAGCCAAATGTGGCATGTATTAGCTTACATGTGGATATACAGAATCACAGAGATTAAGCATAGAGTAACAGACTAAGGAGGAGAGAAGCATCTCATCAGGAAAGAAGAAATAGAATAGAAAGGTACAGGCTGGTGAGGGGAGGTGCAAGGAGAGAAATAGAGGGACGAGGGAGTGTATACAGGGAGAAACAGCTAAAACTAAGGCCACGGAAGTAGTGTGCAGTGGCATGGGTATTGATACAGTCGATGCTTCCTGAAATAAATGCATATGTGAAGGCAATCTAACAGAGAAATCAAATAACAGGGTGATGAGACTGTGTCTGAGAGCTTTCTCCTTCTGTCTTGCATTCCATTCTTTAGGTTGGGATTAAAGATGTGCACCACTGGGATTAAAGGCGTGCACCGCCAGGTTTCTATGGCAAACTAGTGTGGCTACTGAGATTAAAGGTGTGTGCTACCACTTACTCTCTGATCTTCAGCTAAACTTTCTTTATTAAAATACAAATGAAATATCACTACACGTAAGTATCACGAAACATTGTAAAGGAGGGGACACATAGATTATAAGAGCCAGAGCATCATGGAGTTTGCTGTGACATTGTATCTCCTAGGAATGTCAGAATCTACACCAATAAAATCTTATTAACATGGCTGCTTAAGTATGAGCTGAATAAGGACAAGAGGCAATCTATAAGGGACAAGGGGCCAACCAGCCCTACACAAAGAACTATAGGGAACTCACAAATGCCGGGAGTGGAGAAACAGTTTTAGTCCTACTGTGGGAAGAGTACACGAAATGCTTATCCAATACCAAATGGTGAGCCCTGAATCATACATACAAATAACATTATACTAAATTAAAGTATGCGTGTGTTATAGTTTCTTAGGTACTTAACAGTATGAATCCTTGTGATTTTTTTCACATATCCATACTATTATTTTGCTCTCCTTTCTCCCTGTGTATTTATCTCCCTTCAACCTAATTATAACCCTGACAGCATACAGACAAGTAACATACAGATCGGGCAGGTTACATACACATATGCATGTAACAAAATTAATGAAAAATCCATGAATTTGAAAGGGAACAAGGAGGCATATAAGAGCGGGTTTGAAGAAAAAAAGTAAAAGGAGAAATGATGTTTCATTGTTACAAAATATTTGTATAACTATGTAAAGACGTGTTGCATTTGTTGAATTATATGTAAAAATGTGTTGCTGTTTTACCTTGTCTGCCTAAGGCACCTGATTAGTCTAACAAAAAGCTAAATGGCCAATAGCAAGAAAGAGGTATAGGCAGGACTTGCAGGCAGGGAAACTGAGTAGCAGGAGGAATTTAGGCTTAGAAAGGAAGAAAGAAAAAGAGATACCAGGGAGAAACCAGTGGCCAATCAGACACACATGGAGGAAGCAGGAAACCAAGACATACAGAATAAAAGAAAGGTAAAAAGCCCCAAGGAAAAATGTAGATGAATAGAAACAGGTTAAATTAAGTTCAAAAAGCTAGCAGGACGAGCCTAAGCTAAGACTAAGCACTTATAATTAATAAGAAGCATTCATAATAAATTATTTGGGAGTTTCTTGGTGGCCCAAAGGGAAATTCCAACTACACATAATACAATAAATAAAATAAAGAAGTAGTTGTTTTTAAAGAATTAACATAAAAGGTAAAAAAGGGACACAGCCAAGACTGTTAAATAGACAAGCTTGTCTCAGAAAAAAAAAAGAAGATAAAAAGAGATGTAACATATCCCTATTACCTGCTCTGAAGAATTTTTCACAGATACTGCCACGGCATAACCACATGGGAATAAGGTGGCCTGCATTAATTAAAAGAGTTTCTAATAGTAAAGTATATTACAGTTGCTTATGACTTAAAATGTCATTATAAAATATCTAGCAAATTAAATTCAACTTGATTACATTATCATTTCTTCCCACTACATTCCTTAGGATGAATTTTAATTTATTAACGCCATGTATCACTAAGCTAAAATCCTGATACAATTATCTCACTTGATCCTGAGTGGCATTCAGAAGTAGACATAGAAAGCAAGCTTGTCAGGTTTTTGTGTGTCTATGACTACCAGCCTGATGACTGTAGACTTCAACTTTTTAAAATTTGTACAAAAAAAATGTTTCAATGAGTTCTTTGATGAGGAATGATTTTAGAAGGACCAGTATGTGAAAACTTGCTTTATTTAAGCACCCGTAGAACATTAATCCTTTCTCACTTCAGTCTTCTATAAAAAGAATCCAGGAGTAGTTAATGCATAAGCAATAGCTATTACAATAGTCTTACTAATTGACCTTGTAATGACAAAATATGGGAGATCTTGGTCAAACAGAGATAATACTTCCAATTCAAATGTCTTAGCTAAAGTGATTTTGTATTTCTTCTGTAGACTCTTCTCAAACTCACAGAGATCCCCCTGCCTCTGCCTCTTGAGTACTGGGAGTAAAGGAATGTACCACCACTGACCAGCAAATTTTGTACTTCTTAAGGCATCTTGAAACTAAGATGAGTGTTGAAATGAATTTTGAGAACTTAGGTCCTGATAAAACTGTACAAGAATACTTTTTATTTGCCTTTATTTTTTTAAAAAAGATCTTTATTATTTTTATTTTATGTATAAAGTGTTTTGCCTACATGTATGTCTGTATACCACACGTGTGTCTGGTGCCCACCAAGGCCAGAAGAGGGCATCAGACCTCCTGAAATTAGAGTTATAGTTATGGGTCCTGGGGATTTAACCCATTTCTTTGGAAGAGCAGGCAGTGCTCTTACCCATGGAGCCATTTCACCAGGCCCAGGGATATTTTACAAAACAAAACAACAATAAAAGATACTATGGAAAACAACTGGGCACTGCTGCAAAAGTACTTGATTGTCTCAAATACAGATGAGGAGACACACTGATGGCTAGGAAAGACTGAAACTCAAAAGGGCTGCTAGGGACAAAACTACAATTCTAGCCAGAGGCACAACAGCTGCAAGATTTAGAAATCTAAGCTTTTGCCCTAGGACTTCCCACCACTGTCTGGGAACTGGCATAGCCTTCTTGCTTAAGAGTACTCGCAAGAGGCTTTCTGACGTCACTCAGGCGGAGACTTTAAAATCCAAATGGCTCCTGGTTGGCATTGGTGGGTGTCTTCCTAAGCAGTTGTGCATTTTACTGGAAGTGGGCGCTGGGGGTCAAGAACCAGAGAGAAAGGTAACTGCTGCTATGGGGTTAACTCTGTTCCTGCTAAGAAACTCTGTGGCATCAGAGACCTGGGGCGGCATCTGCCAGGTTCTGGGTTCAGGGATCAGTAAGTTTGTGTGGGCAGCGCCTGGAGAGGGAAAAGAGGATGCTGATTGCTGACCAAGGTGTTCCGCAGGGAGGGGGAGAAGGGGAGGACTGCCTGGGAGGGACAGGTTAAAACACTGCGTTCCTGTGGTAATGCAGCATCTGAAAAGCCATGTAAGAAGAAAAAGTCTGGGAAACTGAAGGCTTGAGAATAAGACCTAAGTGGAATGTAAGCAGTCGAACAAGGAGTGATGTGACTCAGTGCACAGCCTATTGTGCTAAAGTCCCCAGCTCAAACAAACAATAAAGTGGGTGTTATTATTTGGTGTTAGTATTTGGGAATCTGCATTGGCCTGCCTGTCCTTAGGGTCCTGACAGGAAACCTCCTCACCTGTAGCCACTAAGAGCACTTCACCTGTAGCCACTTCTGGGCACATTTGCTATGGTTCCTTGTAACAGGTGGACCTACCCCTAACCTCCCCCTTCTCCTGTGTCTACCTCCCTCTCTCTCCCGCACTCTTTACCCCATGGGACTAGTCTGCTCCCCTCTCTGCCTTCTCTGTCCCTTCTCTCTCATCTTCCAATAAGCCTCCTGTATAAGCCTTATCGCATAGCGTGACTTCTCTTCACTACATATATATATATATATATATATAATTTTATCAACAGTGAGTTCTGTCTTATCCTAGAAAGAAGCCAGGGCAGGACCAGAAAAAGCTGAGTGGCTAGCGTCTAGTGCTGCAGAGACGAAGACAGGGTCTGACATAGGTATGCTTATGATACTAAAATATTTTGAGAATGGAAGCAGCCTCTACATTATGTTATGGAACGGATTGCTTGTCTTTACTGAAAGGGAGATTAGAACCAGAAAGACAATAGTGGGTATTAAACTATGGGGTTAAACATAAAGCAAGAAAAGTAGATATTAGGAAAAGAGAATGAATCCTGATTTTGAAGCCAAAGGAAACATTTTGAGGAGAGTTAAGGAGCCTGAGATTTCTTGTCAAGCAGTCTGTGAGTTACCATTGAAATAGACATAAGAGATACCAGTGATGTATTCGGGATAACACATTGAAATTTTGCGATCATGGATTGCCGTGTGATGCAGGAATCATATATGTTCATTTTTGCATTGTCTTGCTCGAGTGTATTGAATACTTGAAGTTGCATAGGTGTTATCTTTAGTGAGGACTTAAGTATACATGACAAACAAATACAGCACACAGGGAAAATACTATCGTAAAGGAATAAACTTAGTTACTCTTCTACTTCAGAATAAAAGTGACAATTATTGCTTAATGATCCACTTGCATCTGGAACATTTTTCTGATATTGAAATCATGAATTAGGTTCTGAGCATGAAGCGCAGTTCCATTTCCACTGGTGGTGCTGGCTGCCTCTCCACACAGGAATTAAGATCTCAGGACCTCGACGAACCAGACCTTTATACCCGTCAAGCGTAAGTGCCTCCAACTATGGATCTCAGCTGCATGCTGCCATGTTCTGTAGCTAGTTCTCAGAAACTGCAGAATCAGATGGTGAAAGTGGGTCTTCTCTAGTTCCACACTTGAGTCGCTCACTCTCCAAAGGTTAGTAATTCCTTCAGAGAGCTTTGGTTTTACTGTCTAAGTCTGGCAGTATTAATTATATTAGCAATTAAACTAAGAAAATGTCAATATAAACTCAATTTAAAATAACAATCTTATTATAAGGTTTCAAAACTAAAATGGTTTTATTTATTTATTTGCTTCTTTGTTTGTTTTGGTTTGTTTTGGAGACAAGATTTCTCGATGCAGCCCTAGTTTTCCTGGCATTCACTCTGTAGACCAGGTTAGCATCGAACTTTGGGATATACCTTTCTCTGCTTCCAAAGTGCTCAGATTAAAGGTGCGTGCCACCACCACCTACAATGCTTTTAATTTAAAAAAAAAATCTGGGTAAGCAAAATGACTCAGCAGGTAAAGGCACTTATCAACAAACCCAAACACCTGCTTTCAATCCCCAGACCCACATGGTAGAAGAGAACCTGCTGCATCAGCAGCTACTGACCACCAGCTGCTCGCTCTCTTTCTGTCTCTCTCTCTCTCTCTCTCTCTCTCTCTCTCTCTCTCTCTCTCTCACACACACACACACACACAATAATAAATGTAATAAAGTTAAAATATTTCCAATGCAAAACAATTTCATTGGGCAGCAAAACATGGTCTCCCCTTTTAACGTCAGATCCCTTTAATATCTGACTAATGAAAGACAGTTAGAATCTATTCTGCTGCTGCATTCAGACTGTCCTAGCAGCCAGTCTCTAGGTAGCAATGTATGCATGAAAGGATGAGCATGAGAAGAACAAACAACATCTTAGTTTTGATGTAGTGATACCTAGATATACATACCTTGGAGAACATGTCTAGTCTAGATCAGCAGTTGTCTGGATTGGAGGTGGGGAAGTTTGATACAGATTGACAGGAAACAGTCTGTTATTTGTATGACCTGGGGTATGACCTCACCTTTTTGTACTTTGAATCCCTTGTGTATAAGAATGGGGATAGGTTGAGCGGTGGTGCACGTATTTAATTAAACGGAGGCAGTCTAATCTCTGGGTTTGAGGCCAGCCTGGTCTACAGACAAATTCCAAGACAACCAGAGCTACACAGAAAAACCTGTCTTCCAAAAAAAGAAAGAAAAAGAGTGGAGATACTGGGAGATTGCTCAGTGGTTTAGAGTCATTCCTATTCTACCACAGGACCCAAATTCAGTTCCCAGTACCCACATTGGGCAGGTCACAACCGCCTGTGACTCCAGCTCAAGGAGATCTGGTGCCCCTTTTGTGACCTCCATAGGCACTCTCGTGCATGTGTGGTTATGCCTATACAAACAAAATATACATAGAATATAAAATAGAACTTTTCACTTTTTTAATGGAGATAATGGCAGACTCTCCTTTACAAGTTGTTCTGAATATTTATTGAGTGTTTATATAGGTCAACTGCTCTTAAGTTCTTCATGCATATTAACTCTTGATACTCGGTGACAACTTTCCCTTAAGGCACAATGGCAAACAAGGGAGTACAAAAAAGGGAGCAGTTATAGGGGCATAAATAGAGACGAAAGTGTTTAGGTTATTGAACAGGCCTTTAGACTACTTGGTACAGAAGATCTATGGGCCTGAAACACACCTTTAAGGATAATATATGTGTTGATAATGTCATGCACAAGGAAATTTGGTTTGTTATTTGTGGTGCTGAGGATTGAGCACAAGCTGAACAAAACACTGAGATACATCCCTGTCACAGAAGTACATTTCATTCCCCCCATATTTTATACCTAAACTGCTGTAACTTCATGGTATGCTCTCCTGCTTTAAGGAATGCATTGTCTTTAGTTATTTAAAGCTTAAAGACTAATGTTTGATGCTGTTGTTACGATGTGTGTGTGTGTGTGTGTTTGCGTGTGTGATGGATAGCCTTGAAATAATGCAGACTTGAACACAGAAGGAAATGTTTTTGATTGCCTTCTTAATATGCAACTTGGTATGTTTTCAAGTTCTAAAAAAATAAAGGATACAAGACCTATCCATGATAAAGTATTTATTCAGAAAAATATCCAACATCTATATAAGGTATTAAATTGTCTGATTTGAGTGATTTTGCAGTGTGGTTTAAATTCTGGTTTGTCTGAGACAGGGTTTCTCTGTCTAGCTCTGGCTGTCAGTGGAACTCATTCTGTAGACCAGGCTGGCCCTGAACTCACAGACATCTGCCTGCCTCTGGCTCAGGAGTGCTGGGATTTGCTGGGATTAAAGGTGTGAGCCACTAGCACCCAGTTTTATTGTTTTTTTAAAAGCAATGTATAAGTAAAACCCACAGTTTTACAAAAATAGCTATTCAAGTAATCCACACAAAGTTGTTTTCACCGTTAACAATTTCTATGGCATTTGACATGGGCTACAAACATGGCCCTGTGGTAAAGTACTTTCTTAGCATGTGGCTTCAGACCTGGGCTCAATTCCTAGTACCATCAAAAAGAACAAAACAAAACAAAACAAAACAACTACTTTTTACTAGGAAGACCCTTTTCCCTTCCTCAATAAAAGAGAGGTCAGGAGTGTGCCTTGTATCAGCAATTCCAGCACTTTGTTATCAGACACTGGGGGGATTGCAAGTTCCAGGTCAGGCAGGGTCACATAGTAAGACCCTATCTAAAATACATAACAGCCAGGAAATCTTAAAATGAAAAATGGTCTATGTTTAGTAATAGTGCAAGTTAGTTTGAGTCATGAAAAATTTAAACAAAAATCAGTCTATAAGAAAATGTTGATGAGGGTCTGAAGAGGTGGCTCAGCATCTAAGAACACTGCTTACTCTTCCAGAGGTGCTGAGTTCAGTTCCCAGTAACCACATACTGGCTCACAACTGTCTATAGTGTGATCCCATGTCCTCGTCTGACAAAGTTGGACGTGCAGGTAGAGTACTCATATAAATAAAAATAAGTTTTTAAAGAAAAAAAGGAAGGAAGGAAGGAAGGAAGGAAGGAAGGAAGGAAAAGAAATGAAGGAAGAAAAAGTTGATGAAGCCCGGTGGTGGTAGTGGTGGGAGCACATGCCTTTAATCCCAGCACTCAGGAGCCAGAGGCAGGAAGAGCTCTATGCGTTAGAGGCCAGCCTGGGCTACAGAGTGAGCTCCAAGACAGCCAAGCCTACACAAAGAAACCCTGTCCCATAAAACCAAAAGAGTTGATGATCTAAATATTTGTGCAGTAGGACATACCTATAATCCCAGATTTGGAAAGCAGGAGAATCCATTGTTCTGGGCTATGTAAACTCATGACTCAAAAAAAAAAAGAAGAATAAAAGAAAAGAAAAACTATATGTATGTAGGACTGGAGGGTTTTTTCTGTGATTAAGAAAACTGTTTGCTCTTGCAGAGGACCTGAATTCAATTTCTGGCACTCACACAGAAACTCAAACCATCTGTAACTGCAGTTCTTCTCATCTAGGAGCACACAACACACATGCTTACATGCAGTGAAGATGTTTATATGCATAAATATACATGTACATAATAATTGACGAGAGGCTGAAGAGGTAGCTCAGCAGTTAAGAGCACTTGTTCTTCCAAAGGGCCTGTGTTCATTGCCAGCACCTGCTTGGTCAATCACAACCCTCAGTAACTCCAGTCCCCTGGATCTGATGCCCTCTTCTGGCCTACTTGAACATTGTGTGCACATGATGTACAAAGTTTACAAAACACCTAGACACATAATTTATTTTAAAAATAATTGAGCAAGACATGGTGGTGCATGCCAGTAATCCCAGCACTCTGGAAGCTGAGAGGAGAATCTTGAGTTCAAGGTTAGCCTGAGCTACATAACAAGTCCAAGGTTACCCTGGTATGTATAGCAAAAACCTTTCTAAATTTTAGAAAATAGATATTAAGAGGGATTACAGCATAAACAATAAAATATCAAAATGGAAAAGTCAAAATAACCAGAAAAAATCAAATATTAACTCTCAAAAAAGATTTTATTAACAAATTATTTTACAGATGAATGCTTTCAAATAATTAAATGTCTAATGGTTTTTAAACATGAGAGTTGTCATAGAAAATAAACACAATTATCAAGAGGCTACTATATGCGTGTACAACAACTTATAGGCATCATAATAAAATCAAACCAATCACCGACAGACATAATATACAAAGCTCAATAATTGCTATCAAAATGTATTTGGCAAATAGGCAATTATTATTTAAGATAAGGTCTTGCTCAGATTAGGTGAGTCTCTAGCCAGAATCTTTGGGCCTTCCTTAGTCCTCTAAATGCTGGAATTAGATGCATGCATGGCAACAACTGGCTCAGCAAATGCTTTACGCATGACCATATGCCTGGTACTGTAATAGATGTCTGAACTAATATAGCACAACACCTGCCCCATGGACTCCATTTCAAGTGGGACGATGGCTACAGGAACAAGTATTTCCCATTACAAGATTATTAAGTTAGCTACAAAGTAGTAGATTTCATAATGGCATTTTTACACATGTTTTCTTCTTCCACACCCTGCCCTCTGGCCTTTGCCTTGCCCTCCCCTCTGTCCCATTCTTGCTGTTTTTCCATTGCCCACAACAACCTAATTTCTGCTCTCCCAGTACAATATTGCATTATCTTCTGTCAGTGTTCCTGTACCCTAATCCTTCAGGTCTCTTTTTCCCTCTCACAGTTCTCTAGTTTCAGGAGTCATCCACACATGGACACCGACCCACTCACACATAGAAACTTCAATCAAGGCTGCACACATGAGAGAAAACATAGTGCTTATCTGAATGCAGTTTATTTCAGCTAACATTCTGAATTGAAATTTCACCCATTTTCCTACAAATGTCATTTTTTTACTTTTAAATCTGTGTGTGTGTGTGTGTGTGTGACCACAGAGACGAGAGATGTCAGACCCTCCTGGGGCTTGTGTTACAGGTGGTTGTGAACTGCCTGGTTTGAGTGTTGGGAATCAAATGCTGGTCCTCTGGAAGAACAAGAAGTGCTCTTTATCACTGAGGCATATAGGCAGATCATGTGATAGTTTTGGTTGTCGTCCTCAAAGATTTGTTTATCTTTTATTTTTATGTGTGTGAATATTTTTCCTGCAATATATGTGTACATCCGTGGTGACTGTGGAGGCCAGAAAGGGATTCCCTGGAACTGGAGTTATAGATGGTTCTGAGCCACCAAGTGGGTGCTGGGAACCAAACCCAGTTCCTCTGTAAGAGCAGCCAGTGCTTTTCCCTGAGACATCTGTCCCACCACTTTCTCATTTTTGACAAACCTACTTACTGATTTCCTCAGTAGCTGCAACTTATGCTCACTAGCAGTGAGTAAAGTTTCCTCTTTCCTCAAATTCCTGCCAGCATCTGTTGTTCTGTTTTCTTGATGAAAGTCATTCTGAGCTAGTAAGGTGAGAGTATAAATCATTTTAATTTCACCTTTCCCTGATGGCTTAGGATGTTGAACCCATCATCAAATATTATTTGCCATTTCTATTTCTTCCTTTGAGGACTGTCTGCTCACCTCATTACCTCATGTATGGATTGGATTTGGTTTAATCTTGGCTGTTTTTACATAATAGAACCCTATGCGATACAGAGTTGGCAATGATTTCTCAAATCTGTAAGCTGTCTCTTCAGTTGTGAGGTTCCTTCCATTGTTAGGCAGGTTTTTAGTTTGCTATAATCCATGTGTCAGTCCTTGGGTTGTGTTCTCTGCTGTCACAGTCCATTCAGAAGTTCCTACCTCTGCATAGGATGATTGTTGACACGGGACATAGTTGATGTGTCTTCCCTGCAGTTTCAGCATGTCCTGTCTTCACATGAAGTCTGTGATCTATTTTCAATGTTTCATGTACTTTGAGACTCGACCTGATTTCATTCTTCTACAGGTACATACCCAGTTTTCTCAGCACCATCTGTAAAAGGATCTTTCCTAATGACATCTGGGTTTAAGGGAAAAAATGAAGTACCTTCTAGGGCTGGATTGATGAATCCATGATTAAGAGCACTTGCCGCTCTTGCAGAGGACAAAGGTTCAGTTAACAGCACCCATATGGCAGCTCACAATCCCTTATATCTCTAATTCTAAGGTATCTGATGTCATCTTCTGGAGAGTAGTTGACTGTTCAGTTTTCATGAGTTTTTAGGCATTCTGGGGGTAGAATTGTTGTTGAATTCTAGCATTATTCCATGGTAATCCAATAGCACACAGCTGGTTACTACATTTTCTTTTGTATCTGTGAATGTTTGCTTTGTTACTGATTATGTGATCAATTTTTGAGAAGGTTCCATGAGATGCTGAGAAGAAGGTATTTTCTTTTCTGTTGGGTGGAATGTTCTATAGATGTCTATTAATTTCATTTGTTTCACTACATCTGTGATATCTCTTATTGCTCCATTAAGTTTCTGTCTGTTTAGCCTGTCCATTGGTGAGAGAGGAGTGTTGAAACCTACTATTAGAGTGTGTGTTTCCCTTCTTTGAGTTGTGGTGGTGGAGAGTTGTCAGATGTCTGTGTTATTATGGGTGTTCTTAGATTCCTTGGTTTGTGCTTTGCCTTCTAGTAGTTTCTGTAAGGCTGGGTTTGTGGCTACCTATTATTTAAATCTGTTTTTGTCCTGGAATATCTTTTTTCTCCATTGATGGTGAATGCAAGCTTTGCTGCGAATAGTACTCTGGGATTGCCTTCATGGTCTCTTAGTGTTGGCAGCACATCTATCTAAGACATTCTGGCTTTCATGGTTTCCACTGAGAAGTCAGGTGTAATTCAAGTGCCTACGGACTCCTGATCTTTGATGAAGAAACCAGAAATACATGGGAGACCATTCTCTCCCTTATAAGAGATCATGTCAGCACACAGAAGCCACCCTATTGCTGACACACCCCCACATCCCAAAAAATATTTAATGGAAAGGAATTCCCACACAGACCTCAACCTAAAACCAGATATCTTGAACCTAACAGAAGAAAAAGAAGGGAAGATCCCTGAAATCAATGACATAGGAAAAGACTTTCTGAGCAGAACACTATTAACACAGACACTAATTTCAACAATTAATAAATGGGATCTCATGAAACTGAAAAGCTTCTGCATGACAAAAGATCCCATCATTCAGACAAAGTGGCAACTTACAGAATGGTAAAATATTTTTTTATCAACTACACACCCAATAGAGGGCTAATATCCAAAATTATACAAAAAAACTCAAACAAAATGTATAAAGAACTCAAAAGGCTAGATATCAAGAAAACAAATGACTCAATAAAAACTGGGAATTTTTAAACAGAGAATTCTCAATAGGGAATCTTAAGTGGCTGAGAAAGACTTAAATGTTCAACATTCTCAGTCATTAGTGAAATGCAAACCAAGTCTGCTTTGAGAGTCCATTTTACACCTGTCAGAATCCTTAGGATCAATAATACGATTGACAGTTCCTGCTGGCAAGGACATAGAATAAGGGGTACACTCATCCACTGCTGGTAGGAGTGCAGACTCATACAGTTACTATGGAAATGAGTGTGGATTTACCTTAGAGAGATGGGAACTGATCTACCTTGTGATCCAGCTCTATCACTCTTGGGCATTTACCCAAAGGAAACTTCATCCTACCACAGAGACGCTTACTCAACCATGTCCATTGCTGCTCTATTAATAATGCCCAGAAATTGGATAACATATTCAAGACATGAATATGAATGGATAATAAAAATTGGAACCTTTATACAAATGAATATTACTCAGCCATTAAAAAGAATTAAATTCACAGTAAATGGGTAGAACTAGGGGGAGAAATCACCCTGAGTGAGGTACCCAGACACAGAAAGCCAAATGTGGCATGTATTAGCTTACATGTGGATATACAGAATCACAGAGATTAAGCATAGAGTAACAGACTAAGGAGGAGAGAAGCATCTCATCAGGAAAGAAGAAATAGAATAGAAAGGTACAGGCTGGTGAGGGGAGGTGCAAGGAGAGAAATAGAGGGACGAGGGAGTGTATACAGGGAGAAACAGCTAAAACTAAGGCCACGGAAGTAGTGTGCAGTGGCATGGGTATTGATACAGTCGATGCTTCCTGAAATAAATGCATATGTGAAGGCAATCTAACAGAGAAATCAAATAACAGGGTGATGAGACTGTGTCTGAGAGCTTTCTCCTTCTGTCTTGCATTCCATTCTTTAGGTTGGGATTAAAGATGTGCACCACTGGGATTAAAGGCGTGCACCGCCAGGTTTCTATGGCAAACTAGTGTGGCTACTGAGATTAAAGGTGTGTGCTACCACTTACTCTCTGATCTTCAGCTAAACTTTCTTTATTAAAATACAAATGAAATATCACTACACGTAAGTATCACGAAACATTGTAAAGGAGGGGACACATAGATTATAAGAGCCAGAGCATCATGGAGTTTGCTGTGACATTGTATCTCCTAGGAATGTCAGAATCTACACCAATAAAATCTTATTAACATGGCTGCTTAAGTATGAGCTGAATAAGGACAAGAGGCAATCTATAAGGGACAAGGGGCCAACCAGCCCTACACAAAGAACTATAGGGAACTCACAAATGCCGGGAGTGGAGAAACAGTTTTAGTCCTACTGTGGGAAGAGTACACGAAATGCTTATCCAATACCAAATGGTGAGCCCTGAATCATACATACAAATAACATTATACTAAATTAAAGTATGTGTGTGTTATAGTTTCTTAGGTACTTAACAGTATGAATCCTTGTGATTTTTTTCACATATCCATACTATTATTTTGCTCTCCTTTCTCCCTGTGTATTTATCTCCCTTCAACCTAATTATAACCCTGACAGCATACAGACAAGTAACATACAGATCGGGCAGGTTACATACACATATGCATGTAACAAAATTAATGAAAAATCCATGAATTTGAAAGGGAACAAGGAGGCATATAAGAGCGGGTTTGAAGAAAAAAAGTAAAAGGAGAAATGATGTTTCATTGTTACAAAATATTTGTATAACTATGTAAAGACGTGTTGCATTTGTTGAATTATATGTAAAAATGTGTTGCTGTTTTACCTTGTCTGCCTAAGGCACCTGATTAGTCTAACAAAAAGCTAAATGGCCAATAGCAAGAAAGAGGTATAGGCAGGACTTGCAGGCAGGGAAACTGAGTAGCAGGAGGAATTTAGGCTTAGAAAGGAAGAAAGAAAAAGAGATACCAGGGAGAAACCAGTGGCCAATCAGACACACATGGAGGAAGCAGGAAACCAAGACATACAGAATAAAAGAAAGGTAAAAAGCCCCAAGGAAAAATGTAGATGAATAGAAACAGGTTAAATTAAGTTCAAAAAGCTAGCAGGACGAGCCTAAGCTAAGACTAAGCACTTATAATTAATAAGAAGCATTCATAATAAATTATTTGGGAGTTTCTTGGTGGCCCAAAGGGAAATTCCAACTACACATAATACAATAAATAAAATAAAGAAGTAGTTGTTTTTAAAGAATTAACATAAAAGGTAAAAAAGGGACACAGCCAAGACTGTTAAATAGACAAGCTTGTCTCAGAAAAAAAAAAGAAGATAAAAAGAGATGTAACATATCCCTATTACCTGCTCTGAAGAATTTTTCACAGATACTGCCACGGCATAACCACATGGGAATAAGGTGGCCTGCATTAATTAAAAGAGTTTCTAATAGTAAAGTATATTACAGTTGCTTATGACTTAAAATGTCATTATAAAATATCTAGCAAATTAAATTCAACTTGATTACATTATCATTTCTTCCCACTACATTCCTTAGGATGAATTTTAATTTATTAACGCCATGTATCACTAAGCTAAAATCCTGATACAATTATCTCACTTGATCCTGAGTGGCATTCAGAAGTAGACATAGAAAGCAAGCTTGTCAGGTTTTTGTGTGTCTATGACTACCAGCCTGATGACTGTAGACTTCAACTTTTTAAAATTTGTACAAAAAAAAATGTTTCAATGAGTTCTTTGATGAGGAATGATTTTAGAAGGACTAGTATGTGAAAACTTGCTTTATTTAAGCACCCGTAGAACATTAATCCTTTCTCACTTCAGTCTTCTATAAAAAGAATCCAGGAGTAGTTAATGCATAAGCAATAGCTATTACAATAGTCTTACTAATTGACCTTGTAATGACAAAATATGGGAGATCTTGGTCAAACAGAGATAATACTTCCAATTCAAATGTCTTAGCTAAAGTGATTTTGTATTTCTTCTGTAGACTCTTCTCAAACTCACAGAGATCCCCCTGCCTCTGCCTCTTGAGTACTGGGAGTAAAGGAATGTACCACCACTGACCAGCAAATTTTGTACTTCTTAAGGCATCTTGAAACTAAGATGAGTGTTGAAATGAATTTTGAGAACTTAGGTCCTGATAAAACTGTACAAGAATACTTTTTATTTGCCTTTATTTTTTTAAAAAAGATCTTTATTATTTTTATTTTATGTATAAAGTGTTTTGCCTACATGTATGTCTGTATACCACACGTGTGTCTGGTGCCCACCAAGGCCAGAAGAGGGCATCAGACCTCCTGAAATTAGAGTTATAGTTATGGGTCCTGGGGATTTAACCCATTTCTTTGGAAGAGCAGGCAGTGCTCTTACCCATGGAGCCATTTCACCAGGCCCAGGGATATTTTACAAAACAAAACAACAATAAAAGATACTATGGAAAACAACTGGGCACTGCTGCAAAAGTACTTGATTGTCTCAAATACAGATGAGGAGACACACTGATGGCTAGGAAAGACTGAAACTCAAAAGGGCTGCTAGGGACAAAACTACAATTCTAGCCAGAGGCACAACAGCTGCAAGATTTAGAAATCTAAGCTTTTGCCCTAGGACTTCCCACCACTGTCTGGGAACTGGCATAGCCTTCTTGCTTAAGAGTACTCGCAAGAGGCTTTCTGACGTCACTCAGGCGGAGACTTTAAAATCCAAATGGCTCCTGGTTGGCATTGGTGGGTGTCTTCCTAAGCAGTTGTGCATTTTACTGGAAGTGGGCGCTGGGGGTCAAGAACCAGAGAGAAAGGTAACTGCTGCTATGGGGTTAACTCTGTTCCTGCTAAGAAACTCTGTGGCATCAGAGACCTGGGGCGGCATCTGCCAGGTTCTGGGTTCAGGGATCAGTAAGTTTGTGTGGGCAGCGCCTGGAGAGGGAAAAGAGGATGCTGATTGCTGACCAAGGTGTTCCGCAGGGAGGGGGAGAAGGGGAGGACTGCCTGGGAGGGACAGGTTAAAACACTGCGTTCCTGTGGTAATGCAGCATCTGAAAAGCCATGTAAGAAGAAAAAGTCTGGGAAACTGAAGGCTTGAGAATAAGACCTAAGTGGAATGTAAGCAGTCGAACAAGGAGTGATGTGACTCAGTGCACAGCCTATTGTGCTAAAGTCCCCAGCTCAAACAAACAATAAAGTGGGTGTTATTATTTGGTGTTAGTATTTGGGAATCTGCATTGGCCTGCCTGTCCTTAGGGTCCTGACAGGAAACCTCCTCACCTGTAGCCACTAAGAGCACTTCACCTGTAGCCACTTCTGGGCACATTTGCTATGGTTCCTTGTAACAGGTGGACCTACCCCTAACCTCCCCCTTCTCCTGTGTCTACCTCCCTCTCTCTCCCGCACTCTTTACCCCATGGGACTAGTCTGCTCCCCTCTCTGCCTTCTCTGTCCCTTCTCTCTCATCTTCCAATAAGCCTCCTGTATAAGCCTTATCGCATAGCGTGACTTCTCTTCACTACATATATATATATATATATATATATATAATTTTATCAACAGTGAGTTCTGTCTTATCCTAGAAAGAAGCCAGGGCAGGACCAGAAAAAGCTGAGTGGCTAGCGTCTAGTGCTGCAGAGACGAAGACAGGGTCTGACATAGGTATGCTTATGATACTAAAATATTTTGAGAATGGAAGCAGCCTCTACATTATGTTATGGAACGGATTGCTTGTCTTTACTGAAAGGGAGATTAGAACCAGAAAGACAATAGTGGGTATTAAACTATGGGGTTAAACATAAAGCAAGAAAAGTAGATATTAGGAAAAGAGAATGAATCCTGATTTTGAAGCCAAAGGAAACATTTTGAGGAGAGTTAAGGAGCCTGAGATTTCTTGTCAAGCAGTCTGTGAGTTACCATTGAAATAGACATAAGAGATACCAGTGATGTATTCGGGATAACACATTGAAATTTTGCGATCATGGATTGCCGTGTGATGCAGGAATCATATATGTTCATTTTTGCATTGTCTTGCTCGAGTGTATTGAATACTTGAAGTTGCATAGGTGTTATCTTTAGTGAGGACTTAAGTATACATGACAAACAAATACAGCACACAGGGAAAATACTATCGTAAAGGAATAAACTTAGTTACTCTTCTACTTCAGAATAAAAGTGACAATTATTGCTTAATGATCCACTTGCATCTGGAACATTTTTCTGATATTGAAATCATGAATTAGGTTCTGAGCATGAAGCGCAGTTCCATTTCCACTGGTGGTGCTGGCTGCCTCTCCACACAGGAATTAAGATCTCAGGACCTCGACGAACCAGACCTTTATACCCGTCAAGCGTAAGTGCCTCCAACTATGGATCTCAGCTGCATGCTGCCATGTTCTGTAGCTAGTTCTCAGAAACTGCAGAATCAGATGGTGAAAGTGGGTCTTCTCTAGTTCCACACTTGAGTCGCTCACTCTCCAAAGGTTAGTAATTCCTTCAGAGAGCTTTGGTTTTACTGTCTAAGTCTGGCAGTATTAATTATATTAGCAATTAAACTAAGAAAATGTCAATATAAACTCAATTTAAAATAACAATCTTATTATAAGGTTTCAAAACTAAAATGGTTTTATTTATTTATTTGCTTCTTTGTTTGTTTTGGTTTGTTTTGGAGACAAGATTTCTCGATGCAGCCCTAGTTTTCCTGGCATTCACTCTGTAGACCAGGTTAGCATCGAACTTTGGGATATACCTTTCTCTGCTTCCAAAGTGCTCAGATTAAAGGTGCGTGCCACCACCACCTACAATGCTTTTAATTTAAAAAAAAATCTGGGTAAGCAAGATGACTCAGCAGGTAAAGGCACTTATCAACAAACCCAAACACCTGCTTTCAATCCCCAGACCCACATGGTAGAAGAGAACCTGCTGCATCAGCAGCTACTGACCACCAGCTGCTCGCTCTCTTTCTGTCTCTCTCTCTCTCTCTCTCTCTCTCTCTCTCTCTCTCTCTCTCTCACACACACACACACACACACACACACAATAATAAATGTAATAAAGTTAAAATATTTCCAATGCAAAACAATTTCATTGGGCAGCAAAACATGGTCTCCCCTTTTAACGTCAGATCCCTTTAATATCTGACTAATGAAAGACAGTTAGAATCTATTCTGCTGCTGCATTCAGACTGTCCTAGCAGCCAGTCTCTAGGTAGCAATGTATGCATGAAAGGATGAGCATGAGAAGAACAAACAACATCTTAGTTTTGATGTAGTGATACCTAGATATACATACCTTGGAGAACATGTCTAGTCTAGATCAGCAGTTGTCTGGATTGGAGGTGGGGAAGTTTGATACAGATTGACAGGAAACAGTCTGTTATTTGTATGACCTGGGGTATGACCTCACCTTTTTTACTTTGAATTCCTTGTGTATAAGAATGGGGATAGGTTGAGCGGTGGTGCACGTATTTAATTAAACGGAGGCAGTCTAATCTCTGGGTTTGAGGCCAGCCTGGTCTACAGACAAATTCCAAGACAACCAGAGCTACACAGAAAAACCTGTCTTCCAAAAAAAGAAAGAAAAAGAGTGGAGATACTGGGAGATTGCTCAGTGGTTTAGAGTCGTTCCTATTCTACCACAGGACCCAAATTCAGTTCCCAGTACCCACATTGGGCAGGTCACAACCGCCTGTGACTCCAGCTCAAGGAGATCTGGTGCCCCTTTTGTGACCTCCATAGGCACTCTCGTGCATGTGTGGTTATGCCTATACAAACAAAATATACATAGAATATAAAATAGAACTTTTCACTTTTTTAATGGAGATAATGGCAGACTCTCCTTTACAAGTTGTTCTGAATATTTATTGAGTGTTTATATAGGTCAACTGCTCTTAAGTTCTTCATGCATATTAACTCTTGATACTCGGTGACAACTTTCCCTTAAGGCACAATGGCAAACAAGGGAGTACAAAAAAGGGAGCAGTTATAGGGGCATAAATAGAGACGAAAGTGTTTAGGTTATTGAACAGGCCTTTAGACTACTTGGTACAGAAGATCTATGGGCCTGAAACACACCTTTAAGGATAATATATGTGTTGATAATGTCATGCACAAGGAAATTTGGTTTGTTATTTGTGGTGCTGAGGATTGAGCACAAGCTGAACAAAACACTGAGATACATCCCTGTCACAGAAGTACATTTCATTCCCCCCATATTTTATACCTAAACTGCTGTAACTTCATGGTATGCTCTCCTGCTTTAAGGAATGCATTGTCTTTAGTTATTTAAAGCTTAAAGACTAATGTTTGATGCTGTTGTTACGATGTGTGTGTGTGTGTGTGTTTGCGTGTGTGATGGATAGCCTTGAAATAATGCAGACTTGAACACAGAAGGAAATGTTTTTGATTGCCTTCTTAATATGCAACTTGGTATGTTTTCAAGTTCTAAAAAAATAAAGGATACAAGACCTATCCATGATAAAGTATTTATTCAGAAAAATATCCAACATCTATATAAGGTATTAAATTGTCTGATTTGAGTGATTTTGCAGTGTGGTTTAAATTCTGGTTTGTCTGAGACAGGGTTTCTCTGTCTAGCTCTGGCTGTCAGTGGAACTCATTCTGTAGACCAGGCTGGCCCTGAACTCACAGACATCTGCCTGCCTCTGGCTCAGGAGTGCTGGGATTTGCTGGGATTAAAGGTGTGAGCCACTAGCACCCAGTTTTATTGTTTTTTTAAAAGCAATGTATAAGTAAAACCCACAGTTTTACAAAAATAGCTATTCAAGTAATCCACACAAAGTTGTTTTCACCGTTAACAATTTCTATGGCATTTGACATGGGCTACAAACATGGCCCTGTGGTAAAGTACTTTCTTAGCATGTGGCTTCAGACCTGGGCTCAATTCCTAGTACCATCAAAAAGAACAAAACAAAACAAAACAACTACTTTTTACTAGGAAGACCCTTTTCCCTTCCTCAATAAAAGAGAGGTCAGGAGTGTGCCTTGTATCAGCAATTCCAGCACTTTGTTATCAGATGCTGGGGGGATTGCAAGTTCCAGGTCAGGCAGGGTCACATAGTAAGACCCTATCTAAAATACATAACAGCCAGGAAATCTTAAAATGAAAAATGGTCTATGTTTAGTAATAGTGCAAGTTAGAGTCATGAAAAATTTAAACAAAAATCAGTCTATAAGAAAATGTTGATGAGGGTCTGAAGAGGTGGCTCAGCATCTAAGAACACTGCTTACTCTTCCAGAGGTGCTGAGTTCAGTTCCCAGTAACCACATACTGGCTCACAACTGTCTATAGTGTGATCCCATGTCCTCGTCTGACAAAGTAGGACGTGCAGGTAGAGTACTCATATAAATAAAAATAAGTTTTTAAAGAAAAAAAGGAAGGAAGGAAGGAAGGAAGGAAGGAAGGAAGGAAGGAAGGAAGGGAGGAAGGAAGGAAGGAAGGAAGGAAAAGAAATGAAGGAAGAAAAAGTTGATGAAGCCCGGTGGTGGTAGTGGTGGGAGCACATGCCTTTAATCCCAGCACTCAGGAGCCAGAGGCAGGAAGAGCTCTATGCGTTAGAGGCCAGCCTGGGCTACAGAGTGAGCTCCAAGACAGCCAAGCCTACACAAAGAAACCCTGTCCCATAAAACCAAAAGAGTTGATGATCTAAATATTTGTGCAGTAGGACATACCTATAATCCCAGATTTGGAAAGCAGGAGAATCCATTGTTCTGGGCTATGTAAACTCATGACTCAAAAAAAAAAAGAAGAATAAAAGAAAAGAAAAACTATATGTATGTAGGACTGGAGGGTTTTTTCTGTGATTAAGAAAACTGTTTGCTCTTGCAGAGGACCTGAATTCAATTTCTGGCACTCACACATAAACCCAAACCATCTGTAACTGCAGTTCTTCTCATCTAGGAGCACACAACACACATGCTTACATGCAGTGAAGATGTTTATATGCATAAATATACATGTACATAATAATTGACGAGAGGCTGAAGAGGTAGCTCAGCAGTTAAGAGCACTTGTTCTTCCAAAGGGCCTGTGTTCATTGCCAGCACCTGCTTGGTCAATCACAACCCTCAGTAACTCCAGTCCCCTGGATCTGATGCCCTCTTCTGGCCTACTTGAACATTGTGTGCACATGATGTACAAAGTTTACAAAACACCTAGACACATAATTTATTTTAAAAATAATTGAGCAAGACATGGTGGTGCATGCCAGTAATCCCAGCACTCTGGAAGCTGAGAGGAGAATCTTGAGTTCAAGGTTAGCCTGAGCTACATAACAAGTCCAAGGTTACCCTGGTATGTATAGCAAAAACCTTTCTAAATTTTAGAAAATAGATATTAAGAGGGATTACAGCATAAACAATAAAATATCAAAATGGAAAAGTCAAAATAACCAGAAAAAATCAAATATTAACTCTCAAAAAAGATTTTATTAACAAATTATTTTACAGATGAATGCTTTCAAATAATTAAATGTCTAATGGTTTTTAAACATGAGAGTTGTCATAGAAAATAAACACAATTATCAAGAGGCTACTATATGCGTGTACAACAACTTATAGGCATCATAATAAAATCAAACCAATCACCGACAGACATAATATACAAAGCTCAATAATTGCTATCAAAATGTATTTGGCAAATAGGCAATTATTATTTAAGATAAGGTCTTGCTCAGATTAGGTGAGTCTCTAGCCAGAATCTTTGGGCCTTCCTTAGTCCTCTAAATGCTGGAATTAGATGCATGCATGGCAACAACTGGCTCAGCAAATGCTTTACGCATGACCATATGCCTGGTACTGTAATAGATGTCTGAACTAATATAGCACAACACCTGCCCCATGGACTCCATTTCAAGTGGGACGATGGCTACAGGAACAAGTATTTCCCATTACAAGATTATTAAGTTAGCTACAAAGTAGTAGATTTCATAATGGCATTTTTACACATGTTTTCTTCTTCCACACCCTGCCCTCTGGCCTTTGCCTTGCCCTCCCCTCTGTCCCATTCTTGCTGTTTTTCCATTGCCCACAACAACCTAATTTCTGCTCTCCCAGTACAATATTGCATTATCTTCTGTCAGTGTTCCTGTACCCTAATCCTTCAGGTCTCTTTTTCCCTCTCACAGTTCTCTAGTTTCATGAGTCATCCACACATGGACACCGACCCACTCACACATAGAAACTTCAATCAAGAATACACACATGAGAGAAAACATAGTGCTTATCTGAATGCAGTTTATTTCAGCTAACATTCTGAACTGTAATTTCACCCATTTTCCTACAAATATCATTTTTTTACTTTTAAATCTGTGTATATGTGTGTGTGTGTGTCTGTGTGTGTGTGTGTGACCACAGAGATGAGAGATGTCAGACCCTCCTGGGGCTTGTGTTACAGGTGGTTGTGAACTGCCTGGTTTGAGTGTTGGGAATCAAATGCTGGTCCCCTGGAAGAACAAGAAGTGCTCTTTATCACTGAGGCATATAGGCAGATCATGTGATAGTTTTGGTTGTCGTTCTCAAAGATTTGTTTATCTTTTATTTTTATGTGTGTGAATATTTTTCCTGCAATATATGTGTACATCCGTGGTGACTGTGGAGGCCAGAAAGGGATTCCCTGGAACTGGAGTTATAGATGGTTCTGAGCCACCAAGTGGGTGCTGGGAACCAAACCCAGTTCCTCTGTAAGAGCAGCCAGTGCTTTTCCCTGAGACATCTGTCCCACCACTTTCTCATTTTTGACAAACCTACTTACTGATTTCCTCAGTAGCTGCAATTTATGCTCACAAGCAGTGAGTAAAGTTTCCTCTTTCCTCAAATTCCTGCCAGCATCTGTTGTTCTGTTTTCTTGATGAAAGTCATTCTGAGCTAGTAAGGTGAGAGTATAAATCATTTTAATTTCACCTTTCCCTGATGGCTTAGGATGTTGAACCCATCATCAAATATTATTTGCCATTTCTATTTCTTCCTTTGAGGACTGTCTGCTCACCTCATTACCTCATGTATGGATTGGATTTGGTTTAATCTTGGCTGTTTTTACATAATAGAACCCTATGCGATACAGAGTTGGCAATGATTTCTCAAATCTGTAAGCTGTCTCTTCAGTTGTGAGGTTCCTTCCATTGTTAGGCAGGTTTTTAGTTTGCTATAATCCATGTGTCAGTCCTTGGGTTGTGTTCTCTGCTGTCACAGTCCATTCAGAAGTTCCTACCTCTGCATAGGATGATTGTTTACACGGGATATAGTTGATGTGTCTTCCATGAAGTTTCAGTATGTCCTGTCTTCACATGAAGTCTGTGATCTATTTTCAATGTTTCATGTAGTTTGAGACTCGACCTGATTTCATTCTTCTACAGGTACATACCCAGTTTTCTCAGCACCATCTGTAAAAGGATCTTTCCTAATGACATCTGGGTTTAAGGGAAAAATGAAGTACCTGCTAGGGCTGGGATGATGAATCCATGATTAAGAGCACTTGCCGCTCTTGGAGAGGACAAAGGTTCAGTTAACAGCACCCATATGGCAGCCCACAATCCCTTATATCTCTAATTCTAAGGTATGGGATGTCACCTTCTGGAGAGTAGTTGACTGTTCAGTTTTCATGAGTTTGTAGGCATTCTGGGGGTAGAATTGTTGTTGAATTCTAGCATTATTCCATGGTAATCCAATAGTACGCAGCTGGTTACTACATTTTCTTTTGTATCTGTGAATGTTTGCTTTGTTACTGATTATGTGATCAATTTTTGAGAGGGTTCCATGAGATGCTGAGAAGAAGGTATTTTCTTTTCTGTTGGGTGGAATGTTCTATAGGTGTCTATTAATTTCATTTGATTCACTACATCTGTGATATCTCTTATTGCTCCATTAAGTTTCTGTCTATTTATCCTGTCCATTGGTGAGAGAGGAGTGTTGAAACCTACTATTAGAGTGTGTGTTTCCCTTCTTTGAGTTGTGGTGGTGGAGAGTTGTCAGATGTCTGTGTTATTATGGGTGTTCTTAGCTTCCTTGGTTTGTGCTTTGCCTTCTAGTAGTTTCTGTAAAGCTGGGTTTGTGGCTACCTATTATTTAAATCTGTTTTTGTCCTGGAATATCTTTTTTCTCCATTGATGGTGAATGCAAGCTTTGCTAAGAATAGTACTCTGGGATTGCCTTCATGGTCTCTTAGTGTTGGCAGCACATCTATCTAAGACATTCTGGCTTTCATGGTTTCCACTGAGAAGTCAGGTGTAATTCAAGTGCCTACGGATTCCTGATCTTTGATGAAGAAACCAGAAATACATGGGAGACCATTCTCTCCCTTATAAGAGATCATGTCAGCACACAGAAGCCACCCTATTGCTGACACACCCCCACATCCCAAAAAATATTTAATGGAAAGGAATTCCCACACAGACCTCAACCTAAAACCAGATATCTTGAACCTAACAGAAGAAAAAGAAGGGAAGATCCCTGAAATCAATGACATAGGAAAAGACTTTCTGAGCAGAACACTATTAACACAGACACTAATTTCAACAATTAATAAATGGGATCTCATGAAACTGAAAAGCTTCTGCATGACAAAAGACCCCATCATTCAGACAAAGTGGCAGCTTACAGAATGGTAAAATATTTTTTTATCAACTACACACCCAATAGAGGGCTAATATCCAAAATTATACAAAAAAACTCAAACAAAATGTATAAAGAACTCAAAAGGCTAGATATCAAGAAAACAAATGACTCAATTAAAACTGGGAATTTTTAAACAGAGAATTCTCAATAGGGAATCTTAAGTGGCTGAGAAAGACTTAAATGTTCAACATTCTCAGTCATTAGTGAAATGCAAACCAAGTCTGCTTTGAGAGTCCACTTTACACCTGTCAGAATCCCTAGGATCAATAATACGAGTGACAGTTCCTGCTGGCAAGGACATAGAATAAGGGGTACACTCATCCACTGCTGGTAGGAGTGCAGACTCATACAGTCACTATGGAAATGAGTGTGGATTTACCTTAGAGAGATGGGACCTGATCTACCTCGTGATAAAAATTGGAACCTTTATACAAATGAATATTACTCAGCCATTAAAAAGAATTAAATTCACAGTAAATGGGTAGAACTAGGGGGAGAAATCACCCTGAGTGAGGTACCCAGACACAGAAAGCCAAATGTGGCATGTATTAGCTTACATGTGGATATACAGAATCACAGAGATTAAGCATAGAGTAACAGACTAAGGAGGAGAGAAGCATCTCATCAGGAAAGAAGAAATAGAATAGAAAGGTACAGGCTGGTGAGGGGAGGTGCAAGGAGAGAAATAGAGGGACGAGGGAGTGTATACAGGGAGAAACAGCTAAAACTAAGGCCACGGAAGTAGTGTGCAGTGGCATGGGTATTGATACAGTCGATGCTTCCTGAAATAAATGCATATGTGAAGGCAATCTAACAGAGAAATCAAATAACAGGGTGATGAGACTGTGTCTGAGAGCTTTCTCCTTCTGTCTTGCATTCCATTCTTTAGGTTGGGATTAAAGATGTGCACCACTGGGATTAAAGGCGTGCACCGCCAGGTTTCTATGGCAAACTAGTGTGGCTACTGAGATTAAAGGTGTGTGCTACCACTTACTCTCTGATCTTCAGCTAAACTTTCTTTATTAAAATACAAATGAAATATCACTACACGTAAGTATCACGAAACATTGTAAAGGAGGGGACACATAGATTATAAGAGCCAGAGCATCATGGAGTTTGCTGTGACATTGTATCTCCTAGGAATGTCAGAATCTACACCAATAAAATCTTATTAACATGGCTGCTTAAGTATGAGCTGAATAAGGACAAGAGGCAATCTATAAGGGACAAGGGGCCAACCAGCCCTACACAAAGAACTATAGGGAACTCACAAATGCCGGGAGTGGAGAAACAGTTTTAGTCCTACTGTGGGAAGAGTACACGAAATGCTTATCCAATACCAAATGGTGAGCCCTGAATCATACATACAAATAACATTATACTAAATTAAAGTATGTGTGTGTTATAGTTTCTTAGGTACTTAACAGTATGAATCCTTGTGATTTTTTTCACATATCCATACTATTATTTTGCTCTCCTTTCTCCCTGTGTATTTATCTCCCTTCAACCTAATTATAACCCTGACAGCATACAGACAAGTAACATACAGATCGGGCAGGTTACATACACATATGCATGTAACAAAATTAATGAAAAATCCATGAATTTGAAAGGGAACAAGGAGGCATATAAGAGCGGGTTTGAAGAAAAAAAGTAAAAGGAGAAATGATGTTTCATTGTTACAAAATATTTGTATAACTATGTAAAGACGTGTTGCATTTGTTGAATTATATGTAAAAATGTGTTGCTGTTTTACCTTGTCTGCCTAAGGCACCTGATTAGTCTAACAAAAAGCTAAATGGCCAATAGCAAGAAAGAGGTATAGGCAGGACTTGCAGGCAGGGAAACTGAGTAGCAGGAGGAATTTAGGCTTAGAAAGGAAGAAAGAAAAAGAGATACCAGGGAGAAACCAGTGGCCAATCAGACACACATGGAGGAAGCAGGAAACCAAGACATACAGAATAAAAGAAAGGTAAAAAGCCCCAAGGAAAAATGTAGATGAATAGAAACAGGTTAAATTAAGTTCAAAAAGCTAGCAGGACGAGCCTAAGCTAAGACTAAGCACTTATAATTAATAAGAAGCATTCATAATAAATTATTTGGGAGTTTCTTGGTGGCCCAAAGGGAAATTCCAACTACACATAATACAATAAATAAAATAAAGAAGTAGTTGTTTTTAAAGAATTAACATAAAAGGTAAAAAAGGGACACAGCCAAGACTGTTAAATAGACAAGCTTGTCTCAGAAAAAAAAAAGAAGATAAAAAGAGATGTAACATATCCCTATTACCTGCTCTGAAGAATTTTTCACAGATACTGCCACGGCATAACCACATGGGAATAAGGTGGCCTGCATTAATTAAAAGAGTTTCTAATAGTAAAGTATATTACAGTTGCTTATGACTTAAAATGTCATTATAAAATATCTAGCAAATTAAATTCAACTTGATTACATTATCATTTCTTCCCACTACATTCCTTAGGATGAATTTTAATTTATTAACGCCATGTATCACTAAGCTAAAATCCTGATACAATTATCTCACTTGATCCTGAGTGGCATTCAGAAGTAGACATAGAAAGCAAGCTTGTCAGGTTTTTGTGTGTCTATGACTACCAGCCTGATGACTGTAGACTTCAACTTTTTAAAATTTGTACAAAAAAAAATGTTTCAATGAGTTCTTTGATGAGGAATGATTTTAGAAGGACCAGTATGTGAAAACTTGCTTTATTTAAGCACCCGTAGAACATTAATCCTTTCTCACTTCAGTCTTCTATAAAAAGAATCCAGGAGTAGTTAATGCATAAGCAATAGCTATTACAATAGTCTTACTAATTGACCTTGTAATGACAAAATATGGGAGATCTTGGTCAAACAGAGATAATACTTCCAATTCAAATGTCTTAGCTAAAGTGATTTTGTATTTCTTCTGTAGACTCTTCTCAAACTCACAGAGATCCCCCTGCCTCTGCCTCTTGAGTACTGGGAGTAAAGGAATGTACCACCACTGACCAGCAAATTTTGTACTTCTTAAGGCATCTTGAAACTAAGATGAGTGTTGAAATGAATTTTGAGAACTTAGGTCCTGATAAAACTGTACAAGAATACTTTTTATTTGCCTTTATTTTTTTAAAAAAGATCTTTATTATTTTTATTTTATGTATAAAGTGTTTTGCCTACATGTATGTCTGTATACCACACGTGTGTCTGGTGCCCACCAAGGCCAGAAGAGGGCATCAGACCTCCTGAAATTAGAGTTATAGTTATGGGTCCTGGGGATTTAACCCATTTCTTTGGAAGAGCAGGCAGTGCTCTTACCCATGGAGCCATTTCACCAGGCCCAGGGATATTTTACAAAACAAAACAACAATAAAAGATACTATGGAAAACAACTGGGCACTGCTGCAAAAGTACTTGATTGTCTCAAATACAGATGAGGAGACACACTGATGGCTAGGAAAGACTGAAACTCAAAAGGGCTGCTAGGGACAAAACTACAATTCTAGCCAGAGGCACAACAGCTGCAAGATTTAGAAATCTAAGCTTTTGCCCTAGGACTTCCCACCACTGTCTGGGAACTGGCATAGCCTTCTTGCTTAAGAGTACTCGCAAGAGGCTTTCTGACGTCACTCAGGCGGAGACTTTAAAATCCAAATGGCTCCTGGTTGGCATTGGTGGGTGTCTTCCTAAGCAGTTGTGCATTTTACTGGAAGTGGGCGCTGGGGGTCAAGAACCAGAGAGAAAGGTAACTGCTGCTATGGGGTTAACTCTGTTCCTGCTAAGAAACTCTGTGGCATCAGAGACCTGGGGCGGCATCTGCCAGGTTCTGGGTTCAGGGATCAGTAAGTTTGTGTGGGCAGCGCCTGGAGAGGGAAAAGAGGATGCTGATTGCTGACCAAGGTGTTCCGCAGGGAGGGGGAGAAGGGGAGGACTGCCTGGGAGGGACAGGTTAAAACACTGCGTTCCTGTGGTAATGCAGCATCTGAAAAGCCATGTAAGAAGAAAAAGTCTGGGAAACTGAAGGCTTGAGAATAAGACCTAAGTGGAATGTAAGCAGTCGAACAAGGAGTGATGTGACTCAGTGCACAGCCTATTGTGCTAAAGTCCCCAGCTCAAACAAACAATAAAGTGGGTGTTATTATTTGGTGTTAGTATTTGGGAATCTGCATTGGCCTGCCTGTCCTTAGGGTCCTGACAGGAAACCTCCTCACCTGTAGCCACTAAGAGCACTTCACCTGTAGCCACTTCTGGGCACATTTGCTATGGTTCCTTGTAACAGGTGGACCTACCCCTAACCTCCCCCTTCTCCTGTGTCTACCTCCCTCTCTCTCCCGCACTCTTTACCCCATGGGACTAGTCTGCTCCCCTCTCTGCCTTCTCTGTCCCTTCTCTCTCATCTTCCAATAAGCCTCCTGTATAAGCCTTATCGCATAGCGTGACTTCTCTTCACTACATATATATATATATATATATATAATTTTATCAACAGTGAGTTCTGTCTTATCCTAGAAAGAAGCCAGGGCAGGACCAGAAAAAGCTGAGTGGCTAGCGTCTAGTGCTGCAGAGACGAAGACAGGGTCTGACATAGGTATGCTTATGATACTAAAATATTTTGAGAATGGAAGCAGCCTCTACATTATGTTATGGAACGGATTGCTTGTCTTTACTGAAAGGGAGATTAGAACCAGAAAGACAATAGTGGGTATTAAACTATGGGGTTAAACATAAAGCAAGAAAAGTAGATATTAGGAAAAGAGAATGAATCCTGATTTTGAAGCCAAAGGAAACATTTTGAGGAGAGTTAAGGAGCCTGAGATTTCTTGTCAAGCAGTCTGTGAGTTACCATTGAAATAGACATAAGAGATACCAGTGATGTATTCGGGATAACACATTGAAATTTTGCGATCATGGATTGCCGTGTGATGCAGGAATCATATATGTTCATTTTTGCATTGTCTTGCTCGAGTGTATTGAATACTTGAAGTTGCATAGGTGTTATCTTTAGTGAGGACTTAAGTATACATGACAAACAAATACAGCACACAGGGAAAATACTATCGTAAAGGAATAAACTTAGTTACTCTTCTACTTCAGAATAAAAGTGACAATTATTGCTTAATGATCCACTTGCATCTGGAACATTTTTCTGATATTGAAATCATGAATTAGGTTCTGAGCATGAAGCGCAGTTCCATTTCCACTGGTGGTGCTGGCTGCCTCTCCACACAGGAATTAAGATCTCAGGACCTCGACGAACCAGACCTTTATACCCGTCAAGCGTAAGTGCCTCCAACTATGGATCTCAGCTGCATGCTGCCATGTTCTGTAGCTAGTTCTCAGAAACTGCAGAATCAGATGGTGAAAGTGGGTCTTCTCTAGTTCCACACTTGAGTCGCTCACTCTCCAAAGGTTAGTAATTCCTTCAGAGAGCTTTGGTTTTACTGTCTAAGTCTGGCAGTATTAATTATATTAGCAATTAAACTAAGAAAATGTCAATATAAACTCAATTTAAAATAACAATCTTATTATAAGGTTTCAAAACTAAAATGGTTTTATTTATTTATTTGCTTCTTTGTTTGTTTTGGTTTGTTTTGGAGACAAGATTTCTCGATGCAGCCCTAGTTTTCCTGGCATTCACTCTGTAGACCAGGTTAGCATCGAACTTTGGGATATACCTTTCTCTGCTTCCAAAGTGCTCAGATTAAAGGTGCGTGCCACCACCACCTACAATGCTTTTAATTTAAAAAAAAAATCTGGGTAAGCAAAATGACTCAGCAGGTAAAGGCACTTATCAACAAACCCAAACACCTGCTTTCAATCCCCAGACCCACATGGTAGAAGAGAACCTGCTGCATCAGCAGCTACTGACCACCAGCTGCTCGCTCTCTTTCTGTCTCTCTCTCTCTCTCTCTCTCTCTCTCTCTCTCTCACACACACACACACAATAATAAATGTAATAAAGTTAAAATATTTCCAATGCAAAACAATTTCATTGGGCAGCAAAACATGGTCTCCCCTTTTAACGTCAGATCCCTTTAATATCTGACTAATGAAAGACAGTTAGAATCTATTCTGCTGCTGCATTCAGACTGTCCTAGCAGCCAGTCTCTAGGTAGCAATGTATGCATGAAAGGATGAGCATGAGAAGAACAAACAACATCTTAGTTTTGATGTAGTGATACCTAGATATACATACCTTGGAGAACATGTCTAGTCTAGATCAGCAGTTGTCTGGATTGGAGGTGGGGAAGTTTGATACAGATTGACAGGAAACAGTCTGTTATTTGTATGACCTGGGGTATGACCTCACCTTTTTGTACTTTGAATCCCTTGTGTATAAGAATGGGGATAGGTTGAGCGGTGGTGCACGTATTTAATTAAACGGAGGCAGTCTAATCTCTGGGTTTGAGGCCAGCCTGGTCTACAGACAAATTCCAAGACAACCAGAGCTACACAGAAAAACCTGTCTTCCAAAAAAAGAAAGAAAAAGAGTGGAGATACTGGGAGATTGCTCAGTGGTTTAGAGTCGTTCCTATTCTACCACAGGACCCAAATTCAGTTCCCAGTACCCACATTGGGCAGGTCACAACCGCCTGTGACTCCAGCTCAAGGAGATCTGGTGCCCCTTTTGTGACCTCCATAGGCACTCTCGTGCATGTGTGGTTATGCCTATACAAACAAAATATACATAGAATATAAAATAGAACTTTTCACTTTTTTAATGGAGATAATGGCAGACTCTCCTTTACAAGTTGTTCTGAATATTTATTGAGTGTTTATATAGGTCAACTGCTCTTAAGTTCTTCATGCATATTAACTCTTGATACTCGGTGACAACTTTCCCTTAAGGCACAATGGCAAACAAGGGAGTACAAAAAAGGGAGCAGTTATAGGGGCATAAATAGAGACGAAAGTGTTTAGGTTATTGAACAGGCCTTTAGACTACTTGGTACAGAAGATCTATGGGCCTGAAACACACCTTTAAGGATAATATATGTGTTGATAATGTCATGCACAAGGAAATTTGGTTTGTTATTTGTGGTGCTGAGGATTGAGCACAAGCTGAACAAAACACTGAGATACATCCCTGTCACAGAAGTACATTTCATTCCCCCCATATTTTATACCTAAACTGCTGTAACTTCATGGTATGCTCTCCTGCTTTAAGGAATGCATTGTCTTTAGTTATTTAAAGCTTAAAGACTAATGTTTGATGCTGTTGTTACGATGTGTGTGTGTGTGTGTGTTTGCGTGTGTGATGGATAGCCTTGAAATAATGCAGACTTGAACACAGAAGGAAATGTTTTTGATTGCCTTCTTAATATGCAACTTGGTATGTTTTCAAGTTCTAAAAAAATAAAGGATACAAGACCTATCCATGATAAAGTATTTATTCAGAAAAATATCCAACATCTATATAAGGTATTAAATTGTCTGATTTGAGTGATTTTGCAGTGTGGTTTAAATTCTGGTTTGTCTGAGACAGGGTTTCTCTGTCTAGCTCTGGCTGTCAGTGGAACTCATTCTGTAGACCAGGCTGGCCCTGAACTCACAGACATCTGCCTGCCTCTGGCTCAGGAGTGCTGGGATTTGCTGGGATTAAAGGTGTGAGCCACTAGCACCCAGTTTTATTGTTTTTTTAAAAGCAATGTATAAGTAAAACCCACAGTTTTACAAAAATAGCTATTCAAGTAATCCACACAAAGTTGTTTTCACCGTTAACAATTTCTATGGCATTTGACATGGGCTACAAACATGGCCCTGTGGTAAAGTACTTTCTTAGCATGTGGCTTCAGACCTGGGCTCAATTCCTAGTACCATCAAAAAGAACAAAACAAAACAAAACAAAACAACTACTTTTTACTAGGAAGACCCTTTTCCCTTCCTCAATAAAAGAGAGGTCAGGAGTGTGCCTTGTATCAGCAATTCCAGCACTTTGTTATCAGACACTGGGGGGATTGCAAGTTCCAGGTCAGGCAGGGTCACATAGTAAGACCCTATCTAAAATACATAACAGCCAGGAAATCTTAAAATGAAAAATGGTCTATGTTTAGTAATAGTGCAAGTTAGTTTGAGTCATGAAAAATTTAAACAAAAATCAGTCTATAAGAAAATGTTGATGAGGGTCTGAAGAGGTGGCTCAGCATCTAAGAACACTGCTTACTCTTCCAGAGGTGCTGAGTTCAGTTCCCAGTAACCACATACTGGCTCACAACTGTCTATAGTGTGATCCCATGTCCTCGTCTGACAAAGTTGGACGTGCAGGTAGAGTACTCATATAAATAAAAATAAGTTTTTAAAGAAAAAAAGGAAGGAAGGAAGGAAGGAAGGAAGGAAGGAAGGAAGGAAAAGAAATGAAGGAAGAAAAAGTTGATGAAGCCCGGTGGTGGTAGTGGTGGGAGCACATGCCTTTAATCCCAGCACTCAGGAGCCAGAGGCAGGAAGAGCTCTATGCGTTAGAGGCCAGCCTGGGCTACAGAGTGAGCTCCAAGACAGCCAAGCCTACACAAAGAAACCCTGTCCCATAAAACCAAAAGAGTTGATGATCTAAATATTTGTGCAGTAGGACATACCTATAATCCCAGATTTGGAAAGCAGGAGAATCCATTGTTCTGGGCTATGTAAACTCATGACTCAAAAAAAAAAAGAAGAATAAAAGAAAAGAAAAACTATATGTATGTAGGACTGGAGGGTTTTTTCTGTGATTAAGAAAACTGTTTGCTCTTGCAGAGGACCTGAATTCAATTTCTGGCACTCACACAGAAACTCAAACCATCTGTAACTGCAGTTCTTCTCATCTAGGAGCACACAACACACATGCTTACATGCAGTGAAGATGTTTATATGCATAAATATACATGTACATAATAATTGACGAGAGGCTGAAGAGGTAGCTCAGCAGTTAAGAGCACTTGTTCTTCCAAAGGGCCTGTGTTCATTGCCAGCACCTGCTTGGTCAATCACAACCCTCAGTAACTCCAGTCCCCTGGATCTGATGCCCTCTTCTGGCCTACTTGAACATTGTGTGCACATGATGTACAAAGTTTACAAAACACCTAGACACATAATTTATTTTAAAAATAATTGAGCAAGACATGGTGGTGCATGCCAGTAATCCCAGCACTCTGGAAGCTGAGAGGAGAATCTTGAGTTCAAGGTTAGCCTGAGCTACATAACAAGTCCAAGGTTACCCTGGTATGTATAGCAAAAACCTTTCTAAATTTTAGAAAATAGATATTAAGAGGGATTACAGCATAAACAATAAAATATCAAAATGGAAAAGTCAAAATAACCAGAAAAAATCAAATATTAACTCTCAAAAAAGATTTTATTAACAAATTATTTTACAGATGAATGCTTTCAAATAATTAAATGTCTAATGGTTTTTAAACATGAGAGTTGTCATAGAAAATAAACACAATTATCAAGAGGCTACTATATGCGTGTACAACAACTTATAGGCATCATAATAAAATCAAACCAATCACCGACAGACATAATATACAAAGCTCAATAATTGCTATCAAAATGTATTTGGCAAATAGGCAATTATTATTTAAGATAAGGTCTTGCTCAGATTAGGTGAGTCTCTAGCCAGAATCTTTGGGCCTTCCTTAGTCCTCTAAATGCTGGAATTAGATGCATGCATGGCAACAACTGGCTCAGCAAATGCTTTACGCATGACCATATGCCTGGTACTGTAATAGATGTCTGAACTAATATAGCACAACACCTGCCCCATGGACTCCATTTCAAGTGGGACGATGGCTACAGGAACAAGTATTTCCCATTACAAGATTATTAAGTTAGCTACAAAGTAGTAGATTTCATAATGGCATTTTTACACATGTTTTCTTCTTCCACACCCTGCCCTCTGGCCTTTGCCTTGCCCTCCCCTCTGTCCCATTCTTGCTGTTTTTCCATTGCCCACAACAACCTAATTTCTGCTCTCCCAGTACAATATTGCATTATCTTCTGTCAGTGTTCCTGTACCCTAATCCTTCAGGTCTCTTTTTCCCTCTCACAGTTCTCTAGTTTCAGGAGTCATCCACACATGGACACCGACCCACTCACACATAGAAACTTCAATCAAGGCTGCACACATGAGAGAAAACATAGTGCTTATCTGAATGCAGTTTATTTCAGCTAACATTCTGAATTGAAATTTCACCCATTTTCCTACAAATGTCATTTTTTTCCTTTTAAATCTGTGTTTGTGTGTGTGTGACCACAGAGACGAGAGATGTCAGACCCTCCTGGGGCTTGTGTTACAGGTGGTTGTGAACTGCCTGGTTTGAGTGTTGGGAATCAAATGCTGGTCCCCTGGAAGAACAAGAAGTGCTCTTTATCACTGAGGCATATAGGCAGATCATGTGATAGTTTTGGTTGTCGTTCTCAAAGATTTGTTTATCTTTTATTTTTATGTGTGTGAATATTTTTCCTGCAATATATGTGTACATCCGTGGTGACTGTGGAGGCCAGAAAGGGATTCCCTGGAACTGGAGTTATAGATGGTTCTGAGCCACCAAGTGGGTGCTGGGAACCAAACCCAGTTCCTCTGTAAGAGCAGCCAGTGCTTTTCCCTGAGACATCTGTCCCACCACTTTCTCATTTTTGACAAACCTACTTACTGATTTCCTCAGTAGCTGCAATTTATGCTCACAAGCAGTGAGTAAAGTTTCCTCTTTCCTCAAATTCCTGCCAGCATCTGTTGTTCTGTTTTCTTGATGAAAGTCATTCTGAGCTAGTAAGGTGAGAGTATAAATCATTTTAATTTCACCTTTCCCTGATGGCTTAGGATGTTGAACCCATCATCAAATATTATTTGCCATTTCTATTTCTTCCTTTGAGGACTGTCTGCTCACCTCATTACCTCATGTATGGATTGGATTTGGTTTAATCTTGGCTGTTTTTACATAATAGAACCCTATGCGATACAGAGTTGGCAATGATTTCTCAAATCTGTAAGCTGTCTCTTCAGTTGTGAGGTTCCTTCCATTGTTAGGCAGGTTTTTAGTTTGCTATAATCCATGTGTCAGTCCTTGGGTTGTGTTCTCTGCTGTCACAGTCCATTCAGAAGTTCCTACCTCTGCATAGGATGATTGTTGACACGGGACATAGTTGATGTGTCTTCCCTGCAGTTTCAGCATGTCCTGTCTTCACATGAAGTCTGTGATCTATTTTCAATGTTTCATGTACTTTGAGACTCGACCTGATTTCATTCTTCTACAGGTACATACCCAGTTTTCTCAGCACCATCTGTAAAAGGATCTTTCCTAATGACATCTGGGTTTAAGGGAAAAAATGAAGTACCTTCTAGGGCTGGATTGATGAATCCATGATTAAGAGCACTTGCCGCTCTTGCAGAGGACAAAGGTTCAGTTAACAGCACCCATATGGCAGCTCACAATCCCTTATATCTCTAATTCTAAGGTATCTGATGTCATCTTCTGGAGAGTAGTTGACTGTTCAGTTTTCATGAGTTTTTAGGCATTCTGGGGGTAGAATTGTTGTTGAATTCTAGCATTATTCCATGGTAATCCAATAGCACACAGCTGGTTACTACATTTTCTTTTGTATCTGTGAATGTTTGCTTTGTTACTGATTATGTGATCAATTTTTGAGAAGGTTCCATGAGATGCTGAGAAGAAGGTATTTTCTTTTCTGTTGGGTGGAATGTTCTATAGATGTCTATTAATTTCATTTGTTTCACTACATCTGTGATATCTCTTATTGCTCCATTAAGTTTCTGTCTGTTTAGCCTGTCCATTGGTGAGAGAGGAGTGTTGAAACCTACTATTAGAGTGTGTGTTTCCCTTCTTTGAGTTGTGGTGGTGGAGAGTTGTCAGATGTCTGTGTTATTATGGGTGTTCTTAGATTCCTTGGTTTGTGCTTTGCCTTCTAGTAGTTTCTGTAAGGCTGGGTTTGTGGCTACCTATTATTTAAATCTGTTTTTGTCCTGGAATATCTTTTTTCTCCATTGATGGTGAATGCAAGCTTTGCTGCGAATAGTACTCTGGGATTGCCTTCATGGTCTCTTAGTGTTGGCAGCACATCTATCTAAGACATTCTCGCTTTCATGGTTTCCACTGAGAAGTCAGGTGTAATTCAAGTGCCTACGGACTCCTGATCTTTGATGAAGAAACCAGAAATACATGGGAGACCATTCTCTCCCTTATAAGAGATCATGTCAGCACACAGAAGCCACCCTATTGCTGACACACCCCCACATCCCAAAAAATATTTAATGGAAAGGAATTCCCACACAGACCTCAACCTAAAACCAGATATCTTGAACCTAACAGAAGAAAAAGAAGGGAAGATCCCTGAAATCAATGACATAGGAAAAGACTTTCTGAGCAGAACACTATTAACACAGACACTAATTTCAACAATTAATAAATGGGATCTCATGAAACTGAAAAGCTTCTGCATGACAAAAGATCCCATCATTCAGACAAAGTGGCAACTTACAGAATGGTAAAATATTTTTTTATCAACTACACACCCAATAGAGGGCTAATATCCAAAATTATACAAAAAAACTCAAACAAAATGTATAAAGAACTCAAAAGGCTAGATATCAAGAAAACAAATGACTCAATAAAAACTGGGAATTTTTAAACAGAGAATTCTCAATAGGGAATCTTAAGTGGCTGAGAAAGACTTAAATGTTCAACATTCTCAGTCATTCGTGAAATGCAAACCAAGTCTGCTTTGAGAGTCCATTTTACACCTGTCAGAATCCTTAGGATCAATAATACGATTGACAGTTCCTGCTGGCAAGGACATAGAATAAGGGGTACACTCATCCACTGCTGGTAGGAGTGCAGACTCATACAGTTACTATGGAAATGAGTGTGGATTTACCTTAGAGAGATGGGAACTGATCTACCTTGTGATCCAGCTCTATCACTCTTGGGCATTTACCCAAAGGAAACTTCATCCTACCACAGAGACGCTTACTCAACCATGTCCATTGCTGCTCTATTAATAATGCCCAGAAATTGGATAACATATTCAAGACATGAATATGAATGGATAATAAAAATTGGAACCTTTATACAAATGAATATTACTCAGCCATTAAAAAGAATTAAATTCACAGTAAATGGGTAGAACTAGGGGGAGAAATCACCCTGAGTGAGGTACCCAGACACAGAAAGCCAAATGTGGCATGTATTAGCTTACATGTGGATATACAGAATCACAGAGATTAAGCATAGAGTAACAGACTAAGGAGGAGAGAAGCATCTCATCAGGAAAGAAGAAATAGAATAGAAAGGTACAGGCTGGTGAGGGGAGGTGCAAGGAGAGAAATAGAGGGACGAGGGAGTGTATACAGGGAGAAACAGCTAAAACTAAGGCCACGGAAGTAGTGTGCAGTGGCATGGGTATTGATACAGTCGATGCTTCCTGAAATAAATGCATATGTGAAGGCAATCTAACAGAGAAATCAAATAACAGGGTGATGAGACTGTGTCTGAGAGCTTTCTCCTTCTGTCTTGCATTCCATTCTTTAGGTTGGGATTAAAGATGTGCACCACTGGGATTAAAGGCGTGCACCGCCAGGTTTCTATGGCAAACTAGTGTGGCTACTGAGATTAAAGGTGTGTGCTACCACTTACTCTCTGATCTTCAGCTAAACTTTCTTTATTAAAATACAAATGAAATATCACTACACGTAAGTATCACGAAACATTGTAAAGGAGGGGACACATAGATTATAAGAGCCAGAGCATCATGGAGTTTGCTGTGACATTGTATCTCCTAGGAATGTCAGAATCTACACCAATAAAATCTTATTAACATGGCTGCTTAAGTATGAGCTGAATAAGGACAAGAGGCAATCTATAAGGGACAAGGGGCCAACCAGCCCTACACAAAGAACTATAGGGAACTCACAAATGCCGGGAGTGGAGAAACAGTTTTAGTCCTACTGTGGGAAGAGTACACGAAATGCTTATCCAATACCAAATGGTGAGCCCTGAATCATACATACAAATAACATTATACTAAATTAAAGTATGTGTGTGTTATAGTTTCTTAGGTACTTAACAGTATGAATCCTTGTGATTTTTTTCACATATCCATACTATTATTTTGCTCTCCTTTCTCCCTGTGTATTTATCTCCCTTCAACCTAATTATAACCCTGACAGCATACAGACAAGTAACATACAGATCGGGCAGGTTACATACACATATGCATGTAACAAAATTAATGAAAAATCCATGAATTTGAAAGGGAACAAGGAGGCATATAAGAGCGGGTTTGAAGAAAAAAAGTAAAAGGAGAAATGATGTTTCATTGTTACAAAATATTTGTATAACTATGTAAAGACGTGTTGCATTTGTTGAATTATATGTAAAAATGTGTTGCTGTTTTACCTTGTCTGCCTAAGGCACCTGATTAGTCTAACAAAAAGCTAAATGGCCAATAGCAAGAAAGAGGTATAGGCAGGACTTGCAGGCAGGGAAACTGAGTAGCAGGAGGAATTTAGGCTTAGAAAGGAAGAAAGAAAAAGAGATACCAGGGAGAAACCAGTGGCCAATCAGACACACATGGAGGAAGCAGGAAACCAAGACATACAGAATAAAAGAAAGGTAAAAAGCCCCAAGGAAAAATGTAGATGAATAGAAACAGGTTAAATTAAGTTCAAAAAGCTAGCAGGACGAGCCTAAGCTAAGACTAAGCACTTATAATTAATAAGAAGCATTCATAATAAATTATTTGGGAGTTTCTTGGTGGCCCAAAGGGAAATTCCAACTACACATAATACAATAAATAAAATAAAGAAGTAGTTGTTTTTAAAGAATTAACATAAAAGGTAAAAAAGGGACACAGCCAAGACTGTTAAATAGACAAGCTTGTCTCAGAAAAAAAAAAGAAGATAAAAAGAGATGTAACATATCCCTATTACCTGCTCTGAAGAATTTTTCACAGATACTGCCACGGCATAACCACATGGGAATAAGGTGGCCTGCATTAATTAAAAGAGTTTCTAATAGTAAAGTATATTACAGTTGCTTATGACTTAAAATGTCATTATAAAATATCTAGCAAATTAAATTCAACTTGATTACATTATCATTTCTTCCCACTACATTCCTTAGGATGAATTTTAATTTATTAACGCCATGTATCACTAAGCTAAAATCCTGATACAATTATCTCACTTGATCCTGAGTGGCATTCAGAAGTAGACATAGAAAGCAAGCTTGTCAGGTTTTTGTGTGTCTATGACTACCAGCCTGATGACTGTAGACTTCAACTTTTTAAAATTTGTACAAAAAAAAATGTTTCAATGAGTTCTTTGATGAGGAATGATTTTAGAAGGACCAGTATGTGAAAACTTGCTTTATTTAAGCACCCGTAGAACATTAATCCTTTCTCACTTCAGTCTTCTATAAAAAGAATCCAGGAGTAGTTAATGCATAAGCAATAGCTATTACAATAGTCTTACTAATTGACCTTGTAATGACAAAATATGGGAGATCTTGGTCAAACAGAGATAATACTTCCAATTCAAATGTCTTAGCTAAAGTGATTTTGTATTTCTTCTGTAGACTCTTCTCAAACTCACAGAGATCCCCCTGCCTCTGCCTCTTGAGTACTGGGAGTAAAGGAATGTACCACCACTGACCAGCAAATTTTGTACTTCTTAAGGCATCTTGAAACTAAGATGAGTGTTGAAATGAATTTTGAGAACTTAGGTCCTGATAAAACTGTACAAGAATACTTTTTATTTGCCTTTATTTTTTTAAAAAAGATCTTTATTATTTTTATTTTATGTATAAAGTGTTTTGCCTACATGTATGTCTGTATACCACACGTGTGTCTGGTGCCCACCAAGGCCAGAAGAGGGCATCAGACCTCCTGAAATTAGAGTTATAGTTATGGGTCCTGGGGATTTAACCCATTTCTTTGGAAGAGCAGGCAGTGCTCTTACCCATGGAGCCATTTCACCAGGCCCAGGGATATTTTACAAAACAAAACAACAATAAAAGATACTATGGAAAACAACTGGGCACTGCTGCAAAAGTACTTGATTGTCTCAAATACAGATGAGGAGACACACTGATGGCTAGGAAAGACTGAAACTCAAAAGGGCTGCTAGGGACAAAACTACAATTCTAGCCAGAGGCACAACAGCTGCAAGATTTAGAAATCTAAGCTTTTGCCCTAGGACTTCCCACCACTGTCTGGGAACTGGCATAGCCTTCTTGCTTAAGAGTACTCGCAAGAGGCTTTCTGACGTCACTCAGGCGGAGACTTTAAAATCCAAATGGCTCCTGGTTGGCATTGGTGGGTGTCTTCCTAAGCAGTTGTGCATTTTACTGGAAGTGGGCGCTGGGGGTCAAGAACCAGAGAGAAAGGTAACTGCTGCTATGGGGTTAACTCTGTTCCTGCTAAGAAACTCTGTGGCATCAGAGACCTGGGGCGGCATCTGCCAGGTTCTGGGTTCAGGGATCAGTAAGTTTGTGTGGGCAGCGCCTGGAGAGGGAAAAGAGGATGCTGATTGCTGACCAAGGTGTTCCGCAGGGAGGGGGAGAAGGGGAGGACTGCCTGGGAGGGACAGGTTAAAACACTGCGTTCCTGTGGTAATGCAGCATCTGAAAAGCCATGTAAGAAGAAAAAGTCTGGGAAACTGAAGGCTTGAGAATAAGACCTAAGTGGAATGTAAGCAGTCGAACAAGGAGTGATGTGACTCAGTGCACAGCCTATTGTGCTAAAGTCCCCAGCTCAAACAAACAATAAAGTGGGTGTTATTATTTGGTGTTAGTATTTGGGAATCTGCATTGGCCTGCCTGTCCTTAGGGTCCTGACAGGAAACCTCCTCACCTGTAGCCACTAAGAGCACTTCACCTGTAGCCACTTCTGGGCACATTTGCTATGGTTCCTTGTAACAGGTGGACCTACCCCTAACCTCCCCCTTCTCCTGTGTCTACCTCCCTCTCTCTCCCGCACTCTTTACCCCATGGGACTAGTCTGCTCCCCTCTCTGCCTTCTCTGTCCCTTCTCTCTCATCTTCCAATAAGCCTCCTGTATAAGCCTTATCGCATAGCGTGACTTCTCTTCACTACATATATATATATATATATATATATATATATATATATATATATAATTTTATCAACAGTGAGTTCTGTCTTATCCTAGAAAGAAGCCAGGGCAGGACCAGAAAAAGCTGAGTGGCTAGCGTCTAGTGCTGCAGAGACGAAGACAGGGTCTGACATAGGTATGCTTATGATACTAAAATATTTTGAGAATGGAAGCAGCCTCTACATTATGTTATGGAACGGATTGCTTGTCTTTACTGAAAGGGAGATTAGAACCAGAAAGACAATAGTGGGTATTAAACTATGGGGTTAAACATAAAGCAAGAAAAGTAGATATTAGGAAAAGAGAATGAATCCTGATTTTGAAGCCAAAGGAAACATTTTGAGGAGAGTTAAGGAGCCTGAGATTTCTTGTCAAGCAGTCTGTGAGTTACCATTGAAATAGACATAAGAGATACCAGTGATGTATTCGGGATAACACATTGAAATTTTGCGATCATGGATTGCCGTGTGATGCAGGAATCATATATGTTCATTTTTGCATTGTCTTGCTCGAGTGTATTGAATACTTGAAGTTGCATAGGTGTTATCTTTAGTGAGGACTTAAGTATACATGACAAACAAATACAGCACACAGGGAAAATACTATCGTAAAGGAATAAACTTAGTTACTCTTCTACTTCAGAATAAAAGTGACAATTATTGCTTAATGATCCACTTGCATCTGGAACATTTTTCTGATATTGAAATCATGAATTAGGTTCTGAGCATGAAGCGCAGTTCCATTTCCACTGGTGGTGCTGGCTGCCTCTCCACACAGGAATTAAGATCTCAGGACCTCGACGAACCAGACCTTTATACCCGTCAAGCGTAAGTGCCTCCAACTATGGATCTCAGCTGCATGCTGCCATGTTCTGTAGCTAGTTCTCAGAAACTGCAGAATCAGATGGTGAAAGTGGGTCTTCTCTAGTTCCACACTTGAGTCGCTCACTCTCCAAAGGTTAGTAATTCCTTCAGAGAGCTTTGGTTTTACTGTCTAAGTCTGGCAGTATTAATTATATTAGCAATTAAACTAAGAAAATGTCAATATAAACTCAATTTAAAATAACAATCTTATTATAAGGTTTCAAAACTAAAATGGTTTTATTTATTTATTTGCTTCTTTGTTTGTTTTGGTTTGTTTTGGAGACAAGATTTCTCGATGCAGCCCTAGTTTTCCTGGCATTCACTCTGTAGACCAGGTTAGCATCGAACTTTGGGATATACCTTTCTCTGCTTCCAAAGTGCTCAGATTAAAGGTGCGTGCCACCACCACCTACAATGCTTTTAATTTAAAAAAAAAATCTGGGTAAGCAAAATGACTCAGCAGGTAAAGGCACTTATCAACAAACCCAAACACCTGCTTTCAATCCCCAGACCCACATGGTAGAAGAGAACCTGCTGCATCAGCAGCTACTGACCACCAGCTGCTCGCTCTCTTTCTGTCTCTCTCTCTCTCTCTCTCTCTCTCTCTCTCTCTCACACACACACACACAATAATAAATGTAATAAAGTTAAAATATTTCCAATGCAAAACAATTTCATTGGGCAGCAAAACATGGTCTCCCCTTTTAACGTCAGATCCCTTTAATATCTGACTAATGAAAGACAGTTAGAATCTATTCTGCTGCTGCATTCAGACTGTCCTAGCAGCCAGTCTCTAGGTAGCAATGTATGCATGAAAGGATGAGCATGAGAAGAACAAACAACATCTTAGTTTTGATGTAGTGATACCTAGATATACATACCTTGGAGAACATGTCTAGTCTAGATCAGCAGTTGTCTGGATTGGAGGTGGGGAAGTTTGATACAGATTGACAGGAAACAGTCTGTTATTTGTATGACCTGGGGTATGACCTCACCTTTTTTACTTTGAATTCCTTGTGTATAAGAATGGGGATAGGTTGAGCGGTGGTGCACGTATTTAATTAAACGGAGGCAGTCTAATCTCTGGGTTTGAGGCCAGCCTGGTCTACAGACAAATTCCAAGACAACCAGAGCTACACAGAAAAACCTGTCTTCCAAAAAAAGAAAGAAAAAGAGTGGAGATACTGGGAGATTGCTCAGTGGTTTAGAGTCGTTCCTATTCTACCACAGGACCCAAATTCAGTTCCCAGTACCCACATTGGGCAGGTCACAACCGCCTGTGACTCCAGCTCAAGGAGATCTGGTGCCCCTTTTGTGACCTCCATAGGCACTCTCGTGCATGTGTGGTTATGCCTATACAAACAAAATATACATAGAATATAAAATAGAACTTTTCACTTTTTTAATGGAGATAATGGCAGACTCTCCTTTACAAGTTGTTCTGAATATTTATTGAGTGTTTATATAGGTCAACTGCTCTTAAGTTCTTCATGCATATTAACTCTTGATACTCGGTGACAACTTTCCCTTAAGGCACAATGGCAAACAAGGGAGTACAAAAAAGGGAGCAGTTATAGGGGCATAAATAGAGACGAAAGTGTTTAGGTTATTGAACAGGCCTTTAGACTACTTGGTACAGAAGATCTATGGGCCTGAAACACACCTTTAAGGATAATATATGTGTTGATAATGTCATGCACAAGGAAATTTGGTTTGTTATTTGTGGTGCTGAGGATTGAGCACAAGCTGAACAAAACACTGAGATACATCCCTGTCACAGAAGTACATTTCATTCCCCCCATATTTTATACCTAAACTGCTGTAACTTCATGGTATGCTCTCCTGCTTTAAGGAATGCATTGTCTTTAGTTATTTAAAGCTTAAAGACTAATGTTTGATGCTGTTGTTACGATGTGTGTGTGTGTGTGTTTGCGTGTGTGATGGATAGCCTTGAAATAATGCAGACTTGAACACAGAAGGAAATGTTTTTGATTGCCTTCTTAATATGCAACTTGGTATGTTTTCAAGTTCTAAAAAAATAAAGGATACAAGACCTATCCATGATAAAGTATTTATTCAGAAAAATATCCAACATCTATATAAGGTATTAAATTGTCTGATTTGAGTGATTTTGCAGTGTGGTTTAAATTCTGGTTTGTCTGAGACAGGGTTTCTCTGTCTAGCTCTGGCTGTCAGTGGAACTCATTCTGTAGACCAGGCTGGCCCTGAACTCACAGACATCTGCCTGCCTCTGGCTCAGGAGTGCTGGGATTTGCTGGGATTAAAGGTGTGAGCCACTAGCACCCAGTTTTATTGTTTTTTTAAAAGCAATGTATAAGTAAAACCCACAGTTTTACAAAAATAGCTATTCAAGTAATCCACACAAAGTTGTTTTCACCGTTAACAATTTCTATGGCATTTGACATGGGCTACAAACATGGCCCTGTGGTAAAGTACTTTCTTAGCATGTGGCTTCAGACCTGGGCTCAATTCCTAGTACCATCAAAAAGAACAAAACAAAACAAAACAAAACAACTACTTTTTACTAGGAAGACCCTTTTCCCTTCCTCAATAAAAGAGAGGTCAGGAGTGTGCCTTGTATCAGCAATTCCAGCACTTTGTTATCAGACACTGGGGGGATTGCAAGTTCCAGGTCAGGCAGGGTCACATAGTAAGACCCTATCTAAAATACATAACAGCCAGGAAATCTTAAAATGAAAAATGGTCTATGTTTAGTAATAGTGCAAGTTAGTTTGAGTCATGAAAAATTTAAACAAAAATCAGTCTATAAGAAAATGTTGATGAGGGTCTGAAGAGGTGGCTCAGCATCTAAGAACACTGCTTACTCTTCCAGAGGTGCTGAGTTCAGTTCCCAGTAACCACATACTGGCTCACAACTGTCTATAGTGTGATCCCATGTCCTCGTCTGACAAAGTTGGACGTGCAGGTAGAGTACTCATATAAATAAAAATAAGTTTTTAAAGAAAAAAAGGAAGGAAGGAAGGAAGGAAGGAAGGAAGGAAGGAAGGAAAAGAAATGAAGGAAGAAAAAGTTGATGAAGCCCGGTGGTGGTAGTGGTGGGAGCACATGCCTTTAATCCCAGCACTCAGGAGCCAGAGGCAGGAAGAGCTCTATGCGTTAGAGGCCAGCCTGGGCTACAGAGTGAGCTCCAAGACAGCCAAGCCTACACAAAGAAACCCTGTCCCATAAAACCAAAAGAGTTGATGATCTAAATATTTGTGCAGTAGGACATACCTATAATCCCAGATTTGGAAAGCAGGAGAATCCATTGTTCTGGGCTATGTAAACTCATGACTCAAAAAAAAAAAGAAGAATAAAAGAAAAGAAAAACTATATGTATGTAGGACTGGAGGGTTTTTTCTGTGATTAAGAAAACTGTTTGCTCTTGCAGAGGACCTGAATTCAATTTCTGGCACTCACACAGAAACTCAAACCATCTGTAACTGCAGTTCTTCTCATCTAGGAGCACACAACACACATGCTTACATGCAGTGAAGATGTTTATATGCATAAATATACATGTACATAATAATTGACGAGAGGCTGAAGAGGTAGCTCAGCAGTTAAGAGCACTTGTTCTTCCAAAGGGCCTGTGTTCATTGCCAGCACCTGCTTGGTCAATCACAACCCTCAGTAACTCCAGTCCCCTGGATCTGATGCCCTCTTCTGGCCTACTTGAACATTGTGTGCACATGATGTACAAAGTTTACAAAACACCTAGACACATAATTTATTTTAAAAATAATTGAGCAAGACATGGTGGTGCATGCCAGTAATCCCAGCACTCTGGAAGCTGAGAGGAGAATCTTGAGTTCAAGGTTAGCCTGAGCTACATAACAAGTCCAAGGTTACCCTGGTATGTATAGCAAAAACCTTTCTAAATTTTAGAAAATAGATATTAAGAGGGATTACAGCATAAACAATAAAATATCAAAATGGAAAAGTCAAAATAACCAGAAAAAATCAAATATTAACTCTCAAAAAAGATTTTATTAACAAATTATTTTACAGATGAATGCTTTCAAATAATTAAATGTCTAATGGTTTTTAAACATGAGAGTTGTCATAGAAAATAAACACAATTATCAAGAGGCTACTATATGCGTGTACAACAACTTATAGGCATCATAATAAAATCAAACCAATCACCGACAGACATAATATACAAAGCTCAATAATTGCTATCAAAATGTATTTGGCAAATAGGCAATTATTATTTAAGATAAGGTCTTGCTCAGATTAGGTGAGTCTCTAGCCAGAATCTTTGGGCCTTCCTTAGTCCTCTAAATGCTGGAATTAGATGCATGCATGGCAACAACTGGCTCAGCAAATGCTTTACGCATGACCATATGCCTGGTACTGTAATAGATGTCTGAACTAATATAGCACAACACCTGCCCCATGGACTCCATTTCAAGTGGGACGATGGCTACAGGAACAAGTATTTCCCATTACAAGATTATTAAGTTAGCTACAAAGTAGTAGATTTCATAATGGCATTTTTACACATGTTTTCTTCTTCCACACCCTGCCCTCTGGCCTTTGCCTTGCCCTCCCCTCTGTCCCATTCTTGCTGTTTTTCCATTGCCCACAACAACCTAATTTCTGCTCTCCCAGTACAATATTGCATTATCTTCTGTCAGTGTTCCTGTACCCTAATCCTTCAGGTCTCTTTTTCCCTCTCACAGTTCTCTAGTTTCATGAGTCATCCACACATGGACACCGACCCACTCACACATAGAAACTTCAATCAAGAATACACACATGAGAGAAAACATAGTGCTTATCTGAATGCAGTTTATTTCAGCTAACATTCTGAACTGTAATTTCACCCATTTTCCTACAAATATCATTTTTTTACTTTTAAATCTGTGTATATGTGTGTGTGTGTGTCTGTGTGTGTGTGTGTGACCACAGAGATGAGAGATGTCAGACCCTCCTGGGGCTTGTGTTACAGGTGGTTGTGAACTGCCTGGTTTGAGTGTTGGGAATCAAATGCTGGTCCCCTGGAAGAACAAGAAGTGCTCTTTATCACTGAGGCATATAGGCAGATCATGTGATAGTTTTGGTTGTCGTTCTCAAAGATTTGTTTATCTTTTATTTTTATGTGTGTGAATATTTTTCCTGCAATATATGTGTACATCCGTGGTGACTGTGGAGGCCAGAAAGGGATTCCCTGGAACTGGAGTTATAGATGGTTCTGAGCCACCAAGTGGGTGCTGGGAACCAAACCCAGTTCCTCTGTAAGAGCAGCCAGTGCTTTTCCCTGAGACATCTGTCCCACCACTTTCTCATTTTTGACAAACCTACTTACTGATTTCCTCAGTAGCTGCAATTTATGCTCACAAGCAGTGAGTAAAGTTTCCTCTTTCCTCAAATTCCTGCCAGCATCTGTTGTTCTGTTTTCTTGATGAAAGTCATTCTGAGCTAGTAAGGTGAGAGTATAAATCATTTTAATTTCACCTTTCCCTGATGGCTTAGGATGTTGAACCCATCATCAAATATTATTTGCCATTTCTATTTCTTCCTTTGAGGACTGTCTGCTCACCTCATTACCTCATGTATGGATTGGATTTGGTTTAATCTTGGCTGTTTTTACATAATAGAACCCTATGCGATACAGAGTTGGCAATGATTTCTCAAATCTGTAAGCTGTCTCTTCAGTTGTGAGGTTCCTTCCATTGTTAGGCAGGTTTTTAGTTTGCTATAATCCATGTGTCAGTCCTTGGGTTGTGTTCTCTGCTGTCACAGTCCATTCAGAAGTTCCTACCTCTGCATAGGATGATTGTTTACACGGGATATAGTTGATGTGTCTTCCATGAAGTTTCAGTATGTCCTGTCTTCACATGAAGTCTGTGATCTATTTTCAATGTTTCATGTAGTTTGAGACTCGACCTGATTTCATTCTTCTACAGGTACATACCCAGTTTTCTCAGCACCATCTGTAAAAGGATCTTTCCTAATGACATCTGGGTTTAAGGGAAAAATGAAGTACCTGCTAGGGCTGGGATGATGAATCCATGATTAAGAGCACTTGCCGCTCTTGGAGAGGACAAAGGTTCAGTTAACAGCACCCATATGGCAGCCCACAATCCCTTATATCTCTAATTCTAAGGTATGGGATGTCACCTTCTGGAGAGTAGTTGACTGTTCAGTTTTCATGAGTTTGTAGGCATTCTGGGGGTAGAATTGTTGTTGAATTCTAGCATTATTCCATGGTAATCCAATAGTACGCAGCTGGTTACTACATTTTCTTTTGTATCTGTGAATGTTTGCTTTGTTACTGATTATGTGATCAATTTTTGAGAGGGTTCCATGAGATGCTGAGAAGAAGGTATTTTCTTTTCTGTTGGGTGGAATGTTCTATAGGTGTCTATTAATTTCATTTGATTCACTACATCTGTGATATCTCTTATTGCTCCATTAAGTTTCTGTCTATTTATCCTGTCCATTGGTGAGAGAGGAGTGTTGAAACCTACTATTAGAGTGTGTGTTTCCCTTCTTTGAGTTGTGGTGGTGGAGAGTTGTCAGATGTCTGTGTTATTATGGGTGTTCTTAGCTTCCTTGGTTTGTGCTTTGCCTTCTAGTAGTTTCTGTAAAGCTGGGTTTGTGGCTACCTATTATTTAAATCTGTTTTTGTCCTGGAATATCTTTTTTCTCCATTGATGGTGAATGCAAGCTTTGCTAAGAATAGTACTCTGGGATTGCCTTCATGGTCTCTTAGTGTTGGCAGCACATCTATCTAAGACATTCTGGCTTTCATGGTTTCCACTGAGAAGTCAGGTGTAATTCAAGTGCCTACGGATTCCTGATCTTTGATGAAGAAACCAGAAATACATGGGAGACCATTCTCTCCCTTATAAGAGATCATGTCAGCACACAGAAGCCACCCTATTGCTGACACACCCCCACATCCCAAAAAATATTTAATGGAAAGGAATTCCCACACAGACCTCAACCTAAAACCAGATATCTTGAACCTAACAGAAGAAAAAGAAGGGAAGATCCCTGAAATCAATGACATAGGAAAAGACTTTCTGAGCAGAACACTATTAACACAGACACTAATTTCAACAATTAATAAATGGGATCTCATGAAACTGAAAAGCTTCTGCATGACAAAAGATCCCATCATTCAGACAAAGTGGCAGCTTACAGAATGGTAAAATATTTTTTTATCAACTACACACCCAATAGAGGGCTAATATCCAAAATTATACAAAAAAACTCAAACAAAATGTATAAAGAACTCAAAAGGCTAGATATCAAGAAAACAAATGACTCAATTAAAACTGGGAATTTTTAAACAGAGAATTCTCAATAGGGAATCTTAAGTGGCTGAGAAAGACTTAAATGTTCAACATTCTCAGTCATTAGTGAAATGCAAACCAAGTCTGCTTTGAGAGTCCACTTTACACCTGTCAGAATCCCTAGGATCAATAATACGAGTGACAGTTCCTGCTGGCAAGGACATAGAATAAGGGGTACACTCATCCACTGCTGGTAGGAGTGCAGACTCATACAGTCACTATGGAAATGAGTGTGGATTTACCTTAGAGAGATGGGACCTGATCTACCTCGTGATAAAAATTGGAACCTTTATACAAATGAATATTACTCAGCCATTAAAAAGAATTAAATTCACAGTAAATGGGTAGAACTAGGGGGAGAAATCACCCTGAGTGAGGTACCCAGACACAGAAAGCCAAATGTGGCATGTATTAGCTTACATGTGGATATACAGAATCACAGAGATTAAGCATAGAGTAACAGACTAAGGAGGAGAGAAGCATCTCATCAGGAAAGAAGAAATAGAATAGAAAGGTACAGGCTGGTGAGGGGAGGTGCAAGGAGAGAAATAGAGGGACGAGGGAGTGTATACAGGGAGAAACAGCTAAAACTAAGGCCACGGAAGTAGTGTGCAGTGGCATGGGTATTGATACAGTCGATGCTTCCTGAAATAAATGCATATGTGAAGGCAATCTAACAGAGAAATCAAATAACAGGGTGATGAGACTGTGTCTGAGAGCTTTCTCCTTCTGTCTTGCATTCCATTCTTTAGGTTGGGATTAAAGATGTGCACCACTGGGATTAAAGGCGTGCACCGCCAGGTTTCTATGGCAAACTAGTGTGGCTACTGAGATTAAAGGTGTGTGCTACCACTTACTCTCTGATCTTCAGCTAAACTTTCTTTATTAAAATACAAATGAAATATCACTACACGTAAGTATCACGAAACATTGTAAAGGAGGGGACACATAGATTATAAGAGCCAGAGCATCATGGAGTTTGCTGTGACATTGTATCTCCTAGGAATGTCAGAATCTACACCAATAAAATCTTATTAACATGGCTGCTTAAGTATGAGCTGAATAAGGACAAGAGGCAATCTATAAGGGACAAGGGGCCAACCAGCCCTACACAAAGAACTATAGGGAACTCACAAATGCCGGGAGTGGAGAAACAGTTTTAGTCCTACTGTGGGAAGAGTACACGAAATGCTTATCCAATACCAAATGGTGAGCCCTGAATCATACATACAAATAACATTATACTAAATTAAAGTATGCATGTGTTATAGTTTCTTAGGTACTTAACAGTATGAATCCTTGTGATTTTTTTCACATATCCATACTATTATTTTGCTCTCCTTTCTCCCTGTGTATTTATCTCCCTTCAACCTAATTATAACCCTGACAGCATACAGACAAGTAACATACAGATCGGGCAGGTTACATACACATATGCATGTAACAAAATTAATGAAAAATCCATGAATTTGAAAGGGAACAAGGAGGCATATAAGAGCGGGTTTGAAGAAAAAAAGTAAAAGGAGAAATGATGTTTCATTGTTACAAAATATTTGTATAACTATGTAAAGACGTGTTGCATTTGTTGAATTATATGTAAAAATGTGTTGCTGTTTTACCTTGTCTGCCTAAGGCACCTGATTAGTCTAACAAAAAGCTAAATGGCCAATAGCAAGAAAGAGGTATAGGCAGGACTTGCAGGCAGGGAAACTGAGTAGCAGGAGGAATTTAGGCTTAGAAAGGAAGAAAGAAAAAGAGATACCAGGGAGAAACCAGTGGCCAATCAGACACACATGGAGGAAGCAGGAAACCAAGACATACAGAATAAAAGAAAGGTAAAAAGCCCCAAGGAAAAATGTAGATGAATAGAAACAGGTTAAATTAAGTTCAAAAAGCTAGCAGGACGAGCCTAAGCTAAGACTAAGCACTTATAATTAATAAGAAGCATTCATAATAAATTATTTGGGAGTTTCTTGGTGGCCCAAAGGGAAATTCCAACTACACATAATACAATAAATAAAATAAAGAAGTAGTTGTTTTTAAAGAATTAACATAAAAGGTAAAAAAGGGACACAGCCAAGACTGTTAAATAGACAAGCTTGTCTCAGAAAAAAAAAAGAAGATAAAAAGAGATGTAACATATCCCTATTACCTGCTCTGAAGAATTTTTCACAGATACTGCCACGGCATAACCACATGGGAATAAGGTGGCCTGCATTAATTAAAAGAGTTTCTAATAGTAAAGTATATTACAGTTGCTTATGACTTAAAATGTCATTATAAAATATCTAGCAAATTAAATTCAACTTGATTACATTATCATTTCTTCCCACTACATTCCTTAGGATGAATTTTAATTTATTAACGCCATGTATCACTAAGCTAAAATCCTGATACAATTATCTCACTTGATCCTGAGTGGCATTCAGAAGTAGACATAGAAAGCAAGCTTGTCAGGTTTTTGTGTGTCTATGACTACCAGCCTGATGACTGTAGACTTCAACTTTTTAAAATTTGTACAAAAAAAATGTTTCAATGAGTTCTTTGATGAGGAATGATTTTAGAAGGACCAGTATGTGAAAACTTGCTTTATTTAAGCACCCGTAGAACATTAATCCTTTCTCACTTCAGTCTTCTATAAAAAGAATCCAGGAGTAGTTAATGCATAAGCAATAGCTATTACAATAGTCTTACTAATTGACCTTGTAATGACAAAATATGGGAGATCTTGGTCAAACAGAGATAATACTTCCAATTCAAATGTCTTAGCTAAAGTGATTTTGTATTTCTTCTGTAGACTCTTCTCAAACTCACAGAGATCCCCCTGCCTCTGCCTCTTGAGTACTGGGAGTAAAGGAATGTACCACCACTGACCAGCAAATTTTGTACTTCTTAAGGCATCTTGAAACTAAGATGAGTGTTGAAATGAATTTTGAGAACTTAGGTCCTGATAAAACTGTACAAGAATACTTTTTATTTGCCTTTATTTTTTTAAAAAAGATCTTTATTATTTTTATTTTATGTATAAAGTGTTTTGCCTACATGTATGTCTGTATACCACACGTGTGTCTGGTGCCCACCAAGGCCAGAAGAGGGCATCAGACCTCCTGAAATTAGAGTTATAGTTATGGGTCCTGGGGATTTAACCCATTTCTTTGGAAGAGCAGGCAGTGCTCTTACCCATGGAGCCATTTCACCAGGCCCAGGGATATTTTACAAAACAAAACAACAATAAAAGATACTATGGAAAACAACTGGGCACTGCTGCAAAAGTACTTGATTGTCTCAAATACAGATGAGGAGACACACTGATGGCTAGGAAAGACTGAAACTCAAAAGGGCTGCTAGGGACAAAACTACAATTCTAGCCAGAGGCACAACAGCTGCAAGATTTAGAAATCTAAGCTTTTGCCCTAGGACTTCCCACCACTGTCTGGGAACTGGCATAGCCTTCTTGCTTAAGAGTACTCGCAAGAGGCTTTCTGACGTCACTCAGGCGGAGACTTTAAAATCCAAATGGCTCCTGGTTGGCATTGGTGGGTGTCTTCCTAAGCAGTTGTGCATTTTACTGGAAGTGGGCGCTGGGGGTCAAGAACCAGAGAGAAAGGTAACTGCTGCTATGGGGTTAACTCTGTTCCTGCTAAGAAACTCTGTGGCATCAGAGACCTGGGGCGGCATCTGCCAGGTTCTGGGTTCAGGGATCAGTAAGTTTGTGTGGGCAGCGCCTGGAGAGGGAAAAGAGGATGCTGATTGCTGACCAAGGTGTTCCGCAGGGAGGGGGAGAAGGGGAGGACTGCCTGGGAGGGACAGGTTAAAACACTGCGTTCCTGTGGTAATGCAGCATCTGAAAAGCCATGTAAGAAGAAAAAGTCTGGGAAACTGAAGGCTTGAGAATAAGACCTAAGTGGAATGTAAGCAGTCGAACAAGGAGTGATGTGACTCAGTGCACAGCCTATTGTGCTAAAGTCCCCAGCTCAAACAAACAATAAAGTGGGTGTTATTATTTGGTGTTAGTATTTGGGAATCTGCATTGGCCTGCCTGTCCTTAGGGTCCTGACAGGAAACCTCCTCACCTGTAGCCACTAAGAGCACTTCACCTGTAGCCACTTCTGGGCACATTTGCTATGGTTCCTTGTAACAGGTGGACCTACCCCTAACCTCCCCCTTCTCCTGTGTCTACCTCCCTCTCTCTCCCGCACTCTTTACCCCATGGGACTAGTCTGCTCCCCTCTCTGCCTTCTCTGTCCCTTCTCTCTCATCTTCCAATAAGCCTCCTGTATAAGCCTTATCGCATAGCGTGACTTCTCTTCACTACATATATATATATATATATATATATATATATATATATATATATATATATATAATTTTATCAACAGTGAGTTCTGTCTTATCCTAGAAAGAAGCCAGGGCAGGACCAGAAAAAGCTGAGTGGCTAGCGTCTAGTGCTGCAGAGACGAAGACAGGGTCTGACATAGGTATGCTTATGATACTAAAATATTTTGAGAATGGAAGCAGCCTCTACATTATGTTATGGAACGGATTGCTTGTCTTTACTGAAAGGGAGATTAGAACCAGAAAGACAATAGTGGGTATTAAACTATGGGGTTAAACATAAAGCAAGAAAAGTAGATATTAGGAAAAGAGAATGAATCCTGATTTTGAAGCCAAAGGAAACATTTTGAGGAGAGTTAAGGAGCCTGAGATTTCTTGTCAAGCAGTCTGTGAGTTACCATTGAAATAGACATAAGAGATACCAGTGATGTATTCGGGATAACACATTGAAATTTTGCGATCATGGATTGCCGTGTGATGCAGGAATCATATATGTTCATTTTTGCATTGTCTTGCTCGAGTGTATTGAATACTTGAAGTTGCATAGGTGTTATCTTTAGTGAGGACTTAAGTATACATGACAAACAAATACAGCACACAGGGAAAATACTATCGTAAAGGAATAAACTTAGTTACTCTTCTACTTCAGAATAAAAGTGACAATTATTGCTTAATGATCCACTTGCATCTGGAACATTTTTCTGATATTGAAATCATGAATTAGGTTCTGAGCATGAAGCGCAGTTCCATTTCCACTGGTGGTGCTGGCTGCCTCTCCACACAGGAATTAAGATCTCAGGACCTCGACGAACCAGACCTTTATACCCGTCAAGCGTAAGTGCCTCCAACTATGGATCTCAGCTGCATGCTGCCATGTTCTGTAGCTAGTTCTCAGAAACTGCAGAATCAGATGGTGAAAGTGGGTCTTCTCTAGTTCCACACTTGAGTCGCTCACTCTCCAAAGGTTAGTAATTCCTTCAGAGAGCTTTGGTTTTACTGTCTAAGTCTGGCAGTATTAATTATATTAGCAATTAAACTAAGAAAATGTCAATATAAACTCAATTTAAAATAACAATCTTATTATAAGGTTTCAAAACTAAAATGGTTTTATTTATTTATTTGCTTCTTTGTTTGTTTTGGTTTGTTTTGGAGACAAGATTTCTCGATGCAGCCCTAGTTTTCCTGGCATTCACTCTGTAGACCAGGTTAGCATCGAACTTTGGGATATACCTTTCTCTGCTTCCAAAGTGCTCAGATTAAAGGTGCGTGCCACCACCACCTACAATGCTTTTAATTTAAAAAAAAAATCTGGGTAAGCAAAATGACTCAGCAGGTAAAGGCACTTATCAACAAACCCAAACACCTGCTTTCAATCCCCAGACCCACATGGTAGAAGAGAACCTGCTGCATCAGCAGCTACTGACCACCAGCTGCTCGCTCTCTTTCTGTCTCTCTCTCTCTCTCTCTCTCTCTCTCTCTCTCACACACACACACACACACACAATAATAAATGTAATAAAGTTAAAATATTTCCAATGCAAAACAATTTCATTGGGCAGCAAAACATGGTCTCCCCTTTTAACGTCAGATCCCTTTAATATCTGACTAATGAAAGACAGTTAGAATCTATTCTGCTGCTGCATTCAGACTGTCCTAGCAGCCAGTCTCTAGGTAGCAATGTATGCATGAAAGGATGAGCATGAGAAGAACAAACAACATCTTAGTTTTGATGTAGTGATACCTAGATATACATACCTTGGAGAACATGTCTAGTCTAGATCAGCAGTTGTCTGGATTGGAGGTGGGGAAGTTTGATACAGATTGACAGGAAACAGTCTGTTATTTGTATGACCTGGGGTATGACCTCACCTTTTTGTACTTTGAATCCCTTGTGTATAAGAATGGGGATAGGTTGAACGGTGGTGCACGTATTTAATTAAACGGAGGCAGTCTAATCTCTGGGTTTGAGGCCAGCCTGGTCTACAGACAAATTCCAAGACAACCAGAGCTACACAGAAAAACCTGTCTTCCAAAAAAAGAAAGAAAAAGAGTGGAGATACTGGGAGATTGCTCAGTGGTTTAGAGTCGTTCCTATTCTACCACAGGACCCAAATTCAGTTCCCAGTACCCACATTGGGCAGGTCACAACCGCCTGTGACTCCAGCTCAAGGAGATCTGGTGCCCCTTTTGTGACCTCCATAGGCACTCTCGTGCATGTGTGGTTATGCCTATACAAACAAAATATACATAGAATATAAAATAGAACTTTTCACTTTTTTAATGGAGATAATGGCAGACTCTCCTTTACAAGTTGTTCTGAATATTTATTGAGTGTTTATATAGGTCAACTGCTCTTAAGTTCTTCATGCATATTAACTCTTGATACTCGGTGACAACTTTCCCTTAAGGCACAATGGCAAACAAGGGAGTACAAAAAAGGGAGCAGTTATAGGGGCATAAATAGAGACGAAAGTGTTTAGGTTATTGAACAGGCCTTTAGACTACTTGGTACAGAAGATCTATGGGCCTGAAACACACCTTTAAGGATAATATATGTGTTGATAATGTCATGCACAAGGAAATTTGGTTTGTTATTTGTGGTGCTGAGGATTGAGCACAAGCTGAACAAAACACTGAGATACATCCCTGTCACAGAAGTACATTTCATTCCCCCCATATTTTATACCTAAACTGCTGTAACTTCATGGTATGCTCTCCTGCTTTAAGGAATGCATTGTCTTTAGTTATTTAAAGCTTAAAGACTAATGTTTGATGCTGTTGTTACGATGTGTGTGTGTGTGTGTGTTTGCGTGTGTGATGGATAGCCTTGAAATAATGCAGACTTGAACACAGAAGGAAATGTTTTTGATTGCCTTCTTAATATGCAACTTGGTATGTTTTCAAGTTCTAAAAAAATAAAGGATACAAGACCTATCCATGATAAAGTATTTATTCAGAAAAATATCCAACATCTATATAAGGTATTAAATTGTCTGATTTGAGTGATTTTGCAGTGTGGTTTAAATTCTGGTTTGTCTGAGACAGGGTTTCTCTGTCTAGCTCTGGCTGTCAGTGGAACTCATTCTGTAGACCAGGCTGGCCCTGAACTCACAGACATCTGCCTGCCTCTGGCTCAGGAGTGCTGGGATTTGCTGGGATTAAAGGTGTGAGCCACTAGCACCCAGTTTTATTGTTTTTTTAAAAGCAATGTATAAGTAAAACCCACAGTTTTACAAAAATAGCTATTCAAGTAATCCACACAAAGTTGTTTTCACCGTTAACAATTTCTATGGCATTTGACATGGGCTACAAACATGGCCCTGTGGTAAAGTACTTTCTTAGCATGTGGCTTCAGACCTGGGCTCAATTCCTAGTACCATCAAAAAGAACAAAACAAAACAAAACAAAACAACTACTTTTTACTAGGAAGACCCTTTTCCCTTCCTCAATAAAAGAGAGGTCAGGAGTGTGCCTTGTATCAGCAATTCCAGCACTTTGTTATCAGACACTGGGGGGATTGCAAGTTCCAGGTCAGGCAGGGTCACATAGTAAGACCCTATCTAAAATACATAACAGCCAGGAAATCTTAAAATGAAAAATGGTCTATGTTTAGTAATAGTGCAAGTTAGTTTGAGTCATGAAAAATTTAAACAAAAATCAGTCTATAAGAAAATGTTGATGAGGGTCTGAAGAGGTGGCTCAGCATCTAAGAACACTGCTTACTCTTCCAGAGGTGCTGAGTTCAGTTCCCAGTAACCACATACTGGCTCACAACTGTCTATAGTGTGATCCCATGTCCTCGTCTGACAAAGTTGGACGTGCAGGTAGAGTACTCATATAAATAAAAATAAGTTTTTAAAGAAAAAAAGGAAGGAAGGAAGGAAGGAAGGAAGGAAAAGAAATGAAGGAAGAAAAAGTTGATGAAGCCCGGTGGTGGTAGTGGTGGGAGCACATGCCTTTAATCCCAGCACTCAGGAGCCAGAGGCAGGAAGAGCTCTATGCGTTAGAGGCCAGCCTGGGCTACAGAGTGAGCTCCAAGACAGCCAAGCCTACACAAAGAAACCCTGTCCCATAAAACCAAAAGAGTTGATGATCTAAATATTTGTGCAGTAGGACATACCTATAATCCCAGATTTGGAAAGCAGGAGAATCCATTGTTCTGGGCTATGTAAACTCATGACTCAAAAAAAAAAAGAAGAATAAAAGAAAAGAAAAACTATATGTATGTAGGACTGGAGGGTTTTTTCTGTGATTAAGAAAACTGTTTGCTCTTGCAGAGGACCTGAATTCAATTTCTGGCACTCACACAGAAACTCAAACCATCTGTAACTGCAGTTCTTCTCATCTAGGAGCACACAACACACATGCTTACATGCAGTGAAGATGTTTATATGCATAAATATACATGTACATAATAATTGACGAGAGGCTGAAGAGGTAGCTCAGCAGTTAAGAGCACTTGTTCTTCCAAAGGGCCTGTGTTCATTGCCAGCACCTGCTTGGTCAATCACAACCCTCAGTAACTCCAGTCCCCTGGATCTGATGCCCTCTTCTGGCCTACTTGAACATTGTGTGCACATGATGTACAAAGTTTACAAAACACCTAGACACATAATTTATTTTAAAAATAATTGAGCAAGACATGGTGGTGCATGCCAGTAATCCCAGCACTCTGGAAGCTGAGAGGAGAATCTTGAGTTCAAGGTTAGCCTGAGCTACATAACAAGTCCAAGGTTACCCTGGTATGTATAGCAAAAACCTTTCTAAATTTTAGAAAATAGATATTAAGAGGGATTACAGCATAAACAATAAAATATCAAAATGGAAAAGTCAAAATAACCAGAAAAAATCAAATATTAACTCTCAAAAAAGATTTTATTAACAAATTATTTTACAGATGAATGCTTTCAAATAATTAAATGTCTAATGGTTTTTAAACATGAGAGTTGTCATAGAAAATAAACACAATTATCAAGAGGCTACTATATGCGTGTACAACAACTTATAGGCATCATAATAAAATCAAACCAATCACCGACAGACATAATATACAAAGCTCAATAATTGCTATCAAAATGTATTTGGCAAATAGGCAATTATTATTTAAGATAAGGTCTTGCTCAGATTAGGTGAGTCTCTAGCCAGAATCTTTGGGCCTTCCTTAGTCCTCTAAATGCTGGAATTAGATGCATGCATGGCAACAACTGGCTCAGCAAATGCTTTACGCATGACCATATGCCTGGTACTGTAATAGATGTCTGAACTAATATAGCACAACACCTGCCCCATGGACTCCATTTCAAGTGGGACGATGGCTACAGGAACAAGTATTTCCCATTACAAGATTATTAAGTTAGCTACAAAGTAGTAGATTTCATAATGGCATTTTTACACATGTTTTCTTCTTCCACACCCTGCCCTCTGGCCTTTGCCTTGCCCTCCCCTCTGTCCCATTCTTGCTGTTTTTCCATTGCCCACAACAACCTAATTTCTGCTCTCCCAGTACAATATTGCATTATCTTCTGTCAGTGTTCCTGTACCCTAATCCTTCAGGTCTCTTTTTCCCTCTCACAGTTCTCTAGTTTCAGGAGTCATCCACACATGGACACCGACCCACTCACACATAGAAACTTCAATCAAGGCTACACACATGAGAGAAAACATAGTGCTTATCTGAACGCAGTTTATTTCAGCTAACATTCTGAATTGAAATTTCACCCATTTTCCTACAAATGTCATTTTTTTACTTTTAAATCTCTCTGTGTGTGTGTGTGTGTGTGTGACCACAGAGATGAGAGATGTCAGACCCTCCTGGGGCTTGTGTTACAGGTGGTTGTGAACTGCCTGGTTTGAGTGTTGGGAATCAAATGCTGGTCCTCTGGAAGAACAAGAAGTGCTCTTTATCACTGAGGCATATAGGCAGATCATGTGATAGTTTTGGTTGTCGTCCTCAAAGATTTGTTTATCTTTTATTTTTATGTGTGTGAATATTTTTCCTGCAATATATGTGTACATCCGTGGTGACTGTGGAGGCCAGAAAGGGATTCCCTGGAACTGGAGTTATAGATGGTTCTGAGCCACCAAGTGGGTGCTGGGAACCAAACCCAGTTCCTCTGTAAGAGCAGCCAGTGCTTTTCCCTGAGACATCTGTCCCACCACTTTCTCATTTTTGACAAACCTACTTACTGATTTCCTCAGTAGCTGCAATTTATGCTCACAAGCAGTGAGTAAAGTTTCCTCTTTCCTCAAATTCCTGCCAGCATCTGTTGTTCTGTTTTCTTGATGAAAGTCATTCTGAGCTAGTAAGGTGAGAGTATAAATCATTTTAATTTCACCTTTCCCTGATGGCTTAGGATGTTGAACCCATCATCAAATATTATTTGCCATTTCTATTTCTTCCTTTGAGGACTGTCTGCTCAACTCATTACCTCATGTATGGATTGGATTTGGTTTAATCTTGGCTGTTTTTACATAATAGAACCCTATGCGATACAGAGTTGGCAATGATTTCTCAAATCTGTAAGCTGTCTCTTCAGTTGTGAGGTTCCTTCCATTGTTAGGCAGGTTTTTAGTTTGCTATAATCCATGTGTCAGTCCTTGGGTTGTGTTCTCTGCTGTCACAGTCCATTCAGAAGTTCCTACCTCTGCATAGGATGATTGTTTACACGGGATATAGTTGATGTGTCTTCCATGAAGTTTCAGCATGTCCTGTCTTCACATGAAGTCTCTGATCTATTTTCAATGTTTCATGTACTTTGAGACTCGACCTGATTTCATTCTTCTACAGGTACATACCCAGTTTTCTCAGCACCATCTGTAAAAGGATCTTTCCTAATGACATCTGGGTTTAAGGGAAAAATGAAGTACCTGCTAGGGCTGGGATGATGAATCCATGATTAAGAGCACTTGCCGCTCTTGGAGAGGACAAAGGTTCAGTTAACAGCACCCATATGGCAGCCCACAATCCCTTATATCTCTAATTCTAAGGTATGGGATGTCACCTTCTGGAGAGTAGTTGACTGTTCAGTTTTCATGAGTTTTTAGGCATTCTGGGGGTAGAATTGTTGTTGAATTCTAGCATTATTCCATGGTAATCCAATAGTACGCAGCTGGTTACTACATTTTCTTTTGTATCTGTGAATGTTTGCTTTGTTACTGATTATGTGATCAATTTTTGAGAGGGTTCCATGAGATGCTGAGAAGAAGGTATTTTCTTTTCTGTTGGGTGGAATGTTCTATAGGTGTCTATTAATTTCATTTGATTCACTACATCTGTGATATCTCTTATTGCTCCATTAAGTTTCTGTCTATTTATCCTGTCCATTGGTGAGAGAGGAGTGTTGAAACCTACTATTAGAGTGTGTGTTTCCCTTCTTTGAGTTGTGGTGGTGGAGAGTTGTCAGATGTCTGTGTTATTATGGGTGTTCTTAGCTTCCTTGGTTTGTGCTTTGCCTTCTAGTAGTTTCTGTAAAGCTGGGTTTGTGGCTACCTATTATTTAAATCTGTTTTTGTCCTGGAATATCTTTTTTCTCCATTGATGGTGAATGCAAGCTTTGCTAAGAATAGTACTCTGGGATTGCCTTCATGGTCTCTTAGTGTTGGCAGCACATCTATCTAAGACATTCTGGCTTTCATGGTTTCCACTGAGAAGTCAGGTGTAATTCAAGTGCCTACGGATTCCTGATCTTTGATGAAGAAACCAGAAATACATGGGAGACCATTCTCTCCCTTATAAGAGATCATGTCAGCACACAGAAGCCACCCTATTGCTGACACACCCCCACATCCCAAAAAATATTTAATGGAAAGGAATTCCCACACAGACCTCAACCTAAAACCAGATATCTTGAACCTAACAGAAGAAAAAGAAGGGAAGATCCCTGAAATCAATGACATAGGAAAAGACTTTCTGAGCAGAACACTATTAACACAGACACTAATTTCAACAATTAATAAATGGGATCTCATGAAACTGAAAAGCTTCTGCATGACAAAAGATCCCATCATTCAGACAAAGTGGCAGCTTACAGAATGGTAAAATATTTTTTTATCAACTACACACCCAATAGAGGGCTAATATCCAAAATTATACAAAAAAACTCAAACAAAATGTATAAAGAACTCAAAAGGCTAGATATCAAGAAAACAAATGACTCAATTAAAACTGGGAATTTTTAAACAGAGAATTCTCAATAGGGAATCTTAAGTGGCTGAGAAAGACTTAAATGTTCAACATTCTCAGTCATTAGTGAAATGCAAACCAAGTCTGCTTTGAGAGTCCACTTTACACCTGTCAGAATCCCTAGGATCAATAATACGAGTGACAGTTCCTGCTGGCAAGGACATAGAATAAGGGGTACACTCATCCACTGCTGGTAGGAGTGCAGACTCATACAGTCACTATGGAAATGAGTGTGGATTTACCTTAGAGAGATGGGACCTGATCTACCTCGTGATAAAAATTGGAACCTTTATACAAATGAATATTACTCAGCCATTAAAAAGAATTAAATTCACAGTAAATGGGTAGAACTAGGGGGAGAAATCACCCTGAGTGAGGTACCCAGACACAGAAAGCCAAATGTGGCATGTATTAGCTTACATGTGGATATACAGAATCACAGAGATTAAGCATAGAGTAACAGACTAAGGAGGAGAGAAGCATCTCATCAGGAAAGAAGAAATAGAATAGAAAGGTACAGGCTGGTGAGGGGAGGTGCAAGGAGAGAAATAGAGGGACGAGGGAGTGTATACAGGGAGAAACAGCTAAAACTAAGGCCACGGAAGTAGTGTGCAGTGGCATGGGTATTGATACAGTCGATGCTTCCTGAAATAAATGCATATGTGAAGGCAATCTAACAGAGAAATCAAATAACAGGGTGATGAGACTGTGTCTGAGAACTTTCTCCTTCTGTCTTGCATTCCATTCTTTAGGTTGGGATTAAAGATGTGCACCACTGGGATTAAAGGCGTGCACCGCCAGGTTTCTATGGCAAACTAGTGTGGCTACTGAGATTAAAGGTGTGTGCTACCACTTACTCTCTGATCTTCAGCTAAACTTTCTTTATTAAAATACAAATGAAATATCACTACACGTAAGTATCACGAAACATTGTAAAGGAGGGGACACATAGATTATAAGAGCCAGAGCATCATGGAGTTTGCTGTGACATTGTATCTCCTAGGAATGTCAGAATCTACACCAATAAAATCTTATTAACATGGCTGCTTAAGTATGAGCTGAATAAGGACAAGAGGCAATCTATAAGGGACAAGGGGCCAACCAGCCCTACACAAAGAACTATAGGGAACTCACAAATGCCGGGAGTGGAGAAACAGTTTTAGTCCTACTGTGGGAAGAGTACACGAAATGCTTATCCAATACCAAATGGTGAGCCCTGAATCATACATACAAATAACATTATACTAAATTAAAGTATGCATGTGTTATAGTTTCTTAGGTACTTAACAGTATGAATCCTTGTGATTTTTTTCACATATCCATACTATTATTTTGCTCTCCTTTCTCCCTGTGTATTTATCTCCCTTCAACCTAATTATAACCCTGACAGCATACAGACAAGTAACATACAGATCGGGCAGGTTACATACACATATGCATGTAACAAAATTAATGAAAAATCCATGAATTTGAAAGGGAACAAGGAGGCATATAAGAGCGGGTTTGAAGAAAAAAAGTAAAAGGAGAAATGATGTTTCATTGTTACAAAATATTTGTATAACTATGTAAAGACGTGTTGCATTTGTTGAATTATATGTAAAAATGTGTTGCTGTTTTACCTTGTCTGCCTAAGGCACCTGATTAGTCTAACAAAAAGCTAAATGGCCAATAGCAAGAAAGAGGTATAGGCAGGACTTGCAGGCAGGGAAACTGAGTAGCAGGAGGAATTTAGGCTTAGAAAGGAAGAAAGAAAAAGAGATACCAGGGAGAAACCAGTGGCCAATCAGACACACATGGAGGAAGCAGGAAACCAAGACATACAGAATAAAAGAAAGGTAAAAAGCCCCAAGGAAAAATGTAGATGAATAGAAACAGGTTAAATTAAGTTCAAAAAGCTAGCAGGACGAGCCTAAGCTAAGACTAAGCACTTATAATTAATAAGAAGCATTCATAATAAATTATTTGGGAGTTTCTTGGTGGCCCAAAGGGAAATTCCAACTACACATAATACAATAAATAAAATAAAGAAGTAGTTGTTTTTAAAGAATTAACATAAAAGGTAAAAAAGGGACACAGCCAAGACTGTTAAATAGACAAGCTTGTCTCAGAAAAAAAAAAAGAAGATAAAAAGAGATGTAACATATCCCTATTACCTGCTCTGAAGAATTTTTCACAGATACTGCCACGGCATAACCACATGGGAATAAGGTGGCCTGCATTAATTAAAAGAGTTTCTAATAGTAAAGTATATTACAGTTGCTTATGACTTAAAATGTCATTATAAAATATCTAGCAAATTAAATTCAACTTGATTACATTATCATTTCTTCCCACTACATTCCTTAGGATGAATTTTAATTTATTAACGCCATGTATCACTAAGCTAAAATCCTGATACAATTATCTCACTTGATCCTGAGTGGCATTCAGAAGTAGACATAGAAAGCAAGCTTGTCAGGTTTTTGTGTGTCTATGACTACCAGCCTGATGACTGTAGACTTCAACTTTTTAAAATTTGTACAAAAAAAATGTTTCAATGAGTTCTTTGATGAGGAATGATTTTAGAAGGACCAGTATGTGAAAACTTGCTTTATTTAAGCACCCGTAGAACATTAATCCTTTCTCACTTCAGTCTTCTATAAAAAGAATCCAGGAGTAGTTAATGCATAAGCAATAGCTATTACAATAGTCTTACTAATTGACCTTGTAATGACAAAATATGGGAGATCTTGGTCAAACAGAGATAATACTTCCAATTCAAATGTCTTAGCTAAAGTGATTTTGTATTTCTTCTGTAGACTCTTCTCAAACTCACAGAGATCCCCCTGCCTCTGCCTCTTGAGTACTGGGAGTAAAGGAATGTACCACCACTGACCAGCAAATTTTGTACTTCTTAAGGCATCTTGAAACTAAGATGAGTGTTGAAATGAATTTTGAGAACTTAGGTCCTGATAAAACTGTACAAGAATACTTTTTATTTGCCTTTATTTTTTTAAAAAAGATCTTTATTATTTTTATTTTATGTATAAAGTGTTTTGCCTACATGTATGTCTGTATACCACACGTGTGTCTGGTGCCCACCAAGGCCAGAAGAGGGCATCAGACCTCCTCAAATTAGAGTTATAGTTATGGGTCCTGGGGATTTAACCCATTTCTTTGGAAGAGCAGGCAGTGCTCTTACCCATGGAGCCATTTCACCAGGCCCAGGGATATTTTACAAAACAAAACAACAATAAAAGATACTATGGAAAACAACTGGGCACTGCTGCAAAAGTACTTGATTGTCTCAAATACAGATGAGGAGACACACTGATGGCTAGGAAAGACTGAAACTCAAAAGGGCTGCTAGGGACAAAACTACAATTCTAGCCAGAGGCACAACAGCTGCAAGATTTAGAAATCTAAGCTTTTGCCCTAGGACTTCCCACCACTGTCTGGGAACTGGCATAGCCTTCTTGCTTAAGAGTACTCGCAAGAGGCTTTCTGACGTCACTCAGGCGGAGACTTTAAAATCCAAATGGCTCCTGGTTGGCATTGGTGGGTGTCTTCCTAAGCAGTTGTGCATTTTACTGGAAGTGGGCGCTGGGGGTCAAGAACCAGAGAGAAAGGTAACTGCTGCTATGGGGTTAACTCTGTTCCTGCTAAGAAACTCTGTGGCATCAGAGACCTGGGGCGGCATCTGCCAGGTTCTGGGTTCAGGGATCAGTAAGTTTGTGTGGGCAGCGCCTGGAGAGGGAAAAGAGGATGCTGATTGCTGACCAAGGTGTTCCGCAGGGAGGGGGAGAAGGGGAGGACTGCCTGGGAGGGACAGGTTAAAACACTGCGTTCCTGTGGTAATGCAGCATCTGAAAAGCCATGTAAGAAGAAAAAGTCTGGGAAACTGAAGGCTTGAGAATAAGACCTAAGTGGAATGTAAGCAGTCGAACAAGGAGTGATGTGACTCAGTGCACAGCCTATTGTGCTAAAGTCCCCAGCTCAAACAAACAATAAAGTGGGTGTTATTATTTGGTGTTAGTATTTGGGAATCTGCATTGGCCTGCCTGTCCTTAGGGTCCTGACAGGAAACCTCCTCACCTGTAGCCACTAAGAGCACTTCACCTGTAGCCACTTCTGGGCACATTTGCTATGGTTCCTTGTAACAGGTGGACCTACCCCTAACCTCCCCCTTCTCCTGTGTCTACCTCCCTCTCTCTCCCGCACTCTTTACCCCATGGGACTAGTCTGCTCCCCTCTCTGCCTTCTCTGTCCCTTCTCTCTCATCTTCCAATAAGCCTCCTGTATAAGCCTTATCGCATAGCGTGACTTCTCTTCACTACATATATATATATATATATATATATATATATATATATATATATATATATATAATTTTATCAACAGTGAGTTCTGTCTTATCCTAGAAAGAAGCCAGGGCAGGACCAGAAAAAGCTGAGTGGCTAGCGTCTAGTGCTGCAGAGACGAAGACAGGGTCTGACATAGGTATGCTTATGATACTAAAATATTTTGAGAATGGAAGCAGCCTCTACATTATGTTATGGAACGGATTGCTTGTCTTTACTGAAAGGGAGATTAGAACCAGAAAGACAATAGTGGGTATTAAACTATGGGGTTAAACATAAAGCAAGAAAAGTAGATATTAGGAAAAGAGAATGAATCCTGATTTTGAAGCCAAAGGAAACATTTTGAGGAGAGTTAAGGAGCCTGAGATTTCTTGTCAAGCAGTCTGTGAGTTACCATTGAAATAGACATAAGAGATACCAGTGATGTATTCGGGATAACACATTGAAATTTTGCGATCATGGATTGCCGTGTGATGCAGGAATCATATATGTTCATTTTTGCATTGTCTTGCTCGAGTGTATTGAATACTTGAAGTTGCATAGGTGTTATCTTTAGTGAGGACTTAAGTATACATGACAAACAAATACAGCACACAGGGAAAATACTATCGTAAAGGAATAAACTTAGTTACTCTTCTACTTCAGAATAAAAGTGACAATTATTGCTTAATGATCCACTTGCATCTGGAACATTTTTCTGATATTGAAATCATGAATTAGGTTCTGAGCATGAAGCGCAGTTCCATTTCCACCGGTGGTGCTGGCTGCCTCTCCACACAGGAATTAAGATCTCAGGACCTCGACGAACCAGACCTTTATACCCGTCAAGCGTAAGTGCCTCCAACTATGGATCTCAGCTGCATGCTGCCATGTTCTGTAGCTAGTTCTCAGAAACTGCAGAATCAGATGGTGAAAGTGGGTCTTCTCTAGTTCCACACTTGAGTCGCTCACTCTCCAAAGGTTAGTAATTCCTTCAGAGAGCTTTGGTTTTACTGTCTAAGTCTGGCAGTATTAATTATATTAGCAATTAAACTAAGAAAATGTCAATATAAACTCAATTTAAAATAACAATCTTATTATAAGGTTTCAAAACTAAAATGGTTTTATTTATTTATTTGCTTCTTTGTTTGTTTTGGTTTGTTTTGGAGACAAGATTTCTCGATGCAGCCCTAGTTTTCCTGGCATTCACTCTGTAGACCAGGTTAGCATCGAACTTTGGGATATACCTTTCTCTGCTTCCAAAGTGCTCAGATTAAAGGTGCGTGCCACCACCACCTACAATGCTTTTAATTTAAAAAAAAAATCTGGGTAAGCAAAATGACTCAGCAGGTAAAGGCACTTATCAACAAACCCAAACACCTGCTTTCAATCCCCAGACCCACATGGTAGAAGAGAACCTGCTGCATCAGCAGCTACTGACCACCAGCTGCTCGCTCTCTTTCTGTCTCTCTCTCTCTCTCTCTCTCTCTCTCTCTCTCTCTCTCACACACACACACACAATAATAAATGTAATAAAGTTAAAATATTTCCAATGCAAAACAATTTCATTGGGCAGCAAAACATGGTCTCCCCTTTTAACGTCAGATCCCTTTAATATCTGACTAATGAAAGACAGTTAGAATCTATTCTGCTGCTGCATTCAGACTGTCCTAGCAGCCAGTCTCTAGGTAGCAATGTATGCATGAAAGGATGAGCATGAGAAGAACAAACAACATCTTAGTTTTGATGTAGTGATACCTAGATATACATACCTTGGAGAACATGTCTAGTCTAGATCAGCAGTTGTCTGGATTGGAGGTGGGGAAGTTTGATACAGATTGACAGGAAACAGTCTGTTATTTGTATGACCTGGGGTATGACCTCACCTTTTTGTACTTTGAATCCCTTGTGTATAAGAATGGGGATAGGTTGAGCGGTGGTGCACGTATTTAATTAAACGGAGGCAGTCTAATCTCTGGGTTTGAGGCCAGCCTGGTCTACAGACAAATTCCAAGACAACCAGAGCTACACAGAAAAACCTGTCTTCCAAAAAAAGAAAGAAAAAGAGTGGAGATACTGGGAGATTGCTCAGTGGTTTAGAGTCGTTCCTATTCTACCACAGGACCCAAATTCAGTTCCCAGTACCCACATTGGGCAGGTCACAACCGCCTGTGACTCCAGCTCAAGGAGATCTGGTGCCCCTTTTGTGACCTCCATAGGCACTCTCGTGCATGTGTGGTTATGCCTATACAAACAAAATATACATAGAATATAAAATAGAACTTTTCACTTTTTTAATGGAGATAATGGCAGACTCTCCTTTACAAGTTGTTCTGAATATTTATTGAGTGTTTATATAGGTCAACTGCTCTTAAGTTCTTCATGCATATTAACTCTTGATACTCGGTGACAACTTTCCCTTAAGGCACAATGGCAAACAAGGGAGTACAAAAAAGGGAGCAGTTATAGGGGCATAAATAGAGACGAAAGTGTTTAGGTTATTGAACAGGCCTTTAGACTACTTGGTACAGAAGATCTATGGGCCTGAAACACACCTTTAAGGATAATATATGTGTTGATAATGTCATGCACAAGGAAATTTGGTTTGTTATTTGTGGTGCTGAGGATTGAGCACAAGCTGAACAAAACACTGAGATACATCCCTGTCACAGAAGTACATTTCATTCCCCCCATATTTTATACCTAAACTGCTGTAACTTCATGGTATGCTCTCCTGCTTTAAGGAATGCATTGTCTTTAGTTATTTAAAGCTTAAAGACTAATGTTTGATGCTGTTGTTACGATGTGTGTGTGTGTGTGTTTGCGTGTGTGATGGATAGCCTTGAAATAATGCAGACTTGAACACAGAAGGAAATGTTTTTGATTGCCTTCTTAATATGCAACTTGGTATGTTTTCAAGTTCTAAAAAAATAAAGGATACAAGACCTATCCATGATAAAGTATTTATTCAGAAAAATATCCAACATCTATATAAGGTATTAAATTGTCTGATTTGAGTGATTTTGCAGTGTGGTTTAAATTCTGGTTTGTCTGAGACAGGGTTTCTCTGTCTAGCTCTGGCTGTCAGTGGAACTCATTCTGTAGACCAGGCTGGCCCTGAACTCACAGACATCTGCCTGCCTCTGGCTCAGGAGTGCTGGGATTTGCTGGGATTAAAGGTGTGAGCCACTAGCACCCAGTTTTATTGTTTTTTTAAAAGCAATGTATAAGTAAAACCCACAGTTTTACAAAAATAGCTATTCAAGTAATCCACACAAAGTTGTTTTCACCGTTAACAATTTCTATGGCATTTGACATGGGCTACAAACATGGCCCTGTGGTAAAGTACTTTCTTAGCATGTGGCTTCAGACCTGGGCTCAATTCCTAGTACCATCAAAAAGAACAAAACAAAACAAAACAAAACAACTACTTTTTACTAGGAAGACCCTTTTCCCTTCCTCAATAAAAGAGAGGTCAGGAGTGTGCCTTGTATCAGCAATTCCAGCACTTTGTTATCAGACACTGGGGGGATTGCAAGTTCCAGGTCAGGCAGGGTCACATAGTAAGACCCTATCTAAAATACATAACAGCCAGGAAATCTTAAAATGAAAAATGGTCTATGTTTAGTAATAGTGCAAGTTAGTTTGAGTCATGAAAAATTTAAACAAAAATCAGTCTATAAGAAAATGTTGATGAGGGTCTGAAGAGGTGGCTCAGCATCTAAGAACACTGCTTACTCTTCCAGAGGTGCTGAGTTCAGTTCCCAGTAACCACATACTGGCTCACAACTGTCTATAGTGTGATCCCATGTCCTCGTCTGACAAAGTTGGACGTGCAGGTAGAGTACTCATATAAATAAAAATAAGTTTTTAAAGAAAAAAAGGAAGGAAGGAAGGAAGGAAGGAAGGAAGGAAGGAAGGAAAAGAAATGAAGGAAGAAAAAGTTGATGAAGCCCGGTGGTGGTAGTGGTGGGAGCACATGCCTTTAATCCCAGCACTCAGGAGCCAGAGGCAGGAAGAGCTCTATGCGTTAGAGGCCAGCCTGGGCTACAGAGTGAGCTCCAAGACAGCCAAGCCTACACAAAGAAACCCTGTCCCATAAAACCAAAAGAGTTGATGATCTAAATATTTGTGCAGTAGGACATACCTATAATCCCAGATTTGGAAAGCAGGAGAATCCATTGTTCTGGGCTATGTAAACTCATGACTCAAAAAAAAAAAGAAGAATAAAAGAAAAGAAAAACTATATGTATGTAGGACTGGAGGGTTTTTTCTGTGATTAAGAAAACTGTTTGCTCTTGCAGAGGACCTGAATTCAATTTCTGGCACTCACACAGAAACTCAAACCATCTGTAACTGCAGTTCTTCTCATCTAGGAGCACACAACACACATGCTTACATGCAGTGAAGATGTTTATATGCATAAATATACATGTACATAATAATTGACGAGAGGCTGAAGAGGTAGCTCAGCAGTTAAGAGCACTTGTTCTTCCAAAGGGCCTGTGTTCATTGCCAGCACCTGCTTGGTCAATCACAACCCTCAGTAACTCCAGTCCCCTGGATCTGATGCCCTCTTCTGGCCTACTTGAACATTGTGTGCACATGATGTACAAAGTTTACAAAACACCTAGACACATAATTTATTTTAAAAATAATTGAGCAAGACATGGTGGTGCATGCCAGTAATCCCAGCACTCTGGAAGCTGAGAGGAGAATCTTGAGTTCAAGGTTAGCCTGAGCTACATAACAAGTCCAAGGTTACCCTGGTATGTATAGCAAAAACCTTTCTAAATTTTAGAAAATAGATATTAAGAGGGATTACAGCATAAACAATAAAATATCAAAATGGAAAAGTCAAAATAACCAGAAAAAATCAAATATTAACTCTCAAAAAAGATTTTATTAACAAATTATTTTACAGATGAATGCTTTCAAATAATTAAATGTCTAATGGTTTTTAAACATGAGAGTTGTCATAGAAAATAAACACAATTATCAAGAGGCGTGTACAACAACTTATAGGCATCATAATAAAATCAAACCAATCACCGACAGACATAATATACAAAGCTCAATAATTGCTATCAAAATGTATTTGGCAAATAGGCAATTATTATTTAAGATAAGGTCTTGCTCAGATTAGGTGAGTCTCTAGCCAGAATCTTTGGGCCTTCCTTAGTCCTCTAAATGCTGGAATTAGATGCATGCATGGCAACAACTGGCTCAGCAAATGCTTTACGCATGACCATATGCCTGGTACTGTAATAGATGTCTGAACTAATATAGCACAACACCTGCCCCATGGACTCCATTTCAAGTGGGACGATGGCTACAGGAACAAGTATTTCCCATTACAAGATTATTAAGTTAGCTACAAAGTAGTAGATTTCATAATGGCATTTTTACACATGTTTTCTTCTTCCACACCCTGCCCTCTGGCCTTTGCCTTGCCCTCCCCTCTGTCCCATTCTTGCTGTTTTTCCATTGCCCACAACAACCTAATTTCTGCTCTCCCAGTACAATATTGCATTATCTTCTGTCAGTGTTCCTGTACCCTAATCCTTCAGGTCTCTTTTTCCCTCTCACAGTTCTCTAGTTTCAGGAGTCATCCACACATGGACACCGACCCACTCACACATAGAAACTTCAATCAAGGCTGCACACATGAGAGAAAACATAGTGCTTATCTGAATGCAGTTTATTTCAGCTAACATTCTGAATTGAAATTTCACCCATTTTCCTACAAATGTCATTTTTTTACTTTTAAATCTGTGTGTGTGTGTGTGTGACCACAGAGACGAGAGATGTCAGACCCTCCTGGGGCTTGTGTTACAGGTGGTTGTGCACTGCCTGGTTTGAGTGTTGGGAATCAAATGCTGGTCCTCTGGAAGAACAAGAAGTGCTCTTTATCACTGAGGCATATAGGCAGATCATGTGATAGTTTTGGTTGTCGTCCTCAAAGATTTGTTTATCTTTTATTTTTATGTGTGTGAATATTTTTCCTGCAATATATGTGTACATCCGTGGTGACTGTGGAGGCCAGAAAGGGATTCCCTGGAACTGGAGTTATAGATGGTTCTGAGCCACCAAGTGGGTGCTGGGAACCAAACCCAGTTCCTCTGTAAGAGCAGCCAGTGCTTTTCCCTGAGACATCTGTCCCACCACTTTCTCATTTTTGACAAACCTACTTACTGATTTCCTCAGTAGCTGCAACTTATGCTCACTAGCAGTGAGTAAAGTTTCCTCTTTCCTCAAATTCCTGCCAGCATCTGTTGTTCTGTTTTCTTGATGAAAGTCATTCTGAGCTAGTAAGGTGAGAGTATAAATCATTTTAATTTCACCTTTCCCTGATGGCTTAGGATGTTGAACCCATCATCAAATATTATTTGCCATTTCTATTTCTTCCTTTGAGGACTGTCTGCTCACCTCATTACCTCATGTATGGATTGGATTTGGTTTAATCTTGGCTGTTTTTACATAATAGAACCCTATGCGATACAGAGTTGGCAATGATTTCTCAAATCTGTAAGCTGTCTCTTCAGTTGTGAGGTTCCTTCCATTGTTAGGCAGGTTTTTAGTTTGCTATAATCCATGTGTCAGTCCTTGGGTTGTGTTCTCTGCTGTCAGAGTCCATTCAGAAGTTCCTACCTCTGCATAGGATGATTGTTGACACGGGACATAGTTGATGTGTCTTCCCTGCAGTTTCAGCATGTCCTGTCTTCACATGAAGTCTGTGATCTATTTTCAATGTTTCATGTACTTTGAGACTCGACCTGATTTCATTCTTCTACAGGTACATACCCAGTTTTCTCAGCACCATCTGTAAAAGGATCTTTCCTAATGACATCTGGGTTTAAGGGAAAAAATGAAGTACCTTCTAGGGCTGGATTGATGAATCCATGATTAAGAGCACTTGCCGCTCTTGCAGAGGACAAAGGTTCAGTTAACAGCACCCATATGGCAGCTCACAATCCCTTATATCTCTAATTCTAAGGTATCTGATGTCATCTTCTGGAGAGTAGTTGACTGTTCAGTTTTCATGAGTTTTTAGGCATTCTGGGGGTAGAATTGTTGTTGAATTCTAGCATTATTCCATGGTAATCCAATAGCACACAGCTGGTTACTACATTTTCTTTTGTATCTGTGAATGTTTGCTTTGTTACTGATTATGTGATCAATTTTTGAGAAGGTTCCATGAGATGCTGAGAAGAAGGTATTTTCTTTTCTGTTGGGTGGAATGTTCTATAGATGTCTATTCATTTCATTTGTTTCACTACATCTGTGATATCTCTTATTGCTCCATTAAGTTTCTGTCTGTTTAGCCTGTCCATTGGTGAGAGAGGAGTGTTGAAACCTACTATTAGTGTGTGTGTTTCCCTTCTTTGAGTTGTGGTGGTGGAGAGTTGTCAGATGTCTGTGTTATTATGGGTGTTCTTAGATTCCTTGGTTTGTGCTTTGCCTTCTAGTAGTTTCTGTAAGGCTGGGTTTGTGGCTACCTATTATTTAAATCTGTTTTTGTCCTGGAATATCTTTTTTCTCCATTGATGGTGAATGCAAGCTTTGCTGCGAATAGTACTCTGGGATTGCCTTCATGGTCTCTTAGTGTTGGCAGCACATCTATCTAAGACATTCTGGCTTTCATGGTTTCCACTGAGAAGTCAGGTGTAATTCAAGTGCCTACGGACTCCTGATCTTTGATGAAGAAACCAGAAATACATGGGAGACCATTCTCTCCCTTATAAGAGATCATGTCAGCACACAGAAGCCACCCTATTGCTGACACACCCCCACATCCCAAAAAATATTTAATGGAAAGGAATTCCCACACAGACCTCAACCTAAAACCAGATATCTTGAACCTAACAGAAGAAAAAGAAGGGAAGATCCCTGAAATCAATGACATAGGAAAAGACTTTCTGAGCAGAACACTATTAACACAGACACTAATTTCAACAATTAATAAATGGGATCTCATGAAACTGAAAAGCTTCTGCATGACAAAAGATCCCATCATTCAGACAAAGTGGCAACTTACAGAATGGTAAAATATTTTTTTATCAACTACACACCCAATAGAGGGCTAATATCCAAAATTATACAAAAAAACTCAAACAAAATGTATAAAGAACTCAAAAGGCTAGATATCAAGAAAACAAATGACTCAATAAAAACTGGGAATTTTTAAACAGAGAATTCTCAATAGGGAATCTTAAGTGGCTGAGAAAGACTTAAATGTTCAACATTCTCAGTCATTCGTGAAATGCAAACCAAGTCTGCTTTGAGAGTCCATTTTACACCTGTCAGAATCCTTAGGATCAATAATACGATTGACAGTTCCTGCTGGCAAGGACATAGAATAAGGGGTACACTCATCCACTGCTGGTAGGAGTGCAGACTCATACAGTTACTATGGAAATGAGTGTGGATTTACCTTAGAGAGATGGGAACTGATCTACCTTGTGATCCAGCTCTATCACTCTTGGGCATTTACCCAAAGGAAACTTCATCCTACCACAGAGACGCTTACTCAACCATGTCCATTGCTGCTCTATTAATAATGCCCAGAAATTGGATAACATATTCAAGACATGAATATGAATGGATAATAAAAATTGGAACCTTTATACAAATGAATATTACTCAGCCATTAAAAAGAATTAAATTCACAGTAAATGGGTAGAACTAGGGGGAGAAATCACCCTGAGTGAGGTACCCAGACACAGAAAGCCAAATGTGGCATGTATTAGCTTACATGTGGATATACAGAATCACAGAGATTAAGCATAGAGTAACAGACTAAGGAGGAGAGAAGCATCTCATCAGGAAAGAAGAAATAGAATAGAAAGGTACAGGCTGGTGAGGGGAGGTGCAAGGAGAGAAATAGAGGGACGAGGGAGTGTATACAGGGAGAAACAGCTAAAACTAAGGCCACGGAAGTAGTGTGCAGTGGCATGGGTATTGATACAGTCGATGCTTCCTGAAATAAATGCATATGTGAAGGCAATCTAACAGAGAAATCAAATAACAGGGTGATGAGACTGTGTCTGAGAGCTTTCTCCTTCTGTCTTGCATTCCATTCTTTAGGTTGGGATTAAAGATGTGCACCACTGGGATTAAAGGCGTGCACCGCCAGGTTTCTATGGCAAACTAGTGTGGCTACTGAGATTAAAGGTGTGTGCTACCACTTACTCTCTGATCTTCAGCTAAACTTTCTTTATTAAAATACAAATGAAATATCACTACACGTAAGTATCACGAAACATTGTAAAGGAGGGGACACATAGATTATAAGAGCCAGAGCATCATGGAGTTTGCTGTGACATTGTATCTCCTAGGAATGTCAGAATCTACACCAATAAAATCTTATTAACATGGCTGCTTAAGTATGAGCTGAATAAGGACAAGAGGCAATCTATAAGGGACAAGGGGCCAACCAGCCCTACACAAAGAACTATAGGGAACTCACAAATGCCGGGAGTGGAGAAACAGTTTTAGTCCTACTGTGGGAAGAGTACACGAAATGCTTATCCAATACCAAATGGTGAGCCCTGAATCATACATACAAATAACATTATACTAAATTAAAGTATGTGTGTGTTATAGTTTCTTAGGTACTTAACAGTATGAATCCTTGTGATTTTTTTCACATATCCATACTATTATTTTGCTCTCCTTTCTCCCTGTGTATTTATCTCCCTTCAACCTAATTATAACCCTGACAGCATACAGACAAGTAACATACAGATCGGGCAGGTTACATACACATATGCATGTAACAAAATTAATGAAAAATCCATGAATTTGAAAGGGAACAAGGAGGCATATAAGAGCGGGTTTGAAGAAAAAAAGTAAAAGGAGAAATGATGTTTCATTGTTACAAAATATTTGTATAACTATGTAAAGACGTGTTGCATTTGTTGAATTATATGTAAAAATGTGTTGCTGTTTTACCTTGTCTGCCTAAGGCACCTGATTAGTCTAACAAAAAGCTAAATGGCCAATAGCAAGAAAGAGGTATAGGCAGGACTTGCAGGCAGGGAAACTGAGTAGCAGGAGGAATTTAGGCTTAGAAAGGAAGAAAGAAAAAGAGATACCAGGGAGAAACCAGTGGCCAATCAGACACACATGGAGGAAGCAGGAAACCAAGACATACAGAATAAAAGAAAGGTAAAAAGCCCCAAGGAAAAATGTAGATGAATAGAAACAGGTTAAATTAAGTTCAAAAAGCTAGCAGGACGAGCCTAAGCTAAGACTAAGCACTTATAATTAATAAGAAGCATTCATAATAAATTATTTGGGAGTTTCTTGGTGGCCCAAAGGGAAATTCCAACTACACATAATACAATAAATAAAATAAAGAAGTAGTTGTTTTTAAAGAATTAACATAAAAGGTAAAAAAGGGACACAGCCAAGACTGTTAAATAGACAAGCTTGTCTCAGAAAAAAAAAAGAAGATAAAAAGAGATGTAACATATCCCTATTACCTGCTCTGAAGAATTTTTCACAGATACTGCCACGGCATAACCACATGGGAATAAGGTGGCCTGCATTAATTAAAAGAGTTTCTAATAGTAAAGTATATTACAGTTGCTTATGACTTAAAATGTCATTATAAAATATCTAGCAAATTAAATTCAACTTGATTACATTATCATTTCTTCCCACTACATTCCTTAGGATGAATTTTAATTTATTAACGCCATGTATCACTAAGCTAAAATCCTGATACAATTATCTCACTTGATCCTGAGTGGCATTCAGAAGTAGACATAGAAAGCAAGCTTGTCAGGTTTTTGTGTGTCTATGACTACCAGCCTGATGACTGTAGACTTCAACTTTTTAAAATTTGTACAAAAAAAAATGTTTCAATGAGTTCTTTGATGAGGAATGATTTTAGAAGGACCAGTATGTGAAAACTTGCTTTATTTAAGCACCCGTAGAACATTAATCCTTTCTCACTTCAGTCTTCTATAAAAAGAATCCAGGAGTAGTTAATGCATAAGCAATAGCTATTACAATAGTCTTACTAATTGACCTTGTAATGACAAAATATGGGAGATCTTGGTCAAACAGAGATAATACTTCCAATTCAAATGTCTTAGCTAAAGTGATTTTGTATTTCTTCTGTAGACTCTTCTCAAACTCACAGAGATCCCCCTGCCTCTGCCTCTTGAGTACTGGGAGTAAAGGAATGTACCACCACTGACCAGCAAATTTTGTACTTCTTAAGGCATCTTGAAACTAAGATGAGTGTTGAAATGAATTTTGAGAACTTAGGTCCTGATAAAACTGTACAAGAATACTTTTTATTTGCCTTTATTTTTTTAAAAAAGATCTTTATTATTTTTATTTTATGTATAAAGTGTTTTGCCTACATGTATGTCTGTATACCACACGTGTGTCTGGTGCCCACCAAGGCCAGAAGAGGGCATCAGACCTCCTGAAATTAGAGTTATAGTTATGGGTCCTGGGGATTTAACCCATTTCTTTGGAAGAGCAGGCAGTGCTCTTACCCATGGAGCCATTTCACCAGGCCCAGGGATATTTTACAAAACAAAACAACAATAAAAGATACTATGGAAAACAACTGGGCACTGCTGCAAAAGTACTTGATTGTCTCAAATACAGATGAGGAGACACACTGATGGCTAGGAAAGACTGAAACTCAAAAGGGCTGCTAGGGACAAAACTACAATTCTAGCCAGAGGCACAACAGCTGCAAGATTTAGAAATCTAAGCTTTTGCCCTAGGACTTCCCACCACTGTCTGGGAACTGGCATAGCCTTCTTGCTTAAGAGTACTCGCAAGAGGCTTTCTGACGTCACTCAGGCGGAGACTTTAAAATCCAAATGGCTCCTGGTTGGCATTGGTGGGTGTCTTCCTAAGCAGTTGTGCATTTTACTGGAAGTGGGCGCTGGGGGTCAAGAACCAGAGAGAAAGGTAACTGCTGCTATGGGGTTAACTCTGTTCCTGCTAAGAAACTCTGTGGCATCAGAGACCTGGGGCGGCATCTGCCAGGTTCTGGGTTCAGGGATCAGTAAGTTTGTGTGGGCAGCGCCTGGAGAGGGAAAAGAGGATGCTGATTGCTGACCAAGGTGTTCCGCAGGGAGGGGGAGAAGGGGAGGACTGCCTGGGAGGGACAGGTTAAAACACTGCGTTCCTGTGGTAATGCAGCATCTGAAAAGCCATGTAAGAAGAAAAAGTCTGGGAAACTGAAGGCTTGAGAATAAGACCTAAGTGGAATGTAAGCAGTCGAACAAGGAGTGATGTGACTCAGTGCACAGCCTATTGTGCTAAAGTCCCCAGCTCAAACAAACAATAAAGTGGGTGTTATTATTTGGTGTTAGTATTTGGGAATCTGCATTGGCCTGCCTGTCCTTAGGGTCCTGACAGGAAACCTCCTCACCTGTAGCCACTAAGAGCACTTCACCTGTAGCCACTTCTGGGCACATTTGCTATGGTTCCTTGTAACAGGTGGACCTACCCCTAACCTCCCCCTTCTCCTGTGTCTACCTCCCTCTCTCTCCCGCACTCTTTACCCCATGGGACTAGTCTGCTCCCCTCTCTGCCTTCTCTGTCCCTTCTCTCTCATCTTCCAATAAGCCTCCTGTATAAGCCTTATCGCATAGCGTGACTTCTCTTCACTACATATATATATATATATATAATTTTATCAACAGTGAGTTCTGTCTTATCCTAGAAAGAAGCCAGGGCAGGACCAGAAAAAGCTGAGTGGCTAGCGTCTAGTGCTGCAGAGACGAAGACAGGGTCTGACATAGGTATGCTTATGATACTAAAATATTTTGAGAATGGAAGCAGCCTCTACATTATGTTATGGAACGGATTGCTTGTCTTTACTGAAAGGGAGATTAGAACCAGAAAGACAATAGTGGGTATTAAACTATGGGGTTAAACATAAAGCAAGAAAAGTAGATATTAGGAAAAGAGAATGAATCCTGATTTTGAAGCCAAAGGAAACATTTTGAGGAGAGTTAAGGAGCCTGAGATTTCTTGTCAAGCAGTCTGTGAGTTACCATTGAAATAGACATAAGAGATACCAGTGATGTATTCGGGATAACACATTGAAATTTTGCGATCATGGATTGCCGTGTGATGCAGGAATCATATATGTTCATTTTTGCATTGTCTTGCTCGAGTGTATTGAATACTTGAAGTTGCATAGGTGTTATCTTTAGTGAGGACTTAAGTATACATGACAAACAAATACAGCACACAGGGAAAATACTATCGTAAAGGAATAAACTTAGTTACTCTTCTACTTCAGAATAAAAGTGACAATTATTGCTTAATGATCCACTTGCATCTGGAACATTTTTCTGATATTGAAATCATGAATTAGGTTCTGAGCATGAAGCGCAGTTCCATTTCCACTGGTGGTGCTGGCTGCCTCTCCACACAGGAATTAAGATCTCAGGACCTCGACGAACCAGACCTTTATACCCGTCAAGCGTAAGTGCCTCCAACTATGGATCTCAGCTGCATGCTGCCATGTTCTGTAGCTAGTTCTCAGAAACTGCAGAATCAGATGGTGAAAGTGGGTCTTCTCTAGTTCCACACTTGAGTCGCTCACTCTCCAAAGGTTAGTAATTCCTTCAGAGAGCTTTGGTTTTACTGTCTAAGTCTGGCAGTATTAATTATATTAGCAATTAAACTAAGAAAATGTCAATATAAACTCAATTTAAAATAACAATCTTATTATAAGGTTTCAAAACTAAAATGGTTTTATTTATTTATTTGCTTCTTTGTTTGTTTTGGTTTGTTTTGGAGACAAGATTTCTCGATGCAGCCCTAGTTTTCCTGGCATTCACTCTGTAGACCAGGTTAGCATCGAACTTTGGGATATACCTTTCTCTGCTTCCAAAGTGCTCAGATTAAAGGTGCGTGCCACCACCACCTACAATGCTTTTAATTTAAAAAAAAATCTGGGTAAGCAAGATGACTCAGCAGGTAAAGGCACTTATCAACAAACCCAAACACCTGCTTTCAATCCCCAGACCCACATGGTAGAAGAGAACCTGCTGCATCAGCAGCTACTGACCACCAGCTGCTCGCTCTCTTTCTGTCTCTCTCTCTCTCTCTCTCTCTCTCACACACACACACACACACACACACAATAATAAATGTAATAAAGTTAAAATATTTCCAATGCAAAACAATTTCATTGGGCAGCAAAACATGGTCTCCCCTTTTAACGTCAGATCCCTTTAATATCTGACTAATGAAAGACAGTTAGAATCTATTCTGCTGCTGCATTCAGACTGTCCTAGCAGCCAGTCTCTAGGTAGCAATGTATGCATGAAAGGATGAGCATGAGAAGAACAAACAACATCTTAGTTTTGATGTAGTGATACCTAGATATACATACCTTGGAGAACATGTCTAGTCTAGATCAGCAGTTGTCTGGATTGGAGGTGGGGAAGTTTGATACAGATTGACAGGAAACAGTCTGTTATTTGTATGACCTGGGGTATGACCTCACCTTTTTTACTTTGAATTCCTTGTGTATAAGAATGGGGATAGGTTGAGCGGTGGTGCACGTATTTAATTAAACAGAGGCAGTCTAATCTCTGGGTTTGAGGCCAGCCTGGTCTACAGACAAATTCCAAGACAACCAGAGCTACACAGAAAAACCTGTCTTCCAAAAAAAGAAAGAAAAAGAGTGGAGATACTGGGAGATTGCTCAGTGGTTTAGAGTCGTTCCTATTCTACCACAGGACCCAAATTCAGTTCCCAGTACCCACATTGGGCAGGTCACAACCGCCTGTGACTCCAGCTCAAGGAGATCTGGTGCCCCTTTTGTGACCTCCATAGGCACTCTCGTGCATGTGTGGTTATGCCTATACAAACAAAATATACATAGAATATAAAATAGAACTTTTCACTTTTTTAATGGAGATAATGGCAGACTCTCCTTTACAAGTTGTTCTGAATATTTATTGAGTGTTTATATAGGTCAACTGCTCTTAAGTTCTTCATGCATATTAACTCTTGATACTCGGTGACAACTTTCCCTTAAGGCACAATGGCAAACAAGGGAGTACAAAAAAGGGAGCAGTTATAGGGGCATAAATAGAGACGAAAGTGTTTAGGTTATTGAACAGGCCTTTAGACTACTTGGTACAGAAGATCTATGGGCCTGAAACACACCTTTAAGGATAATATATGTGTTGATAATGTCATGCACAAGGAAATTTGGTTTGTTATTTGTGGTGCTGAGGATTGAGCACAAGCTGAACAAAACACTGAGATACATCCCTGTCACAGAAGTACATTTCATTCCCCCCATATTTTATACCTAAACTGCTGTAACTTCATGGTATGCTCTCCTGCTTTAAGGAATGCATTGTCTTTAGTTATTTAAAGCTTAAAGACTAATGTTTGATGCTGTTGTTACGATGTGTGTGTGTGTGTGTGTTTGCGTGTGTGATGGATAGCCTTGAAATAATGCAGACTTGAACACAGAAGGAAATGTTTTTGATTGCCTTCTTAATATGCAACTTGGTATGTTTTCAAGTTCTAAAAAAATAAAGGATACAAGACCTATCCATGATAAAGTATTTATTCAGAAAAATATCCAACATCTATATAAGGTATTAAATTGTCTGATTTGAGTGATTTTGCAGTGTGGTTTAAATTCTGGTTTGTCTGAGACAGGGTTTCTCTGTCTAGCTCTGGCTGTCAGTGGAACTCATTCTGTAGACCAGGCTGGCCCTGAACTCACAGACATCTGCCTGCCTCTGGCTCAGGAGTGCTGGGATTTGCTGGGATTAAAGGTGTGAGCCACTAGCACCCAGTTTTATTGTTTTTTTAAAAGCAATGTATAAGTAAAACCCACAGTTTTACAAAAATAGCTATTCAAGTAATCCACACAAAGTTGTTTTCACCGTTAACAATTTCTATGGCATTTGACATGGGCTACAAACATGGCCCTGTGGTAAAGTACTTTCTTAGCATGTGGCTTCAGACCTGGGCTCAATTCCTAGTACCATCAAAAAGAACAAAACAAAACAAAACAACTACTTTTTACTAGGAAGACCCTTTTCCCTTCCTCAATAAAAGAGAGGTCAGGAGTGTGCCTTGTATCAGCAATTCCAGCACTTTGTTATCAGATGCTGGGGGGATTGCAAGTTCCAGGTCAGGCAGGGTCACATAGTAAGACCCTATCTAAAATACATAACAGCCAGGAAATCTTAAAATGAAAAATGGTCTATGTTTAGTAATAGTGCAAGTTAGAGTCATGAAAAATTTAAACAAAAATCAGTCTATAAGAAAATGTTGATGAGGGTCTGAAGAGGTGGCTCAGCATCTAAGAACACTGCTTACTCTTCCAGAGGTGCTGAGTTCAGTTCCCAGTAACCACATACTGGCTCACAACTGTCTATAGTGTGATCCCATGTCCTCGTCTGACAAAGTAGGACGTGCAGGTAGAGTACTCATATAAATAAAAATAAGTTTTTAAAGAAAAAAAGGAAGGAAGGAAGGAAGGAAGGAAGGAAGGAAGGAAGGGAGGAAGGAAGGAAGGAAGGAAGGAAAAGAAATGAAGGAAGAAAAAGTTGATGAAGCCCGGTGGTGGTAGTGGTGGGAGCACATGCCTTTAATCCCAGCACTCAGGAGCCAGAGGCAGGAAGAGCTCTATGCGTTAGAGGCCAGCCTGGGCTACAGAGTGAGCTCCAAGACAGCCAAGCCTACACAAAGAAACCCTGTCCCATAAAACCAAAAGAGTTGATGATCTAAATATTTGTGCAGTAGGACATACCTATAATCCCAGATTTGGAAAGCAGGAGAATCCATTGTTCTGGGCTATGTAAACTCATGACTCAAAAAAAAAAAGAAGAATAAAAGAAAAGAAAAACTATATGTATGTAGGACTGGAGGGTTTTTTCTGTGATTAAGAAAACTGTTTGCTCTTGCAGAGGACCTGAATTCAATTTCTGGCACTCACACATAAACCCAAACCATCTGTAACTGCAGTTCTTCTCATCTAGGAGCACACAACACACATGCTTACATGCAGTGAAGATGTTTATATGCATAAATATACATGTACATAATAATTGACGAGAGGCTGAAGAGGTAGCTCAGCAGTTAAGAGCACTTGTTCTTCCAAAGGGCCTGTGTTCATTGCCAGCACCTGCTTGGTCAATCACAACCCTCAGTAACTCCAGTCCCCTGGATCTGATGCCCTCTTCTGGCCTACTTGAACATTGTGTGCACATGATGTACAAAGTTTACAAAACACCTAGACACATAATTTATTTTAAAAATAATTGAGCAAGACATGGTGGTGCATGCCAGTAATCCCAGCACTCTGGAAGCTGAGAGGAGAATCTTGAGTTCAAGGTTAGCCTGAGCTACATAACAAGTCCAAGGTTACCCTGGTATGTATAGCAAAAACCTTTCTAAATTTTAGAAAATAGATATTAAGAGGGATTACAGCATAAACAATAAAATATCAAAATGGAAAAGTCAAAATAACCAGAAAAAATCAAATATTAACTCTCAAAAAAGATTTTATTAACAAATTATTTTACAGATGAATGCTTTCAAATAATTAAATGTCTAATGGTTTTTAAACATGAGAGTTGTCATAGAAAATAAACACAATTATCAAGAGGCTACTATATGCGTGTACAACAACTTATAGGCATCATAATAAAATCAAACCAATCACCGACAGACATAATATACAAAGCTCAATAATTGCTATCAAAATGTATTTGGCAAATAGGCAATTATTATTTAAGATAAGGTCTTGCTCAGATTAGGTGAGTCTCTAGCCAGAATCTTTGGGCCTTCCTTAGTCCTCTAAATGCTGGAATTAGATGCATGCATGGCAACAACTGGCTCAGCAAATGCTTTACGCATGACCATATGCCTGGTACTGTAATAGATGTCTGAACTAATATAGCACAACACCTGCCCCATGGACTCCATTTCAAGTGGGACGATGGCTACAGGAACAAGTATTTCCCATTACAAGATTATTAAGTTAGCTACAAAGTAGTAGATTTCATAATGGCATTTTTACACATGTTTTCTTCTTCCACACCCTGCCCTCTGGCCTTTGCCTTGCCCTCCCCTCTGTCCCATTCTTGCTGTTTTTCCATTGCCCACAACAACCTAATTTCTGCTCTCCCAGTACAATATTGCATTATCTTCTGTCAGTGTTCCTGTACCCTAATCCTTCAGGTCTCTTTTTCCCTCTCACAGTTCTCTAGTTTCATGAGTCATCCACACATGGACACCGACCCACTCACACATAGAAACTTCAATCAAGAATACACACATGAGAGAAAACATAGTGCTTATCTGAATGCAGTTTATTTCAGCTAACATTCTGAACTGTAATTTCACCCATTTTCCTACAAATATCATTTTTTTACTTTTAAATCTGTGTATATGTGTGTGTGTGTGTCTGTGTGTGTGTGTGTGACCACAGAGATGAGAGATGTCAGACCCTCCTGGGGCTTGTGTTACAGGTGGTTGTGAACTGCCTGGTTTGAGTGTTGGGAATCAAATGCTGGTCCCCTGGAAGAACAAGAAGTGCTCTTTATCACTGAGGCATATAGGCAGATCATGTGATAGTTTTGGTTGTCGTTCTCAAAGATTTGTTTATCTTTTATTTTTATGTGTGTGAATATTTTTCCTGCAATATATGTGTACATCCGTGGTGACTGTGGAGGCCAGAAAGGGATTCCCTGGAACTGGAGTTATAGATGGTTCTGAGCCACCAAGTGGGTGCTGGGAACCAAACCCAGTTCCTCTGTAAGAGCAGCCAGTGCTTTTCCCTGAGACATCTGTCCCACCACTTTCTCATTTTTGACAAACCTACTTACTGATTTCCTCAGTAGCTGCAATTTATGCTCACAAGCAGTGAGTAAAGTTTCCTCTTTCCTCAAATTCCTGCCAGCATCTGTTGTTCTGTTTTCTTGATGAAAGTCATTCTGAGCTAGTAAGGTGAGAGTATAAATCATTTTAATTTCACCTTTCCCTGATGGCTTAGGATGTTGAACCCATCATCAAATATTATTTGCCATTTCTATTTCTTCCTTTGAGGACTGTCTGCTCACCTCATTACCTCATGTATGGATTGGATTTGGTTTAATCTTGGCTGTTTTTACATAATAGAACCCTATGCGATACAGAGTTGGCAATGATTTCTCAAATCTGTAAGCTGTCTCTTCAGTTGTGAGGTTCCTTCCATTGTTAGGCAGGTTTTTAGTTTGCTATAATCCATGTGTCAGTCCTTGGGTTGTGTTCTCTGCTGTCACAGTCCATTCAGAAGTTCCTACCTCTGCATAGGATGATTGTTTACACGGGATATAGTTGATGTGTCTTCCATGAAGTTTCAGTATGTCCTGTCTTCACATGAAGTCTGTGATCTATTTTCAATGTTTCATGTAGTTTGAGACTCGACCTGATTTCATTCTTCTACAGGTACATACCCAGTTTTCTCAGCACCATCTGTAAAAGGATCTTTCCTAATGACATCTGGGTTTAAGGGAAAAATGAAGTACCTGCTAGGGCTGGGATGATGAATCCATGATTAAGAGCACTTGCCGCTCTTGGAGAGGACAAAGGTTCAGTTAACAGCACCCATATGGCAGCCCACAATCCCTTATATCTCTAATTCTAAGGTATGGGATGTCACCTTCTGGAGAGTAGTTGACTGTTCAGTTTTCATGAGTTTGTAGGCATTCTGGGGGTAGAATTGTTGTTGAATTCTAGCATTATTCCATGGTAATCCAATAGTACGCAGCTGGTTACTACATTTTCTTTTGTATCTGTGAATGTTTGCTTTGTTACTGATTATGTGATCAATTTTTGAGAGGGTTCCATGAGATGCTGAGAAGAAGGTATTTTCTTTTCTGTTGGGTGGAATGTTCTATAGGTGTCTATTAATTTCATTTGATTCACTACATCTGTGATATCTCTTATTGCTCCATTAAGTTTCTGTCTATTTATCCTGTCCATTGGTGAGAGAGGAGTGTTGAAACCTACTATTAGAGTGTGTGTTTCCCTTCTTTGAGTTGTGGTGGTGGAGAGTTGTCAGATGTCTGTGTTATTATGGGTGTTCTTAGCTTCCTTGGTTTGTGCTTTGCCTTCTAGTAGTTTCTGTAAAGCTGGGTTTGTGGCTACCTATTATTTAAATCTGTTTTTGTCCTGGAATATCTTTTTTCTCCATTGATGGTGAATGCAAGCTTTGCTAAGAATAGTACTCTGGGATTGCCTTCATGGTCTCTTAGTGTTGGCAGCACATCTATCTAAGACATTCTGGCTTTCATGGTTTCCACTGAGAAGTCAGGTGTAATTCAAGTGCCTACGGATTCCTGATCTTTGATGAAGAAACCAGAAATACATGGGAGACCATTCTCTCCCTTATAAGAGATCATGTCAGCACACAGAAGCCACCCTATTGCTGACACACCCCCACATCCCAAAAAATATTTAATGGAAAGGAATTCCCACACAGACCTCAACCTAAAACCAGATATCTTGAACCTAACAGAAGAAAAAGAAGGGAAGATCCCTGAAATCAATGACATAGGAAAAGACTTTCTGAGCAGAACACTATTAACACAGACACTAATTTCAACAATTAATAAATGGGATCTCATGAAACTGAAAAGCTTCTGCATGACAAAAGATCCCATCATTCAGACAAAGTGGCAGCTTACAGAATGGTAAAATATTTTTTTATCAACTACACACCCAATAGAGGGCTAATATCCAAAATTATACAAAAAAACTCAAACAAAATGTATAAAGAACTCAAAAGGCTAGATATCAAGAAAACAAATGACTCAATTAAAACTGGGAATTTTTAAACAGAGAATTCTCAATAGGGAATCTTAAGTGGCTGAGAAAGACTTAAATGTTCAACATTCTCAGTCATTAGTGAAATGCAAACCAAGTCTGCTTTGAGAGTCCACTTTACACCTGTCAGAATCCCTAGGATCAATAATACGAGTGACAGTTCCTGCTGGCAAGGACATAGAATAAGGGGTACACTCATCCACTGCTGGTAGGAGTGCAGACTCATACAGTCACTATGGAAATGAGTGTGGATTTACCTTAGAGAGATGGGACCTGATCTACCTCGTGATAAAAATTGGAACCTTTATACAAATGAATATTACTCAGCCATTAAAAAGAATTAAATTCACAGTAAATGGGTAGAACTAGGGGGAGAAATCACCCTGAGTGAGGTACCCAGACACAGAAAGCCAAATGTGGCATGTATTAGCTTACATGTGGATATACAGAATCACAGAGATTAAGCATAGAGTAACAGACTAAGGAGGAGAGAAGCATCTCATCAGGAAAGAAGAAATAGAATAGAAAGGTACAGGCTGGTGAGGGGAGGTGCAAGGAGAGAAATAGAGGGACGAGGGAGTGTATACAGGGAGAAACAGCTAAAACTAAGGCCACGGAAGTAGTGTGCAGTGGCATGGGTATTGATACAGTCGATGCTTCCTGAAATAAATGCATATGTGAAGGCAATCTAACAGAGAAATCAAATAACAGGGTGATGAGACTGTGTCTGAGAGCTTTCTCCTTCTGTCTTGCATTCCATTCTTTAGGTTGGGATTAAAGATGTGCACCACTGGGATTAAAGGCGTGCACCGCCAGGTTTCTATGGCAAACTAGTGTGGCTACTGAGATTAAAGGTGTGTGCTACCACTTACTCTCTGATCTTCAGCTAAACTTTCTTTATTAAAATACAAATGAAATATCACTACACGTAAGTATCACGAAACATTGTAAAGGAGGGGACACATAGATTATAAGAGCCAGAGCATCATGGAGTTTGCTGTGACATTGTATCTCCTAGGAATGTCAGAATCTACACCAATAAAATCTTATTAACATGGCTGCTTAAGTATGAGCTGAATAAGGACAAGAGGCAATCTATAAGGGACAAGGGGCCAACCAGCCCTACACAAAGAACTATAGGGAACTCACAAATGCCGGGAGTGGAGAAACAGTTTTAGTCCTACTGTGGGAAGAGTACACGAAATGCTTATCCAATACCAAATGGTGAGCCCTGAATCATACATACAAATAACATTATACTAAATTAAAGTATGCATGTGTTATAGTTTCTTAGGTACTTAACAGTATGAATCCTTGTGATTTTTTTCACATATCCATACTATTATTTTGCTCTCCTTTCTCCCTGTGTATTTATCTCCCTTCAACCTAATTATAACCCTGACAGCATACAGACAAGTAACATACAGATCGGGCAGGTTACATACACATATGCATGTAACAAAATTAATGAAAAATCCATGAATTTGAAAGGGAACAAGGAGGCATATAAGAGCGGGTTTGAAGAAAAAAAGTAAAAGGAGAAATGATGTTTCATTGTTACAAAATATTTGTATAACTATGTAAAGACGTGTTGCATTTGTTGAATTATATGTAAAAATGTGTTGCTGTTTTACCTTGTCTGCCTAAGGCACCTGATTAGTCTAACAAAAAGCTAAATGGCCAATAGCAAGAAAGAGGTATAGGCAGGACTTGCAGGCAGGGAAACTGAGTAGCAGGAGGAATTTAGGCTTAGAAAGGAAGAAAGAAAAAGAGATACCAGGGAGAAACCAGTGGCCAATCAGACACACATGGAGGAAGCAGGAAACCAAGACATACAGAATAAAAGAAAGGTAAAAAGCCCCAAGGAAAAATGTAGATGAATAGAAACAGGTTAAATTAAGTTCAAAAAGCTAGCAGGACGAGCCTAAGCTAAGACTAAGCACTTATAATTAATAAGAAGCATTCATAATAAATTATTTGGGAGTTTCTTGGTGGCCCAAAGGGAAATTCCAACTACACATAATACAATAAATAAAATAAAGAAGTAGTTGTTTTTAAAGAATTAACATAAAAGGTAAAAAAGGGACACAGCCAAGACTGTTAAATAGACAAGCTTGTCTCAGAAAAAAAAAAGAAGATAAAAAGAGATGTAACATATCCCTATTACCTGCTCTGAAGAATTTTTCACAGATACTGCCACGGCATAACCACATGGGAATAAGGTGGCCTGCATTAATTAAAAGAGTTTCTAATAGTAAAGTATATTACAGTTGCTTATGACTTAAAATGTCATTATAAAATATCTAGCAAATTAAATTCAACTTGATTACATTATCATTTCTTCCCACTACATTCCTTAGGATGAATTTTAATTTATTAACGCCATGTATCACTAAGCTAAAATCCTGATACAATTATCTCACTTGATCCTGAGTGGCATTCAGAAGTAGACATAGAAAGCAAGCTTGTCAGGTTTTTGTGTGTCTATGACTACCAGCCTGATGACTGTAGACTTCAACTTTTTAAAATTTGTACAAAAAAAATGTTTCAATGAGTTCTTTGATGAGGAATGATTTTAGAAGGACCAGTATGTGAAAACTTGCTTTATTTAAGCACCCGTAGAACATTAATCCTTTCTCACTTCAGTCTTCTATAAAAAGAATCCAGGAGTAGTTAATGCATAAGCAATAGCTATTACAATAGTCTTACTAATTGACCTTGTAATGACAAAATATGGGAGATCTTGGTCAAACAGAGATAATACTTCCAATTCAAATGTCTTAGCTAAAGTGATTTTGTATTTCTTCTGTAGACTCTTCTCAAACTCACAGAGATCCCCCTGCCTCTGCCTCTTGAGTACTGGGAGTAAAGGAATGTACCACCACTGACCAGCAAATTTTGTACTTCTTAAGGCATCTTGAAACTAAGATGAGTGTTGAAATGAATTTTGAGAACTTAGGTCCTGATAAAACTGTACAAGAATACTTTTTATTTGCCTTTATTTTTTTAAAAAAGATCTTTATTATTTTTATTTTATGTATAAAGTGTTTTGCCTACATGTATGTCTGTATACCACACGTGTGTCTGGTGCCCACCAAGGCCAGAAGAGGGCATCAGACCTCCTGAAATTAGAGTTATAGTTATGGGTCCTGGGGATTTAACCCATTTCTTTGGAAGAGCAGGCAGTGCTCTTACCCATGGAGCCATTTCACCAGGCCCAGGGATATTTTACAAAACAAAACAACAATAAAAGATACTATGGAAAACAACTGGGCACTGCTGCAAAAGTACTTGATTGTCTCAAATACAGATGAGGAGACACACTGATGGCTAGGAAAGACTGAAACTCAAAAGGGCTGCTAGGGACAAAACTACAATTCTAGCCAGAGGCACAACAGCTGCAAGATTTAGAAATCTAAGCTTTTGCCCTAGGACTTCCCACCACTGTCTGGGAACTGGCATAGCCTTCTTGCTTAAGAGTACTCGCAAGAGGCTTTCTGACGTCACTCAGGCGGAGACTTTAAAATCCAAATGGCTCCTGGTTGGCATTGGTGGGTGTCTTCCTAAGCAGTTGTGCATTTTACTGGAAGTGGGCGCTGGGGGTCAAGAACCAGAGAGAAAGGTAACTGCTGCTATGGGGTTAACTCTGTTCCTGCTAAGAAACTCTGTGGCATCAGAGACCTGGGGCGGCATCTGCCAGGTTCTGGGTTCAGGGATCAGTAAGTTTGTGTGGGCAGCGCCTGGAGAGGGAAAAGAGGATGCTGATTGCTGACCAAGGTGTTCCGCAGGGAGGGGGAGAAGGGGAGGACTGCCTGGGAGGGACAGGTTAAAACACTGCGTTCCTGTGGTAATGCAGCATCTGAAAAGCCATGTAAGAAGAAAAAGTCTGGGAAACTGAAGGCTTGAGAATAAGACCTAAGTGGAATGTAAGCAGTCGAACAAGGAGTGATGTGACTCAGTGCACAGCCTATTGTGCTAAAGTCCCCAGCTCAAACAAACAATAAAGTGGGTGTTATTATTTGGTGTTAGTATTTGGGAATCTGCATTGGCCTGCCTGTCCTTAGGGTCCTGACAGGAAACCTCCTCACCTGTAGCCACTAAGAGCACTTCACCTGTAGCCACTTCTGGGCACATTTGCTATGGTTCCTTGTAACAGGTGGACCTACCCCTAACCTCCCCCTTCTCCTGTGTCTACCTCCCTCTCTCTCCCGCACTCTTTACCCCATGGGACTAGTCTGCTCCCCTCTCTGCCTTCTCTGTCCCTTCTCTCTCATCTTCCAATAAGCCTCCTGTATAAGCCTTATCGCATAGCGTGACTTCTCTTCACTACATATATATATATATATATATAATTTTATCAACAGTGAGTTCTGTCTTATCCTAGAAAGAAGCCAGGGCAGGACCAGAAAAAGCTGAGTGGCTAGCGTCTAGTGCTGCAGAGACGAAGACAGGGTCTGACATAGGTATGCTTATGATACTAAAATATTTTGAGAATGGAAGCAGCCTCTACATTATGTTATGGAACGGATTGCTTGTCTTTACTGAAAGGGAGATTAGAACCAGAAAGACAATAGTGGGTATTAAACTATGGGGTTAAACATAAAGCAAGAGAAGTAGATATTAGGAAAAGAGAATGAATCCTGATTTTGAAGCCAAAGGAAACATTTTGAGGAGAGTTAAGGAGCCTGAGATTTCTTGTCAAGCAGTCTGTGAGTTACCATTGAAATAGACATAAGAGATACCAGTGATGTATTCGGGATAACACATTGAAATTTTGCGATCATGGATTGCCGTGTGATGCAGGAATCATATATGTTCATTTTTGCATTGTCTTGCTCGAGTGTATTGAATACTTGAAGTTGCATAGGTGTTATCTTTAGTGAGGACTTAAGTATACATGACAAACAAATACAGCACACAGGGAAAATACTATCGTAAAGGAATAAACTTAGTTACTCTTCTACTTCAGAATAAAAGTGACAATTATTGCTTAATGATCCACTTGCATCTGGAACATTTTTCTGATATTGAAATCATGAATTAGGTTCTGAGCATGAAGCGCAGTTCCATTTCCACTGGTGGTGCTGGCTGCCTCTCCACACAGGAATTAAGATCTCAGGACCTCGACGAACCAGACCTTTATACCCGTCAAGCGTAAGTGCCTCCAACTATGGATCTCAGCTGCATGCTGCCATGTTCTGTAGCTAGTTCTCAGAAACTGCAGAATCAGATGGTGAAAGTGGGTCTTCTCTAGTTCCACACTTGAGTCGCTCACTCTCCAAAGGTTAGTAATTCCTTCAGAGAGCTTTGGTTTTACTGTCTAAGTCTGGCAGTATTAATTATATTAGCAATTAAACTAAGAAAATGTCAATATAAACTCAATTTAAAATAACAATCTTATTATAAGGTTTCAAAACTAAAATGGTTTTATTTATTTATTTGCTTCTTTGTTTGTTTTGGTTTGTTTTGGAGACAAGATTTCTCGATGCAGCCCTAGTTTTCCTGGCATTCACTCTGTAGACCAGGTTAGCATCGAACTTTGGGATATACCTTTCTCTGCTTCCAAAGTGCTCAGATTAAAGGTGCGTGCCACCACCACCTACAATGCTTTTAATTTAAAAAAAAAATCTGGGTAAGCAAAATGACTCAGCAGGTAAAGGCACTTATCAACAAACCCAAACACCTGCTTTCAATCCCCAGACCCACATGGTAGAAGAGAACCTGCTGCATCAGCAGCTACTGACCACCAGCTGCTCGCTCTCTTTCTGTCTCTCTCTCTCTCTCTCTCTCTCTCTCTCTCTCTCTCACACACACACACACACAATAATAAATGTAATAAAGTTAAAATATTTCCAATGCAAAACAATTTCATTGGGCAGCAAAACATGGTCTCCCCTTTTAACGTCAGATCCCTTTAATATCTGACTAATGAAAGACAGTTAGAATCTATTCTGCTGCTGCATTCAGACTGTCCTAGCAGCCAGTCTCTAGGTAGCAATGTATGCATGAAAGGATGAGCATGAGAAGAACAAACAACATCTTAGTTTTGATGTAGTGATACCTAGATATACATACCTTGGAGAACATGTCTAGTCTAGATCAGCAGTTGTCTGGATTGGAGGTGGGGAAGTTTGATACAGATTGACAGGAAACAGTCTGTTATTTGTATGACCTGGGGTATGACCTCACCTTTTTGTACTTTGAATCCCTTGTGTATAAGAATGGGGATAGGTTGAGCGGTGGTGCACGTATTTAATTAAACGGAGGCAGTCTAATCTCTGGGTTTGAGGCCAGCCTGGTCTACAGACAAATTCCAAGACAACCAGAGCTACACAGAAAAACCTGTCTTCCAAAAAAAGAAAGAAAAAGAGTGGAGATACTGGGAGATTGCTCAGTGGTTTAGAGTCGTTCCTATTCTACCACAGGACCCAAATTCAGTTCCCAGTACCCACATTGGGCAGGTCACAACCGCCTGTGACTCCAGCTCAAGGAGATCTGGTGCCCCTTTTGTGACCTCCATAGGCACTCTCGTGCATGTGTGGTTATGCCTATACAAACAAAATATACATAGAATATAAAATAGAACTTTTCACTTTTTTAATGGAGATAATGGCAGACTCTCCTTTACAAGTTGTTCTGAATATTTATTGAGTGTTTATATAGGTCAACTGCTCTTAAGTTCTTCATGCATATTAACTCTTGATACTCGGTGACAACTTTCCCTTAAGGCACAATGGCAAACAAGGGAGTACAAAAAAGGGAGCAGTTATAGGGGCATAAATAGAGACGAAAGTGTTTAGGTTATTGAACAGGCCTTTAGACTACTTGGTACAGAAGATCTATGGGCCTGAAACACACCTTTAAGGATAATATATGTGTTGATAATGTCATGCACAAGGAAATTTGGTTTGTTATTTGTGGTGCTGAGGATTGAGCACAAGCTGAACAAAACACTGAGATACATCCCTGTCACAGAAGTACATTTCATTCCCCCCATATTTTATACCTAAACTGCTGTAACTTCATGGTATGCTCTCCTGCTTTAAGGAATGCATTGTCTTTAGTTATTTAAAGCTTAAAGACTAATGTTTGATGCTGTTGTTACGATGTGTGTGTGTGTGTGTGTTTGCGTGTGTGATGGATAGCCTTGAAATAATGCAGACTTGAACACAGAAGGAAATGTTTTTGATTGCCTTCTTAATATGCAACTTGGTATGTTTTCAAGTTCTAAAAAAATAAAGGATACAAGACCTATCCATGATAAAGTATTTATTCAGAAAAATATCCAACATCTATATAAGGTATTAAATTGTCTGATTTGAGTGATTTTGCAGTGTGGTTTAAATTCTGGTTTGTCTGAGACAGGGTTTCTCTGTCTAGCTCTGGCTGTCAGTGGAACTCATTCTGTAGACCAGGCTGGCCCTGAACTCACAGACATCTGCCTGCCTCTGGCTCAGGAGTGCTGGGATTTGCTGGGATTAAAGGTGTGAGCCACTAGCACCCAGTTTTATTGTTTTTTTAAAAGCAATGTATAAGTAAAACCCACAGTTTTACAAAAATAGCTATTCAAGTAATCCACACAAAGTTGTTTTCACCGTTAACAATTTCTATGGCATTTGACATGGGCTACAAACATGGCCCTGTGGTAAAGTACTTTCTTAGCATGTGGCTTCAGACCTGGGCTCAATTCCTAGTACCATCAAAAAGAACAAAACAAAACAAAACAAAACAACTACTTTTTACTAGGAAGACCCTTTTCCCTTCCTCAATAAAAGAGAGGTCAGGAGTGTGCCTTGTATCAGCAATTCCAGCACTTTGTTATCAGACACTGGGGGGATTGCAAGTTCCAGGTCAGGCAGGGTCACATAGTAAGACCCTATCTAAAATACATAACAGCCAGGAAATCTTAAAATGAAAAATGGTCTATGTTTAGTAATAGTGCAAGTTAGTTTGAGTCATGAAAAATTTAAACAAAAATCAGTCTATAAGAAAATGTTGATGAGGGTCTGAAGAGGTGGCTCAGCATCTAAGAACACTGCTTACTCTTCCAGAGGTGCTGAGTTCAGTTCCCAGTAACCACATACTGGCTCACAACTGTCTATAGTGTGATCCCATGTCCTCGTCTGACAAAGTTGGACGTGCAGGTAGAGTACTCATATAAATAAAAATAAGTTTTTAAAGAGAAAAAGGAAGGAAAAGAAATGAAGGAAGAAAAAGTTGATGAAGCCCGGTGGTGGTAGTGGTGGGAGCACATGCCTTTAATCCCAGCACTCAGGAGCCAGAGGCAGGAAGAGCTCTATGCGTTAGAGGCCAGCCTGGGCTACAGAGTGAGCTCCAAGACAGCCAAGCCTACATAAAGAAACCCTGTCCCATAAAACCAAAAGAGTTGATGATCTAAATATTTGTGCAGTAGGACATACCTATAATCCCAGATTTGGAAAGCAGGAGAATCCATTGTTCTGGGCTATGTAAACTCATGACTCAAAAAAAAAGAAGAATAAAAGAAAAGAAAAACTATATGTATGTAGGACTGGAGGGTTTTTTCTGTGATTAAGAAAACTGTTTGCTCTTGCAGAGGACCTGAATTCAATTTCTGGCACTCACACAGAAACTCAAACCATCTGTAACTGCAGTTCTTCTCATCTAGGAGCACACAACACACATGCTTACATGCAGTGAAGATGTTTATATGCATAAATATACATGTACATAATAATTGACGAGAGGCTGAAGAGGTAGCTCAGCAGTTAAGAGCACTTGTTCTTCCAAAGGGCCTGTGTTCATTGCCAGCACCTGCTTGGTCAATCACAACCCTCAGTAACTCCAGTCCCCTGGATCTGATGCCCTCTTCTGGCCTACTTGAACATTGTGTGCACATGGTGTACAAAGTTTACAAAACACCTAGACACATAATTTATTTTAAAAATAATTGAGCAAGACATGGTGGTGCATGCTAGTAATCCCAGCACTCTGGAAGCTGAGAGGAGAATCTTGAGTTCAAGGTTAGCCTGAGCTACATAACAAGTCCAAGGTTACCCTGGTATGTATAGCAAAAACCTTTCTAAATTTTAGAAAATAGATATTAAGAGGGATTACAGCATAAACAATAAAATATCAAAATGGAAAAGTCAAAATAACCAGAAAAAAATCAAATATTAACTCTCACAAAATGATTTATTAACAAATTATTTTACAGATGAATGCTTTCAAATAATTAAAGGTCAGATGGTTTTTAAACATGAGAGTTGTCATAGAACATAAACACAATTATCAAGAGGCTACTATATGCGTGTACAACAACTTATAGGCATCATAATAAAATCAAACCAATCACCGACAGACATAATATACAAAGCTCAATAATTGCTATCAAAATGTATTTGGCAAATAGGCAATTATTATTTAAGATAAGGTCTTGCTCAGATTAGGTGAGTCTCTAGCCAGAATCTTTGGGCCTTCCTTAGTCCTCTAAATGCTGGAATTAGATGCATGCATGGCAACAACTGGCTCAGCAAATGCTTTACGCATGACCATATGCCTGGTACTGTAATAGATGTCTGAACTAATATAGCACAACACCTGCCCCATGGACTCCATTTCAAGTGGGACGATGGCTACAGGAACAAGTATTTCCCATTACAAGATTATTAAGTTAGCTACAAAGTAGTAGATTTCATAATGGCATTTTTACACATGTTTTCTTCTTCCACACCCTGCCCTCTGGCCTTTGCCTTGCCCTCCCCTCTGTCCCATTCTTGCTGTTTTTCCATTGCCCACAACAACCTAATTTCTGCTCTCCCAGTACAATATTGCATTATCTTCTGTCAGTGTTCCTGTACCCTAATCCTTCAGGTCTCTTTTTCCCTCTCACAGTTCTATAGTTTCATGAGTCATCCACACATGGACACCGACCCACTCACACACAGAAACTTCAATCAAGGCTACACACATGAGAGAAAACATAGTGCTTATCTGAACGCAGTTTATTTCAGCTAACATTCTGAATTGAAATTTCACCCATTTTCCTACAAATGTCATTTTTTTACTTTTAAATCTCTCTGTGTGTGTGTGTGTGTGTGTGTGACCACAGAGATGAGAGATGTCAGACCCTCCTGGGGCTTGTGTTACAGGTGGTTGTGAACTGCCTGGTTTGAGTGTTGGGAATCAAATGCTGGTCCTCTGGAAGAACAAGAAGTGCTCTTTATCACTGAGGCATATAGGCAGATCATGTGATAGTTTTGGTTGTCGTCCTCAAAGATTTGTTTATCTTTTATTTTTATGTGTGTGAATATTTTTCCTGCAATATATGTGTACATCCGTGGTGACTGTGGAGGCCAGAAAGGGATTCTCTGGAACTGGAGTTATAAATGGTTCTGAGCCACCAAGTGGGTGCTGGGAACCAAACCCAGTTCCTCTGTAAGAGCAGCCAGTGCTTTTCCCTGAGACATCTGTCCCACCACTTTCTCATTTTTGACAAACCTACTTACTGATTTCCTCAGTAGCTGCAATTTATGCTCACTAGCAGTGAGTAAAGTTTCCTCTTTCCTCAAATTCCTGCCAGCATCTGTTGTTCTGTTTTCTTGATGAAAGTCATTCTGAGCTAGTAAGGTGACAGTATAAATCATTTTAATTTCACCTTTCCCTGATGGCTTAGGATGTTGAACCCATCATCAAATATTATTTGCCATTTCTATTTCTTCCTTTGAGGACTGTCTGCTCATCTCATTACCTCATGTATGGATTGGATTTGGTTTAATCTTGGCTGTTTTTCCATAATAGAACCCTATGCGATACAGAGTTGGCAATGATTTCTCAAATCTGTAAGCTGTCTCTTCAGTTGTGAGGTTCCTTCCATTGTTAGGCAGGTTTTTAGTTTGCTATAATCCATGTGTCAGTCCTTGGGTTGTGTTCTCTGCTGTCACAGTCCATTCAGAAGTTCCTACCTCTGCATAGGATGATTGTTGACACGGGACATAGTTGATGTGTCTTCCCTGCAGTTTCAGCATGTCCTGTCTTCACATGAAGTCTCTGATCTATTTTCAATGTTTCATGTACTTTGACACTCGACCTGATTTCATTCTTCTACAGGTACATACCCAGTTTTCTCAGCACCATCTGTAAAAGGATCTTTCCTAATGACATCTGGGTTTAAGGGAAAAAATGAAGTACCTTCTAGGGCTGGGTTGATGAATCCATGATTAAGAGCACTTGCCGCTCTTGCAGAGGACAAAGGTTCAGTTAACAGCACCCATATGGCAGCTCCCAATCCCTTATATCTCTAATTCTAAGGTATCTGATGTCATCTTCTGGAGAGTAGTTGACTGTTCAGTTTTCATGAGTTTGTAGGCATTCTGGGGGTAGAATTGTTGTTGAATTCTAGCATTATTCCATGGTAATCCAATAGTACACAGCTGGTTACTACATTTTCTTTTGTATCTGTGAATGTTTGCTTTGTTACTGATTATGTGATCAATTTTTGAGAGGGTTCCATGAGATGCTGAGAAGAAGGTATTTTCTTTTCTGTTGGGTGGAATGTTCTATAGGTGTCTATTAATTTCATTTGTTTCACTACATCTGTGATATCTCTTATTGCTCCATTAAGTTTCTGTCTGTTTAGCCTGTCCATTGGTGAGAGAGGAGTGTTGAAACCTACTATTAGAGTGTGGTGTTTGATGTATGCTTTGAGTTCTAGTTTGTGTGTTTCCCTTCTTTGAGTTGTGGTGGTGGAGAGTTGTCAGATGTCTGTGTTATTATGGGTGTTCTTAGCTTCCTTGGTTTGTGGTTTGCCTTCTAGTATTTTCTGTAAGGCTGGGTTTGTGGCTACCTATTATTTAAATCTGTTTTTGTCCTGGAATATCTTTTTTCTCCATTGATGGTGAAGGCAAGCTTTGCTGCGAATAGTACTCTGGGATTGCCTTCATGGTCTCTTAGTGTTGGCAGCACATCTATCTAAGACATTCTGGCTTTCATGGTTTCCACTGAGAAGTCAGGTGTAATTCAAGTGCCCACGGACACCTGATTTTTGATGAAGAAACCTAAAATACATGGGAAACCTTCTCTCCCTTATAAGAGATCATGTCAGCACACAGAAGCCACCCTATTGCTGACACACCCCCACATCCCCCAAAAATATTTAATGGAAAGGAATTCCCACACAGACCTCAACCTAAAACCAGATATCTTGAACCTAACAGAAGAAAAAGAAGGGAAGATCCCTGAAATCAATGACATAGGAAAAGACTTCCTGAGCAGAACACTATTAACACAGACACTAATTTCAACAATTAATAAATGGGATCTCAAACTGAAAAGCTTTTGCATAACAAAAGACCCCATCATTCAGACAAAGTGCCAGCTTACAGAATGGTAAAATATTTTTTATCAACTACACACCCAATAGAGGGCTAATATCCAAAATTATACAAAAAAACTCAAACAAAATGTATAAAGAACTCAAAAGGCTAGATATCAAGAAAACAAATGACTCAATTAAAACTGGGGTATAGATCTAAACAGAGAATTCTCAATAGGGAATCGTAAATGGCTGAGAAAGACTTAAATGTTCAACATTCTCAGTCATTAGTGAAATGCAAACCAAGTCTGCTTTGAGAGTTCATTTTACACCTGTCAGAATCCCTAGGATCAATAATATGAGTGACAGTTCCTGCTGGCAAGGACGTAGAATAAGGGGTACACTCATCCACAGCTGGTGGGAGTGCAGACTCATACAGTCACTATGGAAATGAGTGTGGATGTACCTTAGACAGATGGGAACTGATCTACCTCGTGATCCAGCTCTATCACTCTTGGGCATTTACCCAAAGGACACTTCATCCTACCACAGAGACGCTTACTCAACCATGTCCATTGTATCTCTATTAATAATGCCCAGAAATTGGATAACATAATCAAGACGTGAATATGAATGGATAATAAAAATTGGAACCTTTACACAAATGAATATTATTCAGCCATTAAAAATAATTAAATTCACAGTAAATGGGTAGAACTAGGGGGAGAAATCACCCTGAGTGAGGTACCCAGACACAGAAAGCCAAGTGTCGCATGTATTAGCTTACATGTGGATATACAGAATCACAGAGATTAAGCATAGAGTAACAGACTAAGGAGGAGAGAAGCATCTCATCAGGAAAGAAGAAATAGAATAGAAATGTACAGCCTGGTAAGGGGATGTGCAAGGAGAGAAATAGAGGGACGGGGGAGTGTATATAGGGAGAAACAGCTAAAACTGAGGCCACTGAAGTAGTGAGCAGTGGCATGGGTATTGATACAGTAGATGCTTCCTGAAATAAATGCATATGTGAAGGCAATCTAACAGAGAAATCAAATAACAGGGTGATGAGACTGTCTGAGAGCTTTCTCCTTCTGTCTTGCATTCCATTCTTTAGGTGGGGATTAAAGATGTGCACCACTGGGATTAAAGGCATGCACCACCAGGTTTCTATGGCAAACTAGTGTGGCTACTGTGATTAAAGGTGTGTGCTACCACTTACTCTCTGATCTTCTGCTAAACTTTCTTTATTAAAATACAAATGAAATATCACTACACGTAAGGCTCATGAAACATTGTAAAGGAGGGGACATACAGATTATAAGAGCCAGAGCATCATGGAGTTTGCTGTGACATTGTATCTCCTAGGAATGTCAGAATCTACACCAATAAAATCTCATTAACATGGCTGCTTAAATATGAGCTGAATAAAGACAAGAGGCATGGTATAGGGGACAAGGGGCCAACCAGCCCTACACAAAGAACTATAGGGAACTCACAAATGCCGGGAGTGGAGAAACAGTTTTAGTCCTACTGCTGGAAGAGTACACGAATTGCTTATCCAATACCAAATGGTGAGCCCCGAAACCATACGTACAAATAACATTATACTAAATTAAAGTATGTGTGTGTTATTGTTTCTTACATACTTAACAATATGAATCCTTGTGATTTTTTCACATATCCATACTATTATTTTGCTCTCCTTTCTCCCTGTGTATTTATCTCCCTTCAACCTAATTATAACCCTGACAGCATACAGACAAGTAACATACAGATTGGGCAGGTTACATACACATATGCATGTAACAAAATTAATGAAAAATCCATGAATTTGAAAGGGAACAAGGAGGCATATAAGAGCGGGTTTGAAGAAAAAAAGTAAAAGGAGAAATGATGTTTCATTGTTACAAAATATTTGTATAACTATGTAAAGACGTGTTGCATTTGTTGAATTATATGTAAAAATGTGTTGCTGTTTTACCTTGTCTGCCTAAGGCACCTGATTAGTCTAACAAAAAGCTAAATGGCCACTAGCAAGGAAGAGGTATAGGCAGGACTTGAATACAGAGGAAATGTTTTTGATTGGCTTCTTAAAATATTCTTAATATGCAACTTTTTATGTTTTCCAGCTCTAAAACAATAAATGTTACAAGACCTATCCATGGTAAAGCATTCAGAAAAATATCCAACATTTATATAAGGTATTAAATTGTCTAATTTTAGGGATTTTTCTCCCAATACTTTTTCTAATCCAAACTTTCAATGCCTAATAAAAATGATTGTAGTTTCTTACAAAAATGGTTATTCATATTGTTTTTCCAGAATGTCTCTTCAAGCCCCGTCAACAAAAGATTTTCTTAAGACTTTTGCATTTCTTTACAGTGTCTTATGTCCATTGTATAAATTTCCTCTCAGGAAATTTGAAGAGATTCCAAGATTTTAAAGACCTTGGGTATGTAATATTTTTATTAGTCTAAGATCTTATCAGAACACAGAAGAAACACATATTATAAATTTGTGAATCCTCTGAATTAGTAGGTTCAATTTTAGGACGATCACTGTTAACAGCATGTGTATGATGTACTGAAAAAGAAGGAAAATTGATAGATTGTAGCATATTCAACATTTTGGTTCCCGTAACAGACGCCAATGCTTGGTAATTGTTAAATATAGGAGTTATTGAGGTAAAGAGATGGCTCAGTGGTTAAGAGTACTGTCTGCTCTTCCAGAGGACTCAGGATAGGCTCTCAGGACCCATATGGTGCCTCACAGTCATATACAATGATTCCTCTTTTGACCTCCACAGCTACCAGGCATACACATGTTATGCATATATATAGGCAAAATATCCATATACATAAATTTTAAATATACAATACATTTATATTTATGATATATGTACACACACACACACACACACACACATATATATATATATATATAGTAGACTACTTGGTACAGAGGATCTATGGACTTCACACATATATTTATACACACACTCTCACACAGACATACACTCATGCATGCACACGCACACACGTGTGACTGACTTAATTCATGGTTATAAAGGATGGAAAGCCGAAAAGATGAACATGTGTGTCAGAAAAGGATTACCTTTATAACAAGACCATGCCTTCAAGCTCCCATTTTTTTGGAATAGATTCATTCATAGGGCTCTCACCTGCCTGAAGTCTCATGTCTTTGTATCATTAGTATCTGACTCTGGGGACTAAGTTACCAACATGAATTCTGCAGAATAAACATTCAAACTGTAGTAGTCCATTATAACAGAAGTTTAGGTGATAGAACGTAAAGCACAAACCATGAGGAACATAATGTACAGCCTGGTATGACCTTTAATCCCAGAATTCCAAAGGCCAAGGCAAATAGATCCTCTGAATTCAAGGCTACCCTGATCTACATGATGAATACCAGGCCAGCCAAAGCTACTCAGTCCTGGTCTCAAGAAAACATAAAGTGCAGCCTGGGTACCATTGTTTATAGTGGCAAAACCATAGCATTAAGGTCTGATGAAAACGATGAGATTGTCTTATTTTGATTTCCTGATACTTGAATAAAACACAGAATAAAACTAATGAAGGGGGCTGGAGAGATGGCTAAGAGCACTGTCTGCTCTTCCAGAGGACCCCAGTTCAACTACCAGCAACTACATGGTGGCTCACAACCAGCACATTGTATGCATAGGAGATAAATAAATCTTTCAAAAAAAAAGACACTAACAGAGGGAAGAGTTTATTACATTAATCATCAAGGGAATTAAGGGCAGAAACTCAAGCAGGAGCAGAGGTGGGAACTATGAAGCCAAGCTGTTTACTGACTCGTTCTCCATAGCTTGCTCAGCTTGCTTTCTACTACAGTCCAGTATTACCTACTTGGGTGGCACTGCCCACAGAGGACTAGCCCTCTCCCATCAGTCATGAGTTAAAGGAGTGCTTCATAGATATGCCCATGGGCCAGCCTAATGGAGACTTTTCCTTTATTGAGGTTCCATCTTTCCAGATGACTCTAGTTTGTATCTGGTTGACAAAGCTAACCAGCAGAGAGATGAAGTTTAAAAGTATTATAAAGAAAGACAAGCACAGATCAGATGTGGTGCTGCACATGTGTGATCCCAACACTTCAGGAAACTGAGGAAGGAAAGCTGTTTGTTTGGAGACACAGGGATGGAAGGAGATTTAGTGACAGATAATGACTAATGTACTAATAGAAGTACATTGAATGTAGGAAAATGAAAAGGTTTTTGAGGAGAATCCTATACTCAGCTGTTAAACACTGTGCAAAGTAATCTGTGTAATGTGAACAAATACACAAAAATCAATGATGAATAAGATCTTCAGAGTAGACTCAAATATCTTCAAACAGGTATGCATGCAGTGTAGCTTTAAAATACACTTTTACTGTAGCCTTTATGCTTGCTAACACGGTTGCTCGTTATCTTCCTGTTTCTCATAGGTATCTCTTTGCACTGTCCAAGAGCTCCCTCTATGCAGTGGAAGCCCCTCATACCTGGCCTAACATCCTGGCAGCCTTGGTATGGCTGATAGACTGCATCAAGGTATTTGATTGATAGTTTAAATCTTACCTTTAAACGTTTAGTTTTTGTTTTGTTTTGTTTTTCCTCACAATGAATTTCTATTCTCTCCCTATCTGACTTTTGCAACTCGTCTCCAAACCTGCTTCTGCTTTCAAAGCACCGTCTGATTTGAAGTTCTTCAAACTGTTAGTGTAAGAACGGTGAGCAGGGAGAAGCTCTACTTGACAAATTGTTTTCCTGGGGTGTTAGAGTTTAGACAAAAATGAACCCATCGTTTTTCTTTGAGAAATTCATTTTGTCATTTTTTAAAAATAGAATCAGTGTTAATCACAAAAAATAGGGAAATATAGAATGAATATTTTCCCAACTTACAGATAACTTTTAAGTCATTTTCTTTGGATATAGCTTTCTTTCTTTCTTTCTTTCTTTCTTTCTTTCTTTCTTTCTTTCCTTCTTTCTTTCTTTGGTATTAGGTGTTGAACCATGGGTCGCTCTACCATTGAGGTGCACTTCAGCCCTGGATATTGGTTTCAAAGTCCTGTTTACTCTAAAACTGTGTACAGTCATGATTTACTTGCTGATGTTCTGTCACTGATGGATGGCATCGTGGTTCCATAAGATTATTACAGATATGAACTAATTTCTGTCACTTAGTGATGGAGCCATTGCAAAATTGCTCATCTCTGGTGATGCTGTTATAAACCTGTGCTGCAGCCATATAAGAGTATAACACATAAGTTAATGTTGCCTGACATGTTTACCCTACTTATTTTAGAGTGTATGACATTTTTTTAAACAAATGTTTTTTTTTATTGTAAAACAGTGCCATGTAAATCTGTAGCAGCCTCTTTTTTCTACATCTTAACAAGTTTTCCTCCAAGGAAACTTATAGCAATTAAAAGTACTCAGCCTCCAGATGTGATAGCATACTTTTTTGAGTCCTAGCACTTGGGGCAGAGGTAGGCAGATCTCTGAGTACAGGGACAGCCTGGTCTATGCAGAGACAGCCCTTCTCTACACAGCCATGGGTGAGCATTGTGTGCCTATGGAGAGGCATTACTGTTTCAAACTCTACCTATGTGGAAATTTTAAAGCTGTTTGTTTTCTCAGTTTTATATCCCGCTACGTGATTTCGCTATTAATTTGAAACTTTTCTTTTTTGATTGGTTGGTTGGTTTTTTCTGTGAGTGAATCTAACCAAGTTGCCTAGTCTGTACTCTGGGGTCAAAGGTCAAATAATCTTCCCACTGCAATCCTGCAAATAGCTGGAACTACAGATATGTGCCACTGCATCCAGCTTTTAATCCAGCATTTTATTTGAACCTTTTTTTTTTTTTTTTGGTTTTTCGAGACAAGGTTTCTCTGTGGTTTTGGAGCCTGTCCTGAAACTAGCTCTTGTAGACCAGGCTGGTCTCGAACTCACAGAGATCCGCCTGCCTCTGCCTCCTGAGTGCTGGGATTAAAGGCGTGCGCCACCACCGCCCGGCTTATTTGAACCTTTTTGTATGAAATTCTTTCTGTCTCAAACTGAGCCAATGATTTGGGAAGGCATATTGTTGGGTTTGGTTTGGTTTTGTTGTCAGGTTGCTGTGCCTTTGAGAAAGGAATGGCTGGAATATGGTGAGTGGGCGTTTTGGTTCATCATTTTGGAATAGAAACTGTATTTCACTGGTAGTCTTAACTGGGATCACCAGTCCTTAGCATTATATCCAGGTTTGGTTTTTGTTGTTGTTTTTGTTGTTGTTGTTGGTTTTTGGAGTTGACTTTGCATTCCCTAGATTTATGGTCCCCCATGTTAGTGTTAGAGCCTCTTTTATTCTGTGTAGGTACTCTTCAGCTGAACTGCACTTCCCAGTCCTGATGATGCCTTTGAAGGCTTTAACTTGTTATTTCTGTGTGTGTGAGCGATGTGTAAACATGCTTATGCTGTGGCACACATGTGAAAGTCATAGCATAATATTTTGGAGTTGGTTACTGAGTCTGGTCTGTTGTTCATATTTTTAATAACTGACAACATGACAAAAAGAATATTGCTATTTTTTATATATTTTTTTTTTAAAGTTGAACTTCAAAGTTTCACACAAGAGTAATTGCCTGGGCTGGAGAGATGGCACAGAGGATAAGAGCATTGACTGCTTTTTCAGAGGTCCTGAGTTCAATTCCAGCAACCCTATGGTGGCTCATAACCATTATAAGATCTGATGCCCTCTTCTGACATGCAGACAGAACACTGTATACATAGCAAATAAATCTTTTTTTTTTTTTTGGCTGTTGAAGTCACAAGGGCCCAGTCTTTAATGAGAGGCAAGGGGAGGGAAGGAGAGGGAAGGAAACTGGTGCACTCTGGGGTGCTCCAGGCATCTTCCTGCAGCCTCCTGCAAGGGATCTCGGGGTCCAGGGATGTCCTGTTTCAGGTCCCGAGCTTGAAGCCTCTCTGGGCATGGCCCAGGCGCTGGAGTCCTGGTCCATATCTGCTCAGAGTCCGGAGGCCTCCTGAGTGTTCTGTGTCCACCGGGGTGGGGGGATGAGGGGGTTGGGGGGATGGGTGGTGGAGGGGTGGGGGTGGGATGGGGGTGGAGGGGTGAGGGTGAGGGGCCTTGACACCACTGCAGCTCACCTGAGCTCTGCCACCCAGAGCACCATCAGCTTATACCTGTGTGAAGCCTCTGTGTGAAGTACCTGTGTGACCTGGACCTTGGATCCCCTGCAGTGATTGCAGCTCCTCCTCTGGTTGCACAAGTGGAGGCAGAGGCTGCAGAGCAGCAGCAAGGGGAAAAACAGCGTTGTTTTTGTTGTTGTCGTTCTTTTTTTCTTCTTTTTCTGCTTCTCCCGCGCGCTGGGAGCCAGCTACAAGCGTGGCAGGAAAAAAAAGTAATTGCCTTTTTTCCTTTTGCAATGATGCAAAAAAAAATGATATTACTGTGTATTTGCATGTGCATGGGCACATGTACGCATGCTACAACACATATGTGGAATCAAGCCCAGGTTGCCAAAACTGTATATCATGCTTTTACCTCCTTCTCGCTAGCACTTTTTTCCTTTTATCTTACCAATTTACAAAAACTTATCTCCACTTCCTACTACTGGAACTGCAAATGCTCATCTCCACATTCAGCTTTTACATGGTTCCCTTAGCACAAATTCAAATAAATACCTGCAGTCAGCTATGAGGGTAAGCTGAGCAATCCAAGAGCAGAGTGGCCAGGCACTAGAGAGAACTTTAACTTCTACCAATGCTTAAACCTAAGGGGCAATCCTCTCCTTGGGCTCCCTCCTCAGGCTTTCTCCTCAGACTAAAGGAACAATCCTCAGAATACTCTGAGCTCTTGTCTCCTCCCCTCTTATATTCCTCTCTCCATCTAGCCCTATCACTCCTGTCTCCACCCCTCTAGTGGTGGGATTGAAGGTGTGGGATCACCTCTGCAGGAGCTCTGTTTCTCTTTTAGACATTCAGTCATGTGTAACCCAGAGTGGTCTTGAACTAACAGATCCCTCTGTCTCTTTCTCCTTAGTCCTGGGATTAAAGGTGTGTGCCTTCTAGTGGTTTACTCTGCACTCTGAACTTCAGGCAAGCTTTCTTTTTTTAAAACATAAAAAACCCATCACAATAGTTATTGGGCCTCCAAACTCAATTCGTCATGCTTGTATGGTAAGCATTTTATCCACAGAACATTTTCCCAGCCTATCGATATTATTTAAAATTCTGTGTTTTGCTTCCCCCTCCCCCATTGGCTTCAAAGTGCATTCATAAACATTAGGGAAACATTCCCATCTTGACAATATTTAACGTTAACATTTGGGGAAGTATTGATTTTCTCATTTATTCATCTCTATTTCTTCAGTAAGATATAGCTTTCTTAATATCAAGTATCATGTTTTTAAGTTCCATTTGTTTTGATGTTTTCTTAACTATATTTCTATGCTGAGACTTGTAGTGATATTTCAAGACTTTCTTGTCTCACTAGTCTTAATAAACTATCTTACCCCATTCTAAATCATTTTCTATTACTACCACTGTTTAAAAAGAAAGGTTTTTTTGTTACATAATTATGATATATTCAGATAAAAGGTAGTGTTTTCCCTACAGAAGTGGATGTGCTGTTATCTCAAAAATGGCTTTTTAAGCCAGGCTTAGTAATTCTGGCCTGTAATCTCATCTAATTAGGAAGCTAAGGCAGAAGAATCACAGGTATCTGTCCTTACAAGTGCTTCTACAAAGAGAGGTTTAGGCCAGCCTGTGCAACTTAGATCCTGTCGCAAGATAAAAAGGAAAAGAGAACTTAAGAATAGCTCAGTGATAGTTTGCTGGTCTAGCATACATATGACTGTTAATTCAGCACGCCCAACCCCAATGAAGTTACTGCTGGCTGGTGATGGAAGAGAGTATAGGGAGCTTGTCTAAGCAAGTATTAGATCCTGACATAATGGTTGTAGGAACAATTGAAAATGTTCCTTTAAAATATTATTTTTACTTATCTGTGCTTGTGAAAATCTGTGTGAGGCCAGAAGAGAGCACTGGGTCCAGTAGAACCAATGTCACAGGCATTTGTGAGATATACGAACTTGAGTCCTCAAGAAAAGCACCAAGCACTCTTAACAATTTGAGCCCTCTCTCCAATTCTGAATATATTATTATTCTCTTCACCTCCATATATAATATATTGACTGATGGCCTCTGTCCATTATTTGTTATTTTTCTGATCCCAAATTGCTTCATAATATTTTATAAGTGGCTTGATAGTTTCTCTCATTCTTCACTGTGCCTCTTTGCTCACTTGGCACACAGTCTGTCTGCATAGCAGCAATTTGACCATGGCCCCATCTCTTTTAGAGACTAAATAACAAGGTTGCATGAGCTCCAAAATCAATTTTGGTTAGGGCCTGGCTTGGATTTCCTGTGCCCTGAACAATGCTCATAAATAGTATTTTGTTAGAGAATACCACCTTCACCTGGTGGGAGCTCCATTCTATAGCGTTAGGTGAAGACTCTATCTCAAAACAATGTTAGCAAAGGGCTTGCGAGATGACTTGATTAAGAGAACTTCCTACCCTTCCGAGAACCAGAGTCCCCGCACCCACACCAGGTAGCTCTTAATTACTCCAGCTACAGTGAGTCCAGTGCCCTCTTCTGACCTTGTAGAACACTGTATATATAATAAACAAATCTTTACAAAAGAATGAATTTTACAAACTATTAAACCACTAATCTAGTGTGCTGTTTGTTTACTATTTAGATTTATCGTGCCAAGAAAGGAAGCACACCTTGTGGAGAAGAAACAGAAGATGGAATTAAGCATGATAAGGTACTATATATTACTATAAACAATATATAAAGAGGATACTTTTATATTCTTCACTAAAAGGTGTTCTTTTCTAAGTTCCAGGAGAGTCAAGGCTTCACAGAGAAACCCTGTTTCAGGGGAAAAAAAGAAAGAGGGGGGAGGCTAGAGGAAGTTAACAAGTCATTATATTTTCATGTAAATTATTTTTCTCTCAGTGTTATGTAGTGATGGGGGAATATCACTTTGACACCTATGGCACAAAAGATCAGTGGGGAAAACCAACATTCCTCAAGATGCACTAGGGATGTAAGAGTAGAGAACAGTTCAGCTGTTGTAACTATCCTCCATCTGTCCAGGGAGCACATGAACATAAAAATGTCAAGTGTAGCAGCTGGAAAGGTCGAGACTTGAGATCCCTAGAGCGTGTCAGCCAGCCAAACTGATCAAACCAGGGAGAGATCTTATCTAAGACATTAGATGAAAGCAGCTGAGTAAGGCTCACAATGTAACCTCTGACTTCTGTATGCACACATGCATATACTCATGACCACATAAACACGCATAACACACACAAGGGAAAATTCATTGTGATCTAATATGGAAAACATTTAGTGAGTTATTTAATATTTCTCTATATAATTAAATATGTAAATTAATCTACTCAGATATTTTTTACATACCTACTGTGTGCCAGGCACCAAAAATGCAGTAATAAAGAACAGAAAATTTTGACTTTATTCTATTAGAAAGAAAGTAATGATAATTAAATGAGGAACCATTAGGCAAATAACAACAGGTGCTATGAAAGAAAGCTGAAGCAGGTTGAGGGCCATAAGCTATTCCATGGAGTAAAAATAACACTTGCTATTTTAGAAGGTAGTATCTACTGAATTGGGGGAAGGGAAAGGATTAGGTACTGAAAACCTGAAGGATGCTGTAGGTTGATTCTGATGAAGTGTTTGGGCTCTTTTCCAGAGGATTTATATAATGACTCCAAGCTGGAGTCATTAGAGGCAGAAAACAAAGCACTCCATGAAGAGATTGCAAGATTGGAGAAAGAAAGAGAAAAAGAACAAGTTAGTAACCGTGTTTTTGAACTTACTTGACAACTCTTTAGACTTTTGAGCCTGTTTGAGAAGACCTTCTTATGAAAGGTGTTTTTAAATGGGTTAACAAATAAGCTTCTTAGAGGTGAAATAGTATAGACTTTCAGTGAAGCCATGTGTGGTATCTGCGGTACTTTGTTTTCCCTTGTGGTCTATCAGTCGTGGACTAATGGTGCTCAGAATATGATGAAAGACTCCTGCCTGTTTATATAAGGCCCAAACTACCCTTTGGACAGGGTCCCTGGGGTATTTACTTGCAAGGAGCATTGTTTTCAAGAGGTTCTGAGTTTAGGTAGTGAAAACACAGTGGTATAGTGTATACATATAGAGTATACTGTAATATGCATGATTTTATAAAAGCAAGATGATAATGTGGGTGTTTATTTAAATATGTAAGGGTATTTTGCCTACATGTATATCTGTGTACCACATTCACACTGTGCCAGTGGAGAAGAGAAGAAGATGTCAAATCTGAACTCAAGATACAGAGAGTTGTTAAATTGAATTCAGGTCCTCTGAAAGCGGGCATTGCTTGTAACCCTGATAACAGAATCTAACTTTATCTTGGTTTTATTAGTGGAGCACCTAGATTGTTCTGAAAAGTAATCAGATATTAAGTATTTGTGTTACTACTTTATACTTGGTTTTTCCCTATCTGGAACTGAAGTCTTTCATTAAATTATTACGTTACAGTAGTAATACCAAAGTTTTTTTTTTTTTTTTAGTTCTTTTGACTGGTTCTAAGGTAAGTGTAAATAATATTGCTTTCTTAAAAATACAGAATGCTTCTTGGTAAAAATAACTAATTTAGTACTTATTTTCTTCAAGAATCATCTACTATCATTAAAGAAATTGAACACTTCCTTGTAGTCAGATGTTGAAAAGTGTAAAGCATACATGAGCAGTTTGGAGTCACATTTGTTCATCCCAGATAAGAAACTGAGTGGCCTCGATGAGGAAATTAGTAGATTAGGTAAGCAAAGCTAAGGGATCATTTAGATTGTCCTATGGGCCTCTGTAAATAGCTATGTGATCTTTTCCTTCTTTGATAACTTTCTGTAGTAGTTATGAAGTTTTCAGTATTAGTTCTTTCAACCAGGCATAGGAGCACACACCTTTAATCCTAGCATGTGGGAAGCAGAGGCAGGTTGATCTCTGTGAGGCTGAAGCCAGCCTGGTCTACAAAATGAGTTTCAGAGTTGTATCGTGAGACCCTGTCTCAAAAAAAAACCAAACTAATAATTGTCTGCATTTTCATCCTGCCTGGTTTCTGTCCTCCCACCAGGTCCCACAGACATTTATCCCCAAAGAAATCACACAGAGGTCTATAGTAATGACAAACTGATTGGCCCATCAACTCAGGCTTCTTATTAACTCTTATAACTTATATTAACACATTATTTTTATCTATGTTGGCCACATGGCTCAGTTCAGCTGAGCAATCACATCTTCCTTCTTCTGTGGTTGGGACAGGACTGGGGAGGAATGAATTCTTCTTTTCTGTTTTACCCACCTCTACTTCCTGACTGGATACTGGCCAATCAACGTTTATTTAAAACATGATTGAAGAACTCTACAGCCTTACTAAGGAATCTTCATCTGCCTCCCCACAGACTATTTTCCATCCATTCAAATACATTTTCTTTTGTCTTGCCATTTCCCTAAGCCACTTATGTTCTTTGCTGAAGATGTTGTATCAGTTGAAATTCTAAGCAACCCTCTGAGAATTCTTTATCTTCTAAGTTGCTCCAGTGTGCCCCCTGCCGTGTGTGTGTGTATGTGTGCATGTGTGAGTATGCATGTGCGTGTGTGCAAATGTGTGTGTGTTCATATATTTGTATCTATTTGTCATTTCTTTTTTTTATTGAAAAAAATTTTCTGCCTCCTCCCCGCCTCCCATTTCCCTCCCCCTCCTCCCAGCCCTCCCCCCTCCACCCACTCCTCTTCTCCTCCCTCTCCAGTCCCAAGAGCAGTCAGGGTTCCCTGCCCTGTGGAAAGTCCAAGGTCCTCCCCCCTCCATCCAGGTCTAGGAAGGTGAACATCCAAACTGTCTATGCTCCCACAAAGCCAGAACATGAAGTAGGATCAAAACCCGTGCAAGAGTTGTCTCCAGAGGTTATGTTTGTCTTTGTAAATATATACCTTGATTTAAGCACATAGGGGTCAGGTAGCTTTTCTTTATGTGCTAATTTTAAATTATCTGTGATTCAATAGTCTCTTATAATTAGAGGAAGACATAGTCAATGCTTCCATAAAAACAAGTACTAAATTGTTAGGATGAAAAGGGAAGATGGCCTTGTGGGATGATGAAATTCCGTAGCTTGCTTCTGCAGGCAGATGCAATGGAGTCCTATTCGTCTATGAACACTCCTACAAAACCCCCCAAAGACCATGAATCTTCCCACCTCTAACCCCTTACCTGTTTTGTGTATCCAGAGATGATTATGAATATAATAAACAAATGACAACATGAAAAAATAAAACATGATTGACCGAATATATACAATTGTCCCGCAACAAATAATAATTATTTTTTTCTCTCATACCTCCAAATGTAATCTAAGAGTCAATAAATATGTGCTTGCCAAAGGACTCAGGAAGAATCTGTTTTTTTTTCCCAGCTTTTATGGGTGATAGCTTATGTGGGTTTATGTCCACATCACTCTAAACTCTACCTTCATCTTCTTACTGTCTTTTTTCTGCATCCTCTTTTTTCTTCCTTTTTAAGGCTATATTTGTATCCCATGCTGGTTTTGAATTGAAGATCCTCTGGCCCCAGCATCCAGGGCTCATAATAATACATAACCTAAGCTCACCTCAAGCTCAAAATATTGCCTCCAAAAATTAGAATTATAAATTGCCACCACATCCTTCTCTTTTCTCCCCTCTCTCTGTCTTTTCTTTTTTCTTTTTTTCCTTTTTGTTTGTTGGTTTGTGTTTTTTCTTCCAAGATAGGGTTTCCCTTTGTAGTGTTGGCTACCCTGGAACTCTCTTTGTAGACTAGGCTGGCCTTGAACTCACAGAGATATGCCTCCCGAGTGCTGGGATTGAAGGTGTGTGCCATCACTGCCCAGCTTTTTTTTAAGTTTTATGTGTATGTTAAGTTTATGTGTACCACATGTGTACCTGATATCCTCAGGTCAGAAGAGGGTGTCAGATCTGCTGGAACTGGAGTTAGAGATGGTTGTAAGCTACCCATGTAGGCTCTGGGAACTAAACCTGGGCCCTATGGAAGAGCACTATGTTCTTCAAATGTTGTGCATCTCTCTGGTCCCTAAGTCATCATCTTCCTATCTGCATGAATTCTCCGTTTACCTCTATCTTACAGTGGTACCTATGGTGATGTTTAAGGCACACCTGCATAATTGAGGGTTCTCTCATGTCAGCATTCCCAATCACTTGCATGAGGACCATTTTCCAGATTAGGCAATTTTTACAAATTCAAGAGATGTGGAGACCTTCCCAGCCCACTGTACTTCCAGCGTTCTCAGTACATGACATTTTTAGTTTTGAACAGTCTAACTGAGCAAACCCGTTTGATGGTACACTTATCTCAGGGTCTCAAGTACTAGGATTATAAGTGAGAGAATTGTTCTTTTTCTCTGTAAAAGCTTTACTTTGAAACATAATCACGCTGAAGTTAGAGCAGTGTTCCTTTTCTCTGTATCATTTAGTGAGAAACGCACATGTGTTTCTCTGGAAAGAGAAACATTTGTTTGGGACATGTCAAAGGATTGTTAGAAGTGAGAGAAGTTTTGGTTTTCTCTGTAAAAGCTTTATTTGATAGATAATCACGTTCTTTTGTAAGTGTACTAATTTCATGAGAAGCTTTATTGAGAAATGCACGTGTGTTTCTCTGAAAAGAGAAGTAGTTGTTTGGGACATTTCAAAAGATTGTTAGAAGCACGAGCAGTGTTCCTTTTCTCTTTACAAGCTTGAATTTGAAGCATAATCATGTTCTTTTGAAAGTGTATTAATTTCATAAACATCTCTAGTCAGAAACGCACACGTGTTTCTCTGAAATGAGAATCAGTTGTTTGGGACATGTAAAAGTATTGTTAGAATCGAGTCTAGAGTTTCTTTTCTCTGTACAAGCTTTACTTTGAAAGATAACCATGTTCTTTTCAAAGTGTATTAATTTCATGAAAAGCTCTAGTGAATAATGCACATGTGTTTTTCTGACAAGAAAAGCAGTTGTTTCGGCCACGTGAAAGCATTGTTAGAAATGATAGAAGTGGGCTTTACTCTGTACAAGCTTTCCTTTGAAACATCATCACATTGTTTTGAAATTGCATATATTTCATGAAAAGCTTTAGTGAGGAACGCACATGTATTTCTCTGAAAAGAGAAGCCGTTGTTTGGGACATGGCAAAGCATTGTTAGAGGTGAGAGCAGTGGGCTTTTCTCTGTACAAGCTTTATTTTGAAAGATAATCACGTTCATTTGAAAGTGTATTATTTTCATGAAAAGCTTTAGTGAGAAAAACACAAGAGTTTTTCTGAGAAGAGAAGCAGTTGTTTGGGACATGGCTAAGGAGAGTTCAAAGTGAGAGCCGAGATCCTTTTCTCTGTACAAGCTTTACTTTGAAAGATAATGACGATCTGTTTAAAGTACATTAATTTAATGAAATGCTTTAGTGAGAAACTCACATGTGTTTCTCTGGAAAGAGAAGCAATTGTTTGAGTCATGTTAAAGCATTGTTAAAAGTGAGAACAGTGGGCTATTCTCTATACAGCTTTACTTTGAAAGATAATCTCATTCTTTTGAAAGTGTATTAATTTCATGAGAAGCTTTAGTGAGAAATGCACATGTGTTTCTTTGAAAAGAGAAGCAATTGTTTGGGACATGTCAAAGGACTGTTAGAATTGAGAGCGTTGTTTCTTTTCTCTGTAGAAGCTTTACTTTGAAAGATAATCATGCTCTTTGAAAGTGTACTAATTTTATGAGAAGCTTTAGTGAGAAATGCATATGTGTTTCTCTGAAAAGAGAAGCAGTTGTTTGGGACATGTCAAAACATTGTTTGAAGTGAGAACAGTGTGCTTTTTTCTGTACAAGCTTTACTTTAAAGATAATACATTCTTTTGAAAGTGTATTAATTTCATGAAAATCGTTAGTGAGAAATGCACATGTGTTTTTCAGAAAAGAGAAGCATTTCATTGGGTCATGTCAAAGGATTGTTAGAGGAGAGAGAAGAGAGAGCCATTAGCATTTCTGTGTACAAGCTTGAATTTGAAGGATAATCAGTTTCTTGGAAATTATATGAATTTAATGAGAAGCTTTAGTGAGAAATGCCCATGTGTTTCTTTGAAAACGGCAGCAGTTGTATTGTGAAATGTCAAAGCATTTTGAGAAGTGAGAGTTTTACCTTTTCTGTGTACATGTTTGAATTTGAAGGATAATCAGGTACTTTTGAAAGTGTATTAATTTCATGAAAATCTCTAGTGAGAAACACACAAGTGTTTCTCTGAAAAGAGAATCAGTTGTTTGCAACATTTAAAATATTGATAGAATTGAGTGTAGAGTTGCTTTTCTCTGTACAAGCTATGATTTGAAAGATACACACGCCCTTTTGAAAGTGTATTAATTTCATGAAAAGCTCTAGTAAGAAACACACATGTATTTCTCTGAAATAGAAGCACTTGTTTTGGAAATATCAAAGGATTGTTAGAAGTAAGAGCCATTCGTTTTTTTTTGTGTACAAGCTTGAATTTGAAAGATAATCACTTTCTTTGAAAGTGTATGAATTTCATGAGAAGTTTTAATGAGGAATGCACATGTTTGTCTCTGAAAAGAGAAGTAGTTGTTTCGGGAAATTTCAAATCATTGTGAGAAGTGAGAGCCAATACCTTTTCTGCGTACAAGCTTGAATTTAAGGATAATCACGTTTTTTGGATATGTATTAATTTCCTGAAAATCTCTTCTGAGAAACGCACATGTGTTTCTTTGAAAAAAGATGCAGTTGTTTAGGCTATGTCAAAGGATTGTTAGATGTGAGATCAGTGTTCTTTTTCTCTGTACAAGCTTAACTTTGAAAGATAATCAGTTTCTTAGATAGTGCATGAATTTCATGAACAGCTTAAGTTAGAAACGCATATGTGATTCTCTGAAAAGAGAAGCAATTGTTTGAGAAATGGCAAAACATTGTTAGAAGTGAGAACAGTGGGCTTTTCTCTGTACAAGCTTTACTTTGAAAGATATCATGTTGTTTTGAAAGTGTATAAATTTCATGAAATGCTTTATTGAGAATCACAAGTGTTTTTCTGAAAAGAGCAGCAGTTTTTTGGGGCATGTCAAAGGATAGTTAGAAGTAAAAGCAGAGATCCTTTTCTCTGAACAAGCTTTACGTTGAAAGATAATCTTGTTCTTTTAAAAAGTGTACTAATTCTATGAGTAGCTTTAGTGAGAAACGTGCATGTGGTTCTCTGAAAGGAGAATCAATTTTTGGGACATCTCAAAGGGTTGTTAGAAGTGAGAGCCTTATTCTTTTTCTCTGTGCAAGATTTACTTTGAAAGATAATCACGTTCTTTGAAAGTGTTTTAATTTAATGAGACGCTCTAGTCAGAAACGCACATGTGTTTTTCTGAAAAATGAAGCAGTTGTATGGGACATGTCAAAGGATTGTTAGAATTGAGTGTAGAGTTCCTTTTCTCAGTTCAAACTTTACTTGGAAAGATAATGACTTTCATTTAAAAGTGTATTAATTTCACGAAATGCTTTAGTGAGAAACGTACATGTGTTTCTCTGAAATAGAAGCAGTTGTTTGTGATATGTCAAAACATTGTTAGATGTAAGAACGTTGTTAGTTTTCTCTGTAGAAGCTTTAATTTGAAAGATAATCTCATCCTTTTGAAAGTGCACTAATTTCATGAGAAGCTTTAATGAGAAATGCACATGTGTTTCTCTGAAAAGAGAAGCAGTTGTTTGTGCCATGTCAAAGGATTGTTAGAAGTGAGAGCAGTGTTCCTTTTCTCTATACAAGCTTGAATTTGAAGCATAATCATGTTCTTTTGAAAGTGTATTAATTTCATAAACATCTCTAGTCAGAAACGCACATGTGTTTCTCTGAAATGAGAATCAGTTGTTTGGGACATGTAAATGTATAGATATAACTGAGTGTAGAGTTGCTTTTCTCTGTACAAGCTTTACTTTGAAAGATAATCACGTTCTTTTGAAAGTGTATTAATTTCATAAAAAGCTCTAGTGAGAAAGGCACATGTGTTTCTCTGACAAAAAAAAAGCAGGTGTTTCGGCCATGTGAAAGCATTGTTAGAAATGACAGCATTGGGCTTGTCTCTGTACAAGCTATCCTTTGAAACATCATCACATTCTTTTGACATTGTATATATTTCATGAAAACCGTTAGTGAGGAATGCACATGTATTTCTCTGAAAAGCGAAGCAGTTGTTTGGGAAATGGCAAAGCATTGTTAGAAGTGAGAGCGGTGGGCTTTTCTCTGTACAAGCTTTACATTGAAAGATAATCACATTCTTTTGAAAGTGTATTAATTTCACGAAAAGCTTTAGTGAGAAACACACAGGTGTTTTTCTGAAAAGAGAAGCAGTTGTTTAGGACATGTCAAAGGATAGTTTGAAGTGAGAGCTGAAATCCTTTTCTCTGTATAAGCTTTACTTTGAAAGATAATGACGTTCTTTTTAAAGTGTATTAATTTCACGAAATGCTTTAATGAGAAACGCACTTGTGTTTCTCTGAAAAGATAAGCAGTACTTTGGGCATTGGAAACCATTGTTACAGGTGAGAGCATTGTTACTTTTCTCTGTAGAAGTTTTTCTTTGAAAGAAATCACATTTATTTGAAAGTGTACTAATTTCATGAGAAGCTTTAGTGAGAAACGCACATGTGTTTCGCTGAAAATAGAAGCAGTTGTTTGGGATATGTCAAAGGATTGATAAGTGAGAGCATTGCTACTTTTCTCTGTAGAAGCTTTCCTTTGAAAGATAATGATGTTCTTTTTAAAGTGTATTAATTTCACGAAATGCTTTAGTGAGAAACGCGCATGTGTTACTCTGAAAAGAGAAGTAGTTGTTTGGGCAAAGGGAAAGCATTGTTAGAGGTGAGAGCATTGTTACTTTTCTCTGTAGAAGCTTTCCTTTGAAAGATAATCACATTCTTTTGAAAGTGTACTAATTTCATGAGAATATTTAGTGAGAAACTCACATGCGTTTCTCTGAAAAGAGAAGCAGTTGTTTGGGATATGTCAAAGGATTGTTAGAAGTGAGAGCACTGTTCCTTTTCTCTGTACAAGCTTAATTTTGAAGTATAATCACGTTCTTTTTAAAGTGTATTAATTTCATGAAATTCTTTATTGAGAAATGAACATGTGTTTCTCTGAAAAGGGAAGCCGTTGTTTGGGACATGACAAAGGATTGATATAAGAGACAGCATTGTTACTTTTCTCTGTAGAAGGTTTCCTTTGAAAGATAATGACATTCTTTGAAAGTGTACTAATTTCATGAGATGCTATATTGAGTAACACACATGAGTTTCTCTGAAAAGAGAAGCAGTTGTTTGGGACATGTCAAAGGGTTGATAGAAGTGAGACCATTGTTACTTTTCTCTGAAGAAGCATTAATTTGAAAGATAATTACATTCTTTAGAAATTATTCTAGTTTCATGAGAAATTTTTGTGAGAAACACACATGTCTTTCTCTGATAAAAGAAGCAGTTGTTTGGTACATGTCAAAGGATTGTTAGACGTGAGAGAAAGTATGCTCTTCTCTGTACAAGCTTTACAAGAAAAATAATCAGTTGCTTTGAAAGTCTATGAATTTCATAACAAGCTTTAGTGAAAAAAAAACGTGTTATTCTGAAAAGAGAAGCAGTTGTTTTGTCCATTTAAAAGCATTGTGAGAAGTGAGAGCTATTAGCTTTTCATTGTACAACTTTTACTTTGAAAGATAATCGTGTTGTTTTGAAATTGTATTAATTTCATGGAAAGCTTTCATGAGAAGCACACATGTGTTTCTCTGAAAAGAGAAGCAGTTTCTTGGGCATTGTGAAAACATTGTTAGATGTGAGAGCAGTGGGCTTTTCTCTGTACTAGCTTTACTTTGAAAGTTAATCTGGTTCTGTTGAAAGTGTACTAATTTCATGAGCAGCTTGAGGGAGAAATGCACAGGTGTTTCTCTGAAAAGAGAAGGAGTTGTTTGGGACATATCAAAGGATTTTTAGAATTGACATCCTTGTTACTTTTCTCTGTAGAAGCTTTCTTTGAAAGATAATGACGTTCTTTTTAAAGTGTATTAATTTCACAAAATGCTTTAGTGAGAAACACACCTGTGTTTCTCTGAAAAGAGAAGCAGTTGTTTGGGCAATGGGAAAGCATTGTTAGAGGTGAGAGCACTATTCCTTTTCTCTGTACAAGCTTAAATTTGAAGTATAATCACGTTCTTTTGCAAGTTTATTAATTTCATGAAAATCTCTAGTGAGAAGCACACATGAGTTTCACTGAAAAGAGAATCAGTTGTTTGGGACATGTAAAAGTAATGTTAGAATTGAGTGTAGTTGTGCTTTTCTCTGTACAAGCTTTACCTAAAAGATAATCTTGTTCTTTTTAAAGTGTACTAATTTCATGAGAAGCTATTGTGAGTAACACACACGTGTTTCTCTGAAAAGAGAAGCAGTTGTTTGGGACAAGACAAAGCATTGTTATAAGAGAGAGCATTGTTACTTTTCTCTGTAGAAGCTTTCCTTCGAAAAATAATCACGTTCTTTTGAAAGTGTACTAATTTCATGAGAAGCTATTGTGAATAACACACATGTGTTTCTCTGAAAAGAGATGCAGTTGTTTGGGACATGTCAAAGGATTGATAGAAGTGAGAGCATTGTTACTTTTCTCTGTAGTAATTTTAATTTGAAAGATAATCATATTCTTTAGAAAGTATACTAGTTTCATGAGATGTTTTAGTGAGAAATGTACATGTCTTTCTCTGACGAAAGAAGCAGTTGTTTGGCACAAGTCAAAGGATTGTTAGAAGTGAGAGAAGGTATGCTTTTCTCTGTACAAGCTTTACATGAAAGATAATTAGTTGCTTTGAAATCTATGAATTTCATAAGAAGCTTTAGTGAGAAAAGCACATGTGTTATTCTGAAGAGAAGCAGTTGTTTCTGCCATGTCAAAGCATTTTTAGAAGTGAGAACCATTAGCTTTTATTTGTAAACGTTTTACTTTGAAAGATAATCATGTTGTTTTGAAATTGTATTACTTTCATGGAAAGCTTTCCTGAGAAATACACATGTGTTTCTCTGAAAAGAGAAGCAGTTTTTTGGGCAATGTGAAAACATTGTTAGAAGTGAGAGCATTGTTACTTTTCTCTGTAGAAGTTTTCCTTTGAAAGATGATCACGTTCATTGAAAGTGTACCAATTTCATGAAAATCTCTAGTGAGAAACTCACACGTGTTTCTCGGAAAGGAGAAGTAGTTGTTTGGGAAATGTAAAAGTATTGTTATAATTGAGTGCAGAGTTGCTTTTCTCTGTACAAGCTTTAATTTGAAAGATAATCTCGTTCTTTTGAAATTGTGTAATTTAATGAAAAGCTTTCGTGAGAAGCGCTCATGTGTTTCTCTGAGAAGAGAAGCAGTTTGGGACATGGTGAGAAAAGCATATGTGTTTCTCTCAAAAAAAACGCAGTTGTTTGTGACATGTCAAAGCATTGTTAAAAGGGAGACCATTGTTCCTTTTCTCTGTAGAAGCTTTACTTTGAAAGATAATCATGTTCTTTTGAAAGTGTATTAATTTCATGAAAGCTTTAGTAAGAAACACATATGTGTTTCTTTGTAAAGAGAAGAATCATTTGGGACATGTCAATGGATTATTAGAAATGAGAGCAGTGTTCCCTTTCTCTGTACAAGCTTGAATATGAACAATAATCACATTCTTTTGAAAGTGTATTAATTTAATGAAATGCTTTAGTGAGAAAAGCACATGTATTTCTATGAAAAGAGAAGAATTTGTTTGGGACATGACAAAGGATTGTTAGAAGTGAGAGCAGTTTTCCTTTTCTCTGTACTAATTTCATGAGAAGCAGTTGTTACGGCCATGTCCATGCATTGTTAGAAGTGAGAGCCTTTAGCTTTTCTTTGTACAAGTTTTACTTTGAAAGCTAATCACAGTGTTTTAAAATTGTATTAATTTCGTGGAAAGTTTTCATGAGAAATGCAGATTTGTTTCTCTGAAAAGAGAAGCAATTGTTTGGGATGTGTCAAAGGATTGATAGAAGTGAGAACGTTGTTACCTAACTTTTCTCTGTAGAAGATTTCCTTTGAGACATAATCACGATCTTTTGAAAGAGTACTATTTTATGAGAAGCTTTAGTGAGAAACGCACATGTGTTTCTCTGAAAAGAGAAGCAGTTGTTTGGGATATGTCAAAGGATTGCTTAAGTGAGAGCAGTGTTCCCTTTCTCTGTACAAGCTTGATTTTGAAGGAGTACGTTCTTTTGAAAGTGTATTAATTGCATGAAAATCTCTAGTGAGAAACGCACACGTGTTTCTCTGAAAGAGAATCAGTTGTTAGAGATATCTATAAGTATTGTTAGAATTGAGTGTAGAGTTGCTTTTTTCTTTACTAGCTTTACTTTGAAAGATAATGGCGTTCTTTCTAAAGTGTATTAATTTCACAATATGCTTTATTGAGAAACCCACATGTGTTTCTCTGAAAAAGAAGCAGTTGTTTAAGACATGTCAAAGGTTGGTTAGATGTGTGAGCATTGTTACTTTTCTCTGTAGAAGCTTTACTTTTAAAGGTAATCACGTTGTTTTGAAAATATACTAATTTCATGAGAAGCTTTAGTCAGAAATGTAGATGCGTTTTTCTGAAAAGAGAACCGGTTGTTCAGCACATGTCAAAGGATTGTTAGAAGTGAGAGAATTTATACTTTTCTTTGTACAAGCTTTACTTTGAAAGATAATCAGTTTCTTTGAAAGTGTTTCTGTGAACAGAGAAGCAATTGTTTGGGACATGTCAAAGGAATGATAGAAGTGAGAGTGTTGTTACTTTTCTTTTTAGAAGCTTTTCTTAGAATGATAATGACGTTTTTTATAAAGCGTATTAATTTCACAAAATGCTTTAGTGAGAAACCCACATGCATTTCTCTGAAAAAAGAACCAGTTGTTTGGGACATGTCAAAGGTTTGTTAGAAATGAGAGCATTGTTACTTTTCTCTGTAGAAGTTTTCTTTGAAAGATAATCACATTCTTTGAAAGTGTGCTAATTTCATGAGAATCTTTAGTGAGAAACGCACATGCATTTCTCTGAAAAGAGAAGCAGTTGTTTGGGATATGTCAAAGGATTGTTAGAAGTGAGAGCACTGTTCCTTTTCTCTGTATAAGCTTAAATTTGAAGTATAATCACGTTTTTTGAAAGTGTATTAGAAGGGAGAACTGTGTTCCATTTCTCTATACAAACTTTATTTGAAAGATAATCATGTTCTTTTGAAAGTGTATAATCTCATGAAATGCTTTAAGTCAGAAATGCACATGTTCTTTGAAAAGAGAAGTAGTTTTCGACATGACAAAGTTGTTAGAGTAAGAACAGTGTAGTTTTCGAATGACAACATTTGGAAGATGACAAGTCTGGAACATCTCAAAAAAGAGTTAGAAGTGAGTTCCGTTTTGCTTTTCTTTGTTCAAGCTTTTCTTTGAAATAAAATCATGTTCTTTGGAAAGTGTATAATTTCATGAAATGCTTTAGTGAGAAATTGACATGTGTTTTTCTGAAAAGAGGAGCAGTTGTTTAGGACATTTAAAAGTATTTTTAGAATTTAGAACAGGGTATCTTTTCTCTGTTCAAACTTTACTTTGAAAGATAATCACGTTATTTTGAAAGTGTATAATTTCATGAAATGCTTAAGTAAGAAATGCACATGTGTTTCTCTGAAAAGAGGAGCAGTTCTTTGCGATCAGACAAAGAATTGTTAGAAGTTAGAACAGTGTTCCTTTTCTCTGTACAAACTTTATTTGAAAGAAAATAACGTTGTTTTGAAAGTGTACAATTTCATGAAAAAGTTTAGTGAGAAATGCACATGTGTATCTCTGAAAAGAGAAGCAGTTGTTTGGAACATGTCAAAGTCTTGTTAAGAAGTGAGAACAGTGTTCTTTTTCTCTGTACAACTTTACTTTGAAAGATAATCATGTTCTTTGAAAGTGTATAATTTCATGAAATGCTTTAGTGACAAACTCCCTGTGTTTCTCTGAAAAGAGGGGCAGTTGTGTGTGACATGACAATGTATTTTTTGAAGTATGAACAGTGTTTCATTTCTCTGTACTATCTTTATCTTCTGAAAGTGTATAATTTCATGAAATGCTTTAGTGAGAAATGCACATGTGTTTCTCTTCAAACAGAAGCAAATGTTTGGAACATGTCTAGTTTAGAGCATTTCAAAGAAGAGTAATAAGTGAGTTCTGTTTTTCTGTTCTTTCTGCAAGATTATTTAAAAGAAAATCACGTTCTTTTGAAAGTGTATAATTTCATGAAGTCTTTTGGTGGGAAAAGTAAATGTTTTTCTCTGAAAAGACGGGCAGTTGTTTGCAACATGACAAAGTATTGTTAGAAGTGAGTACAGTGTTCCTTTTCTCTGTACAATTTTTACTTTGAAAGAAAATCACATTCTGTTGAAAGTGAATAATTACATAAAATGATTTAGTGAGAAACGCACATGTGTATCTCTGAAAAGAGAAGCAGTTGTTTGGAACATGTCAAAGTATTGTTAGGAGTGAGAACAGTGTTCCTTTGCTCTGTACTAACTTTACTTTGAAAGATAATGACATTCTTTTAAAGCGTATAATTTCATGAAATGTTTCACTGAGGAACACACATGTGTTTCTCTGAAAAGAGAAGCAGTTGTTTGGAACATGGCAAAGAAGAGTTAGAGGAGAGTTCTGTTTTGCTTTTCTTTGTGCAAGCTTTACTTTGAAAGAAAATCATATTCATTGAAAGTGTATATTTTCATGAAATGATTTAGTGAGAAACGCACATGTGTTTCTCTGAAAAGGGGAGCAGTTGTTTAGGACATTTATGAGTATTTTTAGAAGTGAGAAGAGTGTTTCTTTTTTTGTTCAAACTTTACTTTGAAAGATAATCACATTCTTTTGAAAGTGTATAATTTCATGAAATGCTTTGGTGAGAAAAGTAAATGTTTTCCTCTGAAAAGAAGCGCAGTTGTTTGCGACATGACAAAGTACTGTTAGAAGTGAGTACAGTGTTCCTTTTCTCTGTACAATCTTTACTTTGAATAAAAATCACATTTTTTTGAAAGTGAATAATTTCATGAAATGGTTTAGTGAGAAATGCACATGTGTATCTCTAAAAAGAGAAGCAGTTGTTTGGAACATGTCAAAGTATTGTTAGAAGTGAGAACAGTGTTCCTTTTCTCTGTACAAACTTTACTTTGAAAGATAATCACGTTCTTTTGAACGTGGATAATTTCATGAAATGTTTTAGTGAGAAACGCACATGTATTTCTCTGAAAAGATGTGCAGTTGTTTGCAAGATGACAAAGTATTGTTACAAGTATTAACAGTGTTCAATTTATCTGTACAATCTTTACTTTAAAAGAAAATCACATTCTTTTGAAACTGTATAATTTCATGAAATGATTTAGGGAGAAACGCACATGTGTTTCTCTGGAAAGAAGAACATTTGTGTGGGACATGTAGAAGTATTGTTAGAAGTGAGAAGACTGTTTCTTTTCTCTGTAAAACCTTTACATTGAAAGATAATCACGTTCTTTTGAAAGTGTATAATTTCATGAAATTCATTATTGAGAAACAGACATGTGTTTGTCTGAAAAGAGAAGCAGTTGTTTGGAACATATAAAAGTATTGTTAAAAGTGAGAACAGTGTTCCTTTTCTCTGTACAAACTTTACTTTGAAAGATAATCACGTTCTTTTGAAAGTGTATAATTTCTTGAAATGCTTTAGTGAGAAATGCACATTTAATTTTTGTAAAGAGAAGGAGTGGTTTGCAACACGAAAAAGTATTGTTAGAAGTGAGAACAGTGTTCCATTTCTTGTACAAACTTTATTTGAAAGAAAATCACATTGTTTTGAAAGTGTATACTTTCATGAAACGTTTTAGTGAGAAATGCACATGTGTTTCTCTGAAAAGAGGGACAGTTGTTTGCAACATGACAAAGTATTGTTACAAGTATTATCAGTGTTCAATTTATCTGTACAATCTTTACTTTAAAAGAAAATCACATTCTTTTGAAAGTGTATAATTTCATGAAATGGTTTAGTGAGAAATGCACATGTGTTTCTCTGAAAAGAGAAGCAGTTGTGTGGGACTTGTAAAAGTATTGTTAGAAGTGAGAAGACTGTTTCTTTTCTCTGTACAAACTTTACATTAAAAGATAATCACGTTCTTTTGAAAGTGTATAATTTTATGAAATGCTTTATTGAGAAAAAGACATGTGTTTGTCTGAAAAGAGAAGCAGTTGTTTGGAAGATACCAAGTTTGGAACATGTCAAAGAAGAGTTAGAAGTGAGTTCTGTTTACTTTTCTTTGTGCAAGCTTTACTTTGAAAGAAAATCACATTATTTTAAAAATGTATAATTTCATAGAATGTTTTAGTGAGAAACGCACATGTGTTTCTCTGAAAAGAGGAGCATTTGTGTGGGACATGTAAATGTATTGTTAGAAGTGAGAAGACTGTTTCTTTTCTCTGTACAAACTTTACATTGAAAGATAATCACGTTCTTTTGAAAGTGTATAATTTTATGAAATGCTTTATTGAGAAATGGACATGTGTTTGTCTGAAGAGAGAAGCAGTTGTTTGGAAGATATCAAGATTGGAACATGTCAAAGAAGAGTTAGAAGTGAGTTCTGTTTTGCTTTTCTTTGTGCAAGCTTTAATTTGAAAGAAAATCATGTTCATTGAAAGTGTATATTTTCATGAAATGCTTTAGTGAGAAATGCACATGTGTTTCTCTTAAAAGAGGAGCAGTTGTTTGGAACATATAAAAGTATTCTTAGAAGTGAGAACAGTGTTCCTTTTCTCTGTACAAACTTTACTTTGAAAGATAATCACGTTCTTTTGAAAGTGTATAATTTCTTGAAATGCTTTAGTGAGAACAGCACATGTGATTCTTTGTAAAGAGAAGAAGTGGTATGCAACATGAAAAAGTATTGTTACAAGTGAGAACAGTGTTCCATTTCTTGTACAAACTTTATTTGAAAGAAAATCACGTACTATTGAAAGTGTATAATTTCATGAAATGGTTTAGTGAGAAACACAATGTGTTTCTCTTAAAAGAGGAACAGTTGTTTGGAACATATAAAAGTATTGTTAGAAGTGAGAACAGTGTTCCTTTTCTCTGTACAAACTTTACTTTGAAAGAAAATCACGTTCTTTTGAAAGTGTATAATTACATGAAATGCTTTAGTGAGAAATGCACACGTTTCTCTGAAAAGAGGGGTAGTTGTTTGAGACTTGACAAAGTATTGTTAGAAGTTAGTACAGTATTGCTTTTTTCTTTACAATCTTTACTAAAAGAAAATTGCATTCTTTTCAAAGTGAATAATTCCATGAAATGGTTTAGTAAGATACACACATGTGTATCTCTGAAAAGAGAAGCAGTTGTTTTCGACATGACAAAGTATTGTTAGAAGTGAGAACATTGTTCCATTTGTCTGTACAATCTTTACTTTGAAAGAAAATCACCTTATTTTGAAAGTGTATAATTTCATTAAATGCTTTAGTGAGAAAAGCACATGTGTTTCTCTGAAATGTGTAGCAGTTTTTTGGGACATGTAAAAGTATTGCTTGAAGTGACAACAGTGTTTCTTTTCTCTGTACAAACTTTATTTTGAAAGATAATCACGTTCTTTTGAAAGTATATAATATCATGAAATGCTTTATTGAGAAACGGACATGTGTTACTCTGAAAAGAGGTGCAGTTCTTTGCGACCGGAAAAAGTATTGTTAGAAGTGAGAACAGTGTTCCTTTTCTCTGTACAATCATTACTTTGATAGCAAATCACGTTCTTTTGAATGTGTATAATTTCATTAAATGGTTTAGTGAGAAACGCACATGTGTATCTCTGAAAAGAGAAGCAGTTCTTTGGAACATGTCAAAGTATTGTTAAGAATTGAGAAGAGTGTTACTTTTCTCTATACAAACCTTACTTAGAGAGATAATCACATTCTCTTGAAAGTGTATAAATTCATGAAATGCTTTAGTGAGAAACACACATGTGTTTTTCTAAAAAGAGATGCAGTTCTTTCCGACAAGACTAAGTATTGTTAGAAGTGTGAACAGTGTTCCATTTCTCTGTACAATCTTTACTTTAAAAGATAATCACATTCTTTTGAAAGTGTATAATTTCATGAAATGATTTATTGAGAAACGCACATTTTTATCTATGAAAAGAGAAGCAGTTGTTTGGAAAATGTCAAAGTATTGTTAAGAAGTGAGAACAGTGTTCCTTTTCTCTGTACAAACTTTACTCTGAAAGATAATCACATTCTTTGGAAAGTGTAATAAATTCATAAAATGTTTTAGTGTAAAACGCACATGTGTTTCTCTGAAAAGAGGAGCAGATGTCTGGGACATGTAAAAGTATAGTTAGAAGTGAGAACAGTGTTCCTTTTCTCTGAAAAACTTTGCTTTGAAAGATAATCATGTTCTTTTGAAAGTGTATTTATTGCATTAAATTCTTTTAAGAAACACACAAGTGTTTCTCTGTAAAGAGAAGCAGTTGTTTGCGACCTGTCAAAGTATTGTTAGAACTGAGATAAGTATTCTTTTTCTCTGTACAAGCTTTACTTTGAAAGATAATCACATTGCTTTGAAAGTGCGTTCATTTCCTGAAAAGCTTATTTAGAAACGCACATGTGTTTCTTAGTAAAGAGAAGCAGTTGTTTGTGACATGTCAAAGTATTGTGAGAAGTGAGATTAGTGTTCCTTTTCTCTGTACAAGCTTTATTTTGAAAGATAATCACATTATTTTGAAAGTGTAGTTTTTCTTGAAAAGCTTAAGTTAGAAACGCACTTGTGTTTCTTGGTAAAGAGAAGCAGTTGTTTGCGGCATATCAAAGTATCGTTAGAAGTGAGATCAGTGTACCTTTCTCTGTACAAGCTTTACTTTGAAAGATAATCACATTCTTTTGAAAGTGTATTTATTTTATAAATAGCTTTAGTAAGAAACGCACATGTCTTTCTCTGTAAAGGGAAGCATTTCTTTGCGACATATCAAAGTATTTTTACAAGTGAGATCAGTGTACCTTTCTCTGTAGAAGCTTTACATTGAAAGATAACCACATTCTTTTGAAAGTGTATTCATTTTATTAAAAGCTTTAGTAAGAAGAGCACATGTCTTTCTCTGTGAAGAAAAGCAGTTGTTTGTGACATGTCAAATGTTTGTTAGAAGTGGGATCAGTGTTCCTTTTCTCTGTACAAGCTTCATTTTGAAAGATAATCTCATTCTTTTGAAAGTGTAATCTTTCCTGAAAAGCTTTAGTTAGAAACGCACTTGTGTTACTTGGTAAGGAGAAGCTGTTGTGTAGGACATGTAAAAGTATTGTTTGAAGTGAGGTCAATATTCCTTATCTCTGTAGAAGCTTTCCTTTAAAGTTAATCACATTTTTTTGAAACTATATTCATTTCCAGAAAAGCTTTAGTAACTAACACACATGTGTTTCTTGGTAAAGAGTAGCAGGTGTTTGCGTCATGTCAACGTCTGGTTAGAAGTGATATCATTGTTCCCTTTCTCTGTACAAGCTTTAATTTGAAGGATAATCCAGTTCTTTTGAAAGTGTATACATTTTTTGAAGAGCATTAGTTAGAAACACACACGTGTTTCTTGGTAAAGAGAAGCCACTGTTTGCGACATGTCAAAGTATTTTTAGAAGTGAGATCAGTGTACCTTTCTCTGTACAAGCTTTACATTGAAAGATAATCACATTCTTTTCAAAGTGTATTCATTTCATGAAAAGCATTAGGAAGAAACGCATATGTGTTTCTCTGTAAAGAGAAGCAGTTTTTTCCGACATGTCAAGTATTTTTAGAAGTGAGATCAGTGTTCCTTTTCTCTGTAGAAGCTTTGCTTTGAAGTATAATCATATTCTTTTGAAAGTGTATTCATTTCATGATAAGCTTTAGTAAGAAACGTACATGTGTTTCTCTGTAAAGAAAAGCACTTCTTTTCGACATGTCAAATTACTGTTAGAAGTGAGATCAGTGTTCATTTTCTCTGTGGAAGCTTTATTTTGAAATATAGTCACGTTCTTTTGAAAGTGTATTCATTTCTAGAAATGCTTTAGTAATAATGCTCATGTGTGTCTTGGTAAAGAGAAGCAGTTGTTTCTGACATGTCAAAGTCTTGTTAGAAGTGTGATCAGTATTCATTTCTCTGTAGAAGCTTTACTTTGAAAGATAATCACATTCTTTGAAAGTGTATTCATTTCATTAATAGCTTTAGTAAGAAACGCACAAGTGTTTCTCTGTAAAGAGAAGCTGTTGTTTGCGACATGTCAAAGTATTATTAGAAGGGAGATCAGTGTTCCATTCTCTGTAGAAGCTTTGCTTTGCAATACAATTGGTTCTTTAAAAAGTGTATTCATTTCTTTAAAAACTTTAGTAAGAAACGCACATGTGTTTCTTGGTAATGAGAAGCAGTTGTTTGCGACATGTCAACGTCCTATTAGACCTGAGATCAGTGTTGCTTTTCTCTGTAGAAGCTTTAATTTGAAAGATAACCACATTCTTTGAAAGTGTATTCATTTCATAAATAGCTTTAGTAAGAAACACACATGTGTTTCTCTGTAAAGAGAGGCCATTTTTTGCGACATGTCAAAGTATTGTTATTAGTGAGATCAGTGTTCCTTTTCTCTGTACAAGCTTTACATTGAAAGATAATCACGCTATTTTGAAACTGTATTCTTTCCTGAAAAGCTTTAGTTAAAACGCACTTGTGTTACTTGGTAAGGAGAAGCAGTTGTTTGCGACATGTCAAAGTGTTGTTTGAAGTGAGGTCAATATTCCTTTTCTAGGTACAAGATTTACTTTGAAAGATAATCACATTCTTTTGAAAGTGTATTCATTTCCTGAAAAGCTTTAGTAACTAACACACATGTGTTTCTTGATAAAGAGAAGCAGTTTTTTGCGACATGTCAACGTCTTGTTAGAAGTGATATCAGTGTTCCTTTTCTTTGTACAAGCTTTACTTTGAAGGATAATCACATTCTTTTGAAAGTGTATACATTTCTTGAACAGCTTTAGTTAGAAACACATGTGTTTCTTGGTAAAGAGAAGCAGTTGTTTGCGACATGTCAAAGTATTGTTAGAAGTGAGATCAGTTTACCTTTCTCTGTACAACTTTACTTTGAAAGATAATCATATTCTTCTGAAAGTGTATTCATTTCATTAATAGCTTTAGTAAGAAACGCACAAGTGTTTCTCTGTAAAGAGAAGCAGTTGTTTGCGACATGTCAAAGTATTGTTAGAAGTGAGATCAGTGTTCCATTCTCTGTAGAAACTCTGCTTTGAAATATAATCATGTTCTTTTAAAAGTGTATTCAATTCTTTAAAACTTTAGTAAGCAAAGCACATGTGTTACTTGGTTAGGAGAAGCAGTTGTTTGGGACATGTCAAAATATTGTTTGAAGTGAGATCAATATTCCTTTTCTCTGTACAAGCTTTAATTTGAAAGATAATCACGTTCTTTTGAAAGTGTATACATTTCTTGAAAATCTTTAGTAAGAAACATACATGTATTTCTCTCTAAAGAAAAGCAGTTGTTTGTGACATGTCAAATTACTGTTAAAAATGAGAACAGTTTTCTTTTCTCTCTACAAGCTTTACTTTGAAAGATAATCTCATTGTTTTGAAAGTGTATTCATTTCAAAAATAGCTTTAGTAAGAAACGCACAACTGTTTCTCTGTAAAGAAAAGCCATTTTTTGCGACATGTCAAAGTATTTTTGGAAGAGAGATAAGTGTTCCTTTCTCTGTAGAAGCTTTACTTTGAAAGATAATCACATTTATTTCAAAGTGTATTCATTTCATGAAAAGCTTTAGGAAGAAACACACATGTGTTTCCCTGTAAAGAGAAGCAGTTGTTTGCGACGTGTCAAATTATTGTTAGAAGTGATATCAATGTTCCTTTTCTCCGTAGAAGCTTTACTTTGAAAGAAAGTCACATTCTTTGGAAAGTGTATTCATTTTATAAATAGCTTTAGTAAGAAACACACGTCTTTCTGTGTAAAGAAAAGTTGTTTGCGACATGTCAAATTACTGTTAGAAGTGAGATCAGTGTTCCTTTTCTCTGTAGAAGCTATGCTTTGAAATATAATCACGTTCTTTTGAAAGTGTATTCATTTCTTGAAAAGCTTTACTAAGAAACCCACGTGTATCTTGTTAAAGAGAAGCAATTGTTTGCTACATGTCAAAGTATTGTTTGAAGTGAGATCAGTATTCCTTTTCTCTGTAGAAGCTTTATTTGAAAGATAATCACATTCTTTTGAAAGTGTATTCATTTCTTGAAATGCTTTAGTAAGAAACGCACATGTCTTTTTCTGTAAAGCAAAGCAGTTCTTTGTGACATGTCAAAGGCTTGTTAGAAGTGAGATCCGTGTTCCTTTTCTCTGTAGAATCTTTGCTTTTAAATATAATCACGTTCTTTTTAAAGTGTATTCATTTTAGGAAAAGCTTTATTAAGAAATGCCCATGTGCTTCTCCTTATAGAGAAGCAGATTTTCTCGACATATCTATTACTGTTTGAAGTGAGATCAGTTTTCCTTTTCTCTGTAGAAGCTTTACTTTGGAAGATAATCACATTGTTTTGAAAGAGTTCATTTCAAAAATAGCTTTAGTAAGAAACGCAAAAGTGTTTCTTTGTAAAGAAAAGCAGTTGTTTGCAACATGGCAAATTACTGTTAGAAGTGAGATCAGTGTTACTTTTCTCTGTAGAAGCTTTGCTTTGAAATATAATCATGTTCTTTTGAAAGTGTATTCATCTCTTGAAAAGCTTTATTAAGAAACACATGTGTTTCTTGGTAAAGAGAAGCAGTTTTTGCTACATGTCAAAGTCTTTTTAGAAGTGAGATCAGTGTTCCTTTTCTCTATGGAAGCTTTACTTTGGAAGATAATCACTTTTTTTGAAAGTGCATTTATTTCATGAAATACTTTTGTAAGAAACACACATGTGTTTCTCTGTAAGGAGAAGCAGTTGTTTTCGACATGTCAAAGTATTGTTAGAAGTGAGATCAGTAGTCATTTTCTGTGTGCAAGCTTTAATTTGAAATATAATCACGTTCTTTTGAAAGTGTATTTATTTCTTTAAATGCTTTAGTAATAACACACATGTGTTTCTTGGTAAGGAAAGGCAGTTGTTTCTGACATGTCAAAGCCTTGTTAGAAGTGAGATCAGTATTCATTTCTCTTTAGAAACTTTACTTTGAAAGATAATCACATTCTTTGAAAGTGTATTCATTTCATAAATAACTTAAGTAAGAAACGCACAACTGTTCCTTGTAAAGAGAAGCCATTGTTTACGACATGTCAAAGTATTGTTAGAAGTGAGATCAGTGTTCCTTTTCTCTGTACAAGCTTTACATTGAAAGATAATCACGCTATTTTGAAACTGTATTCTTTCCTGAAAAGCTTTAGTTAAAACGCACTTGTGTTACTTGGTAAGGAGAAGCAGTTGTTTGCGACATGTCAAAGTGTTGTTTGAAGTGAGGTCAATATTCCTTTTCTAGGTACAAGATTTACTTTGAAAGATAATCACATTCTTTTGAAAGTGTATTCATTTCCTGAAAAGCTTTAGTAACTAACACACATGTGTTTCTTGATAAAGAGAAGCAGTTTTTTGCGACATGTCAACGTCTTGTTAGAAGTGATATCAGTGTTCCTTTTCTTTGTACAAGCTTTACTTTGAAGGATAATCACATTCTTTTGAAAGTGTATACATTTCTTGAACAGCTTTAGTTAGAAACACATGTGTTTCTTGGTAAAGAGAAGCAGTTGTTTGCGACATGTCAAAGTATTGTTAGAAGTGAGATCAGTTTACCTTTCTCTGTACAACTTTACTTTGAAAGATAATCATATTCTTCTGAAAGTGTATTCATTTCATTAATAGCTTTAGTAAGAAACGCACAAGTGTTTCTCTGTAAAGAGAAGCAGTTGTTTGCGACATGTCAAAGTATTGTTAGAAGTGAGATCAGTGTTCCATTCTCTGTAGAAACTCTGCTTTGAAATATAATCATGTTCTTTTAAAAGTGTATTCATTTCTTTAAAACTTTAGTAAGCAAAGCACATGTGTTACTGGGTTAGGAGAAGCAGTTGTTTGGGACATGTCAAAATATTGTTTGAAGTGAGATCAATATTCCTTTTCTCTGTACAAGCTTTAATTTGAAAGATAATCACGTTCTTTTGAAAGTGTATACATTTCTTGAAAATCTTTAGTAAGAAACATACATGTATTTCTCTCTAAAGAAAAGCAGTTGTTTGTGACATGTCAAATTACTGTTAAAAATGAGAACAGTTTTCTTTTCTCTCTACAAGCTTTACTTTGAAAGATAATCTCATTGTTTTGAAAGTGTATTCATTTCAAAAATAGCTTTAGTAAGAAACGCACAACTGTTTCTCTGTAAAGAAAAGCCATTTTTTGCGACATGTCAAAGTATTTTTGGAAGAGAGATAAGTGTTCCTTTCTCTGTAGAAGCTTTACTTTGAAAGATAATCACATTTATTTCAAAGTGTATTCATTTCATGAAAAGCTTTAGGAAGAAACACACATGTGTTTCCCTGTAAAGAGAAGCAGTTGTTTGCGACGTGTCAAATTATTGTTAGAAGTGATATCAATGTTCCTTTTCTCCGTAGAAGCTTTACTTTGAAAGAAAGTCACATTCTTTGGAAAGTGTATTCATTTTATAAATAGCTTTAGTAAGAAACACACGTCTTTCTGTGTAAAGAAAAGTTGTTTGCGACATGTCAAATTACTGTTAGAAGTGAGATCAGTGTTCCTTTTCTCTGTAGAAGCTATGCTTTGAAATATAATCACGTTCTTTTGAAAGTGTATTCATTTCTTGAAAAGCTTTACTAAGAAACCCACATGTATCTTGTTAAAGAGAAGCAATTGTTTGCTACATGTCAAAGTATTGTTTGAAGTGAGATCAGTATTCCTTTTCTCTGTAGAAGCTTTATTTGAAAGATAATCACATTCTTTTGAAAGTGTATTCATTTCTTGAAATGCTTTAGTAAGAAACGCACATGTCTTTTTCTGTAAAGCAAAGCAGTTCTTTGTGACATGTCAAAGGCTTGTTAGAAGTGAGATCCGTGTTCCTTTTCTCTGTAGAATCTTTGCTTTTAAATATAATCACGTTCTTTTTAAAGTGTATTCATTTTAGGAAAAGCTTTATTAAGAAATGCACATGTGCTTCTCCTTATAGAGAAGCAGATTTTTTCGACATATCTATTACTGTTTGAAGTGAGATCAGTTTTCCTTTTCTCTGTAGAAGCTTTACTTTGGAAGATAATCACATTGTTTTGAAAGAGTTCATTTCAAAAATAGCTTTAGTAAGAAACGCAAAAGTGTTTCTTTGTAAAGAAAAGCAGTTGTTTGCAACATGGCAAATTACTGTTAGAAGTGAGATCAGTGTTACTTTTCTCTGTAGAAGCTTTGCTTTGAAATATAATCATGTTCTTTTGAAAGTGTATTCATCTCTTGAAAAGCTTTATTAAGAAACACATGTGTTTCTTGGTAAAGAGAAGCAGTTTTTGCTACATGTCAAAGTCTTTTTAGAAGTGAGATCAGTGTTCCTTTTCTCTATGGAAGCTTTACTTTGGAAGATAATCACTTTTTTTGAAAGTGCATTTATTTCATGAAATACTTTTGTAAGAAACACACATGTGTTTCTCTGTAAGGAGAAGCAGTTGTTTTCGACATGTCAAAGTATTGTTAGAAGTGAGATCAGTAGTCATTTTCTGTGTGCAAGCTTTAATTTGAAATATAATCACGTTCTTTTGAAAGTGTATTTATTTCTTTAAATGCTTTAGTAATAACACACATGTGTTTCTTGGTAAGGAAAGGCAGTTGTTTCTGACATGTCAAAGCCTTGTTAGAAGTGAGATCAGTATTCATTTCTCTTTAGAAACTTTACTTTGAAAGATAATCACATTCTTTGAAAGTGTATTCATTTCATAAATAACTTAAGTAAGAAACGCACAACTGTTCCTTGTAAAGAGAAGCCATTGTTTACGACATGTCAAAGTATTGTTAGAAGTGAGATCAGTGTTCCTTTTCTCTGTACAAGCTTTACATTGAAAGATAATCACGCTATTTTGAAACTGTATTCTTTCCTGAAAAGCTTTAGTTAAAACGCACTTGTGTTACTTGGTAAGGAGAAGCAGTTGTTTGCGACATGTCAAAGTGTTGTTTGAAGTGAGGTCAATATTCCTTTTCTAGGTACAAGATTTACTTTGAAAGATAATCACATTCTTTTGAAAGTGTATTCATTTCCTGAAAAGCTTTAGTAACTAACACACATGTGTTTCTTGATAAAGAGAAGCAGTTTTTTGCGACATGTCAACGTCTTGTTAGAAGTGATATCAGTGTTCCTTTTCTTTGTACAAGCTTTACTTTGAAGGATAATCACATTCTTTTGAAAGTGTATACATTTCTTGAACAGCTTTAGTTAGAAACACATGTGTTTCTTGGTAAAGAGAAGCAGTTGTTTGCGACATGTCAAAGTATTGTTAGAAGTGAGATCAGTTTACCTTTCTCTGTACAACTTTACTTTGAAAGATAATCATATTCTTCTGAAAGTGTATTCATTTCATTAATAGCTTTAGTAAGAAACGCACAAGTGTTTCTCTGTAAAGAGAAGCAGTTGTTTGCGACATGTCAAAGTATTGTTAGAAGTGAGATCAGTGTTCCATTCTCTGTAGAAACTCTGCTTTGAAATATAATCATGTTCTTTTAAAAGTGTATTCATTTCTTTAAAACTTTAGTAAGCAAAGCACATGTGTTACTGGGTTAGGAGAAGCAGTTGTTTGGGACATGTCAAAATATTGTTTGAAGTGAGATCAATATTCCTTTTCTCTGTACAAGCTTTAATTTGAAAGATAATCACGTTCTTTTGAAAGTGTATACATTTCTTGAAAATCTTTAGTAAGAAACATACATGTATTTCTCTCTAAAGAAAAGCAGTTGTTTGTGACATGTCAAATTACTGTTAAAAATGAGAACAGTTTTCTTTTCTCTCTACAAGCTTTACTTTGAAAGATAATCTCATTGTTTTGAAAGTGTATTCATTTCAAAAATAGCTTTAGTAAGAAACGCACAACTGTTTCTCTGTAAAGAAAAGCCATTTTTTGCGACATGTCAAAGTATTTTTGGAAGAGAGATAAGTGTTCCTTTCTCTGTAGAAGCTTTACTTTGAAAGATAATCACATTTATTTCAAAGTGTATTCATTTCATGAAAAGCTTTAGGAAGAAACACACATGTGTTTCCCTGTAAAGAGAAGCAGTTGTTTGCGACGTGTCAAATTATTGTTAGAAGTGATATCAATGTTCCTTTTCTCCGTAGAAGCTTTACTTTGAAAGAAAGTCACATTCTTTGGAAAGTGTATTCATTTTATAAATAGCTTTAGTAAGAAACACACGTCTTTCTGTGTAAAGAAAAGTTGTTTGCGACATGTCAAATTACTGTTAGAAGTGAGATCAGTGTTCCTTTTCTCTGTAGAAGCTATGCTTTGAAATATAATCACGTTCTTTTGAAAGTGTATTCATTTCTTGAAAAGCTTTACTAAGAAACCCACATGTATCTTGTTAAAGAGAAGCAATTGTTTGCTACATGTCAAAGTATTGTTTGAAGTGAGATCAGTATTCCTTTTCTCTGTAGAAGCTTTATTTGAAAGATAATCACATTCTTTTGAAAGTGTATTCATTTCTTGAAATGCTTTAGTAAGAAACGCACATGTCTTTTTCTGTAAAGCAAAGCAGTTCTTTGTGACATGTCAAAGGCTTGTTAGAAGTGAGATCCGTGTTCCTTTTCTCTGTAGAATCTTTGCTTTTAAATATAATCACGTTCTTTTTAAAGTGTATTCATTTTAGGAAAAGCTTTATTAAGAAATGCACATGTGCTTCTCCTTATAGAGAAGCAGATTTTTTCGACATATCTATTACTGTTTGAAGTGAGATCAGTTTTCCTTTTCTCTGTAGAAGCTTTACTTTGGAAGATAATCACATTGTTTTGAAAGAGTTCATTTCAAAAATAGCTTTAGTAAGAAACGCAAAAGTGTTTCTTTGTAAAGAAAAGCAGTTGTTTGCAACATGGCAAATTACTGTTAGAAGTGAGATCAGTGTTACTTTTCTCTGTAGAAGCTTTGCTTTGAAATATAATCATGTTCTTTTGAAAGTGTATTCATCTCTTGAAAAGCTTTATTAAGAAACACATGTGTTTCTTGGTAAAGAGAAGCAGTTTTTGCTACATGTCAAAGTCTTTTTAGAAGTGAGATCAGTGTTCCTTTTCTCTATAGAAGCTTTACTTTGGAAGATAATCACGTTTTTTTGAAAGTGCATTTATTTCATGAAATACTTTTGTAAGAAACACACATGTGTTTCTCTGTAAGGAGAAGCAGTTGTTTTCGACATGTCAAAGTATTGTTAGAAGTGAGATCAGTAGTCATTTTCTGTGTGCAAGCTTTAATTTGAAATATAATCACGTTCTTTTGAAAGTGTATTTATTTCTTTAAATGCTTTAGTAATAACACACATGTGTTTCTTGGTAAGGAAAGGCAGTTGTTTCTGACATGTCAAAGCCTTGTTAGAAGTGAGATCAGTGTTCATTTCTCTTTAGAAACTTTACTTTGAAAGATAATCACATTCTTTGAAAGTGTATTCATTTCATAAATAACTTAAGTAAGAAACGCACAACTGTTCCTTGTAAAGAGAAGCCATTGTTTACGACATGTCAAAGTATTGTTAGAAGTGAGATCAGTGTTCCTTTTCTCTGTAGAATCTTTGTTTTGAAATATAAACATGTTCTTTTGAAAGTGTATTCATATCTTGAAAAGCTTTAGTAAGAAACGCACATGTGTTTCTCTGTAAAGAGAAGCAGATGTTTGCGACATGTCAAATTACTGTTAGAAGTGAGATTAGTTTTCCTTTTCTCTGCAGAAGTTTTACTTTGAAAGATAATAACGTTCTTTTGAATGTGTATTTATTTCATGAAATGCTTTTGTAAGAAAAGCACATGTGTTTTTCTGTAAAGAGAAGCAGTTCTTTGGAACATGTTAAAGTATTGGTAGAAGTGAGATCCGTATTCCTTTTCTCTGTACAAGCTTTACTTTGAAAGATATTCACATTCTTTTGAAAGTGTATTCATTTCTTGAAAAGCTTTAGCATGAAACACACATGTGTATCTTGGTAAGGAGAAGCAGTTGTTTACGACATTCAAAGTATTGTTTGAAGTGAAATCAGTATTCCTTTTCTCTGTAGCAGGTTTACTTTGAAAGAAAATCACATTCTTTTGAAAGGGTGTTCATTTCATAAATAGCTTTAGTAAGAAACGCACATGTGTTTCTCTAAAGAGAGGCCATTTTTTGCGACATGTCAAAGTATTGTTAGAAGAGAGATCAGTGTTCCTTTCTGTGTAGAAGCTTTACTTTGAAAGATAATCACATTCCTTTGAAAGTGTATTCATTTCAGGATTAGCTTTAGTAAGAAACACACGTGTTACTTGGTAAAGAGATTCAATTGTTTCCTAAATGCCAAAGTCTTGTTAGAAGTGAGATCAGTGTTCCATCCTCTGTAGAAGCTTTGCTTTGAATGATAATCACGTTCTTTTGAATGTGTATTCATTTCTTAAAAAGTTTTAGTATGAAACACACATGAGTTTCTCTGTAAAGAAGCAGATGTTTGCAACTGTCAAATATCTATTAGAAGTGAGATCAGTTTTCCTTTTCTCTGTCAAAGCTTTATTTTGAAAGATAATCACGTTTTTTGAAAGTGTATTAGTTTCATATATAACTTTAGTAAGAAACGCACAGTTGTTTCTCTGTAAAGAAAGGCCGTATTATGCATCATGTCAAAGTATTTTTAGAAGAGAGATCAGTGTTCCTTTCTCTGTAAAAGCTTTACTTTGAAAGATAATCACATTCTTTTCAAAGTGTATTCATTTCATGAAAAGCATTAGGAAGAAACGCATATGTGTTTCTCTGTAAAGAGAAGCAGTTTTTTCCGACATGTCAAGTATTTTTAGAAGTGAGATCAGTGTTCCTTTTCTCTGTAGAAGCTTTGCTTTGAAGTATAATCATATTCTTTTGAAAGTGTATTCATTTCATGATAAGCTTTAGTAAGAAACGTACATGTGTTTCTCTGTAAAGAAAAGCACTTCTTTTCGACATGTCAAATTACTGTTAGAAGTGAGATCAGTGTTCATTTTCTCTGTGGAAGCTTTATTTTGAAATATAATCACGTTCTTTTGAAAGTGTATTCATTTCTAGAAATGCTTTAGTAATAATGCTCATGTGTGTCTTGGTAAAGAGAAGCAGTTGTTTCTGACATGTCAAAGTCTTGTTAGAAGTGTGATCAGTATTCATTTCTCTGTAGAAGCTTTACTTTGAAAGATAATCACATTCTTTGAAAGTGTATTCATTTCATTAATAGCTTTAGTAAGAAACGCACAAGTGTTTCTCTGTAAAGAGAAGCTGTTGTTTGCGACATGTCAAAGTATTATTAGAAGGGAGATCAGTGTTCCATTCTCTGTAGAAGCTTTGCTTTGCAATACAATTGGTTCTTTAAAAAGTGTATTCATTTCTTTAAAAACTTTAGTAAGAAACGCACATGTGTTTCTTGGTAATGAGAAGCAGTTGTTTGCGACATGTCAACGTCCTATTAGACCTGAGATCAGTGTTGCTTTTCTCTGTAGAAGCTTTAATTTGAAAGATAACCACATTCTTTGAAAGTGTATTCATTTCATAAATAGCTTTAGTAAGAAACACACATGTGTTTCTCTGTAAAGAGAGGCCATTTTTTGCGACATGTCAAAGTATTGTTATTAGTGAGATCAGTGTTCCTTTTCTCTGTACAAGCTTTACATTGAAAGATAATCACGCTATTTTGAAACTGTATTCTTTCCTGAAAAGCTTTAGTTAAAACGCACTTGTGTTACTTGGTAAGGAGAAGCAGTTGTTTGCGACATGTCAAAGTGTTGTTTGAAGTGAGGTCAATATTCCTTTTCTAGGTACAAGATTTACTTTGAAAGATAATCACATTCTTTTGAAAGTGTATTCATTTCCTGAAAAGCTTTAGTAACTAACACACATGTGTTTCTTGATAAAGAGAAGCAGTTTTTTGCGACATGTCAACGTCTTGTTAGAAGTGATATCAGTGTTCCTTTTCTTTGTACAAGCTTTACTTTGAAGGATAATCACATTCTTTTGAAAGTGTATACATTTCTTGAACAGCTTTAGTTAGAAACACATGTGTTTCTTGGTAAAGAGAAGCAGTTGTTTGCGACATGTCAAAGTATTGTTAGAAGTGAGATCAGTTTACCTTTCTCTGTACAACTTTACTTTGAAAGATAATCATATTCTTCTGAAAGTGTATTCATTTCATTAATAGCTTTAGTAAGAAACGCACAAGTGTTTCTCTGTAAAGAGAAGCAGTTGTTTGCGACATGTCAAAGTATTGTTAGAAGTGAGATCAGTGTTCCATTCTCTGTAGAAACTCTGCTTTGAAATATAATCATGTTCTTTTAAAAGTGTATTCAATTCTTTAAAACTTTAGTAAGCAAAGCACATGTGTTACTTGGTTAGGAGAAGCAGTTGTTTGGGACATGTCAAAATATTGTTTGAAGTGAGATCAATATTCCTTTTCTCTGTACAAGCTTTAATTTGAAAGATAATCACGTTCTTTTGAAAGTGTATACATTTCTTGAAAATCTTTAGTAAGAAACATACATGTATTTCTCTCTAAAGAAAAGCAGTTGTTTGTGACATGTCAAATTACTGTTAAAAATGAGAACAGTTTTCTTTTCTCTCTACAAGCTTTACTTTGAAAGATAATCTCATTGTTTTGAAAGTGTATTCATTTCAAAAATAGCTTTAGTAAGAAACGCACAACTGTTTCTCTGTAAAGAAAAGCCATTTTTTGCGACATGTCAAAGTATTTTTGGAAGAGAGATAAGTGTTCCTTTCTCTGTAGAAGCTTTACTTTGAAAGATAATCACATTTATTTCAAAGTGTATTCATTTCATGAAAAGCTTTAGGAAGAAACACACATGTGTTTCCCTGTAAAGAGAAGCAGTTGTTTGCGACGTGTCAAATTATTGTTAGAAGTGATATCAATGTTCCTTTTCTCCGTAGAAGCTTTACTTTGAAAGAAAGTCACATTCTTTGGAAAGTGTATTCATTTTATAAATAGCTTTAGTAAGAAACACACGTCTTTCTGTGTAAAGAAAAGTTGTTTGCGACATGTCAAATTACTGTTAGAAGTGAGATCAGTGTTCCTTTTCTCTGTAGAAGCTATGCTTTGAAATATAATCACGTTCTTTTGAAAGTGTATTCATTTCTTGAAAAGCTTTACTAAGAAACCCACATGTATCTTGTTAAAGAGAAGCAATTGTTTGCTACATGTCAAAGTATTGTTTGAAGTGAGATCAGTATTCCTTTTCTCTGTAGAAGCTTTATTTGAAAGATAATCACATTCTTTTGAAAGTGTATTCATTTCTTGAAATGCTTTAGTAAGAAACGCACATGTCTTTTTCTGTAAAGCAAAGCAGTTCTTTGTGACATGTCAAAGGCTTGTTAGAAGTGAGATCCGTGTTCCTTTTCTCTGTAGAATCTTTGCTTTTAAATATAATCACGTTCTTTTTAAAGTGTATTCATTTTAGGAAAAGCTTTATTAAGAAATGCCCATGTGCTTCTCCTTATAGAGAAGCAGATTTTCTCGACATATCTATTACTGTTTGAAGTGAGATCAGTTTTCCTTTTCTCTGTAGAAGCTTTACTTTGGAAGATAATCACATTGTTTTGAAAGAGTTCATTTCAAAAATAGCTTTAGTAAGAAACGCAAAAGTGTTTCTTTGTAAAGAAAAGCAGTTGTTTGCAACATGGCAAATTACTGTTAGAAGTGAGATCAGTGTTACTTTTCTCTGTAGAAGCTTTGCTTTGAAATATAATCATGTTCTTTTGAAAGTGTATTCATCTCTTGAAAAGCTTTATTAAGAAACACATGTGTTTCTTGGTAAAGAGAAGCAGTTTTTGCTACATGTCAAAGTCTTTTTAGAAGTGAGATCAGTGTTCCTTTTCTCTATGGAAGCTTTACTTTGGAAGATAATCACTTTTTTTGAAAGTGCATTTATTTCATGAAATACTTTTGTAAGAAACACACATGTGTTTCTCTGTAAGGAGAAGCAGTTGTTTTCGACATGTCAAAGTATTGTTAGAAGTGAGATCAGTAGTCATTTTCTGTGTGCAAGCTTTAATTTGAAATATAATCACGTTCTTTTGAAAGTGTATTTATTTCTTTAAATGCTTTAGTAATAACACACATGTGTTTCTTGGTAAGGAAAGGCAGTTGTTTCTGACATGTCAAAGCCTTGTTAGAAGTGAGATCAGTATTTATTTCTCTTTAGAAACTTTACTTTGAAAGATAATCACATTCTTTGAAAGTGTATTCATTTCATAAATAACTTAAGTAAGAAACGCACAACTGTTCCTTGTAAAGAGAAGCCATTGTTTACGACATGTCAAAGTATTGTTAGAAGTGAGATCAGTGTTCCTTTTCTCTGTACAAGCTTTACATTGAAAGATAATCACGCTATTTTGAAACTGTATTCTTTCCTGAAAAGCTTTAGTTAAAACGCACTTGTGTTACTTGGTAAGGAGAAGCAGTTGTTTGCGACATGTCAAAGTGTTGTTTGAAGTGAGGTCAATATTCCTTTTCTAGGTACAAGATTTACTTTGAAAGATAATCACATTCTTTTGAAAGTGTATTCATTTCCTGAAAAGCTTTAGTAACTAACACACATGTGTTTCTTGATAAAGAGAAGCAGTTTTTTGCGACATGTCAACGTCTTGTTAGAAGTGATATCAGTGTTCCTTTTCTTTGTACAAGCTTTACTTTGAAGGATAATCACATTCTTTTGAAAGTGTATACATTTCTTGAACAGCTTTAGTTAGAAACACATGTGTTTCTTGGTAAAGAGAAGCAGTTGTTTGCGACATGTCAAAGTATTGTTAGAAGTGAGATCAGTTTACCTTTCTCTGTACAACTTTACTTTGAAAGATAATCATATTCTTCTGAAAGTGTATTCATTTCATTAATAGCTTTAGTAAGAAACGCACAAGTGTTTCTCTGTAAAGAGAAGCAGTTTTTTGCGACATGTCAAAGTATTGTTAGAAGTGAGATCAGTGTTCCATTCTCTGTAGAAACTCTGCTTTGAAATATAATCATGTTCTTTTAAAAGTGTATTCATTTCTTTAAAACTTTAGTAAGCAAAGCACATGTGTTACTGGGTTAGGAGAAGCAGTTGTTTGGGACATGTCAAAATATTGTTTGAAGTGAGATCAATATTCCTTTTCTCTGTACAAGCTTTAATTTGAAAGATAATCACGTTCTTTTGAAAGTGTATACATTTCTTGAAAATCTTTAGTAAGAAACATACATGTATTTCTCTCTAAAGAAAAGCAGTTGTTTGTGACATGTCAAATTACTGTTAAAAATGAGAACAGTTTTCTTTTCTCTCTACAAGCTTTACTTTGAAAGATAATCTCATTGTTTTGAAAGTGTATTCATTTCAAAAATAGCTTTAGTAAGAAACGCACAACTGTTTCTCTGTAAAGAAAAGCCATTTTTTGCGACATGTCAAAGTATTTTTGGAAGAGAGATAAGTGTTCCTTTCTCTGTAGAAGCTTTACTTTGAAAGATAATCACATTTATTTCAAAGTGTATTCATTTCATGAAAAGCTTTAGGAAGAAACACACATGTGTTTCCCTGTAAAGAGAAGCAGTTGTTTGCGACGTGTCAAATTATTGTTAGAAGTGATATCAATGTTCCTTTTCTCCGTAGAAGCTTTACTTTGAAAGAAAGTCACATTCTTTGGAAAGTGTATTCATTTTATAAATAGCTTTAGTAAGAAACACACGTCTTTCTGTGTAAAGAAAAGTTGTTTGCGACATGTCAAATTACTGTTAGAAGTGAGATCAGTGTTCCTTTTCTCTGTAGAAGCTATGCTTTGAAATATAATCACGTTCTTTTGAAAGTGTATTCATTTCTTGAAAAGCTTTACTAAGAAACCCACGTGTATCTTGTTAAAGAGAAGCAATTGTTTACGACATGTCAAAGTATTGTTTGAAGTGAGATCAGTATTCCTTTTCTCTGTAGAAGCTTTATTTGAAAGATAATCACATTCTTTTGAAAGTGTATTCATTTCTTGAAATGCTTTAGTAAGAAACGCACATGTCTTTTTCTGTAAAGCAAAGCAGTTCTTTGTGACATGTCAAAGGCTTGTTAGAAGTGAGATCTGTGTTCCTTTTCTCTGTAGAATCTTTGCTTTTAAATATAATCACGTTCTTTTTAAAGTGTATTCATTTTAGGAAAAGCTTTATTAAGAAATGCACATGTGCTTCTCCTTATAGAGAAGCAGATTTTTTCGACATATCTATTACTGTTTGAAGTGAGATCAGTTTTCCTTTTCTCTGTAGAAGCTTTACTTTGGAAGATAATCACATTGTTTTGAAAGAGTTCATTTCAAAAATAGCTTTAGTAAGAAACGCAAAAGTGTTTCTTTGTAAAGAAAAGCAGTTGTTTGCAACATGGCAAATTACTGTTAGAAGTGAGATCAGTGTTACTTTTCTCTGTAGAAGCTTTGCTTTGAAATATAATCATGTTCTTTTGAAAGTGTATTCATCTCTTGAAAAGCTTTATTAAGAAACACATGTGTTTCTTGGTAAAGAGAAGCAGTTTTTGCTACATGTCAAAGTCTTTTTAGAAGTGAGATCAGTGTTCCTTTTCTCTATAGAAGCTTTACTTTGGAAGATAATCACGTTTTTTTGAAAGTGCATTTATTTCATGAAATACTTTTGTAAGAAACACACATGTGTTTCTCTGTAAGGAGAAGCAGTTGTTTTCGACATGTCAAAGTATTGTTAGAAGTGAGATCAGTAGTCATTTTCTGTGTGCAAGCTTTAATTTGAAATATAATCACGTTCTTTTGAAAGTGTATTTATTTCTTTAAATGCTTTAGTAATAACACACATGTGTTTCTTGGTAAGGAAAGGCAGTTGTTTCTGACATGTCAAAGCCTTGTTAGAAGTGAGATCAGTGTTCATTTCTCTTTAGAAACTTTACTTTGAAAGATAATCACATTCTTTGAAAGTGTATTCATTTCATAAATAACTTAAGTAAGAAACGCACAACTGTTCCTTGTAAAGAGAAGCCATTGTTTACGACATGTCAAAGTATTGTTAGAAGTGAGATCAGTGTTCCTTTTCTCTGTAGAATCTTTGTTTTGAAATATAAACATGTTCTTTTGAAAGTGTATTCATATCTTGAAAAGCTTTAGTAAGAAACGCACATGTGTTTCTCTGTAAAGAGAAGCAGATGTTTGCGACATGTCAAATTACTGTTAGAAGTGAGATTAGTTTTCCTTTTCTCTGCAGAAGTTTTACTTTGAAAGATAATAACGTTCTTTTGAATGTGTATTTATTTCATGAAATGCTTTTGTAAGAAAAGCACATGTGTTTTTCTGTAAAGAGAAGCAGTTCTTTGGAACATGTTAAAGTATTGGTAGAAGTGAGATCCGTATTCCTTTTCTCTGTACAAGCTTTACTTTGAAAGATATTCACATTCTTTTGAAAGTGTATTCATTTCTTGAAAAGCTTTAGCATGAAACACACATGTGTATCTTGGTAAGGAGAAGCAGTTGTTTACGACATTCAAAGTATTGTTTGAAGTGAAATCAGTATTCCTTTTCTCTGTAGCAGGTTTACTTTGAAAGAAAATCACATTCTTTTGAAAGGGTGTTCATTTCATAAATAGCTTTAGTAAGAAACGCACATGTGTTTCTCTAAAGAGAGGCCATTTTTTGCGACATGTCAAAGTATTGTTAGAAGAGAGATCAGTGTTCCTTTCTGTGTAGAAGCTTTACTTTGAAAGATAATCACATTCCTTTGAAAGTGTATTCATTTCAGGATTAGCTTTAGTAAGAAACACACGTGTTACTTGGTAAAGAGATTCAATTGTTTCCTAAATGCCAAAGTCTTGTTAGAAGTGAGATCAGTGTTCCATCCTCTGTAGAAGCTTTGCTTTGAATGATAATCACGTTCTTTTGAATGTGTATTCATTTCTTAAAAAGTTTTAGTATGAAACACACATGAGTTTCTCTGTAAAGAAGCAGATGTTTGCAACTGTCAAATATCTATTAGAAGTGAGATCCGTTTTCCTTTTCTCTGTCAAAGCTTTATTTTGAAAGATAATCACGTTTTTTGAAAGTGTATTAGTTTCATATATAACTTTAGTAAGAAACGCACAGTTGTTTCTCTGTAAAGAAAGGCCGTATTATGCATCATGTCAAAGTATTTTTAGAAGAGAGATCAGTGTTCCTTTCTCTGTAAAAGCTTTACTTTGAAAGATAATCACATTCTTTTCAAAGTGTATTCATTTCATGAAAAGCATTAGGAAGAAACGCATATGTGTTTCTCTGTAAAGAGAAGCAGTTTTTTCCGACATGTCAAGTATTTTTAGAAGTGAGATCAGTGTTCCTTTTCTCTGTAGAAGCTTTGCTTTGAAGTATAATCATATTCTTTTGAAAGTGTATTCATTTCATGATAAGCTTTAGTAAGAAACGTACATGTGTTTCTCTGTAAAGAAAAGCACTTCTTTTCGACATGTCAAATTACTGTTAGAAGTGAGATCAGTGTTCATTTTCTCTGTGGAAGCTTTATTTTGAAATATAGTCATGTTCTTTTGAAAGTGTATTCATTTCTAGAAATGCTTTAGTAATAATGCTCATGTGTGTCTTGGTAAAGAGAAGCAGTTGTTTCTGACATGTCAAAGTCTTGTTAGAAGTGTGATCAGTATTCATTTCTCTGTAGAAGCTTTACTTTGAAAGATAATCACATTCTTTGAAAGTGTATTCATTTCATAAATAGCTTAAGTAAGAAACACACAAGTGTTTCTCTGTAAAGAGAAGCCGTTGTTTGTGACATGTCAAAGTATTGTTAGAAGTTAGATCAGTGTTCCTTTACTCTGTAGAATCTTTGCTTTGAAAGATAATCAAGTTCTTTTGAAAATGTATTCATTTCTTGAAAAGCTTTTGTTGGAAACGCACATGTGTTCCTTGGTAAAGAGAAGCAGTAGTTTGCGACATGTCAAAGTATTCTTAGAACTGAGATCAGTATTCCTTTTCTCTGTAGAAGCTTTAATTTGAAAGATAATCACATTGTTTTGAAAGTGTATTCATTTCATAAATAGCTTTAGTAAGAATCTCACAAGTGTTTATCTGTAAGAGAAGCAGTTGTTTGCAACATGTCAAATTACTGTTAGATGTGAGATCATTGTTCCTTTTCTCTGTACAAACTTTACTTTGAAAGATGATCACATTCTTTTTAAAGTATATTCATTTCTTGAAAAGCTTTAGTTAAAAACAGACATGTGTTTCTTGGTAAGGAGAAGCAGTTGTTTGCAACATGTCAAAGTATTGTTAGAAGTAAGATCAGTGTTCCTTTTCTCTGTAGAAGCTTTACTTTGAAAGATAATCATGTTCCTTTGAAAATGTAATCATTTCTTGAAAAGCCTTGGTTGGAAATGCACATGTGTTTCTTGGTAATGTGAAGCAGTTGTTTGCAACATTTCAAAATATTGTTAGACGTGAGATCAGTATTCCTTTTTTCTGTACCACCTTTAGATTGAAAGATAATCATGTTCTTTTGAAAGCGTATTTCAAGAAAAGCTTTAGTAAGAAATGTATATGTGTTTCTTGGTAAAGAGAAGCCGATGTTTGCTACATATCAAAGTATTGTTAGAATGGAGATCAGTGTTACTTGTCACTGTACAAGCTTTACTTTGAAAGATAAGCACATTCTTTTGAAAGGGTTTCCATTTCTTTAAAAGCTTTAGAAAGAAACGCACGTGTTTCTCTCTAAAGAGAAGCAGTTGTTTGCGCCATGTAAAATTACTGTTAGAAGTGAAATCAGTGTTCCTTTTCTCTGTACAAGCTTTATTTTGAAAGATAATCACGTTCATTTGAAAGTATATTCATTTCTTAAAATGTTTTAGTAAGAAAGACACATGTGTTTCTTGAAAAGGAGAAGCACTAGCCGGGCGGTGGTGGCGCACGCCTTTAATCCCAGCACTCGGGAGGCAGAGGCAGGCGGATCTCTGTGAGTTCGAGACCAGCCTGGTCTACAAGAACTAGTTCCAGGACAGGCTCCAAAACCACAGAGAAACCATGTCTCGAAAAACCAAAAAAAAAAGAAAAGAAAAAAAAAGGAGAAGCACTTGTTTGCGACTTGTCAAAGTATTTTTGAAGTGAGATCAATATTCATTTTCTCTGGAGAAGCTTTACTTTGAAAGATAATCATGTTCTTTGAAAAGTGAATTCATTTCTGAATAGCTTTAGTTAGAAACAAACATGTGTTTCTTAGTAAAGAGAAGAAGTTGGTTGCGACGTGTCAAAGTATTGTTAGGAGTGAGATCAGTGTACCATTTCTCTGTAAAAGCTTTACTTTGAAAGATAATCACATTCTTTTGAAAGTGCATTCATTTATGAAAAGCTTTATTAAGAAACGCAAAATTTTTTCTCTGTGAAGAGAAGTACTTTTTTGCGACATGTCAAGTTATTGTTAGAATTGAGATCAGTGGTGCTTTTCTCAGCACAAGCTTTACTTTTAAAGATAATTGCATTCCTTTGAAAGTTTATTAATTTCACGAAAGCTTTAGTAAGAAACGCACATGTCTTTCTTTGTAAAGACAAGCAGTTGTTTGCTACGTGTGAAAGCATTGTTAGAACTGAGATCAGTGTTCCTTTTCTCAGCACAAGCCTTACTTTGAAAGATAATCACGTTCTTTTGAAAGTATATTTATTTCTCGAAAGCTTTAGTAAGAAACTCACATGTGTTTCTATGTGAAGACAAGCAGTTGTTTGCTAAATATGAAAGCATTGTTAGAACTGAGATCAGTGTTCCTTTTCTCAGTACAAGCTTTACTTTGAAAGATAATTGCGTTCTTTTGAAAGTTTATTAATTTCAAGAAAGCTCCAGTACCAAACACATATGTGTTTCTTTGTAAAGACAAGCAGTTTGCTACGTGTGAAAGCACTGTTAGAACTGAGATCAGTGTTCCTTTTATCAGTACAAGCTTTAGTTTGAAAGATAATTGCGTTCTTTTGAAAGTTTATTAATTTCATGAAAGCTTTACTAAGAAACGCACATTTGTTTCTGAGTAAAGACAAGCAGTTGTTTGCTATGTGAGAAAGAATTGTTAGAACTGAGATCAGTGTTCCTTTTCTCAGTACAAGCTTTATTTGAAAGATAATCGCATTCTTTTGAAAGTTTATTAATTTCATAAAAGCTTTAGTAAAAAACGCACATGTGTTTCTTTGTAAAGACAAGCAGTTGTTTGCTATGTGTGAAACACTGTTCGAACTGAGATCAGTGTTCCTTTTTTCAGTACAAGTTTACTTTGAAAAAAATGGCGTTCTTTGGAAAGTTTATTAATTACATGAAAGCTGTAGTAAGAAACGCTCATGTGTTTCTTTGTAAAGACAAGCAGTTGTTTGCTATATGTGAAAGCATTGTTAGAACTGAGATCAGTCTTCCTTTTCTCAGTACAAGCTGTACTTAGAAAGATAATCGCGTTCTTTTGATACTTTATTAATTTCACGAAAGCTTTAGTAAGAAATGCACATGTGTTTATTTGTAAAGACAAGCAGTAGTTTCCTACGTTTGAAAGCATTGTTAGAATTGAGATCAGTGTTCCTTTTCTCAGTACAAGGTTTACTTTGAAAGATAATCGTGTTCTTTTGAAAGTTTATTAATTTCAGGAAAGCTTTAGTAAGAAACGCACATGTGTTTCTTTGTAAAGAAAAGTAGTTGTTTGCTCTGTGTGAAACATTGTTAGAACTGAGATCAGTGTTCCTTTTTTCAGTACAAGTTTACTTTGAAAGGAAATAGCGTTCTTTTGAAAGTTTTTAATTTCACGATAGCTTTAGTAAGAAACACACATGTGTTTCTTTGTAAAGACAAGCAGTTGTTTGCTATGTGTGAAAGCATTGTTAGAACTGAGATCAGTGTTCCTTTTCTCAGTACAAGCTTTATTTTGAAAGATAATCGCGTTCTTTTGAAAGTTTATTAATTTCAAGCAAGTTTTAGTAAGAAATGCACATGTGTTTCTTTGAAAAGACAAGCAGTTGTTTGCTACGTGTGAAAGAATTGTTAGAACTGAGATCTGTGTTCCATTTCTCAGTACAAGCTTTACTTTGAAAGATAATTGCGTTCTTTTGAAAGTTTATTAATTTCACGAAAGCTTTAGTAAGAAACACACATGTGTTTCTTTGTAGAGACAAGCAGTTGTTTGCTACGTGTGAAAGCATTGTTAGAACTGAGATCAGTGTTCGTTTTCTCAGTGCAGTCTTTAATTTGAAAGATAATTTCATTCTTTTGAAAGTGTATTAATTTTACGAATGCTTTAGTAAGAAACGTACAGGTGTTCATTTGTAAAGGTAAGAGTTGTATGCTAGGTGTGAAAGCACTGTTAGAACTGAGATCAGTGTTCTTTTTCTCAATACAAGCTTTACCTTGAAAGATAATCGCGTTCTTTTGAAAGTTTATAAATTTCACGAAAGCTTTAGTAAGAAACGCAGATGTGTTTCTTTCTAAAGAAAACCGCTGTTTGCTACGTGTGAAAGCATTCTTAGAATTGACATCAGTTTTCCTTTTCTCAGTACAAGCTTTACTTTGAAAGATAATCGCGTTCTTTTGAAAGTTTATTAATTTCACGAAAGCTTTAGTAAGAAACGCACATGCGTTTCTTTGTCAAGACAGGAAGTTGTTTGCTACGTGTGAAAGCATTGTTAGAACTGAGATCAGTCTTCCGTTTCTCAGTGCAAGCTTTACGTTGAAAAATAATCTTGTTCTTTTGAAAGTTACTGATTTCACGAAAGTTTTAGTACAAAATGCACATGTGTTTCTTTGTAAAGACAAGCAGTTGTCTGCTATGTGTGATAGAATTGTTAGAACTGAGGTCAGTGTTCCTTTTCTCAGTACAAGCTTTACTTTGAAAGATAATCATGTTCTTTTGAAAGATTATCAATTTCACGAAAGCATTAGTACCAAACGCACATGTGTTTCTTGGTAAAGACAAGCAGTTGTTTGCTAAGTGTAAAACCATTATTAGAACTGAGATCCGTGTTCCTTTTCTCAGTACAAGCTTTACTTTGAAAGATAATCACGTTCTTTTGAAAGTTTATTAATTTCACAAAGCTTTAGTACCAAACGCACATGAGTTTCTTTGTAAAGACAAAGAGTTGTTTGATACGTGTGAAACCATTGTTAGAACTGAGATCAGTGTTCCTTTTCTCAGTACAAGCTTTACTTTGAAAGATAATCGCGTTCTTTTGAAAGTTATTGATTTCATGAAAGCTTCAGTACCAAACCACATGTGTTTCCTTGTAAAGACAAGCAGTTTTTTGCTATATGTGAAATCATTTTGAGAACTGAGATCAGGGTTCCTTTTCTCAGAACAAGCTTCACTTTGAAAGATAATCGCGTTCTTTTGAAAGTTTATTAATTTCATGAAAGCTTAATAAGAAAAGAACATGTGTTTCTTTGTAAAGCCAAGCAGTTGTTTGCTACATGTGAAAGCATTATTCGAACTGAGATCAGTGTTCCTTTTCTCAGTACAAGCTTTACTTTGAAATTTCATCGCGTTCTTTTGAAAGTTTATTAATTTCACATAAGCTTTAGTATGAAACGCACATGTGTTTCTTTGTAAAGGCAAGCAGTTGTATGCTATGTGTGAGTGAATTGTTAGAACTGAGATCAGTGTTCCTTTTCTCAGTACAAGATTTACTTTGAAAGATAATCATGTTCCTTTGAAAGATAATCAATTTCAAGAAAGCATTTGTACCAAACGCACATGTGTTTTTGGTAAAGACAAGCAGTTGTTTGCTACATGTGAAAGCATTGATAGAACTGAGATCAGTGTTCCTTTTCTCAGTACAAGCCTTACTTTGAAAGATAATTGCGTTCTTTTGAAAGTTTATTAATTTCACAAAGCTTTAGTACCAAACGCACATGAGTTTCTTTGTAAAGACAAAGAGTTGTTTGCTACGTGTGAAACCATTGTTAGAACTGTGATCAGTGTTCCTTTTCTCAGTACAAGCTTTACTTTGAAAGATAATCACGTTCTTTTGAAAGTTATTGATTTCATGAAAGCTTCAGTACCAAACGCACATGTGTTTCCTTGTAAAGACAAGCAGTTTTTTGCTATATGTGAAATAATTGTGAGAACTGAGATCAGGGTTCCTTTTCTCAGAACAAGCTTTACTTTGAAAGATAATCGTGTTCTTTGAATGTTTATTAATTTCAGGAAAGCTTTAGTAAGAATCGAACATGTGTTTCTTTGTAAAGCCAAGTAGTTGCTTGCTACATGTGAAAGCACTGTTAGAACTGAGATCACTGTTCCTTTTCTCAGTACAAGCTTTACTTTGAATGATAATATTGTACTTTTGAAAGATTATTAATTTCACGAAAGCATTAGTACCAAACGCACATGTGTTTCTTGGTATAGACAAGCGGTAGTTTGCTACGTGTGAAAGCATTGGTAGAACTGAGATCAGTGTTCCTTTTCTAAGTACAATCTTTACTTTGAAAGATAATCGCGTTCTTTGAAAGTTATAAATTTCACGAATGCTTTAGTACCAAACGCATATGTGTTTCTTTGTAAAAACAAGCAGTTGTTTGCTACGTGTGAAAGCATTGTTAGAACTGAGATCAGTGTTACTTTTCTCAGTACAAGCTTTACTTTGAAAGAAAATCGCGTTCTTTTGAAAGTTTATTAATTTCACAAAATCTTTAGTAAGAAACGCACATGTGTTTCTTTGTAAAGACAAGCAGTTGTTTGCTACGTGTGACCACATTGTTACAACTGAGATCAGTGTTCCTTTTCTCAGTACAAGCTTTACTATGAAAGATAATCACGTTCTTTTAAAATTTTATTAATTTCACGTAATCTTCAGTATGAAACGCACATGTGTTTCTTTGTAAAGACAAGCAGTTGTTTGCTATGTGTCAAAGCATTGTTAGAACTGAGATCAGTGTTCCGTTTCTCAGTACAAGCTTTACTTTGAAAGATCATCGAGTTCTTTTGAAAGTTGTTAATTTCTCGAAAGCTTTAGTACCAAACGCACATGTGTTTCTTTGTAAAGACAAGCAGTTGTGTGCTACGTGTGAAAGCATGCTTAGAAATGAGATCAGTGTTCCTTTTCTCAGTACAAGTCTTACTTTGAAAGATAATCGCGTTCTTTTGAAAGTTTATTAATTTCACGAAAGCTTAAGTAAGAAAAGAACGTGTTTCATTGTAAAGACAAAGAGTTGTTTGCTACGTGTGAAAGCATTGTCAGAACTCAGATCAGTCTTTCTTTTCTCTGGACAAGCTTTACTTTGAAAGATAATCGTGTTCTTTTAAAATTATTAATTTCACGAAAGCTTTAGTACCAAATGGACATGTGTTTCTTGGTAAAGAAAACCAGTTTTTTGCTACGTGTGAAAGCATTGATAGAACTGAGATCAGTGTTGCTTTTCTCACTACAAGCTTTACTTTGAAAGGTCATCGCGTTCTTTTGAAAGTTTATTAATTTTAATAAAGCTTTAGTAAGAAAGGTACCTGTGTTTCTTTGTAAAGACAAGCAGTTGTTTGCTACGTGTAATAGCATTGTTAGAACTGAGATCAGTGTTCCTTTTCTCAGTACAAGCTTTACTTTGAAAGATAATCACGTTCTTTTGATAGAATATTAATTTCACGAAAGCTTTTGTAAGAAACGCACATTAGTTTCTTAGTAAAGACAAGCAGTTGTTTGCTACGTGTGATAGCATAGTTAGAACTGAGATCAATGTTCCTGTTCTAAGTACAAGCTTTACTTTGAAAGATAAATGCGTTCTTTGAAAGTTATTAATTTCACGAAAGCATTAGTAAGAAATGAACATGTGTTTCTTTTTAAACACGAGCAGTTGTTTGCTCCGTGTGAAAGCATTGTTAGAACTTAGATCAGTATTCCTTTTCTCAGTACAAGCTTTACTTTGAAAAATAATCATGTTCTTTGAAAGATTATCAATTTCACGAAATCATTAGTACCAAACGTACATGTGTTTCTTGGTAAACACAAGCAGTTGTTTGCTATGTGTAAAAGCATTGTTAGAACTGAGATCAGTGTTCCTTTTCTCAGTAAAAGCTTTCCTTTGCAAGATCATCGTATTCTTTTGAAAGTTATTAATTATACGAAAGCTTTTGTAAGAAACGCACATGTTATTTTTGTAAAGACAAGCAGTTGTTTGCTACGTGTGAAAGCATTGTTAGAACTGAGTTCAGTGTTCCTTTTCTCAGTACAAGCTTTACTTTGAAAGATCTACGCGTCTTTTTGAAAGTTTATTAATTTTACCAAAGCTTTAGTAAGAAACGCACATTTGTTTCTTTGTAAAGACAAGCAGTTGTTTGGCACGTGTGAAAGCATTGTTAGAACTGAAATCAGAGTTCCTTCTCTCAGTACAAGCATTAATTTGATAGATAATCGTGTTCTGTTGAAAGTTTATTAATTTCACGAAAGCTTTAGTTCAAAACGCACATGTGATCTTTGTAAAGACAAGCAGTTGTTTGCTACGTGTGATAGCATTGTTAGAACTGAGATCAGTGTTCCTTTTCTCAGTACAAGCTTTACTTTCAAAGATAATCATGTACATTTGAAAGTTTATTAATTTCACGAAAGCTTCAGTAAGAAACGCACAAGTGTTTCTTTGTAAAGACAAGCAGTTGTTTGCTATGTGTCAAAGCATTGTTAGAACTGAGATCAGTGTTCTATTTCTCAGTGCAAGCTTTACTTTGAAAGATAATCATGTTCCTTTGAAAGTTATTAATTTCACGAAAGCTTTAGTACCAAACGCACATGTGTTTCTTTTTAAAGACAAGCAGTTGTTTGCTATGTGTGAAAGCATTGTTGGAACTGAGATCAGTATTCCTTTTCTCAGTACAAGCTTTACTTTGAAAGATCATCGCGTTCTTTTGAAAGTTTATTAATTTCACAATGCTTTAGTACCAAACGCACATGAGTTTCTTTGTAAAGCCAAGCAGTTGTTTGCTACGTGTCAAAGAATTGTTAGAACTGAGATCAGTGTTCCTTTTCTCAGTACAAGCTTTACTTTGAAAGATCATCGCATTCTTTTAAAAGTTTATTAATTTTACGAAAGCTTTAGTAAGAAACACACATGAGTTTCTTTGTAAAGCCAAGCAGTTGTTTGCTACATGTGAAAGCATTGTTAGAACTGAGATAAGTGTTACTTTTTTCAGTACATGCTTTACTTTGAAAGAAAATCGCATTCTTTTGAAAGTTTATTAATTTCACGAAATCTTTAGTAAGAAACGCACATGTGTTTCTTTGTAAAGACAAGCAGTTGTTTGCTATGTGTCAAAGCATTCTTAGAACTGAGATCAGTGTTCCGTTTCTCAGTACAAGTTTTACTTTGAAAGATAATCGCGTTCTTTTGAAAGTTTATTAATTTCACGAAAGCTTAAGTAAGAAAAGAACATGTGTTTCATTGTAAAGACAAAGAGTTGTTTGCTACGTGTGAAAGCATTGTCAGAACTCAGATCAGTCTTCCTTTTCTCTGGACAAGCTTTACTTTGAAAGATAATCGTGTTCTTTTGAAAGTTATTAATTTCACGAAAGCTTTAGTAACAAATGGACATGTGTTTCTTGGTAGAGACAACCAGTTTTTTGATACGTGGGAAAGCATTGATAGAACTGAGATCAGTGTTCCTTTTCTCAGTACAATCTTTACTTTGAAAGGTCAACACTTTCTTTTGAAAGTTTATTAATTTTAAGAAAGCTTTAATAAGAAACGCACCTGTGTTTCTTTGTAAAGACAAGCAATTGTTTGCTATGTGTGAAAGCATTGTTGGAACTGAGATCAGTGTTCCTTTTCTCAATACAAGCTTTATTTTGAAAGATCATCGCGTTCTTTTGAAAGTTTATTAATTTCACAAAGCTTTAGTACCAAACGGACATGAGTTTCTTTGTAAAGCCAAGCAGTTGTTTGCAACGTGTCAAAGCAGTGTTAGACCTTAGATCAGTGTTCCTTTTCTCAGTACAAGCTTTACTTTGAAAGATCATTGCATTCTTTTGAAAGTTTATTAATTTCAGGAAAGCTTTAGTAAGAAACGCACATGTGTTTCTTTGTAAAGACAAGCAGTTGTTTGCTACCTGTGAAAGCATTGTTACAACTGAGATCAGTGTTCCTTTTCTCAGTACAAGCTTTATTTTGAAAGATAATCACGTTCTTTTGAAAGTTTATTAATTTCTGAAAAGCTTTTGTAAGAAACGCACATGTGTTTCTTTGTAAAGACAAGCAGTTGTTTGCTACGTGTGAAAGCATTGTTTGAATTGAGATCAGTGTTCCTTTGCTCAGTACAAGCTTTACTTTGAAAGGTCAACACTTTCTTTTGAAAGTTTATTAATTTTAAGAAAGCTTTAATAAGAAACGCACCTGTGTTTCTTTGTAAAGACAAGCAATTGTTTGCTATGTGTGAAAGCATTGTTGGAACTGAGATCAGTGTTCCTTTTCTCAATACAAGCTTTATTTTGAAAGATCATCGCGTTCTTTTGAAAGTTTATTAATTTCGCAAAGCTTTAGTACCAAACGGACATGAGTTTCTTTGTAAAGCCAAGCAGTTGTTTGCAACGTGTCAAAGCAGTGTTAGACCTTAGATCAGTGTTCCTTTTCTCAGTACAAGCTTTACTTTGAAAGATCATTGCATTCTTTTGAAAGTTTATTAATTTCAGGAAAGCTTTAGTAAGAAACGCACATGTGTTTCTTTGTAAAGACAAGCAGTTGTTTGCTACCTGTGAAAGCATTGTTACAACTGAGATCAGTGTTCCTTTTCTCAGTACAAGCTTAATTTTGAAAGATAATCACGTTCTTTTGAAAGTTTATTAATTTCTGAAAAGCTTTTGTAAGAAACGCACATGTGTTTCTTTGTAAAGACAAGCAGTTGTTTGCTACGTGTGAAAGCATTGTTTGAATTGAGATCAGTGTTCCTTTGCTCAGTACAAGCTTTACTTTGAAAGATAATCGTATTCTATTGAAGGTTATTAATTTCACAATAGCTTTAGTACCAAACGCACATGTGTTTCTTTGTAAAGTGAAGCAGTTGTTTGCTACGTGTAGAAGCATTATTAGAACTGAGATCAGTGTTCCTTTTCTCAGTACAAGCTTTATTTTGAAAGAAAATCGCGTTGTTTTGAACGTTTATTAATTTCACGAATGCTTTAGTAAGAAACGCACATGTGATCTTTGTAAAGACAAGCAGTTGTTTGCTACGTGTGATAGCCTTGTCAGAACTGAGATCAGTGTTCCTTTTCTCAGTACAAGCTTTACTTTGAAAGATCATTGCATTCTTTTGAAAGTTTATTAATTTTATGAAAGCTTTAGTAAGAAACGCACATGTGTCTTTGTAAAGACAAGCAGTTGTTTGCTACCTGTGAAAGCATTGTTAGTACTGAGATCAGTGTTCCTTTTCTCAGTACAAGCTTTACTTTGAAAGATAATCACGTTCTTTTGAAAGTTTATTGATTTCTGAAAAGCTTTTGTAAGAAACGCAAATGTGTTTCTTTGTAAAGACAAGCAGTTGTTTGCTACGTGTGAAAGCATTGTTTGAATTGAGATCAGTGTTCCTTTTCTCAGTACAAGCTTTACTTTGAAAGATAATCGTATTCTATTGAAAGTTATTAATTTTACAATAGCTTTAGTACCAAACGCACATGTGTTTCTTTGTAAAGTGAAGCAGTTGTTTGCTATGTGTAGAAGCATTATTAGAACTGAGATCAGTGTTCCTTTTCTCAGTACAAGCTTTACTTTGAAAGATCATTGCATTCTTTTGAAAGTTTATTAATTTCATGAAAGCTTTAGTAAGAAACGCACATGTGTTTCTTTGTAAAGACAAGCAGTTGTTTGCTACCTGTGAAAGCATTTTTACAACTGAGATCAGTGTTCCTTTTCTCAGTACAAGCTTTACTTTGAAAGATAATCACGTTCTTTTGAAAGTTTATTAATTTCTGAAAAGCTTTTGTAAGAAACGCACATGTGTTTCTTTGTAAAGACAAGCAGTTGTTTGCTACGTGTCAAAGCATTGTTTGAATTGAGAGCAGTGTTCCTTTTCTCAGTACAAGCTTTATTTTGAAAGAAAACAGCGTTGTTTGAACGTTTATTAATTTCACGAATGCGTTAGTAAGAAACGCACATATGTTTCTTTGTAAAGACAAGCAGTTTTTTGCTATGTGTCAAAGTATTGTTAGAACTAAGGTCAGTGTTCCGTTTCTCAGTACAAGCTTTACTTTGAAAGATAATCGTGTTCTTTTGAAAATTATTTATTTCACGAAAGCTTTGTACTAAATGCACATGTGTTTCTTTGTAAAGACAAGCAGTTGTTTGCTACGTGTGAAAGCATTGTTAGAACTGAGATCAGTGTTCCTGTTCTAAGTACAAGCTTTACTGTGAAAGATAAATACGTTCTTTGAAATTTATTAATTTCACGAAAGCTTTAGTAAGAAACGAACATGTGTTTCTTTTTAAACACAAGCAGTGGATTGCTCCGTATGAAAGCATTGTTAGAACTGAGATCAGTATTCATTTTCTCAGTACAAGCTTTACTTTGAAAGATAATCATGTTCTTTGAAAGATTATCAATTTCACGAAATCATTAGTACCAAACGTACATGTGTTTCTTGGTAAAGACAAGCAGTTGTTTGCTATGTGTAAAAGCATTGTTAGAACTGAGATCAGAGTTCCTCTTGTAAGTACAGGCTTTACTTTGATAGATAATCGCGTTCTTTTGAAAGTTTATTAATTTCACGAAAGCTTTAGTACCAAACGCACGTGTATTTCTTTGTAAAGACAAGCAGTTGTTTGCTACGTGTGAAAGCATTGTCAGAACTGAGATCAGTGTTCCTTTTCTCAGTACAAGCTTTACTTTGAAAGATCATCGTATTCTTTTTAAAGTAATTAATTATACGAAAGCTTTAGTAAGAAACGCACATGTGGTTTTTGTAAAGACAAGCAGTTGTTTGGCACGTGTGAAAGCATTGTCAGAACTCAGATCCGTGTTCCTTATCTCAGTACAAGCTTTTCTTTGAAAGATAATCACGTTCTTTTGAAAGTTTATTAATTTCTGAAAAGCTTTTGTAAGAAACGCACATGTGTTTCTTTGTAAAGACAAGCAGTTGTTTGCTACGTGTCAAAGCATTGTTTGAATTGAGATCAGTGTTCCTTTTCTCAGTACAAGCTTTACTTTGAAAGATAATCGTATTCTATTGAAAGTTATTAATTTTACAATAGCTTTAGTACCAAACGCAAATGTGTTTCTTTGTAAAGTGAAGCAGTTGTTTGCTACGAGTAGAAGCATTATTAGAACTGAGATCAGTGTTCCTTTTCTCAGTACAAGCTTTACATTGAAAGATAATCGCGTTGTTTTGAAAGTTTATTAATTTCACGAATGCTTTAGTAAGAAACGCACATGTATTTCTTTATAAAGACAAGCAGTTTTTTGCTATGTGTCAAAGTATTGTTAGAACTAAGGTCAGTGTTCCGTTTCTCAGTACAAGCTTTAATTAGAAAGATAATCGTGTTCTTTTGGAAATTATTTATTTCACGAAAGCTTTGTACCAAATGCACATGTGTTTCTTTGTAAAGACAAGCAGTTGTTTGCTACGTGTGAAAGCATTGTTAGAACTGAGATCAGTGTTCCTGTTCTAAGTACAAGCTTTACTTTGAAAGATTAATGCGTTCTTTGAAAGTTATTAATTTCACGAAAGCTTTAGTAAGAAACGAACATGTGTTTCTTTTTAAACACAAGCAGTGGTTTGCTCCGTGTGAAAGCATTGTTAGAACTGAGATCTGTATTCCTTTTCTCAGTACAAGCTTTACTTTGAAGATAATCATGTTCTTTGAAAGATTATCAATTTCACGAAAGCATTAGTACCAAACGTACATGTGTTTCTTGGTAAAGACAAGCAGTTGTTTGCTATGTGTAAAAGCATTGTTAGAACTGAGATCAGTGTTCCTTTTCTAAGTACAAGCTTTACTTTGATAGATAATCGCGTTCTTTTGATAGTTTATTAATTTCACGAAAGCTTTAGTACCAAACGCACATGTGTTTCTTTGTAAAGACAAGCAGTTGTTTGCTACGTGTGAAAGCATTGTCAGAACTGAGATCAGTGTTCCTTTTCTCAGTACAAGCTTTACTTTGAAAGATCATCGTATTCTTTTGAAAGCTATTAATTATATGAAAGCTTTAGTAAGAAACACACATGTGTTTTTTGTAAAGCCAACAGTTGTTTGCTACGTGTGAAAGCATTGTTAGAACTGAGATCAGTGTTCCTTTTCTCAGTACAAGCTTTACTTTGAAAAATCATCGCGTTCTTTTGAAAGTTTATTAATTTTACCAAAGCTTTAGTAAGAAACGCACATTTGTTTCTTTGTAAAGACAAGCAGTTGTTTGGCACTTGTGAAAGCATTGTTAGAACTGAAATCAGAGTTCCTTCTCTCAGTACAAGCATTAATTTGATAGATAATCGTGTTCTCTTGAAAGTTTATTAATTTCACGAAAGCTTTAGTTCAAAACGCACATGTGATCTTTGTAAAGACAAGCAGTTGTTTGCTACGTGTGAAAGCATTGTTAGAACTGAGATCAGTGTTCCTGTTCTAAGTACAAGCTTTACTTTGAAAGATTAATGCGTTCTTTGAAAGTTATTAATTTCACGAAAGCTTTAGTAAGAAACGAACATGTGTTTCTTTTTAAACACAAGCAGTGGTTTGCTCCGTGTGAAAGCATTGTTAGAACTGAGATCTGTATTCCTTTTCTCAGTACAACCTTTACTTTGAAAGATAATCATGTTCTTTGAAAGATTATCAATTTCACGAAAGCATTAGTACCAAACGTACATGTGTTTCTTGGTAAAGACAAGCAGTTGTTTGCTATGTGTAAAAGCATTGTTAGAACTGAGATCAGTGTTCCTTTTCTAAGTACAAGCTTTACTTTGATAGATAATCGCGTTCATTTGATAGTTTATTAATTTCACGAAAGCTTTAGTACCAAACGCACATGTGTTTCTTTGTAAAGACAAGCAGTTGTTTGCTACGTGTGAAAGCATTGTCAGAACTGAGATCAGTGTTCCTTTTCTCAGTACAAGCTTTACTTTGAAAGATCATCGTATTCTTTTGAAAGCTATTAATTATACGAAAGCTTTAGTAAGAAACACACATGTGTTTTTTGTAAAGCCAACAGTTGTTTGCTACGTGTGAAAGCATTGTTAGAACTGAGATCAGTGTTCCTTTTCTCAGTACAAGCTTTACTTTGAAAGATCATCGCGTTCTTTTGAAAGTTTATTAATTTTACCAAAGCTTTAGTAAGAAACGCACATTTGTTTCTTTGTAAAGACAAGCAGTTGTTTGGCACGTGTGAAAGCATTGTTAGAACTGAAATCAGAGTTCCTTCTCTCAGTACAAGCATTAATTTGATAGATAATCGTGTTCTCTTGAAAGTTTATTAATTTCACGAAAGCTTTAGTTCAAAACGCACATGTGATCTTTGTAAAGACAAGCAGTTGTTTGCTACGTGTGACAGCATTGTTAGAACTGAGATCAGTGTTACTTTTTTCAGTACAAGCTTATCTTTGAAAGATAAATGCTTTCTTTTGAAAGTTTATTAATTTCACGAAAGCTTTAGTAAGAAATGAACATGTGTTTCTTTCTAAAGAGAAGGAGTTGTTTGCTATGTGTGAAAGCATTGTCAGAACTGAGATCTGTGTTCCGTTTCTCAGTACAGCTTTACTTTGAAAGATAATCGCGTTCTTTTGAAAGTTTATTACTTTCACAAAGCTTTAGTACCAAAGGCACATGAGTTTCTTTGTAAAGACAAGCAGTTGTTTGCTACGTGAGTAAGCATTGTCAGAACTGATATCAGTGTTCCTTTTCTCACTACAAGCTTTATTTGAAAGATACTCGCGTTCTTTTGAAAGTTTATTAATTTCACAAAAGCTTTAGTAAGAAACGAACATGTGTTTCCTTGTAAAGCCTAGCAGTTGTTTGCTACATGTGAAAGCATTGTTAGTACTGAGATCAGTGTTCCTTTTCTCAGTAGAAGCTTTACTTTGAATTATCATCGCGTTCTATTGATTGTTTATTAATTTCTAAAAAGCTTTTGTAAGAAACGCACATGTGTTTTTTTGTAAAGACATGCATTTGTTTGCTACGTGTGAAAGCATTATTTGAATTGAGATCAGTGTTCCTTTTCTCAGTACAAGCTTTACTTTGTAAGGTCATCGCGTTCTTTTGAAAGTTTATTAATTTTAATAACGCTTTAGTAAGAAAGGCACCTGTGTTTCTTTGTAAAGACAAGCAGTTGTTTGCTACGTGTAATAGCATTTTTAGAACTGAGATCAATGTTCCTTTTCTCAGTACAAGCTTTACTTTCAAAGATAATCATGTACATTTGAAAGTTTATTAATTTCACGAAAGCTTCTGTAAGAAACACACAAGTGTTTCTTTGTAAAGACAAGCAGTTGTTTGCTATGTGTCAAAGCATTGTTAGAACTGAGATCAGTGTTCTATTTCTCAGTACAAGCTTTACTTTGAAAGATAAACATGTTCCTTTGAAAGTTATTAATTTCATGAAAGCTTTAGTACCAAACGCACATGGGTTTCTTTGTTAAGACAAGCAGTTGATTGCTATGTGTGAAAGCATTGTTGGAACTGAGATCAGTGTTGCTTTTCTCAGTACAAGCTTTACTTTGAAAGATAATCGCGTTCTTTTGAAAGTTTATTAATTTCACGAAAGCTTTAGTAAGAAACGCACATGCGTTTCTTTCTAGAGACAAGCAGTTGTTTACTACGTGTGAAAGCACTGTTAAAACTGAGATCAGTGTTGATTTTCTCAGTACAAGCTTTACTTTGAAAGAAAATCGCGTTCTTTTGAAAGTTTATTAATTTCACGAAAGCTTTAGTAAGAAACGCACATGCGTTTCTTTGTAAAGACAAGCAGTTGTTTGCTACGTGTGAAAGCACTGTTAGAACTGAGATCAGTGTTGCTTTTCTCAGTACAAGCTTTACTTTGAAAAAAAAATCGCGTTCTTTTGAAAGTTTATTGATTTCACGAAAGCTTTAGTAAAAAACGCACATGCGTTTCTTTGTAAAGACAAGCAGTTGTTTGCTACTTGTGAAAGCACTGTTAGAACTGAGATCAGTGTTGCTTTTCTCAGTACAAGCTTTACTTTGAAAGAAAATCTCGTTCTTTTGAAAGTTTACTAATTTCTCGAAAGCTTTAGTAAGAAACCCACATGCGTTTCTTTCTAGAGGAAGGCAGTTGTTTGCTACGTGTGAAAGCACTGTTAGAACTGAGATCAGTGTTGCTTTTCTCAGTACAAGCTTTACTTTGAAAGAAAATCGCGTTCTTTTGAAAGTTTATTAATTTCACGAAAGCTTTAGTAAGAAACGCACATGCGTTTCTTTGTAAAGTAAAGCAGTTGTTTGCTACGTGTGAAAGCACTGTTAGAACTGAGATCAGTGTTGCTTTTCTCAGTACAAGCTTTACTTTGAAAGAAAATCGCGTTCTTTTGAAAGTTTATTAATTTCACGAAAGCTTTAGTAAGAAACGCACATGCGTTTCTTTGTCAAGACAGGCAGTTGTTTGCATCCTGTGAAAGCACTGTTAGAACTGAGAACAGTGTTGCTTTTCTCAGTACAAGCTTTAGTTTTAAAGATAATCGCGTTCTTTTGAAAGTTTATTAATTTCTCGAAAGCTTTAGTAAGAAACGCACATGCGTTTCTTTGTAAAGTAAAGCAGTTTTTTGCTACGTGTGAAAGCACTGTTAGAACTGAGATCAGTGTTGCTTTTCTCAGTACAAGCTTTACTTTGAAATGACCGGAGTTAACAACCACTGGTCATTAATATCACTTAATATCAATGGACTCAACTCACCTATAAAGAGGCACAGGCTAAGAGATTGGATACGAAAACAGGATCCAACATTCTGCTGCTTACAAGTAACACACCTCAACCACAAAGACAGACATCTACTCAGAGTAAAGGGCTTGGAAAAGGTTTATCAAGCAAACGGACATAAGAAACAAGCAGGTGTGGGCATACTAATTTCTAAGAAAGTTGACTTCAAACTAAAATCAATTAAAAGAGATGGAGATGGACATTTTTTACTCATAACAGGAACAATTCACCAGGATGAAATCTCAGTCCTGAATATATATGCCCCTAATATAAAAGCACATACTTATGTAAAAGAAACGTTACTAAAACTCAAGGCAGTCATCAAACCACACACACTAATAGTAGGAGATTTCAACACTCCTCTCTCACCAATGTCAATCAAACAGAAACCTAACAGAGAAATAAGAGGATTAAGGGAGGTAATGAAGAATGCGATTTTCTTTCAAAGTAAAGCTTGTACTGAGAAAAGCAACACTGATCTGAGTTCTAACAGTGCTTTAACACGTAGCAAACAACTGCTTGTCTCTAGAAAGAAACGCATGTGCGTTTCTTACTAAAGCTTTCGTGAAATTAATAAACTTTCAAAAGAACGCGATTTTCTTTCAAAGTAAAGCTTGTACTGAGAAAAGCAACACTGATCTCAGTTCTAACAGTGCTTTCACACGTAGCAAACAACTGCTTTGCTCTAGAAAGAAACGCATGTGCGTTTCTTACTAAAGCTTTCGTGAAATTAATAAACTTTCAAAAGAACGCGATTTTCTTTCAAAGTAAAGCTTGTACTGAGAAAAGCAACACTGATCTCAGTTCTAACAGTGCTTTCACATGTAGGAAACAACTGCCTGTCTTGACAAAGAAACGCATGTGCGTTTCTTACTTAAACTTTCAAAAGAACGCGATTTTCTTTCAAAGTAAAGCTTGTACTGAGAAAAGCAACACTGATCTCAGTTCTAACAGTGCTTTCACACGTAGCAAACAACTGCCTGTCTCTAGAAAGAAACGCATGTGCGTTTCGTACTAAAGCTTTCGTGAAATTAATAAACTTTCAAAAGAACGTGATTTTCTTTCAAAGTAAAGCTTGTACTGAGAAAAGCAACACTGATCTCAGTTCTAACAGTGCTTTCACAGGTAGCAAACAACTGCTAGTCTTTTCAAAGAAACGCATGTGCGTTTCTTACTAAAGCTTTCGTGAAATTAATAAACATTCAAAGAAACGCGATTTTCTTTCAAAGTAAAGCTTGTACTGAGAAAAGCAACACTGATCTCAGTTCTAACAGTGCTTTCACAGGTAGCAAACAACTGCCTGTCTCTAGAAAGAAACGCATGTGTGTTTCTGACTAAAGCTTTCGAGAAATTAGTAAACTTTCAAAAGAACGAGATTTTCTTTCAAAGTAAAGCTTGTACTGAGAAAAGCAACACTGATCTCAGTTCTAACAGTGCTTTCACAGGTAGCAAACAACTGCTTGTCTTTACAAAGAAACGCATGTGCGTTTCTTACTAAAGCTTTCGTGAAATTAATAAACCTTCAAAGGAACGCGATTTTCTTTCAAAGTAAAGCTTGTACTGAGAAAAGCAACACTGATCTGAGTTCTTACAGTGCCTTCACACTTAGCAAACAACTGCCTTTCTTGACAAAGAAACGCATGTGCGTTTCTTACTAAAGCTTTCGTGAAATTAATAAACTTTCAAAAGAACGCGATTTTCTTTCAAAGTAAAGCTTGTACTGAGAAAAGCAAAACTGATCTGAGTTCTAACAGTGCTTTTACACGTAGCAAACAACTGCTTGTCGCTAGAAAGAAACGCATGTGCGTTTCTTACTAAAGCTTTCGAGAAATTAATAAACTTTCAAAAGAACGAGATTTTCTTTCAAAGTAAAGCTTGTACTGAGAAAAGCAACACTGATCTCAGTTCTAACAGTGCTTTCACACGTAACAAAAACTGCCTGTCTTGACAAAGAAACGCATGTGCGTTTCTTACTAAAGTTTTCGTGAAATTAATAAACTTTCTAAAGAACGCGATTATCTTTCAAAGTAAAGCTTGTACTGAGAAAAGCAACACTGATCTCAGTTCTAACAGTGCTTTCACACGTAGCAAAGAACTGATTTCCTCTAGAGAGAAACGCATGTGCGTTTCTTACTAAAGCTTTCGTGAAATTAATAAACTTTCAAAAGAACGCGATTATCTTTCAAAGTAAAGCTTGTACTGAGAAAAGCAACACTGATCTCAGTTCTAACAGTGCTTTCACACGTAGCAAACAACTGCTTGTGTCTAGAAAGAAACGCATGTGCGTTTCTTACTAAAGCTTTAGAGAAATTAATAAACTTTCAAAAGAACGAGATTTTCTTTCAAAGTAAAGCTTGTACTGAGAAAAGCAACACTGATCTCAGTTCTAACAGTGCCTTCGCACGTAGCAAACAACTGCCTGTCTTGACAAAGAAACGCATGTGCGTTTCCTACTAAAGCTTTCGTGAAATTAATAAACTTTCAAAAGAACGCGGTTTTCTTTCAAAGTAAGGCTTGTACTGAGAAAAGCAACACTGATCTCAGTTCTAACAGTGCTTTCACACGTAGCAAACAACTGCTTGTCTCTAGAAAGAAACGCATGTGCGTTTCTTACTAAAGCTTTCGTGAAATCTATAAACTTTCAAAAGAACGCGATTTTTTTTTCAAAGTAAAGCTTGTACTGAGAAAAGCAACACTGATCTCAGTTCTAACAGTGCTTTCACACGTAGCAAACAACTGCTTGTCTTTACAAAAAAACGAATGAGCGTTTCTTACTAAAGCTTTCGTGAAATTAATAAACTTTCAAAAGAACGCGATTTTCTTTCAAAGTAAAGCTTGTACTCAGAAAAGCAACACTGATTTCAGTTCTAACAGTGCTTTCACACGTAGCAAACAACTGCTTGTCTTTACAACGAAACGCATGTGCGTTTCTTACTAAAGCTTTCGTGAAATCTATAAACTTTCAAAAGAACGCGATTTTTTTTTCAAAGTAAAGCTTGTACTGAGAAGAGCAACACTGATCTCAGTTCTATCAGTGCTTTCAAAAGTAGCAAACTACTGCTTGTCTTTACAAAGAAACGCATGTGCGTTTCTTACTAAAGCTTTCGAGAAATTAATAAACATTTAAAAGAACGAATTTTCTTTCAAAGAAAAGCTTGTACTCAGAAAAGGAACACTGATCTCACTTCAGCAGTGCTTTCACACGTAGCAAACAACTGCTTGTCTCTAGAACGAAACGCATGTGCGTTTCTTACAAAAGCTTTCGTGAAATTAATAAACTTTCTAAAGAACGCGATTATCTTTCAAAGTAAAGCTTGTAGTGAGAAAAGCAACACTGATCTCAGTTCTAACAGTGCTTTCACACGTAGCAAACAACTGCCTGTCTTTACAAAGAAACGCATGTGCGTTTCTTACTAAAGCTTTCGTGAAATTAATAAACTTTCAAAAGAACGCGATTTTCTTTCAAAGTAAAGCTTGTACTGAGAAAATCAACACTGATCTCAGTTCTAACAGTGCTTTCACACATAGCAAACAACTGCTTGTCTCTAGAAAGAAACGCATGTGCATTTCTTACTAAAGCTTTCGTGAAATTAATAAACTTTCAAAAGAACGCGATTATCTTTCAAAGTAAAGCTTGTACTGAGAAAAGCAACACTGATCTCAGTTCTAACAGTGCTTTCACAGGTAGCAAACAACTGCCTGTCTTGACAAAGAAACGCATGTGCGTTTCTTACTAAAGCTTTCGAGAAATTAATAAACTTTCAAAAGAACGAGATTTTCTTTCAAAGTAAAGCTTGTACTGAGAAAAGCAACACTGATCTCAGTTCTAACAGTGCTTTCACACGTAGCAAACAACTGCCTGTCTTGACAAAGAAACACATGTGCGTTTCTTACTAAAGCTTTCGTGAAATTAATAACTTTCTAAAGAACGCGATTATCTTTCAAAGTAAAGCTTGTACTGAGAAAATCAACACTGATCTCTGTTCTAACAGTGCTTTCACACGTAGCAAAGAACTGCTTTCGTCTAGAAAGAAACGGATGTGCGTTTCTTAATAAAGCTTTCGTGAAATTAATAAACTTTCAAAAGAACGCGATTATCTTTCAAAGTAAAGCTTGTACTGAGAAAAGCAACACTGATCTCAGTTCTAACAGTGCTTTCACACGTAGCAAACAACTGCTTGTGTCTAGAAAGAAACGCATGTGCGTTTCTTACTAAAGCTTTAGAGAAATTAATAAACTTTCAAAAGAACGAGATTTTCTTTCAAAGTAAAGCTTGTACTGAGAAAAGCAACACTGATCTCAGTTCTAACAGTGCTTTCACACGTAGCAAACAACTGCCTGTCTTGACAAAGAAACGCATGTGCGTTTCCTACTAAAGCTTTCGTGAAATTAATAAACTTTCAAAAGAACGCGGTTTTCTTTCAAAGTAAGGCTTGTACTGAGAAAAGCAACACTGATCTCAGTTCTAACAGTGCTTTCACACGTAGCAAACAACTGCTTGTCTCTAGAAAGAAACGCATGTGCGTTTCTTACTAAAGCTTTCGTGAAATTAATAAACTTTCAAAAGAACGAGATTTTCTTTCAAAGTAAAGCTTGTAGTGAGAAAAGCAACACTGATCTCAGTTCTAACAGTGCTTTCACACGCAGCAAACAACTTCCTGTCTTGACAAAGAAACGCATGTGCGTTTCTTACTAAAGCTTTCGTGAAATTAATAAACTTTCAAAAGAACGCGATTATCTTTCAAAGTAAAGCTTGTACTGAGAAAAGCAACACTGATCTCAGTTCTAACAGTGCTTTCACACGTAGCAAACAACTGCTTGTCTTTACAAAGAAACGCATGTGCGTTTCTTACTAAAGCTTTCGTGAAATCTATAAACTTTCAAAAGAACGCGATTTTTTTTTCAAAGTAAAGCTTGTACTGAGAAAAGCAACACTGATCTCAGTTCTAACAGTGCTTTCAAAAGTAGCAAACTACTGCTTGTCTTTACAAAGAAACGCATGTGCGATTCTTACTAAAGCTTTCGAGAAATTAATAAACATTTAAAACAACGAATTTTCTTTCAAAGAAAAGCTTGTACTCAGAAAAGGAACACTGATCTCACTTCTAACAGTGCTTTCACACGTAGCAAACAACTTCTTGTCTCTAGAACGAAACGCATGTGCGTTTCTTACAAAAGCTTTCGTGAAATTAATAAACTTTCTAAAGAACGCGATTATCTTTCAAAGTAAAGCTTGTACGGAGAAAAGCAACACTGATCTCAGTTCTAACAGTGCTTTCACACGTAGCAAACAACTGCCTGTCTTTACAAAGAAACGCATGTGCGTTTCTTACTAAAGCTTTTGTGAAATTAATAAACTTTCAAAAGAACGCGATTTTCTTTCAAAGAAAAGATTGTACTGAGAAAAGCAACACTGATCTCAGTTCTAACAGTGCTTTCACACGTAGCAAACAACTGCTTGTCTCTAGAAAGAAACGCATGTGCGTTTCTTACTAAAGCTTTCGAGAAATTAATAAACTTTCAAAAGAACGAGATTTTCTCTCAAAGTAAAGCTTGTACTGAGAAAAGCAATACTGATCTCAGTTCTAACAGTGCTTTCACACGTAGGAAACAACTGCTTGTCTTTACAAAGAAACGCATGTGCGTTTCTTACTAAAGCTTTCGTGAAATCAATAAACTTTCAAAAGAACGCGATTTTTTTTTCAAAGTAAAGCTTGTACTGAGAAAAGCAACACTGATCTCAGTTCTAACAGTGCTTTCACACGTAGCAAACAACTGCTTGTCTTTACAAAGAAACGCATGTGCGTTTCTTACTAAAGCTTTCGTGAAATTAATAAACTTTCAAAAGAACGCGATTATCTTTCAAAGTAAAGCTTGTACGGAGAAAAGCAACACTGATCTCAGTTCTAACAGTGCTTTCACACGTAGCAAACAACTGCTTGCCTTTACAAAGAAACGCATGTGCGTTTCTTACTAAAGCTTTCGTGAAATTAATAAACTTTCAAAAGAACGCGATTTTCTTTCAAAGTAAAGCTTGTACTTAGAAAAGCAACACTGATCTCAGTTCTAACAGTGCTTTCACATGTAGCAAACAACTGCTTGTCTTTACAAAAAAACGAATGAGCGTTTCTTACTATAGCTTTCGTGAAATTAATAAACTTTCAAAAGAACGCGATTTTCTTTCAAAGTAAAGCTTGTACTGAGAAAAGCAACACTGATCTCAGTTCTAACAGTGCTTTCACACGTAGCAAACAACTGCTTGTCTTTACAACGAAACGCATGTGCGTTTCTTACTAAAGCTTTCGTGAAATCTATAAACTTTCAAAAGAACGCGATTTTTTTTTCAAAGTAAAGCTTGTACTGAGAAAAGCAACACTGATCTCAGTTCTAACAGTGCTTTCACACGTAGCAAACAACTGCTTGTCTTTACAAAAAAACGAATGAGCGTTTCTTACTAAAGCTTTCGTGAAATTAATAAACTTTCAAAAGAACGCGATTTTCTTTCAAAGTAAAGCTTGTACTCAGAAAAGCAACACTGATTTCAGTTCTAACAGTGCTTTCACACGTAGCAAACAACTGCTTGTCTTTACAACGAAACGCATGTGCGTTTCTTACTAAAGCTTTCGTGAAATCTATAAACTTTCAAAAGAACGCGATTTTTTTTACAAAGTAAGGCTTGTACTGAGAAGAGCAACACTGATCTCAGTTCTATCAGTGCTTTCAAAAGTAGCAAACTACTGCTTGTCTTTACAAAGAAACGCATGTGCCTTTCTTACTAAAGCTTTCGAGAAATTAATAAACATTTAAAAGAACGAATTTTCTTTCAAAGAAAAGCTTGTACTCAGAAAAGGAACACTGATCTCACTTCTAACAGTGCTTTCACACGTAGCAAACAACTGCTTGTCTCTAGAACGAAACGCATGTGCGTTTCTTACAAAAGCTTTCGTGAAATTAATAAACTTTCTAAAGAACGCGATTATCTTTCAAAGTAAAGCTTGTAGTGAGAAAAGCAACACTGATCTCAGTTCTAACAGTGCTTTCACACGTAGCAAACAACTGCCTGTCTTTACAAAGAAACGCATGTGCGTTTCTTACTAAAGCTTTCGTGAAATTAATAAACTTTCAAAAGAACGCGATTTTCTTTCAAAGTAAAGCTTGTACTGAGAAAATCAACACTGATCTCAGTTCTAACAGTGCTTTCACACATAGCAAACAACTGCTTGTCTCTAGAAAGAAACGCATGTGCATTTCTTACTAAAGCTTTCGTGAAATTAATAAACTTTCAAAAGAACGCGATTATCTTTCAAAGTAAAGCTTGTACTGAGAAAAGCAACACTGATCTCAGTTCTAACAGTGCTTTCACAGGTAGCAAACAACTGCCTGTCTTGACAAAGAAACGCATGTGCGTTTCTTACTGAAGCTTTCGAGAAATTAATAAACTTTCAAAAGAACGAGATTTTCTTTCAAAGTAAAGCTTGTACTGAGAAAAGCAACACTGATCTCAGTTCTAACAGTGCTTTCACACGTAGCAAACAACTGCCTGTCTTGACAAAGAAACACATGTGCGTTTCTTACTAAAGCTTTCGTGAAATTAATAACTTTCTAAAGAACGCGATTATCTTTCAAAGTAAAGCTTGTACTGAGAAAATCAACACTGATCTCTGTTCTAACAGTGCTTTCACACGTAGCAAAGAACTGCTTTCGTCTAGAAAGAAACGGATGTGCGTTTCTTAATAAAGCTTTCGTGAAATTAATAAACTTTCAAAAGAACGCGATTATCTTTCAAAGTAAAGCTTGTACTGAGAAAAGCAACACTGATCTCAGTTCTAACAGTGCTTTCACACGTAGCAAACAACTGCTTGTGTCTAGAAAGAAACGCATGTGCGTTTCTTACTAAAGCTTTAGAGAAATTAATAAACTTTCAAAAGAACGAGATTTTCTTTCAAAGTAAAGCTTGTACTGAGAAAAGCAACACTGATCTCAGTTCTAACAGTGCTTTCACACGTAGCAAACAACTGCCTGTCTTGACAAAGAAACGCATGTGCTTTTCCTACTAAAGCTCCGTGAAATTAATAAACTTTCAAAAGAACGCGGTTTTCTTTCAAAGTAAGGCTTGTACTGAGAAAAGCAACACTGATCTCAGTTCTAACAGTGCTTTCACACGTAGCAAACAACTGCTTGTCTCTAGAAAGAAACGCATGTGCGTTTCTTACTAAAGCTTTCGTGAAATTAATAAACTTTCAAAAGAACGAGATTTTCTTTCAAAGTAAAGCTTGTACTGAGAAAAGCAACACTGATCTCAGTTCTAACAGTGCTTTCACACGCAGCAAACAACTTCCTGTCTTGACAAAGAAACGCATGTGCGTTTCTTACTAAAGCTTTCGTGAAATTAATAAACTTTCAAAAGAATGCGATTATCTTTCAAAGTAAAGCTTGTACTGAGAAAAGCAACACTGATCTCAGTTCTAACAGTGCTTTCACACGTAGCAAACAACTGCTTGTCTTTACAAAGAAACGCATGTGCGTTTCTTACTAAAGCTTTCGTGAAATCTATAAACTTTCAAAAGAACGCGATTTTTTTTTCAAAGTAAAGCTTGTACTGAGAAAAGCAACACTGATCTCAGTTCTAACAGTGCTTTCAAAAGTAGCAAACTACTGCTTGTCTTTACAAAGAAACGCATGTGCGATTCTTACTAAAGCTTTCGAGAAATTAATAAACATTTAAAACAACGAATTTTCTTTCAAAGAAAAGCTTGTACTCAGAAAAGGAACACTGATCTCACTTCTAACAGTGCTTTCACACGTAGCAAACAACTTCTTGTCTCTAGAACGAAACGCATGTGCGTTTCTTACAAAAGCTTTCGTGAAATTAATAAACTTTCTAAAGAACGCGATTATCTTTCAAAGTAAAGCTTGTAGTGAGAAAAGCAACACTGATCTCAGTTCTAACAGTGCTTTCACACGTAGCAAACAACTGCCTGTCTTTACAAAGAAACGCATGTGCGTTTCTTACTAAAGCTTTCGTGAAATTAATAAACTTTCAAAAGAACGCGATTTTCTTTCAAAGTAAAGCTTGTACTGAGAAAAGCAACACTGATCTCAGTTCTAACACTGCTTTCACACGTAGCAAACAACTGCTTGTCTTTACAAAAAAACGAATGAGCGTTTCTTACTAAAGCTTTCGTGAAATTAATAAACTTTCAAAAGAACGCGATTATCTTTCAAAGTAAAGCTTGTACGGAGAAAAGCAACACTGATCTCAGTTCTAACAGTGCTTTCAAAAGTAGCAAACTACTGCTTGACTTTACAAAGAAACGCATGTGCGTTTCTTACTAAAGCTTTCGAGAAATTAATAAACATTTAAAAGAACGAATTTTCTTTCAAAGAAAAGCTTGTACTCAGAAAAGGAACACTGATCTCACTTCTAACAGTGCTTTCACACGTAGCAAACAACTGCTTGTCTCTAGAACGAAACGCATGTGCGTTTCTTACAAAAGCTTTCGTGAAATTAATAAACTTTCTAAAGAACGCGATTATCTTTCAAAGTAAAGCTTGTACGGAGAAAAGCAACACTGATCTCAGTTCTAACAGTGCTTTCACACGTAGCAAACAACTGCCTGTCTTTACAAAGAAACGCATGTGCGTTTCTTACTAAAGCTTTCGTGAAATTAATAAACTTTCAAAAGAACGCGATTTTCTTTCAAAGAAAAGATTGTACTGAGAAAAGCAACACTGATCTCAGTTCTAACAGTGCTTTCACACGTAGCAAACAACTGCTTGTCTCTAGAAAGAAACGCATGTGCGTTTCTTACTAAAGCTTTCGAGAAATTAATAAACTTTCAAAAGAACGAGATTTTCTTTCAAAGTAAAGCTTGTACTGAGAAAAGCAATACAGATCTCAGTTCTAACAGTGCTTTCACACATAGGAAACAACTGCTTGTCTTTACAAAGAAACGCATGTGCGTTTCTTACTAAAGCTTTCGTGAAATCAATAAACTTTCAAAAGAACGCGATTTTTTTTTCAAAGTAAAGCTTGTACTGAGAAAAGCAACACTGATCGCAGTTCTAACAGTGCTTTCACACTTAGCAAACAAGTGCTTGTCTTTACAAAGAAACGCATGTGCGTTTCTTACTAAAGCTTTTGTGAAATTAATAAACTTTCAAAAGAACGCGATTTTCTTTCAAAGTAAAGCTTGTACTGAGAAAAGCAACACTGATCTCAGTTCTAACAGTGCTTTCACACGTAGCAAACTACTGCTTGTCTTTACAAAGAAACGCATGAGCATTTCTTAGTAAACCTTTCGTAAAATTAATAAACTTTCAAAAGAATGCGATTATCTTTCAAAGTAAAGCTTGTACTGAGAAAAGCAACACTGATCTCAGTTCTAACAGTGCTTTCACACGTAGCAAACAACTGATTGTCTTTACAAAGAAACGCATGTGCGTTTCTTACTAAAGCTTTCGTGAAATTAATAAACTTTCAAAAGAACGCGATTTGCTTTCAAAGTAAAGCTTGTACTGAGAAAAGCAACACGGATCTCAGTTCTAACAGTGCTTTCACAGGTAGCAAACAACTGCCTGTCTCTAGAAAGAAACGCATGTGCGTTTCTTACTAAAGCTTTCGTGAAATTAATAAACTTTCAAAAGAACGAGATTATCTTTCAAAGTAAAGCTTGTACTGAGAAAAGCAACACTGATCGCAGTTCTAACAGTGCTTTCACACGTAGCAAACAACTGCCTGTCTTGACAAAGAAACGCATGTGCGTTTCTTACTAAAGCTTTCGTGAAATTAATAAACTTTCGAAAGAACGCGCTTATCTTTCAAAGTAAAGCTTGTACTGAGAAAAGCAACACTGATCTCAGTTCTAACAGTGCTTTCACACGTAGCAAACAACTGCCTTTCTTGACAAATAAACGCATGTGCGTTTCTTACTAAAGCTTTCGTGAAATCAATAAACTTTCAAAGAACGAGATTTTCTTTCAAAGTAAAGCTTGTATTGAGAAAAGCAACACTGATCTCAGTTCTAACAGTGCTTTCACACGTAGCAAACAACTGCTTGTCTCTAGAAAGAAACGCATGTGCGTTTCTTACTAAAGCTTTCGAGAAATTAATAAACTTTCAAAGAACGAGATTTTCTTTCAAAGTAAAGCTTGTACTGAGAAAAGCAACACTGATCTCAGTTCTAACAGTGCTTTCACACGTAGCAAACAACTGACTGTCTTGACAAAGAAACGCATGTGCGTGTCTTACTAAAGCTTTCGTGAAATTAATAAACTTTCAAAAGAACTCGATTTTCGTCTAAAGTAAAGCTTGTACTTAGAAAAGCAACACTGATCTCAGTTCTAACAGTGCTTTCACATGTAGCAAACAACTGCTTGTCTTTACAAAAAAACGAATGAGCGTTTCTTACTAAAGCTTTCGTGAAATTAATAAACTTTCAAAAGAACGCGATTTTCTTTCAAAGTAAAGCTTGTACTGAGAAAAGCAACACTGATCTCAGTTCTAACAGTGCTTTCACACGTAGCAAACAACTGCTTGTCTTTACAACGAAACGCATGTGCGTTTCTTACTAAAGCTTTCGTGAAATCTATAAACTTTCAAAAGAACGCGATTTTTTTTTCAAAGTAAAGCTTGTACTGAGAAAAGCAACACTGATCTCAGTTCTAACAGTGCTTTCACACGTAGCAAACAACTGCTTGTCTTTACAAAAAAACGAATGAGCGTTTCTTACTAAAGCTTTCGTGAAATTAATAAACTTTCAAAAGAACGCGATTTTCTTTTCAAAGTAAAGCTTGTACTGAGAAAAGCAACACTGATCTCAGTTCTAACAGTGCTTTCACACGTAGCAAACAACTGCTTGTCTTTACAAAGAAACGCATGTGCGTTTCTTACTAAAGCTTTCGTGAAATTAATAAACTTTCAAAAGAACGCGATTATCTTTCAAAGTAAAGCTTGTACGGAGAAAAGCAACACTGATCTCAGTTCTAACAGTGCTTTCACACGTAGCAAACAACTGCTTGTCTTTACAAAGAAACGCATGTGCGTTTCTTACTAAAGCTTTCGTGAAATTAATAAACTTTCAAAAGAACGCGATTTTCTTTCAAATTAAAGCTTGTACTGAGAAAAGCAACACTGATCTCAGTTCTAACAGTGCTTTCACATGTAGCAAACAACTGCTTGTCTTTACAAAAAAACGAATGAGCGTTTCTTACTAAAGCTTTCGTGAAATTAATAAACTTTCAAAAGAACGCGATTTTCTTTCAAAGTAAAGCTTGTACTGAGAAAAGCAACACTGATCTCAGTTCTAACAGTGCTTTCACACGTAGCAAACAACTGCTTGTCTTTACAACGAAACGCATGTGAGTTTCTTACTAAAGCTTTCGTGAAATCTCTAAACTTTCAAAAGAACGCGATTTTTTTTTCAAAGTAAAGCTTGTACTGAGAAAAGCAACACTGATCTCAGTTCTAACAGTGCTTTCAAAAGTAGCAAACTACTGCTTGTCTTTACAAAGAAACGCATGTGCGTTTCTTACTAAAGCTTTCGAGAAATTAATAAACATTTAAAAGAACGAATTTTCTTTCAAAGAAAAGCTTGTACTCAGAAAAGGAACACTGATCTCACTTCTAACAGTGCTTTCACACGTAGCAAACAACTGCTTGTCTCTAGAACGAAACGCATGTGCGTTTCTTACAAAAGCTTTCGTGAAATTAATAAACTTTCAAAAGAACGCGATTATCTTTCAAAGTAAAGCTTGTACTGAGAAAAGCAACACTGATCTCAGTTCTAACAGTGCTTTCACACGTAGCAAACAGCTGCTTGTCTTTACAAAGAAACGCATGTGCGTTTCTTACTAAAGCTTTCGTGAAATTAATAAACTTTCAAAAGAACGCGATTATCTTTCAAAGTAAAGCTTGTAATGAGAAAAGCAACACTGATCTCAGTTCTAACAGTACTTTCAAAAGTAGCAAACTACTGCTTGTCTTTACAAAGAAACGCATGTGCGTTTCTTACTAAAGCTTTCGAGAAATTAATAAACATTTAAAAGAACGAATTTTCTTTCAAAGTAAAGCTTGTACTCAGAAAAGGAACACTGATCTCAGTTCTAACAGTGCTTTCACACGTAGCAAACAACTGCCTGTCTTGACAAAGAAACGCATGTGCGTTTCTTACTAAAGCTTTCATGAAATTAATAAACTTTCAAAAGAACGCGATTATCTTTCAAAGTAAAGCTTGTACGGAGAAAAGCAACACTGATCTCAGTTCTAACAGTGCTTTCACACGTAGCAAACAACTGCTTGCCTTTACAAAGAAACGCATGTGCGTTTCTTACTAAAGCTTTCGTGAAATTAATAAACTTTCAAAAGAACGCGATTTTCTTTCATAGTAAAGCTTGTACTTAGAAAAGCAACACTGATCTCAGTTCTAACAGTGCTTTCACATGTAGCAAACAACTGCTTGTCTTTACAAAAAAACGAATGAGCGTTTCTTACTAAAGCTTTCGTGAAATTAATAAACTTTCAAAAGAACGCGATTTTCTTTCAAAGTAAAGCTTGTACTGAGAAAAGCAACACTGATCTCAGTTCTAACAGTGCTTTCACACGTAGCAAACAACTGCTTGTCTTTACAACGAAACGCATGTGCGTTTCTTACTAAAGCTTTCGTGAAATCTATAAACTTTCAAAAGAACGCGATTTTTTTTTCAAAGTAAAGCTTGTACTGAGAAAAGCAACACTGATCTCAGTTCTAACAGTGCTTTCACACGTAGCAAACAACTGCTTGTCTTTACAAAAAAACGAATGAGCGTTTCTTACTAAAGCTTTCGTGAAATTAATAAACTTTCAAAAGAACGCGATTTTCTTTTCAAAGTAAAGCTTGTACTGAGAAAAGCAACACTGATCTCAGTTCTAACAGTGCTTTCACACGTAGCAAACAACTGCTTGTCTTTACAAAGAAACGCATGTGCGTTTCTTACTAAAGCTTTCGTGAAATTAATAAACTTTCAAAAGAACGCGATTATCTTTCAAAGTAAAGCTTGTACGGAGAAAAGCAACACTGATCTCAGTTCTAACAGTGCTTTCACACGTAGCAAACAACTGCTTGTCTTTACAAAGAAACGCATGTGCGTTTCTTACTAAAGCTTTCGTGAAATTAATAAACTTTCAAAAGAACGCGATTTTCTTTCAAATTAAAGCTTGTACTGAGAAAAGCAACACTGATCTCAGTTCTAACAGTGCTTTCACATGTAGCAAACAACTGCTTGTCTTTACAAAAAAACGAATGAGCGTTTCTTACTAAAGCTTTCGTGAAATTAATAAACTTTCAAAAGAACGCGATTTTCTTTCAAAGTAAAGCTTGTACTGAGAAAAGCAACACTGATCTCAGTTCTAACAGTGCTTTCACACGTAGCAAACAACTGCTTGTCTTTACAACGAAACGCATGTGAGTTTCTTACTAAAGCTTTCGTGAAATCTCTAAACTTTCAAAAGAACGCGATTTTTTTTTTCAAAGTAAAGCTTGTACTGAGAAAAGCAACACTGATCTCAGTTCTAACAGTGCTTTCAAAAGTAGCAAACTACTGCTTGTCTTTACAAAGAAACGCATGTGCGTTTCTTACTAAAGCTTTCGAGAAATTAATAAACATTTAAAAGAACGAATTTTCTTTCAAAGAAAAGCTTGTACTCAGAAAAGGAACACTGATCTCACTTCTAACAGTGCTTTCACACGTAGCAAACAACTGCTTGTCTCTAGAACGAAACGCATGTGCGTTTCTTACAAAAGCTTTCGTGAAATTAATAAACTTTCTAAAGAACGCGATTATCTTTCAAAGTAAAGCTTGTAGTGAGAAAAGCAACACTGATCTCAGTTCTAACAGTGCTTTCACACGTAGCAAACAACTGCCTGTCTTTACAAAGAAACGCATGTGCGTTTCTTACTAAAGCTTTCGTGAAATTAATAAACTTTCAAAAGAACGCGATTTTCTTTCAAAGAAAAGATTGTACTGAGAAAAGCAACACTGATCTCAGTTCTAACAGTGCATTCACACGTAGCAAACAACTGCTTGTCTCTAGAAAGAAACGCATGTGCGTTCCTTACTAAAGCTTTCGAGAAATTAATAAACTTTCAAAAGAACGAGATTTTCTTTCAAAGTAAAGCTTGTACTGAGAAAAGCAATACAGATCTCAGTTCTAACAGTGCTTTCACACATAGGAAACAACTGCTTGTCTTTACAAAGAAACGCATGTGCGTTTCTTACTAAAGCTTTCGTGAAATCAATAAACTTTCAAAAGAACGCGATTTTTTTTTCAAAGTAAAGCTTGTACTGAGAAAAGCAACACTGATCTCAGTTCCAACAGTGCTTTCACACGTAGCAAACAACTGCTTGTCTTTACAAAGAAACGCATGTGCGTTTCTTACTAAAGCTTTCGTGAAATTAATAAACTTTCAAAAGAACGCGATTATCTTTCAAAGTAAAGCTTGTACGGAGAAAAGCAACACTGATCTCAGTTCTAACAGTGCTTTCACACGTAGCAAACAACTGCTTGTCTTTACAAAGAAACGCATGTGCGTTTCTTACTAAAGCTTTCGTGAAATTAATAAACTTTCAAAAGAACGCGATTTTCTTTCAAAGTAAAGCTTGTACTGAGAAAAGCAACACTGATCTCAGTTCTAACAGTGCTTTCACATGTAGCAAACAACTGCTTGTCTTTACAAAAAAACGAATGAGCGTTTCTTACTAAAGCTTTTGTGAAATTAATAAACTTTCAAAAGAACGCGATTTTCTTTCAAAGTAAAGCTTGTACTGAGAAAAGCAACACTGATCTCAGTTCTAACAGTGCTTTCACACGTAGCAAACAACTGCTTGTCTTTACAACGAAACGCATGTGCGTTTCTTACTAAAGCTTTCGTGAAATCTATAAACTTTCAAAAGAACGCGATTTTTTTTTCAAAGTAAAGCTTGTACTGAGAAAAGCAACACTGATCTCAGTTCTAACAGTGCTTTCACACGTAGCAAACAACTGACAGTCTTTACAAAGAAACGCTGTGCATTTCTTACTAAAGCTTTCGAGAAATTAATAAACATTTAAAAGAACGAATTTTCTTTCAAATAAAGCTTGTACTCAGAAAAGGAACACTGATCTTACTTCTAACAGTGCTTTCACACGTAGCAAACAACTGCTTGTCTCTAGAATGAAAGGCATGTGCGTTTCTTACAAAAGCTTTCGTGAAATTAATAAACTTTCTAAAGAACGCGATTATCTTTCAAAGTAAAGCTTGTAGTGAGAAATGCAACACTGATCTCAGTTCTAACAGTGCTTTCACACGTAGCAAACAACTGCCTGTCTTTACAAAGAAACGCATGTGCGTTTCTTACTAAAGCTTTCGTGAAATTAATAAACTTTCAAAAGAACGCGATTTTCTTTCAAAGAAAAGATTGTACTGAGAAAAGCAACACTGATCTCAGTTCTAACAGTGCTTTCACTCGTAGCAAACAACTGCTTGTCTCTAGAAAGAAACGCATGTGCGTTTCTTACTAAAGCTTTCGAGAAATTAATAAACTTTCAAAAGAACGAGATTTTCTTTCAAAGTAAAGCTTGTACTGAGAAAAGCAATACTGATATCAGTTCTAACAGTGCTTTCACACGTAGCAAACAACTGCTTGTCTTTACAAAGAAACGCATGAGCGTTTCTTACTAAAGCTTTGGTGAAATCAATAAACTTTCAAAAGAACGCGATTTTGTTTCAAAGTAAAGCTTGTACTGAGAAAAGCAACACTGATCTCAGTTCTAACAGTGCTTTCACACTTAGCAAACAAGTGCTTGTCTTTACAAAGAAACGCATGTGCGTTTCTTACTAAAGCTTTCGTGAAATTAATAAACTTTCAAAAGAACGCGATTTTCTTTCAAAGTAAAGCTTGTACTGAGAAAAGCAACACTGATCTCAGTTCTAACAGTGCTTTCACACGTAGCAAACAACTGCTTGTCTTTACAAAGAAACGCATGTGCGTTTCTTACTAAAGCTTTCGTGAAATCAATAAACTTTCAAAGAACGAGATTTTCTTTCAAAGTAAAGCTTGTACTGAGAAAAGCAACACTGATCTCAGTTCTAACAGTGCTTTCACACGTAGCAAACAACTGCTTGTCTCTAAAGAAACGCATGTGCGTTTCTTACTAAAGCTTTCGAGAAATTAATAAACTTTCAAAGAACGAGATTTTCTTTCAAAGTAAAGCTTGTACTGAGAAAAGCAACACTGATCTCAGTTCTAACAGTGCTTTCACACGTAGCAAACAACTGACTGTCTTGACAAAGAAACGCATGTGCGTTTCTTACTAAAGCTTTCGTGAAATTAATAAACTTTCAAAAGAACGCGATTATCTTTCAAAGTAAAGCTTGTACGGAGAAAAGCAACACTGATCTCAGTTCTAACAGTGCTTTCACACGTAGCAAACAACTGCTTGCCTTTACAAAGAAACGCATGTGCGTTTCTTACTAAAGCTTTCGTGAAATTAATAAACTTTCAAAAGAACGCGATTTTCTTTCATAGTAAAGCTTGTACTTAGAAAAGCAACACTGATCTCAGTTCTAACAGTGCTTTCACATGTAGCAAACAACTGCTTGTCTTTACAAAAAAACGAATGAGCGTTTCTTACTAAAGCTTTCGTGAAATTAATAAACTTTCAAAAGAACGCGATTTTCTTTCAAAGTAAAGCTTGTACTGAGAAAAGCAACACTGATCTCAGTTCTAACAGTGCTTTCACACGTAGCAAACAACTGCTTGTCTTTACAACGAAACGCATGTGCGTTTCTTACTAAAGCTTTCGTGAAATCTATAAACTTTCAAAAGAACGCGATTTTTTTTTCAAAGTAAAGCTTGTACTGAGAAAAGCAACACTGATCTCAGTTCTAACAGTGCTTTCACACGTAGCAAACAACTGCTTGTCTTTACAAAAAAACGAATGAGCGTTTCTTACTAAAGCTTTCGTGAAATTAATAAACTTTCAAAAGAACGCGATTTTCTTTTCAAAGTAAAGCTTGTACTGAGAAAAGCAACACTGATCTCAGTTCTAACAGTGCTTTCACACGTAGCAAACAACTGCTTGTCTTTACAAAGAAACGCATGTGCGTTTCTTACTAAAGCTTTCGTGAAATTAATAAACTTTCAAAAGAACGCGATTATCTTTCAAAGTAAAGCTTGTACGGAGAAAAGCAACACTGATCTCAGTTCTAACAGTGCTTTCACACGTAGCAAACAACTGCTTGTCTTTACAAAGAAACGCATGTGCGTTTCTTACTAAAGCTTTCGTGAAATTAATAAACTTTCAAAAGAACGCGATTTTCTTTCAAATTAAAGCTTGTACTGAGAAAAGCAACACTGATCTCAGTTCTAACAGTGCTTTCACATGTAGCAAACAACTGCTTGTCTTTACAAAAAAACGAATGAGCGTTTCTTACTAAAGCTTTCGTGAAATTAATAAACTTTCAAAAGAACGCGATTTTCTTTCAAAGTAAAGCTTGTACTGAGAAAAGCAACACTGATCTCAGTTCTAACAGTGCTTTCACACGTAGCAAACAACTGCTTGTCTTTACAACGAAACGCATGTGAGTTTCTTACTAAAGCTTTCGTGAAATCTCTAAACTTTCAAAAGAACGCGATTTTTTTTTTCAAAGTAAAGCTTGTACTGAGAAAAGCAACACTGATCTCAGTTCTAACAGTGCTTTCAAAAGTAGCAAACTACTGCTTGTCTTTACAAAGAAACGCATGTGCGTTTCTTACTAAAGCTTTCGAGAAATTAATAAACATTTAAAAGAACGAATTTTCTTTCAAAGAAAAGCTTGTACTCAGAAAAGGAACACTGATCTCACTTCTAACAGTGCTTTCACACGTAGCAAACAACTGCTTGTCTCTAGAACGAAACGCATGTGCGTTTCTTACAAAAGCTTTCGTGAAATTAATAAACTTTCTAAAGAACGCGATTATCTTTCAAAGTAAAGCTTGTAGTGAGAAAAGCAACACTGATCTCAGTTCTAACAGTGCTTTCACACGTAGCAAACAACTGCCTGTCTTTACAAAGAAACGCATGTGCGTTTCTTACTAAAGCTTTCGTGAAATTAATAAACTTTCAAAAGAACGCGATTTTCTTTCAAAGAAAAGATTGTACTGAGAAAAGCAACACTGATCTCAGTTCTAACAGTGCATTCACACGTAGCAAACAACTGCTTGTCTCTAGAAAGAAACGCATGTGCGTTCCTTACTAAAGCTTTCGAGAAATTAATAAACTTTCAAAAGAACGAGATTTTCTTTCAAAGTAAAGCTTGTACTGAGAAAAGCAATACAGATCTCAGTTCTAACAGTGCTTTCACACATAGGAAACAACTGCTTGTCTTTACAAAGAAACGCATGTGCGTTTCTTACTAAAGCTTTCGTGAAATCAATAAACTTTCAAAAGAACGCGATTTTTTTTTCAAAGTAAAGCTTGTACTGAGAAAAGCAACACTGATCTCAGTTCCAACAGTGCTTTCACACGTAGCAAACAACTGCTTGTCTTTACAAAGAAACGCATGTGCGTTTCTTACTAAAGCTTTCGTGAAATTAATAAACTTTCAAAAGAACGCGATTATCTTTCAAAGTAAAGCTTGTACGGAGAAAAGCAACACTGATCTCAGTTCTAACAGTGCTTTCACACGTAGCAAACAACTGCTTGTCTTTACAAAGAAACGCATGTGCGTTTCTTACTAAAGCTTTCGTGAAATTAATAAACTTTCAAAAGAACGCGATTTTCTTTCAAAGTAAAGCTTGTACTGAGAAAAGCAACACTGATCTCAGTTCTAACAGTGCTTTCATATGTAGCAAACAACTGCTTGTCTTTACAAAAAAACGAATGAGCGTTTCTTACTAAAGCTTTTGTGAAATTAATAAACTTTCAAAAGAACGCGATTTTCTTTCAAAGTAAAGCTTGTACTGAGAAAAGCAACACTGATCTCAGTTCTAACAGTGCTTTCACACGTAGCAAACAACTGCTTGTCTTTACAACGAAACGCATGTGCGTTTCTTACTAAAGCTTTCGTGAAATCTATAAACTTTCAAAAGAACGCGATTTTTTTTTCAAAGTAAAGCTTGTACTGAGAAAAGCAACACTGATCTCAGTTCTAACAGTGCTTTCACACGTAGCAAACAACTGACAGTCTTTACAAAGAAACGCTGTGCATTTCTTACTAAAGCTTTCGAGAAATTAATAAACATTTAAAAGAACGAATTTTCTTTCAAATAAAGCTTGTACTCAGAAAAGGAACACTGATCTTACTTCTAACAGTGCTTTCACACGTAGCAAACAACTGCTTGTCTCTAGAATGAAAGGCATGTGCGTTTCTTACAAAAGCTTTCGTGAAATTAATAAACTTTCTAAAGAACGCGATTATCTTTCAAAGTAAAGCTTGTAGTGAGAAATGCAACACTGATCTCAGTTCTAACAGTGCTTTCACACGTAGCAAACAACTGCCTGTCTTTACAAAGAAACGCATGTGCGTTTCTTACTAAAGCTTTCGTGAAATTAATAAACTTTCAAAAGAACGCGATTTTCTTTCAAAGAAAAGATTGTACTGAGAAAAGCAACACTGATCTCAGTTCTAACAGTGCTTTCACTCGTAGCAAACAACTGCTTGTCTCTAGAAAGAAACGCATGTGCGTTTCTTACTAAAGCTTTCGAGAAATTAATAAACTTTCAAAAGAACGAGATTTTCTTTCAAAGTAAAGCTTGTACTGAGAAAAGCAATACTGATATCAGTTCTAACAGTGCTTTCACACGTAGCAAACAACTGCTTGTCTTTACAAAGAAACGCATGAGCGTTTCTTACTAAAGCTTTGGTGAAATCAATAAACTTTCAAAAGAACGCGATTTTGTTTCAAAGTAAAGCTTGTACTGAGAAAAGCAACACTGATCTCAGTTCTAACAGTGCTTTCACACTTAGCAAACAAGTGCTTGTCTTTACAAAGAAACGCATGTGCGTTTCTTACTAAAGCTTTCGTGAAATTAATAAACTTTCAAAAGAACGCGATTTTCTTTCAAAGTAAAGCTTGTACTGAGAAAAGCAACACTGATCTCAGTTCTAACAGTGCTTTCACACGTAGCAAACAACTGCTTGTCTTTACAAAGAAACGCATGAGCATTTCTTAGTAAACCTTTCGTAAAATTAATAAACTTTCAAAAGAATGCGATTATCTTTCAAAGTAAAGCTTGTACTGAGAAAAGCAACACTGATCTCAGTTCTAACAGTGCTTTCACACGTAGCAAACAACTGATTGTCTTTACAAAGAAACGCATGTGCGTTTCTTACTAAAGCTTTCGTGAAATTAATAAACTTTCAAAAGAACGCGATTTGCTTTCAAAGTAAAGCTTGTACTGAGAAAAGCAACACGGATCTCAGTTCTAACAGTGCTTTCACAGGTAGCAAACAACTGCTTGTCTCTAGAAAGAAACGCATGTGCGTTTCTTACTAAAGCTTTCGTGAAATTAATAAACTTTCAAAAGAACGAGATTATCTTTCAAAGTAAAGCTTGTACTGAGATAAGCAACACTGATCGCAGTTCTAACAGTGCTTTCACACGTAGCAAACAACTGCCTGTCTTGACAAAGAAACGCATGTGCGTTTCTTACTAAAGCTTTCCTGAAATTAATAAACTTTCAAAAGAACGCGATTTTCTTTCAAAGTAAAGCTTGTAATGAGAAAAGCAACACTGATCTCAGTTCTAACAGTGCTTTCACACGTAGCAAACAACTGCCTGTCTTGACAAATAAAGGCATGTGCGTTTCTTACTAAAGCTTTCGTGAATTCAATAAACTTTCAAAAGAACGCGATTTTTTTTCAAAGTAAACTTGTACTGAGAAAAGCAACACTGATCTCAGTTCTAACAGTGCTTTCACACGTAGCAAACAACTGCTTGTCTTTACAAAGAAACGCATGTGCGTTTCTTACTAAAGCTTTCGTGAAATCAATAAACTTTCAAAGAACGAGATTTTCTTTCAAAGTAAAGCTTGTACTGAGAAAAGCAACACTGATCTCAGTTCTAACAGTGCTTTCACACGTAGCAAACAACTGCTTGTCTCTAAAGAAACGCATGTGCGTTTCTTACTAAAGCTTTCGAGAAATTAATAAACTTTCAAAGAACGAGATTTTCTTTCAAAGTAAAGCTTGTACTGAGAAAAGCAACACTGATCTCAGTTCTAACAGTGCTTTCACATGTAGCAAACAACTGCTTGTCTTTACAAAAAAACGAATGAGCGTTTCTTACTAAAGCTTTTGTGAAATTAATAAACTTTCAAAAGAACGCGATTTTCTTTCAAAGTAAAGCTTGTACTGAGAAAAGCAACACTGATCTCAGTTCTAACAGTGCTTTCACACGTAGCAAACAACTGCTTGTCTTTACAACGAAACGCATGTGCGTTTCTTACTAAAGCTTTCGTGAAATCTATAAACTTTCAAAAGAACGCGATTTTTTTTTCAAAGTAAAGCTTGTACTGAGAAAAGCAACACTGATCTCAGTTCTAACAGTGCTTTCACACGTAGCAAACAACTGACAGTCTTTACAAAGAAACGCATGTGCATTTCTTACTAAAGCTTTCGAGAAATTAATAAACATTTAAAAGAACGAATTTTCTTTCAAATAAAGCTTGTACTCAGAAAAGGAACACTGATCTTACTTCTAACAGTGCTTTCACACGTAGCAAACAACTGCTTGTCTCTAGAATGAAAGGCATGTGCGTTTCTTACAAAAGCTTTCGTGAAATTAATAAACTTTCTAAAGAACGCGATTATCTTTCAAAGCAAGCTTGTAGTGAGAAATGCAACACTGATCTCAGTTCTAACAGTGCTTTCACACGTAGCAAACAACTGCCTGTCTTTACAAAGAAACGCATGTGCGTTTCTTACTAAAGCTTTCGTGAAATTAATAAACTTTCAAAAGAACGCGATTTTCTTTCAAAGTAAAGCTTGTACTGAGAAAAGCAACACTGATCTCAGTTCTAACAGTGCTTTCACTCGTAGCAAACAACTGCTTGTCTCTAGAAAGAAACGCATGTGCGTTTCTTACTAAAGCTTTCGAGAAATTAATAAACTTTCAAAAGAACGAGATTTTCTTTCAAAGTAAAGCTTGTACTGAGAAAAGCAATACTGATATCAGTTCTAACAGTGCTTTCACACGTAGCAAACAACTGCTTGTCTTTACAAAGAAACGCATGAGCGTTTCTTACTAAAGCTTTGGTGAAATCAATAAACTTTCAAAAGAACGCGATTTTGTTTCAAAGTAAAGCTTGTACTGAGAAAAGCAACACTGATCTCAGTTCTAACAGTGCTTTCACACTTAGCAAACAAGTGCTTGTCTTTACAAAGAAACGCATGTGCGTTTCTTACTAAAGCTTTCGTGAAATTAATAAACTTTCAAAAGAACGCGATTTTCTTTCAAAGTAAAGCTTGTACTGAGAAAAGCAACACTGATCTCAGTTCTAACAGTGCTTTCACACGTAGCAAACAACTGCTTGTCTTTACAAAGAAACGCATGAGCATTTCTTAGTAAACCTTTCGTAAAATTAATAAACTTTCAAAAGAATGCGATTATCTTTCAAAGTAAAGCTTGTACTGAGAAAAGCAACACTGATCTCAGTTCTAACAGTGCTTTCACACGTAGCAAACAACTGATTGTCTTTACAAAGAAACGCATGTGCGTTTCTTACTAAAGCTTTCGTGAAATTAATAAACTTTCAAAAGAACGCGATTTGCTTTCAAAGTAAAGCTTGTACTGAGAAAAGCAACACGGATCTCAGTTCTAACAGTGCTTTCACAGGTAGCAAACAACTGCTTGTCTCTAGAAAGAAACGCATGTGCGTTTCTTACTAAAGCTTTCGTGAAATTAATAAACTTTCAAAAGAACGAGATTATCTTTCAAAGTAAAGCTTGTACTGAGATAAGCAACACTGATCGCAGTTCTAACAGTGCTTTCACACGTAGCAAACAACTGCCTGTCTTGACAAAGAAACGCATGTGCGTTTCTTACTAAAGCTTTCCTGAAATTAATAAACTTTCAAAAGAACGCGATTTTCTTTCAAAGTAAAGCTTGTAATGAGAAAAGCAACACTGATCTCAGTTCTAACAGTGCTTTCACACGTAGCAAACAACTGCCTGTCTTGACAAATAAAGGCATGTGCGTTTCTTACTAAAGCTTTCGTGAATTCAATAAACTTTCAAAAGAACGCGATTTTTTTTCAAAGTAAACTTGTACTGAGAAAAGCAACACTGATCTCAGTTCTAACAGTGCTTTCACACGTAGCAAACAACTGCTTGTCTTTACAAAGAAACGCATGTGCGTTTCTTACTAAAGCTTTCGTGAAATCAATAAACTTTCAAAGAACGAGATTTTCTTTCAAAGTAAAGCTTGTACTGAGAAAAGCAACACTGATCTCAGTTCTAACAGTGCTTTCACACGTAGCAAACAACTGCTTGTCTCTAAAGAAACGCATGTGCGTTTCTTACTAAAGCTTTCGAGAAATTAATAAACTTTCAAAGAACGAGATTTTCTTTCAAAGTAAAGCTTGTACTGAGAAAAGCAACACTGATCTCAGTTCTAACAGTGCTTTCACATGTAGCAAACAACTGCTTGTCTTTACAAAAAAACGAATGAGCGTTTCTTACTAAAGCTTTTGTGAAATTAATAAACTTTCAAAAGAACGCGATTTTCTTTCAAAGTAAAGCTTGTACTGAGAAAAGCAACACTGATCTCAGTTCTAACAGTGCTTTCACACGTAGCAAACAACTGCTTGTCTTTACAACGAAACGCATGTGCGTTTCTTACTAAAGCTTTCGTGAAATCTATAAACTTTCAAAAGAACGCGATTTTTTTTTCAAAGTAAAGCTTGTACTGAGAAAAGCAACACTGATCTCAGTTCTAACAGTGCTTTCACACGTAGCAAACAACTGACAGTCTTTACAAAGAAACGCATGTGCATTTCTTACTAAAGCTTTCGAGAAATTAATAAACATTTAAAAGAACGAATTTTCTTTCAAATAAAGCTTGTACTCAGAAAAGGAACACTGATCTTACTTCTAACAGTGCTTTCACACGTAGCAAACAACTGCTTGTCTCTAGAATGAAAGGCATGTGCGTTTCTTACAAAAGCTTTCGTGAAATTAATAAACTTTCTAAAGAACGCGATTATCTTTCAAAGCAAGCTTGTAGTGAGAAATGCAACACTGATCTCAGTTCTAACAGTGCTTTCACACGTAGCAAACAACTGCCTGTCTTTACAAAGAAACGCATGTGCGTTTCTTACTAAAGCTTTCGTGAAATTAATAAACTTTCAAAAGAACGCGATTTTCTTTCAAAGTAAAGCTTGTACTGAGAAAAGCAACACTGATCTCAGTTCTAACAGTGCTTTCACACGTAGCAAACAACTGATTGTCTTTACAAAGAAACGCATGTGCGTTTCTTACTAAAGCTTTCGTGAAATTAATAAACTTTCAAAAGAACGCGATTATCTTTCAAAGTAAAGCTTGTACGGAGAAAAGCAACACTGATCTCAGTTCTAACAGTGCTTTCACACGTAGCAAACAACTGCTTGTCTGTACAAAGAAACGCATGTGCGTTTCTTACTAAAGCTTTCGTGAAATTAATAAACTTTCAAAAGAACGCGATTTTCTTTCAAATTAAAGCTTGTACTGAGAAAAGCAACACTGATCTCAGTTCTAACAGTGCTTTCACATGTAGCAAACAACTGCTTGTCTTTACAAAAAAACGAATGAGCGTTTCTTACTAAAGCTTTCGTGAAATTAATAAACTTTCAAAAGAACGCGATTTTCTTTCAAAGTAAAGCTTGTACTGAGAAAAGCAACACTGATCTCAGTTCTAACAGTGCTTTCACACGTAGCAAACAACTGCTTGTCTTTACAACGAAACGCATGTGAGTTTCTTACTAAAGCTTTCGTGAAATCTCTAAACTTTCAAAAGAACGCGATTTTTTTTTCAAAGTAAAGCTTGTACTGAGAAAAGCAACACTGATCTCAGTTCTAACAGTGCTTTCAAAAGTAGCAAACTACTGCTTGTCTTTACAAAGAAACGCATGTGCGTTTCTTACTAAAGCTTTCGAGAAATTAATAAACATTTAAAAGAACGAATTTTCTTTCAAAGAAAAGCTTGTACTCAGAAAAGGAACACTGATCTCACTTCTAACAGTGCTTTCACACGTAGCAAACAACTGCTTGTCTCTAGAACGAAACGCATGTGCGTTTCTTACAAAAGCTTTCGTGAAATTAATAAACTTTCTAAAGAACGCGATTATCTTTCAAAGTAAAGCTTGTAGTGAGAAAAGCAACACTGATCTCAGTTCTAACAGTGCTTTCACACGTAGCAAACAACTGCCTGTCTTTACAAAGAAACGCATGTGCGTTTCTTACTAAAGCTTTCGTGAAATTAATAAACTTTCAAAAGAACGCGATTTTCTTTCAAAGAAAAGATTGTACTGAGAAAAGCAACACTGATCTCAGTTCTAACAGTGCATTCACACGTAGCAAACAACTGCTTGTCTCTAGAAAGAAACGCATGTGCGTTCCTTACTAAAGCTTTCGAGAAATTAATAAACTTTCAAAAGAACGAGATTTTCTTTCAAAGTAAAGCTTGTACTGAGAAAAGCAATACAGATCTCAGTTCTAACAGTGCTTTCACACATAGGAAACAACTGCTTGTCTTTACAAAGAAACGCATGTGCGTTTCTTACTAAAGCTTTCGTGAAATCAATAAACTTTCAAAAGAACGCGATTTTTTTTTCAAAGTAAAGCTTGTACTGAGAAAAGCAACACTGATCTCAGTTCCAACAGTGCTTTCACACGTAGCAAACAACTGCTTGTCTTTACAAAGAAACGCATGTGCGTTTCTTACTAAAGCTTTCGTGAAATTAATAAACTTTCAAAAGAACGCGATTATCTTTCAAAGTAAAGCTTGTACGGAGAAAAGCAACACTGATCTCAGTTCTAACAGTGCTTTCACACGTAGCAAACAACTGCTTGTCTTTACAAAGAAACGCATGTGCGTTTCTTACTAAAGCTTTCGTGAAATTAATAAACTTTCAAAAGAACGCGATTTTCTTTCAAAGTAAAGCTTGTACTGAGAAAAGCAACACTGATCTCAGTTCTAACAGTGCTTTCACATGTAGCAAACAACTGCTTGTCTTTACAAAAAAACGAATGAGCGTTTCTTACTAAAGCTTTTGTGAAATTAATAAACTTTCAAAAGAACGCGATTTTCTTTCAAAGTAAAGCTTGTACTGAGAAAAGCAACACTGATCTCAGTTCTAACAGTGCTTTCACACGTAGCAAACAACTGCTTGTCTTTACAACGAAACGCATGTGCGTTTCTTACTAAAGCTTTCGTGAAATCTATAAACTTTCAAAAGAACGCGATTTTTTTTTCAAAGTAAAGCTTGTACTGAGAAAAGCAACACTGATCTCAGTTCTAACAGTGCTTTCACACGTAGCAAACAACTGACAGTCTTTACAAAGAAACGCTGTGCATTTCTTACTAAAGCTTTCGAGAAATTAATAAACATTTAAAAGAACGAATTTTCTTTCAAATAAAGCTTGTACTCAGAAAAGGAACACTGATCTTACTTCTAACAGTGCTTTCACACGTAGCAAACAACTGCTTGTCTCTAGAATGAAAGGCATGTGCGTTTCTTACAAAAGCTTTCGTGAAATTAATAAACTTTCTAAAGAACGCGATTATCTTTCAAAGTAAAGCTTGTAGTGAGAAATGCAACACTGATCTCAGTTCTAACAGTGCTTTCACACGTAGCAAACAACTGCCTGTCTTTACAAAGAAACGCATGTGCGTTTCTTACTAAAGCTTTCGTGAAATTAATAAACTTTCAAAAGAACGCGATTTTCTTTCAAAGAAAAGATTGTACTGAGAAAAGCAACACTGATCTCAGTTCTAACAGTGCTTTCACTCGTAGCAAACAACTGCTTGTCTCTAGAAAGAAACGCATGTGCGTTTCTTACTAAAGCTTTCGAGAAATTAATAAACTTTCAAAAGAACGAGATTTTCTTTCAAAGTAAAGCTTGTACTGAGAAAAGCAATACTGATATCAGTTCTAACAGTGCTTTCACACGTAGCAAACAACTGCTTGTCTTTACAAAGAAACGCATGAGCGTTTCTTACTAAAGCTTTGGTGAAATCAATAAACTTTCAAAAGAACGCGATTTTGTTTCAAAGTAAAGCTTGTACTGAGAAAAGCAACACTGATCTCAGTTCTAACAGTGCTTTCACACTTAGCAAACAAGTGCTTGTCTTTACAAAGAAACGCATGTGCGTTTCTTACTAAAGCTTTCGTGAAATTAATAAACTTTCAAAAGAACGCGATTTTCTTTCAAAGTAAAGCTTGTACTGAGAAAAGCAACACTGATCTCAGTTCTAACAGTGCTTTCACACGTAGCAAACAACTGCTTGTCTTTACAAAGAAACGCATGAGCATTTCTTAGTAAACCTTTCGTAAAATTAATAAACTTTCAAAAGAATGCGATTATCTTTCAAAGTAAAGCTTGTACTGAGAAAAGCAACACTGATCTCAGTTCTAACAGTGCTTTCACACGTAGCAAACAACTGATTGTCTTTACAAAGAAACGCATGTGCGTTTCTTACTAAAGCTTTCGTGAAATTAATAAACTTTCAAAAGAACGCGATTTGCTTTCAAAGTAAAGCTTGTACTGAGAAAAGCAACACGGATCTCAGTTCTAACAGTGCTTTCACAGGTAGCAAACAACTGCTTGTCTCTAGAAAGAAACGCATGTGCGTTTCTTACTAAAGCTTTCGTGAAATTAATAAACTTTCAAAAGAACGAGATTATCTTTCAAAGTAAAGCTTGTACTGAGATAAGCAACACTGATCGCAGTTCTAACAGTGCTTTCACACGTAGCAAACAACTGCCTGTCTTGACAAAGAAACGCATGTGCGTTTCTTACTAAAGCTTTCCTGAAATTAATAAACTTTCAAAAGAACGCGATTTTCTTTCAAAGTAAAGCTTGTAATGAGAAAAGCAACACTGATCTCAGTTCTAACAGTGCTTTCACACGTAGCAAACAACTGCCTGTCTTGACAAATAAAGGCATGTGCGTTTCTTACTAAAGCTTTCGTGAAATCAATAAACTTTCAAAAGAACGCGATTTTTTTTCAAAGTAAACTTGTACTGAGAAAAGCAACACTGATCTCAGTTCTAACAGTGCTTTCACACGTAGCAAACAACTGCTTGTCTTTACAAAGAAACGCATGTGCGTTTCTTACTAAAGCTTTCGTGAAATCAATAAACTTTCAAAGAACGAGATTTTCTTTCAAAGTAAAGCTTGTACTGAGAAAAGCAACACTGATCTCAGTTCTAACAGTGCTTTCACACGTAGCAAACAACTGCTTGTCTCTAAAGAAACGCATGTGCGTTTCTTACTAAAGCTTTCGAGAAATTAATAAACTTTCAAAGAACGAGATTTTCTTTCAAAGTAAAGCTTGTACTGAGAAAAGCAACACTGATCTCAGTTCTAACAGTGCTTTCACACGTAGCAAACAACTGACTGTCTTGACAAAGAAACGCATGTGCGTTTCTTACTAAAGCTTTCGTGAAATTAATAAACTTTCAAAAGAACGCGATTTTCTTTCAAAGAAAAGATTGTACTGAGAAAAGCGACACTGATCTCAGTTCTAACAGTGCTTTCACATGTAGCAAACAACTGCTTGTCTTTACAAAAAAACGAATGAGCGTTTCTTACTAAAGCTTTTGTGAAATTAATAAACTTTCAAAAGAACGCGATTTTCTTTCAAAGTAAAGCTTGTACTGAGAAAAGCAACACTGATCTCAGTTCTAACAGTGCTTTCACACGTAGCAAACAACTGCTTGTCTTTACAACGAAACGCATGTGCGTTTCTTACTAAAGCTTTCGTGAAATCTATAAACTTTCAAAAGAACGCGATTTTTTTTCAAAGTAAAGCTTGTACTGAGAAAAGCAACACTGATCTCAGTTCTAACAGTGCTTTCACACGTAGCAAACAACTGACAGTCTTTACAAAGAAACGCATGTGCATTTCTTACTAAAGCTTTCGAGAAATTAATAAACATTTAAAAGAACGAATTTTCTTTCATATAAAGCTTGTACTCAGAAAAGGAACACTGATCTTACTTCTAACAGTGCTTTCACACGTAGCAAACAACTGCTTGTCTCTAGAACGAAACGCATGTGCGTTTCTTACAAAAGCTTTCGTGAAATTAATAAACTTTCAAAAGAACGCGATTATCTTTCAAAGTAAAGCTTGTAGTGAGAAAAGCAACACTGATCTCAGTTCTAACAGTGCTTTCACACGTAGCAAACAACTGCCTGTCTTTACAAAGAAACGCATGTGCGTTTCTTACTAAAGCTTTCGTGAAATTAATAAACTTTCAAAAGAACGCGATTTTCTTTCAAAGAAAAGATTGTACTGAGAAAAGCAACACTGATCTCAGTTCTAACAGTGCATTCACACGTAGCAAACAACTGCTTGTCTCTAGAAAGAAACGCATGTGCGTTCCTTACTAAAGCTTTCGAGAAATTAATAAACTTTCAAAAGAACGAGATTTTCTTTCAAAGTAAAGCTTGTACTGAGAAAAGCAATACAGATCTCAGTTCTAACAGTGCTTTCACACATAGGAAACAACTGCTTGTCTTTACAAAGAAACGCATGTGCGTTTCTTACTAAAGCTTTCGTGAAATCAATAAACTTTCAAAAGAACGCGATTTTTTTTTCAAAGTAAAGCTTGTACTGAGAAAAGCAACACTGATCTCAGTTCCAACAGTGCTTTCACACGTAGCAAACAACTGCTTGTCTTTACAAAGAAACGCATGTGCGTTTCTTACTAAAGCTTTCGTGAAATTAATAAACTTTCAAAAGAACGCGATTATCTTTCAAAGTAAAGCTTGTACGGAGAAAAGCAACACTGATCTCAGTTCTAACAGTGCTTTCACACGTAGCAAACAACTGCTTGTCTTTACAAAGAAACGCATGTGCGTTTCTTACTAAAGCTTTCGTGAAATTAATAAACTTTCAAAAGAACGCGATTTTCTTTCAAAGTAAAGCTTGTACTGAGAAAAGCAACACTGATCTCAGTTCTAACAGTGCTTTCACATGTAGCAAACAACTGCTTGTCTTTACAAAAAAACGAATGAGCGTTTCTTACTAAAGCTTTTGTGAAATTAATAAACTTTCAAAAGAACGCGATTTTCTTTCAAAGTAAAGCTTGTACTGAGAAAAGCAACACTGATCTCAGTTCTAACAGTGCTTTCACACGTAGCAAACAACTGCTTGTCTTTACAACGAAACGCATGTGCGTTTCTTACTAAAGCTTTCGTGAAATCTATAAACTTTCAAAAGAACGCGATTTTTTTTTCAAAGTAAAGCTTGTACTGAGAAAAGCAACACTGATCTCAGTTCTAACAGTGCTTTCACACGTAGCAAACAACTGACAGTCTTTACAAAGAAACGCTGTGCATTTCTTACTAAAGCTTTCGAGAAATTAATAAACATTTAAAAGAACGAATTTTCTTTCAAATAAAGCTTGTACTCAGAAAAGGAACACTGATCTTACTTCTAACAGTGCTTTCACACGTAGCAAACAACTGCTTGTCTCTAGAATGAAAGGCATGTGCGTTTCTTACAAAAGCTTTCGTGAAATTAATAAACTTTCTAAAGAACGCGATTATCTTTCAAAGTAAAGCTTGTAGTGAGAAATGCAACACTGATCTCAGTTCTAACAGTGCTTTCACACGTAGCAAACAACTGCCTGTCTTTACAAAGAAACGCATGTGCGTTTCTTACTAAAGCTTTCGTGAAATTAATAAACTTTCAAAAGAACGCGATTTTCTTTCAAAGAAAAGATTGTACTGAGAAAAGCAACACTGATCTCAGTTCTAACAGTGCTTTCACTCGTAGCAAACAACTGCTTGTCTCTAGAAAGAAACGCATGTGCGTTTCTTACTAAAGCTTTCGAGAAATTAATAAACTTTCAAAAGAACGAGATTTTCTTTCAAAGTAAAGCTTGTACTGAGAAAAGCAATACTGATATCAGTTCTAACAGTGCTTTCACACGTAGCAAACAACTGCTTGTCTTTACAAAGAAACGCATGAGCGTTTCTTACTAAAGCTTTGGTGAAATCAATAAACTTTCAAAAGAACGCGATTTTGTTTCAAAGTAAAGCTTGTACTGAGAAAAGCAACACTGATCTCAGTTCTAACAGTGCTTTCACACTTAGCAAACAAGTGCTTGTCTTTACAAAGAAACGCATGTGCGTTTCTTACTAAAGCTTTCGTGAAATTAATAAACTTTCAAAAGAACGCGATTTTCTTTCAAAGTAAAGCTTGTACTGAGAAAAGCAACACTGATCTCAGTTCTAACAGTGCTTTCACACGTAGCAAACAACTGCTTGTCTTTACAAAGAAACGCATGAGCATTTCTTAGTAAACCTTTCGTAAAATTAATAAACTTTCAAAAGAATGCGATTATCTTTCAAAGTAAAGCTTGTACTGAGAAAAGCAACACTGATCTCAGTTCTAACAGTGCTTTCACACGTAGCAAACAACTGATTGTCTTTACAAAGAAACGCATGTGCGTTTCTTACTAAAGCTTTCGTGAAATTAATAAACTTTCAAAAGAACGCGATTTGCTTTCAAAGTAAAGCTTGTACTGAGAAAAGCAACACGGATCTCAGTTCTAACAGTGCTTTCACAGGTAGCAAACAACTGCTTGTCTCTAGAAAGAAACGCATGTGCGTTTCTTACTAAAGCTTTCGTGAAATTAATAAACTTTCAAAAGAACGAGATTATCTTTCAAAGTAAAGCTTGTACTGAGATAAGCAACACTGATCGCAGTTCTAACAGTGCTTTCACACGTAGCAAACAACTGCCTGTCTTGACAAAGAAACGCATGTGCGTTTCTTACTAAAGCTTTCCTGAAATTAATAAACTTTCAAAAGAACGCGATTTTCTTTCAAAGTAAAGCTTGTAATGAGAAAAGCAACACTGATCTCAGTTCTAACAGTGCTTTCACACGTAGCAAACAACTGCCTGTCTTGACAAATAAAGGCATGTGCGTTTCTTACTAAAGCTTTCGTGAAATCAATAAACTTTCAAAAGAACGCGATTTTTTTTCAAAGTAAACTTGTACTGAGAAAAGCAACACTGATCTCAGTTCTAACAGTGCTTTCACACGTAGCAAACAACTGCTTGTCTTTACAAAGAAACGCATGTGCGTTTCTTACTAAAGCTTTCGTGAAATCAATAAACTTTCAAAGAACGAGATTTTCTTTCAAAGTAAAGCTTGTACTGAGAAAAGCAACACTGATCTCAGTTCTAACAGTGCTTTCACACGTAGCAAACAACTGCTTGTCTCTAAAGAAACGCATGTGCGTTTCTTACTAAAGCTTTCGAGAAATTAATAAACTTTCAAAGAACGAGATTTTCTTTCAAAGTAAAGCTTGTACTGAGAAAAGCAACACTGATCTCAGTTCTAACAGTGCTTTCACACGTAGCAAACAACTGACTGTCTTGACAAAGAAACGCATGTGCGTTTCTTACTAAAGCTTTCGTGAAATTAATAAACTTTCAAAAGAACGCGATTTTCTTTCAAAGAAAAGATTGTACTGAGAAAAGCAACACTGATCTCAGTTCTAACAGTGCTTTCACATGTAGCAAACAACTGCTTGTCTTTACAAAAAAACGAATGAGCGTTTCTTACTAAAGCTTTTGTGAAATTAATAAACTTTCAAAAGAACGCGATTTTCTTTCAAAGTAAAGCTTGTACTGAGAAAAGCAACACTGATCTCAGTTCTAACAGTGCTTTCACACGTAGCAAACAACTGCTTGTCTTTACAACGAAACGCATGTGCGTTTCTTACTAAAGCTTTCGTGAAATCTATAAACTTTCAAAAGAACGCGATTTTTTTTTCAAAGTAAAGCTTGTACTGAGAAAAGCAACACTGATCTCAGTTCTAACAGTGCTTTCACACGTAGCAAACAACTGACAGTCTTTACAAAGAAACGCATGTGCATTTCTTACTAAAGCTTTCGAGAAATTAATAAACATTTAAAAGAACGAATTTTCTTTCATATAAAGCTTGTACTCAGAAAAGGAACACTGATCTTACTTCTAACAGTGCTTTCACACGTAGCAAACAACTGCTTGTCTCTAGAATGAAAGGCATGTGCGTTTCTTACAAAAGCTTTCGTGAAATTAATAAACTTTCTAAAGAACGCGATTATCTTTCAAAGCAAGCTTGTAGTGAGAAATGCAACACTGATCTCAGTTCTAACAGTGCTTTCACACGTAGCAAACAACTGCCTGTCTTTACAAAGAAACGCATGTGCGTTTCTTACTAAAGCTTTCGTGAAATTAATAAACTTTCAAAAGAACGCGATTTTCTTTCAAAGAAAAGATTGTACTGAGAAAAGCAACACTGATCTCAGTTCTAACAGTGCTTTCACTCGTAGCAAACAACTGCTTGTCTCTAGAAAGAAACGCATGTGCGTTTCTTACTAAAGCTTTCGAGAAATTAATAAACTTTCAAAAGAACGAGATTTTCTTTCAAAGTAAAGCTTGTACTGAGAAAAGCAATACTGATATCAGTTCTAACCTTGCTTTCACACGTAGCAAACAACTGCTTGTCTTTACAAAGAAACGCATGAGCGTTTCTTACTAAAGCTTTAGTGAAATCAATAAACTTTCAAAAGAACGCGATTTTGTTTCAAAGTAAAGCTTGTACTGAGAAAAGCAACACTGATCTCAGTTCTAACAGTGCTTTCACACTTAGCAAACAAGTGCTTGTCTTTACAAAGAAACGCATGTGCGTTTCTTACTAAAGCTTTCGTGAAATTAATAAACTTTCAAAAGAACGCGATTTTCTTTCAAAGTAAAGCTTGTACTGAGAAAAGCAACACTGATCTCAGTTCTAACAGTGCTTTCACACGTAGCAAACAACTGATTGTCTTTACAAAGAAACGCATGTGCGTTTCTTACTAAAGCTTTCGTGAAATTAATAAACTTTCAAAAGAACGCGATTATCTTTCAAAGTAAAGCTTGTACGGAGAAAAGCAACACTGATCTCAGTTCTAACAGTGCTTTCACACGTAGCAAACAACTGCTTGTCTTTACAAAGAAACGCATGTGCGTTTCTTACTAAAGCTTTCGTGAAATTAATAAACTTTCAAAAGAACGCGATTTTCTTTCAAATTAAAGCTTGTACTGAGAAAAGCAACACTGATCTCAGTTCTAACAGTGCTTTCACATGTAGCAAACAACTGCTTGTCTTTACAAAAAAACGAATGAGCGTTTCTTACTAAAGCTTTCGTGAAATTAATAAACTTTCAAAAGAACGCGATTTTCTTTCAAAGTAAAGCTTGTACTGAGAAAAGCAACACTGATCTCAGTTCTAACAGTGCTTTCACACGTAGCAAACAACTGCTTGTCTTTACAACGAAACGCATGTGAGTTTCTTACTAAAGCTTTCGTGAAATCTCTAAACTTTCAAAAGAACGCGATTTTTTTTTCAAAGTAAAGCTTGTACTGAGAAAAGCAACACTGATCTCAGTTCTAACAGTGCTTTCAAAAGTAGCAAACTACTGCTTGTCTTTACAAAGAAACGCATGTGCGTTTCTTACTAAAGCTTTCGAGAAATTAATAAACATTTAAAAGAACGAATTTTCTTTCAAAGAAAAGCTTGTACTCAGAAAAGGAACACTGATCTCACTTCTAACAGTGCTTTCACACGTAGCAAACAACTGCTTGTCTCTAGAACGAAACGCATGTGCGTTTCTTACAAAAGCTTTCGTGAAATTAATAAACTTTCTAAAGAACGCGATTATCTTTCAAAGTAAAGCTTGTAGTGAGAAAAGCAACACTGATCTCAGTTCTAACAGTGCTTTCACACGTAGCAAACAACTGCCTGTCTTTACAAAGAAACGCATGTGCGTTTCTTACTAAAGCTTTCGTGAAATTAATAAACTTTCAAAAGAACGCGATTTTCTTTCAAAGAAAAGATTGTACTGAGAAAAGCAACACTGATCTCAGTTCTAACAGTGCATTCACACGTAGCAAACAACTGCTTGTCTCTAGAAAGAAACGCATGTGCGTTCCTTACTAAAGCTTTCGAGAAATTAATAAACTTTCAAAAGAACGAGATTTTCTTTCAAAGTAAAGCTTGTACTGAGAAAAGCAATACAGATCTCAGTTCTAACAGTGCTTTCACACATAGGAAACAACTGCTTGTCTTTACAAAGAAACGCATGTGCGTTTCTTACTAAAGCTTTCGTGAAATCAATAAACTTTCAAAAGAACGCGATTTTTTTTTCAAAGTAAAGCTTGTACTGAGAAAAGCAACACTGTTCTCAGTTCCAACAGTGCTTTCACACGTAGCAAACAACTGCTTGTCTTTACAAAGAAACGCATGTGCGTTTCTTACTAAAGCTTTCGTGAAATTAATAAACTTTCAAAAGAACGCGATTATCTTTCAAAGTAAAGCTTGTACGGAGAAAAGCAACACTGATCTCAGTTCTAACAGTGCTTTCACACGTAGCAAACAACTGCTTGTCTTTACAAAGAAACGCATGTGCGTTTCTTACTAAAGCTTTCGTGAAATTAATAAACTTTCAAAAGAACGCGATTTTCTTTCAAAGTAAAGCTTGTACTGAGAAAAGCAACACTGATCTCAGTTCTAACAGTGCTTTCACATGTAGCAAACAACTGCTTGTCTTTACAAAAAAACGAATGAGCGTTTCTTACTAAAGCTTTTGTGAAATTAATAAACTTTCAAAAGAACGCGATTTTCTTTCAAAGTAAAGCTTGTACTGAGAAAAGCAACACTGATCTCAGTTCTAACAGTGCTTTCACACGTAGCAAACAACTGCTTGTCTTTACAACGAAACGCATGTGCGTTTCTTACTAAAGCTTTCGTGAAATCTATAAACTTTCAAAAGAACGCGATTTTTTTTTCAAAGTAAAGCTTGTACTGAGAAAAGCAACACTGATCTCAGTTCTAACAGTGCTTTCACACGTAGCAAACAACTGACAGTCTTTACAAAGAAACGCTGTGCATTTCTTACTAAAGCTTTCGAGAAATTAATAAACATTTAAAAGAACGAATTTTCTTTCAAATAAAGCTTGTACTCAGAAAAGGAACACTGATCTTACTTCTAACAGTGCTTTCACACGTAGCAAACAACTGCTTGTCTCTAGAATGAAAGGCATGTGCGTTTCTTACAAAAGCTTTCGTGAAATTAATAAACTTTCTAAAGAACGCGATTATCTTTCAAAGTAAAGCTTGTAGTGAGAAATGCAACACTGATCTCAGTTCTAACAGTGCTTTCACACGTAGCAAACAACTGCCTGTCTTTACAAAGAAACGCATGTGCGTTTCTTACTAAAGCTTTCGTGAAATTAATAAACTTTCAAAAGAACGCGATTTTCTTTCAAAGAAAAGATTGTACTGAGAAAAGCAACACTGATCTCAGTTCTAACAGTGCTTTCACTCGTAGCAAACAACTGCTTGTCTCTAGAAAGAAACGCATGTGCGTTTCTTACTAAAGCTTTCGAGAAATTAATAAACTTTCAAAAGAACGAGATTTTCTTTCAAAGTAAAGCTTGTACTGAGAAAAGCAATACTGATATCAGTTCTAACAGTGCTTTCACACGTAGCAAACAACTGCTTGTCTTTACAAAGAAACGCATGAGCGTTTCTTACTAAAGCTTTGGTGAAATCAATAAACTTTCAAAAGAACGCGATTTTGTTTCAAAGTAAAGCTTGTACTGAGAAAAGCAACACTGATCTCAGTTCTAACAGTGCTTTCACACTTAGCAAACAAGTGCTTGTCTTTACAAAGAAACGCATGTGCGTTTCTTACTAAAGCTTTCGTGAAATTAATAAACTTTCAAAAGAACGCGATTTTCTTTCAAAGTAAAGCTTGTACTGAGAAAAGCAACACTGATCTCAGTTCTAACAGTGCTTTCACACGTAGCAAACAACTGATTGTCTTTACAAAGAAACGCATGTGCGTTTCTTACTAAAGCTTTCGTGAAATTAATAAACTTTTAAAAGAACGCGATTTGCTTTCAAAGTAAAGCTTGTACTGAGAAAAGCAACACGGATCTCAGTTCTAACAGTGCTTTCACAGGTAGCAAACAACTGCTTGTCTCTAGAAAGAAACGCATGTGCGTTTCTTACTAAAGCTTTCGTGAAATTAATAAACTTTCAAAAGAACGAGATTATCTTTCAAAGTAAAGCTTGTACTGAGAAAAGCAACACTGATCGCAGTTCTAACAGTGCTTTCACACGTAGCAAACAACTGCCTGTCTTGACAAAGAAACGCATGTGCGTTTCTTACTAAAGCTTTCGTGAAATTAATAAACTTTCAAAAGAACGCGATTTTCTTTCAAAGTAAAGCTTGTAATGAGAAAAGCAACACTGATCTCAGTTCTAACAGTGCTTTCACACGTAGCAAACAACTGCCTGTCTTGACAAATAAAGGCATGTGCGTTTCTTACTAAAGCTTTCGTGAAATCAATAAACTTTCAAAAGAACGCGATTTTTTTTCAAAGTAAACTTGTACTGAGAAAAGCAACACTGATCTCAGTTCTAACAGTGCTTTCACACGTAGCAAACAACTGCTTGTCTTTACAAAGAAACGCATGTGCGTTTCTTACTAAAGCTTTCGTGAAATCAATAAACTTTCAAAGAACGAGATTTTCTTTCAAAGTAAAGCTTGTACTGAGAAAAGCAACACTGATCTCAGTTCTAACAGTGCTTTCACACGTAGCAAACAACTGCTTGTCTCTAAAGAAACGCATGTGCGTTTCTTACTAAAGCTTTCGAGAAATTAATAAACTTTCAAAGAACGAGATTTTCTTTCAAAGTAAAGCTTGTACTGAGAAAAGCAACACTGATCTCAGTTCTAACAGTGCTTTCACACGTAGCAAACAACTGACTGTCTTGACAAAGAAACGCATGTGCGTTTCTTACTAAAGCTTTCGTGAAATTAATAAACTTTCAAAAGAACGCGATTTTCTTTCAAAGAAAAGATTGTACTGAGAAAAGCAACACTGATCTCAGTTCTAACAGTGCTTTCACATGTAGCAAACAACTGCTTGTCTTTACAAAAAAACGAATGAGCGTTTCTTACTAAAGCTTTTGTGAAATTAATAAACTTTCAAAAGAACGCGATTTTCTTTCAAAGTAAAGCTTGTACTGAGAAAAGCAACACTGATCTCAGTTCTAACAGTGCTTTCACACGTAGCAAACAATTGCTTGTCTTTACAACGAAACGCATGTGCGTTTCTTACTAAAGCTTTCGTGAAATCTATAAACTTTCAAAAGAACGCGATTTTTTTTTCAAAGTAAAGCTTGTACTGAGAAAAGCAACACTGATCTCAGTTCTAACAGTGCTTTCACACGTAGCAAACAACTGACAGTCTTTACAAAGAAACGCATGTGCATTTCTTACTAAAGCTTTCGAGAAATTAATAAACATTTAAAAGAACGAATTTTCTTTCAAATAAAGCTTGTACTCAGAAAAGGAACACTGATCTTACTTCTAACAGTGCTTTCACACGTAGCAAACAACTGCTTGTCTCTAGAATGAAAGGCATGTGCGTTTCTTACAAAAGCTTTCGTGAAATTAATAAACTTTCTAAAGAACGCGATTATCTTTCAAAGCAAGCTTGTAGTGAGAAATGCAACACTGATCTCAGTTCTAACAGTGCTTTCACACGTAGCAAACAACTGCCTGTCTTTACAAAGAAACGCATGTGCGTTTCTTACTAAAGCTTTCGTGAAATTAATAAACTTTCAAAAGAACGCGATTTTCTTTCAAAGAAAAGATTGTACTGAGAAAAGCAACACTGATCTCAGTTCTAACAGTGCTTTCACTCGTAGCAAACAACTGCTTGTCTCTAGAAAGAAACGCATGTGCGTTTCTTACTAAAGCTTTCGAGAAATTAATAAACTTTCAAAAGAACGAGATTTTCTTTCAAAGTAAAGCTTGTACTGAGAAAAGCAATACTGATATCAGTTCTAACCTTGCTTTCACACGTAGCAAACAACTGCTTGTCTTTACAAAGAAACGCATGAGCGTTTCTTACTAAAGCTTTGGTGAAATCAATAAACTTTAAAAAGAACGCGATTTTGTTTCAAAGTAAAGCTTGTACTGAGAAAAGCAACACTGATCTCAGTTCTAACAGTGCTTTCACACTTAGCAAACAAGTGCTTGTCTTTACAAAGAAACGCATGTGCGTTTCTTACTAAAGCTTTCGTGAAATTAATAAACTTTCAAAAGAACGCGATTTTCTTTCAAAGTAAAGCTTGTACTGAGAAAAGCAACACTGATCTCAGTTCTAACAGTGCTTTCACACGTAGCAAACAACTGATTGTCTTTACAAAGAAACGCATGTGCGTTTCTTACTAAAGCTTTCGTGAAATTAATAAACTTTCAAAAGAACGCGATTTGCTTTCAAAGTAAAGCTTGTACTGAGAAAAGCAACACGGATCTCAGTTCTAACAGTGCTTTCACAGGTAGCAAACAACTGCTTGTCTCTAGAAAGAAACGCATGTGCGTTTCTTACTAAAGCTTTCGTGAAATTAATAAACTTTCAAAAGAACGCGATTTTCTTTCAAAGTAAAGCTTGTACTCAGAAAAGCAACACTGATTTCAGTTCTAACAGTGCTTTCACACGTAGCAAACAACTGCTTGTCTTTACAACGAAACGCATGTGCGTTTCTTACTAAAGCTTTCGTGAAATCTATAAACTTTCAAAAGAACGCGATTTTTTTTTCAAAGTAAAGCTTGTACTGAGAAAAGCAACACTGATCTCAGTTCTAACAGTGCTTTCAAAAGTAGCAAACTACTGCTTGTCTTTACAAAGAAACGCATGTGCGTTTCTTACTAAAGCTTTCGAGAAATTAATAAACATTTAAAAGAACGAATTTTCTTTCAAAGAAAAGCTTGTACTCAGAAAAGGAACACTGATCTCACTTCTAACAGTGCTTTCACACGTAGCAAACAACTTCTTGTCTCTAGAACGAAACGCATGTGCGTTTCTTACAAAAGCTTTCGTGAAATTAATAAACTTTCTAAAGAACGCGATTATCTTTCAAAGTAAAGCTTGTACTGAGAAAAGCAACACTGATCTCAGTTCTAACAGTGCTTTCACACGTAGCAAACAACTGCTTGTCTTTACAACGAAACGCATGTGCGTTTCTTACTAAAGCTTTCGTGAAATCTATAAACTTTCAAAAGAACGCGATTTTTTTTTCAAAGTAAAGCTTGTACTGAGAAAAGCAACACTGATCTCAGTTCTAACAGTGCTTTCACACGTAGCAAACAACTGCTTGTCTTTACAAAAAAACGAATGAGCGTTTCTTACTAAAGCTTTCGTGAAATTAATAAAGTATCAAAAGAACGCGATTTTTTTTTCAAAGTAAAGCTTGTACTGAGAAGAGCAACACTGATCTCAGTTCTATCAGTGCTTTCAAAAGTAGCAAACTACTGCTTGTCTTTACAAAGAAACGCATGTGCGTTTCTTACTAAAGCTTTCGAGAAATTAATAAACATTTAAAAGAACGAATTTTCTTTCAAAGAAAAGCTTGTACTCAGAAAAGGAACACTGATCTCACTTCTAACAGTGCTTTCACACGTAGCAAACAACTGCTTGTCTCTAGAACGAAACGCATGTGCGTTTCTTACAAAAGCTTTCGTGAAATTAATAAACTTTCTAAAGAACGCGATTATCTTTCAAAGTAAAGCTTGTAGTGAGAAAAGCAACACTGATCTCAGTTCTAACAGTGCTTTCACACGTAGCAAACAACTGCCTGTCTTCACAAAGAAACGCATGTGCGTTTCTTACTAAAGCTTTCGTGAAATTAATAAACTTTCAAAAGAACGCGATTTTCTTTCAAAGTAAAGCTTGTACTGAGAAAATCAACACTGATCTCAGTTCTAACAGTGCTTTCACACATAGCAAACAACTGCTTGTCTCTAGAAAGAAACGCATGTGCATTTCTTACTAAAGCTTTCGTGAAATTAATAAACTTTCAAAAGAACGCGATTATCTTTCAAAGTAAAGCTTGTACTGAGAAAAGCAACACTGATCTCAGTTCTAACAGTGCTTTCACAGGTAGCAAACAACTGCCTGTCTTGACAAAGAAACGCATGTGCGTTTCTTACTAAAGCTTTCGAGAAATTAATAAACTTTCAAAAGAACGAGATTTTCTTTCAAAGTAAAGCTTGTACTGAGAAAAGCAACACTGATCTCAGTTCTAACAGTGCTTTCACACGTAGCAAACAACTGCCTGTCTTGACAAAGAAACACATGTGCGTTTCTTACTAAAGCTTTCGTGAAATTAATAACTTTCTAAAGAACGCGATTATCTTTCAAAGTAAAGCTTGTACTGAGAAAATCAACACTGATCTCTGTTCTAACAGTGCTTTCACACGTAGCAAAGAACTGCTTTCGTCTAGAAAGAAACGGATGTGCGTTTCTTAATAAAGCTTTCGTGAAATTAATAAACTTTCAAAAGAACGCGATTATCTTTCAAAGTAAAGCTTGTACTGAGAAAAGCAACACTGATCTCAGTTCTAACAGTGCTTTCACACGTAGCAAACAACTGCTTGTGTCTAGAAAGAAACGCATGTGCGTTTCTTACTAAAGCTTTAGAGAAATTAATAAACTTTCAAAAGAACGAGATTTTCTTTCAAAGTAAAGCTTGTACTGAGAAAAGCAACACTGATCTCAGTTCTAACAGTGCTTTCACACGTAGCAAACAACTGCCTGTCTTGACAAAGAAACGCATGTGCGTTTCCTACTAAAGCTTTCGTGAAATTAATAAACTTTCAAAAGAACGCGGTTTTCTTTCAAAGTAAGGCTTGTACTGAGAAAAGCAACACTGATCTCAGTTCTAACAGTGCTTTCACACGTAGCAAACAACTGCTTGTCTCTAGAAAGAAACGCATGTGCGTTTCTTACTAAAGTTTTCGTGAAATTAATAAACTTTCAAAAGAACGAGATTTTCTTTCAAAGTAAAGCTTGTAGTGAGAAAAGCAACACTGATCTCAGTTCTAACAGTGCTTTCACACGTAGCAAACAACTGCTTGTCTTTACAAAGAAACGCATGTGCGTTTCTTACTAAAGCTTTCGTGAAATCTATAAACTTTCAAAAGAACGCGATTTTTTTTTCAAAGTAAAGCTTGTACTGAGAAAAGCAACACTGATCTCAGTTCTAACAGTGCTTTCAAAAGTAGCAAACTACTGCTTGTCTTTACAAAGAAACGCATGTGCGATTCTTACTAAAGCTTTCGAGAAATTAATAAACATTTAAAACAACGAATTTTCTTTCAAAGAAAAGCTTGTACTCAGAAAAGGAACACTGATCTCACTTCTAACAGTGCTTTCACACGTAGCAAACAACTTCTTGTCTCTAGAACGAAACGCATGTGCGTTTCTTACAAAAGCTTTCGTGAAATTAATAAACTTTCTAAAGAACGCGATTATCTTTCAAAGTAAAGCTTGTACGGAGAAAAGCAACACTGATCTCAGTTCTAACAGTGCTTTCACACGTAGCAAACAACTGCCTGTCTTTACAAAGAAACGCATGTGCGTTTCTTACTAAAGCTTTTGTGAAATTAATAAACTTTCAAAAGAACGCGATTTTCTTTCAAAGAAAAGATTGTACTGAGAAAAGCAACACTGATCTCAGTTCTAACAGTGCTTTCACACGTAGCAAACAACTGCTTGTCTCTAGAAAGAAACGCATGTGCGTTTCTTACTAAAGCTTTCGAGAAATTAATAAACTTTCAAAAGAACGAGATTTTCTCTCAAAGTAAAGCTTGTACTGAGAAAAGCAATACTGATCTCAGTTCTAACAGTGCTTTCACACGTAGGAAACAACTGCTTGTCTTTACAAAGAAACGCATGTGCGTTTCTTACTAAAGCTTTCGTGAAATCAATAAACTTTCAAAAGAACGCGATTTTTTTTTCAAAGTAAAGCTTGTACTGAGAAAAGCAACACTGATCTCAGTTCTAACAGTGCTTTCACACGTAGCAAACAACTGCTTGTCTTTACAAAGAAACGCATGTGCGTTTCTTACTAAAGCTTTCGTGAAATTAATAAACTTTCAAAAGAACGCGATTATCTTTCAAAGTAAAGCTTGTACGGAGAAAAGCAACACTGATCTCAGTTCTAACAGTGCTTTCACACGTAGCAAACAACTGCTTGCCTTTACAAAGAAACGCATGTGCGTTTCTTACTAAAGCTTTCGTGAAATTAATAAACTTTCAAAAGAACGCGATTTTCTTTCAAAGTAAAGCTTGTACTTAGAAAAGCAACACTGATCTCAGTTCTAACAGTGCTTTCACATGTAGCAAACAACTGCTTGTCTTTACAAAAAAACGAATGAGCGTTTCTTACTATAGCTTTCGTGAAATTAATAAACTTTCAAAAGAACGCGATTTTCTTTCAAAGTAAAGCTTGTACTGAGAAAAGCAACACTGATCTCAGTTCTAACAGTGCTTTCACACGTAGCAAACAACTGCTTGTCTTTACAACGAAACGCATGTGCGTTTCTTACTAAAGCTTTCGTGAAATCTATAAACTTTCAAAAGAACGCGATTTTTTTTTCAAAGTAAAGCTTGTACTGAGAAAAGCAACACTGATCTCAGTTCTAACAGTGCTTTCACACGTAGCAAACAACTGCTTGTCTTTACAAAAAAACGAATGAGCGTTTCTTACTAAAGCTTTCGTGAAATTAATAAACTTTCAAAAGAACGCGATTTTCTTTCAAAGTATAGCTTGTACTCAGAAAAGCAACACTGATTTCAGTTCTAACAGTGCTTTCACACGTAGCAAACAACTGCTTGTCTTTACAACGAAACGCATGTGCGTTTCTTACTAAAGCTTTCGTGAAATCTATAAACTTTCAAAAGAACGCGATTTTTTTTTCAAAGTAAAGCTTGTACTGAGAAGAGCAACACTGATCTCAGTTCTATCAGTGCTTTCAAAAGTAGCAAACTACTGCTTGTCTTTACAAAGAAACGCATGTGCCTTTCTTACTAAAGCTTTCGAGAAATTAATAAACATTTAAAAGAACGAATTTTCTTTCAAAGAAAAGCTTGTACTCAGAAAAGGAACACTGATCTCACTTCTAACAGTGCTTTCACACGTAGCAAACAACTGCTTGTCTCTAGAACGAAACGCATGTGCGTTTCTTACAAAAGCTTTCGTGAAATTAATAAACTTTCTAAAGAACGCGATTATCTTTCAAAGTAAAGCTTGTAGTGAGAAAAGCAACACTGATCTCAGTTCTAACAGTGCTTTCACACGTAGCAAACAACTGCCTGTCTTTACAAAGAAACGCATGTGCGTTTCTTACTAAAGCTTTCGTGAAATTAATAAACTTTCAAAAGAACGCGATTATCTTTCAAAGTAAAGCTTGTACTGAGAAAATCAACACTGATCTCAGTTCTAACAGTGCTTTCACACATAGCAAACAACTGCTTGTCTCTAGAAAGAAACGCATGTGCATTTCTTACTAAAGCTTTCGTGAAATTAATAAACTTTCAAAAGAACGCGATTATCTTTCAAAGTAAAGCTTGTACTGAGAAAAGCAACACTGATCTCAGTTCTAACAGTGCTTTCACAGGTAGCAAACAACTGCCTGTCTTGACAAAGAAACGCATGTGCGTTTCTTACTGAAGCTTTCGAGAAATTAATAAACTTTCAAAAGAACGAGATTTTCTTTCAAAGTAAAGCTTGTACTGAGAAAAGCAACACTGATCTCAGTTCTAACAGTGCTTTCACACGTAGCAAACAACTGCCTGTCTTGACAAAGAAACACATGTGCGTTTCTTACTAAAGCTTTCGTGAAATTAATAACTTTCTAAAGAACGCGATTATCTTTCAAAGTAAAGCTTGTACTGAGAAAATCAACACTGATCTCTGTTCTAACAGTGCTTTCACACGTAGCAAAGAACTGCTTTCGTCTAGAAAGAAACGGATGTGCGTTTCTTAATAAAGCTTTCGTGAAATTAATAAACTTTCAAAAGAACGCGATTATCTTTCAAAGTAAAGCTTGTACTGAGAAAAGCAACACTGATCTCAGTTCTAACAGTGCTTTCACACGTAGCAAACAACTGCTTGTGTCTAGAAAGAAACGCATGTGCGTTTCTTACTAAAGCTTTAGAGAAATTAATAAACTTTCAAAAGAACGAGATTTTCTTTCAAAGTAAAGCTTGTACTGAGAAAAGCAACACTGATCTCAGTTCTAACAGTGCTTTCACACGTAGCAAACAACTGCCTGTCTTGACAAAGAAACGCATGTGCTTTTCCTACTAAAGCTCCGTGAAATTAATAAACTTTCAAAAGAACGCGGTTTTCTTTCAAAGTAAGGCTTGTACTGAGAAAAGCAACACTGATCTCAGTTCTAACAGTGCTTTCACACGTAGCAAACAACTGCTTGTCTCTAGAAAGAAACGCATGTGCGTTTCTTACTAAAGCTTTCGTGAAATTAATAAACTTTCAAAAGAACGAGATTTTCTTTCAAAGTAAAGCTTGTACTGAGAAAAGCAACACTGATCTCAGTTCTAACAGTGCTTTCACACGCAGCAAACAACTTCCTGTCTTGACAAAGAAACGCATGTGCGTTTCTTACTAAAGCTTTCGTGAAATTAATAAACTTTCAAAAGAATGCGATTATCTTTCAAAGTAAAGCTTGTACTGAGAAAAGCAACACTGATCTCAGTTCTAACAGTGCTTTCACACGTAGCAAACAACTGCTTGTCTTTACAAAGAAACGCATGTGCGTTTCTTACTAAAGCTTTCGTGAAATCTATAAACTTTCAAAAGAACGCGATTATCTTTCAAAGTAAAGCTTGTACTGAGAAAAGCAACACTGATCTCAGTTCTAACAGTGCTTTCAAAAGTAGCAAACTACTGCTTGTCTTTACAAAGAAACGCATGTGCGATTCTTACTAAAGCTTTCGAGAAATTAATAAACATTTAAAACAACGAATTTTCTTTCAAAGAAAAGCTTGTACTCAGAAAAGGAACACTGATCTCACTTCTAACAGTGCTTTCACACGTAGCAAACAACTTCTTGTCTCTAGAACGAAACGCATGTGCGTTTCTTACAAAAGCTTTCGTGAAATTAATAAACTTTCTAAAGAACGCGATTATCTTTCAAAGTAAAGCTTGTAGTGAGAAAAGCAACACTGATCTCAGTTCTAACAGTGCTTTCACACGTAGCAAACAACTGCCTGTCTTTACAAAGAAACGCATGTGCGTTTCTTACTAAAGCTTTCGTGAAATTAATAAACTTTCAAAAGAACGCGATTTTCTTTCAAAGTAAAGCTTGTACTGAGAAAAGCAACACTGATCTCAGTTCTAACACTGCTTTCACACGTAGCAAACAACTGCTTGTCTTTACAAAAAAACGAATGAGCGTTTCTTACTAAAGCTTTCGTGAAATTAATAAACTTTCAAAAGAACGCGATTATCTTTCAAAGTAAAGCTTGTACGGAGAAAAGCAACACTGATCTCAGTTCTAACAGTGCTTTCAAAAGTAGCAAACTACTGCTTGACTTTACAAAGAAACGCATGTGCGTTTCTTACTAAAGCTTTCGAGAAATTAATAAACATTTAAAAGAACGAATTTTCTTTCAAAGAAAAGCTTGTACTCAGAAAAGGAACACTGATCTCACTTCTAACAGTGCTTTCACACGTAGCAAACAACTGCTTGTGTCTAGAAAGAAACGCATGTGCGTTTCTTACTAAAGCTTTAGAGAAATTAATAAACTTTCAAAAGAACGAGATTTTCTTTCAAAGTAAAGCTTGTACTGAGAAAAGCAACACTGATCTCAGTTCTAACAGTGCTTTCACACGTAGCAAACAACTGCCTGTCTTGACAAAGAAACGCATGTGCTTTTCCTACTAAAGCTCCGTGAAATTAATAAACTTTCAAAAGAACGCGGTTTTCTTTCAAAGTAAGGCTTGTACTGAGAAAAGCAACACTGATCTCAGTTCTAACAGTGCTTTCACACGTAGCAAACAACTGCTTGTCTCTAGAAAGAAACGCATGTGCGTTTCTTACTAAAGCTTTCGTGAAATTAATAAACTTTCAAAAGAACGAGATTTTCTTTCAAAGTAAAGCTTGTACTGAGAAAAGCAACACTGATCTCAGTTCTAACAGTGCTTTCACACGCAGCAAACAACTTCCTGTCTTGACAAAGAAACGCATGTGCGTTTCTTACTAAAGCTTTCGTGAAATTAATAAACTTTCAAAAGAATGCGATTATCTTTCAAAGTAAAGCTTGTACTGAGAAAAGCAACACTGATCTCAGTTCTAACAGTGCTTTCACACGTAGCAAACAACTGCTTGTCTTTACAAAGAAACGCATGTGCGTTTCTTACTAAAGCTTTCGTGAAATCTATAAACTTTCAAAAGAACGCGATTTTTTTTTCAAAGTAAAGCTTGTACTGAGAAAAGCAACACTGATCTCAGTTCTAACAGTGCTTTCAAAAGTAGCAAACTACTGCTTGTCTTTACAAAGAAACGCATGTGCGATTCTTACTAAAGCTTTCGAGAAATTAATAAACATTTAAAACAACGAATTTTCTTTCAAAGAAAAGCTTGTACTCAGAAAAGGAACACTGATCTCACTTCTAACAGTGCTTTCACACGTAGCAAACAACTTCTTGTCTCTAGAACGAAACGCATGTGCGTTTCTTACAAAAGCTTTCGTGAAATTAATAAACTTTCTAAAGAACGCGATTATCTTTCAAAGTAAAGCTTGTAGTGAGAAAAGCAACACTGATCTCAGTTCTAACAGTGCTTTCACACGTAGCAAACAACTGCCTGTCTTTACAAAGAAACGCATGTGCGTTTCTTACTAAAGCTTTCGTGAAATTAATAAACTTTCAAAAGAACGCGATTTTCTTTCAAAGTAAAGCTTGTACTGAGAAAAGCAACACTGATCTCAGTTCTAACACTGCTTTCACACGTAGCAAACAACTGCTTGTCTTTACAAAAAAACGAATGAGCGTTTCTTACTAAAGCTTTCGTGAAATTAATAAACTTTCAAAAGAACGCGATTATCTTTCAAAGTAAAGCTTGTACGGAGAAAAGCAACACTGATCTCAGTTCTAACAGTGCTTTCAAAAGTAGCAAACTACTGCTTGACTTTACAAAGAAACGCATGTGCGTTTCTTACTAAAGCTTTCGAGAAATTAATAAACATTTAAAAGAACGAATTTTCTTTCAAAGAAAAGCTTGTACTCAGAAAAGGAACACTGATCTCACTTCTAACAGTGCTTTCACACGTAGCAAACAACTGCTTGTCTCTAGAACGAAACGCATGTGCGTTTCTTACAAAAGCTTTCGTGAAATTAATAAACTTTCTAAAGAACGCGATTATCTTTCAAAGTAAAGCTTGTACGGAGAAAAGCAACACTGATCTCAGTTCTAACAGTGCTTTCACACGTAGCAAACAACTGCCTGTCTTTACAAAGAAACGCATGTGCGTTTCTTACTAAAGCTTTCGTGAAATTAATAAACTTTCAAAAGAACGCGATTTTCTTTCAAAGAAAAGATTGTACTGAGAAAAGCAACACTGATCTCAGTTCTAACAGTGCTTTCACACGTAGCAAACAACTGCTTGTCTCTAGAAAGAAACGCATGTGCGTTTCTTACTAAAGCTTTCGAGAAATTAATAAACTTTCAAAAGAACGAGATTTTCTTTCAAAGTAAAGCTTGTACTGAGAAAAGCAATACAGATCTCAGTTCTAACAGTGCTTTCACACATAGGAAACAACTGCTTGTCTTTACAAAGAAACGCATGTGCGTTTCTTACTAAAGCTTTCGTGAAATCAATAAACTTTCAAAAGAACGCGATTTTTTTTTCAAAGTAAAGCTTGTACTGAGAAAAGCAACACTGATCTCAGTTCTAACAGTGCTTTCACACGCAGCAAACAACTGCTTGTCTTTACAAAAAAACGCATGTGCGTTTCTTACTAAAGCTTTCGTGAAATTAATAAACTTTCAAAAGAACGCGATTATCTTTCAAAGTAAAGCTTGTACGGAGAAAAGCAACACTGATCTCAGTTCTAACAGTGCTTTCACACGTAGCAAACAACTGCTTGTCTTTACAAAGAAACGCATGTGCGTTTCTTACTAAAGCTTTCGTGAAATTAATAAACTTTCAAAAGAACGCGATTTTCTTTCAAAGTAAAGCTTGTACTGAGAAAAGCAACACTGATCTCAGTTCTAACAGTGCTTTCACATGTAGCAAACAACTGCTTGTCTTTACAAAAAAACGAATGAGCGTTTCTTACTAAAGCTTTTGTGAAATTAATAAACTTTCAAAAGAACGCGATTTTCTTTCAAAGTAAAGCTTGTACTGAGAAAAGCAACACTGATCTCAGTTCTAACAGTGCTTTCACACGTAGCAAACAACTGCTTGTCTTTACAACGAAACGCATGTGCGTTTCTTACTAAAGCTTTCGTGAAATCTATAAACTTTCAAAAGAACGCGATTTTTTTTTCAAAGTAAAGCTTGTACTGAGAAAAGCAACACTGATCTCAGTTCTAACAGTGCTTTCACACGTAGCAAACTACTGCTTGTCTTTACAAAGAAACGCATGTGCGTTTCTTACTAAAGCTTTCGAGAAATTAATAAACATTTAAAAGAACGAATTTTCTTTCAAAGTAAAGCTTGTACTCAAAAAAGGAACACTGATCTTACTTCTAACAGTGCTTTCACATGTAGCAAACAACTGCTTGTCTCTAGAATGAAACGCATGTGCGTTTCTTACAAAAGCTTTCGTGAAATTAATAAACTTTCTAAAGAACGCGATTATCTTTCAAAGTAAAGCTTGTAGTGAGAAATGCAACACTGATCTCAGTTCTAACAGTGCTTTCACACGTAGCAAACAACTGCCTGTCTTTACAAAGAAACGCATGTGCGTTTCTTACTAAAGCTTTCGTGAAATTAATAAACTTTCAAAAGAACGCGATTTTCTTTCAAAGAAAAGATTGTACTGAGAAAAGCAACACTGATCTCAGTTCTAACAGTGCTTTCACTCGTAGCAAACAACTGCTTGTCTTTACAAAGAAACGCATGTGCGTTTCTTACTAAAGCTTTCGAGAAATTAATAAACTTTCAAAAGAACGAGATTTTCTTTCAAAGTAAAGCTTGTACTGAGAAAAGCAATACTGATATCAGTTCTAACAGTGCTTTCACACGTAGCAAACAACTGCTTGTCTTTACAAAGAAACGCATGAGCGTTTCTTACTAAAGCTTTGGTGAAATCAATAAACTTTCAAAAGAACGCGATTTTGTTTCAAAGTAAAGCTTGTACTGAGAAAAGCAACACTGATCTCAGTTCTAACAGTGCTTTCACACTTAGCAAACAAGTGCTTGTCTTTACAAAGAAACGCATGTGCGTTTCTTACTAAAGCTTTTGTGAAATTAATAAACTTTCAAAAGAACGCGATTTTCTTTCAAAGTAAAGCTTGTACTGAGAAAAGCAACACTGATCTCAGTTCTAACAGTGCTTTCACACGTAGCAAACTACTGCTTGTCTTTACAAAGAAACGCATGAGCATTTCTTAGTAAACCTTTCGTAAAATTAATAAACTTTCAAAAGAATGCGATTATCTTTCAAAGTAAAGCTTGTACTGAGAAAAGCAACACTGATCTCAGTTCTAACAGTGCTTTCACACGTAGCAAACAACTGATTGTCTTTACAAAGAAACGCATGTGCGTTTCTTACTAAAGCTTTCGTGAAATTAATAAACTTTCAAAAGAACGCGATTTGCTTTCAAAGTAAAGCTTGTACTGAGAAAAGCAACACGGATCTCAGTTCTAACAGTGCTTTCACAGGTAGCAAACAACTGCCTGTCTCTAGAAAGAAACGCATGTGCGTTTCTTACTAAAGCTTTCGTGAAATTAATAAACTTTCAAAAGAACGAGATTATCTTTCAAAGTAAAGCTTGTACTGAGAAAAGCAACACTGATCGCAGTTCTAACAGTGCTTTCACACGTAGCAAACAACTGCCTGTCTTGACAAAGAAACGCATGTGCGTTTCTTACTAAAGCTTTCGTGAAATTAATAAACTTTCGAAAGAACGCGCTTATCTTTCAAAGTAAAGCTTGTACTGAGAAAAGCAACACTGATCTCAGTTCTAACAGTGCTTTCACACGTAGCAAACAACTGCCTGTCTTGACAAATAAACGCATGTGCGTTTCTTACTAAAGCTTTCGTGAAATCAATAAACTTTCAAAGAACGAGATTTTCTTTCAAAGTAAAGCTTGTATTGAGAAAAGCAACACTGATCTCAGTTCTAACAGTGCTTTCACACGTAGCAAACAACTGCTTGTCTCTAGAAAGAAACGCATGTGCGTTTCTTACTAAAGCTTTCGAGAAATTAATAAACTTTCAAAGAACGAGATTTTCTTTCAAAGTAAAGCTTGTACTGAGAAAAGCAACACTGATCTCAGTTCTAACAGTGCTTTCACACGTAGCAAACAACTGACTGTCTTGACAAAGAAACGCATGTGCGTGTCTTACTAAAGCTTTCGTGAAATCAATAAACTTTCAAAAGAACGCGATTTTTTTTTCAAAGTAAAGCTTGTACTGAGAAAAGCAACACTGATCTCAGTTCTAACAGTGCTTTCACACGCAGCAAACAACTGCTTGTCTTTACAAAAAAACGCATGTGCGTTTCTTACTAAAGCTTTCGTGAAATTAATAAACTTTCAAAAGAACGCGATTATCTTTCAAAGTAAAGCTTGTACGGAGAAAAGCAACACTGATCTCAGTTCTAACAGTGCTTTCACACGTAGCAAACAACTGCTTGTCTTTACAAAGAAACGCATGTGCGTTTCTTACTAAAGCTTTCGTGAAATTAATAAACTTTCAAAAGAACGCGATTTTCTTTCAAAGTAAAGCTTGTACTGAGAAAAGCAACACTGATCTCAGTTCTAACAGTGCTTTCACATGTAGCAAACAACTGCTTGTCTTTACAAAAAAACGAATGAGCGTTTCTTACTAAAGCTTTTGTGAAATTAATAAACTTTCAAAAGAACGCGATTTTCTTTCAAAGTAAAGCTTGTACTGAGAAAAGCAACACTGATCTCAGTTCTAACAGTGCTTTCACACGTAGCAAACAACTGCTTGTCTTTACAACGAAACGCATGTGCGTTTCTTACTAAAGCTTTCGTGAAATCTATAAACTTTCAAAAGAACGCGATTTTTTTTTCAAAGTAAAGCTTGTACTGAGAAAAGCAACACTGATCTCAGTTCTAACAGTGCTTTCACACGTAGCAAACTACTGCTTGTCTTTACAAAGAAACGCATGTGCGTTTCTTACTAAAGCTTTCGAGAAATTAATAAACATTTAAAAGAACGAATTTTCTTTCAAAGTAAAGCTTGTACTCAAAAAAGGAACACTGATCTTACTTCTAACAGTGCTTTCACATGTAGCAAACAACTGCTTGTCTCTAGAATGAAACGCATGTGCGTTTCTTACAAAAGCTTTCGTGAAATTAATAAACTTTCTAAAGAACGCGATTATCTTTCAAAGTAAAGCTTGTAGTGAGAAATGCAACACTGATCTCAGTTCTAACAGTGCTTTCACACGTAGCAAACAACTGCCTGTCTTTACAAAGAAACGCATGTGCGTTTCTTACTAAAGCTTTCGTGAAATTAATAAACTTTCAAAAGAACGCGATTTTCTTTCAAAGAAAAGATTGTACTGAGAAAAGCAACACTGATCTCAGTTCTAACAGTGCTTTCACTCGTAGCAAACAACTGCTTGTCTTTACAAAGAAACGCATGTGCGTTTCTTACTAAAGCTTTCGAGAAATTAATAAACTTTCAAAAGAACGAGATTTTCTTTCAAAGTAAAGCTTGTACTGAGAAAAGCAATACTGATATCAGTTCTAACAGTGCTTTCACACGTAGCAAACAACTGCTTGTCTTTACAAAGAAACGCATGAGCGTTTCTTACTAAAGCTTTGGTGAAATCAATAAACTTTCAAAAGAACGCGATTTTGTTTCAAAGTAAAGCTTGTACTGAGAAAAGCAACACTGATCTCAGTTCTAACAGTGCTTTCACACTTAGCAAACAAGTGCTTGTCTTTACAAAGAAACGCATGTGCGTTTCTTACTAAAGCTTTTGTGAAATTAATAAACTTTCAAAAGAACGCGATTTTCTTTCAAAGTAAAGCTTGTACTGAGAAAAGCAACACTGATCTCAGTTCTAACAGTGCTTTCACACGTAGCAAACTACTGCTTGTCTTTACAAAGAAACGCATGAGCATTTCTTAGTAAACCTTTCGTAAAATTAATAAACTTTCAAAAGAATGCGATTATCTTTCAAAGTAAAGCTTGTACTGAGAAAAGCAACACTGATCTCAGTTCTAACAGTGCTTTCACACGTAGCAAACAACTGCCTGTCTTGACAAATAAACGCATGTGCGTTTCTTACTAAAGCTTTCGTGAAATCAATAAACTTTCAAAGAACGAGATTTTCTTTCAAAGTAAAGCTTGTATTGAGAAAAGCAACACTGATCTCAGTTCTAACAGTGCTTTCACACGTAGCAAACAACTGCTTGTCTCTAGAAAGAAACGCATGTGCGTTTCTTACTAAAGCTTTCGAGAAATTAATAAACTTTCAAAGAACGAGATTTTCTTTCAAAGTAAAGCTTGTACTGAGAAAAGCAACACTGATCTCAGTTCTAACAGTGCTTTCACACGTAGCAAACAACTGACTGTCTTGACAAAGAAACGCATGTGCGTGTCTTACTAAAGCTTTCGTGAAATTAATAAACTTTCAAAAGAACTCGATTTTCGTCTAAAGTAAAGCTTGTACTTAGAAAAGCAACACTGATCTCAGTTCTAACAGTGCTTTCACATGTAGCAAACAACTGCTTGTCTTTACAAAAAAACGAATGAGCGTTTCTTACTAAAGCTTTCGTGAAATTAATAAACTTTCAAAAGAACGCGATTTTCTTTCAAAGTAAAGCTTGTACTGAGAAAAGCAACACTGATCTCAGTTCTAACAGTGCTTTCACACGTAGCAAACAACTGCTTGTCTTTACAACGAAACGCATGTGCGTTTCTTACTAAAGCTTTCGTGAAATCTATAAACTTTCAAAAGAACGCGATTTTTTTTTCAAAGTAAAGCTTGTACTGAGAAAAGCAACACTGATCTCAGTTCTAACAGTGCTTTCACACGTAGCAAACAACTGCTTGTCTTTACAAAAAAACGAATGAGCGTTTCTTACTAAAGCTTTCGTGAAATTAATAAACTTTCAAAAGAACGCGATTTTCTTTTCAAAGTAAAGCTTGTACTGAGAAAAGCAACACTGATCTCAGTTCTAACAGTGCTTTCACACGTAGCAAACAACTGCTTGTCTTTACAAAGAAACGCATGTGCGTTTCTTACTAAAGCTTTCGTGAAATTAATAAACTTTCAAAAGAACGCGATTATCTTTCAAAGTAAAGCTTGTACGGAGAAAAGCAACACTGATCTCAGTTCTAACAGTGCTTTCACACGTAGCAAACAACTGCTTGTCTTTACAAAGAAACGCATGTGCGTTTCTTACTAAAGCTTTCGTGAAATTAATAAACTTTCAAAAGAACGCGATTTTCTTTCAAATTAAAGCTTGTACTGAGAAAAGCAACACTGATCTCAGTTCTAACAGTGCTTTCACATGTAGCAAACAACTGCTTGTCTTTACAAAAAAACGAATGAGCGTTTCTTACTAAAGCTTTCGTGAAATTAATAAACTTTCAAAAGAACGCGATTTTCTTTCAAAGTAAAGCTTGTACTGAGAAAAGCAACACTGATCTCAGTTCTAACAGTGCTTTCACACGTAGCAAACAACTGCTTGTCTTTACAACGAAACGCATGTGAGTTTCTTACTAAAGCTTTCGTGAAATCTCTAAACTTTCAAAAGAACGCGATTTTTTTTTCAAAGTAAAGCTTGTACTGAGAAAAGCAACACTGATCTCAGTTCTAACAGTGCTTTCAAAAGTAGCAAACTACTGCTTGTCTTTACAAAGAAACGCATGTGCGTTTCTTACTAAAGCTTTCGAGAAATTAATAAACATTTAAAAGAACGAATTTTCTTTCAAAGAAAAGCTTGTACTCAGAAAAGGAACACTGATCTCACTTCTAACAGTGCTTTCACACGTAGCAAACAACTGCTTGTCTCTAGAACGAAACGCATGTGCGTTTCTTACAAAAGCTTTCGTGAAATTAATAAACTTTCAAAAGAACGCGATTATCTTTCAAAGTAAAGCTTGTACTGAGAAAAGCAACACTGATCTCAGTTCTAACAGTGCTTTCACACGTAGCAAACAGCTGCTTGTCTTTACAAAGAAACGCATGTGCGTTTCTTACTAAAGCTTTCGTGAAATTAATAAACTTTCAAAAGAACGCGATTATCTTTCAAAGTAAAGCTTGTAATGAGAAAAGCAACACTGATCTCAGTTCTAACAGTACTTTCAAAAGTAGCAAACTACTGCTTGTCTTTACAAAGAAACGCATGTGCGTTTCTTACTAAAGCTTTCGAGAAATTAATAAACATTTAAAAGAACGAATTTTCTTTCAAAGTAAAGCTTGTACTCAGAAAAGGAACACTGATCTCAGTTCTAACAGTGCTTTCACACGTAGCAAACAACTGCCTGTCTTGACAAAGAAACGCATGTGCGTTTCTTACTAAAGCTTTCGTGAAATTAATAAACTTTCAAAAGAACGCGATTATCTTTCAAAGTAAAGCTTGTACGGAGAAAAGCAACACTGATCTCAGTTCTAACAGTGCTTTCACACGTAGCAAACAACTGCTTGCCTTTACAAAGAAACGCATGTGCGTTTCTTAATAAAGCTTTCGTGAAATTAATAAACTTTCAAAAGAACGCGATTTTCTTTCATAGTAAAGCTTGTACTTAGAAAAGCAACACTGATCTCAGTTCTAACAGTGCTTTCACATGTAGCAAACAACTGCTTGTCTTTACAAAAAAACGAATGAGCGTTTCTTACTAAAGCTTTCGTGAAATTAATAAACTTTCAAAAGAACGCGATTTTCTTTCAAAGTAAAGCTTGTACTGAGAAAAGCAACACTGATCTCAGTTCTAACAGTGCTTTCACACGTAGCAAACAACTGCTTGTCTTTACAACGAAACGCATGTGCGTTTCTTACTAAAGCTTTCGTGAAATCTATAAACTTTCAAAAGAACGCGATTTTTTTTTCAAAGTAAAGCTTGTACTGAGAAAAGCAACACTGATCTCAGTTCTAACAGTGCTTTCACACGTAGCAAACAACTGCTTTCCTCTAGTAAGAAACGCATGTGCGTTTCTTACTAAAGCTTTCGAGAAATTAATAAACTTTCAAAAGAACGAGATTTTCTTTCAAAGTAAAGCTTGTACTGAGAAAAGCAACACTGATCTCAGTTCTAACAGTGCTTTCACACTTAGCAAACAACTGCTTGTCTTTACAAAGAAACGCATGTGCGTTTCTTACTAAAGCTTTCGTGAAATTAATAAACTTTCAAAAGAATGCGATTATCTTTCAAAGTAAAGCTTGTACTGAGAAAAGCAACACTGATCTCAGTTCTAACAGTGCTTTCACACGTAGCAAACAACTGCCTGTCTAGACAAATAAACGCATGTGCGTTTCTTACTAAAGCTTTCGTGAAATCAATAAACTTTCAAAAGAACGCGATTTTTTTTCAAAGTAAACTTGTACTGAGAAAAGCAACACTGATCTCAGTTCTAACAGTGCTTTCACACGTAGCAAACAACTGCTTGTCTTTACAAAGAAACGCATGTGCGTTTCTTACTAAAGCTTTCGTGAAATCAATAAACTTTCAAAAGAACGAGATTTTCTTTCAAAGTAAAGCTTGTACTGAGAAAAGCAACACTGATCTCAGTTCTAACAGTGCTTTCACACGTAGCAAACAACTGCTTGTCTCTAGAAAGAAACGCATGTGCGTTTCTTACTAAAGCTTTCGAGAAATTAATAAACTTTCAAAGAACGAGATTTTCTTTCAAAGTAAAGCTTGTACTGAGAAAAGCAAAACTGATCTCAGTTCTAACAGTGCTTTCACACGTAGCAAACCACTGCTTGTCTTTACAAAGAAACACATGTGCGTTTCTTACTAAAGCTTTCGTGAAATCAATAAACTTTCAAAAGAAAGCGATTTTTTTCAAAGTAAAGCTTGTCCTGAGAAAAGCAACACTGATCTCAGTTCTAACAGTGCTTTCACACGTAGCAAACAACTGCTTTCCTCTAGAAAGAAACGCATGTGCGTTTCTTACTAAAGCTTTCGTGAAATTAATAAACTTTCAAATGAAAGAGATTATCTTTCAAAGTAAAGCTTGTAATGAGAAAAGCAACACTGATCTCAGTTCTAACAGTGCTTTCACACGTAGCAAACAACTGCCTGTCTTGACAAATAAACGCATGTGCGTTTCTTACTAAAGCTTTCGTGAAATCAATAAACTTTCAAAAGAACGCGATTTTTTTTCAAAGTAAACTTGTACTGAGAAAAGCAACACTGATCTCAGTTCTAACAGTGCTTTCACACGTAGCAAACAACTGCTTGTCTTTACAAAGAAACGCATGCGCGTTTCTTACTAAAGCTTTCGTGAAATCAATAAACTTTCAAAGAACGAGATTTTCTTTCAAAGTAAAGCTTGTACTGAGAAAAGCAACACTGATCTCAGTTCTAACAGTGCTTTCACACGTAGCAAACAACTGCTTGTCTCTAGAAAGAAACGCATGTTCGTTTCTTACTAAAGCTTTCGAGAAATTAATAAACTTTCAAAGAACGAGATTTTCTTTCAAAGTAAAGCTTGTACTGAGAAAAGCAACACTGATCTCAGTTCTAACAGTGCTTTCACACGTAGCAAACAACTGCCTGTCTTGACAAAGAAACGCATGTGCGTGTCTTACTAAAGCTTTCGTGAAATTAATAAACTTTCAAAAGAACTCGATTTTCGTTCAAAGTAAAGCTTCTACTGAGAAAAGCAACACTGATCTCAGTTCTAACAGTGCTTTCACACGTAGCAAACAACTGCCTGTCTTGACAAAGAAACGCATGTGCATTTCTTACTAAAGCTTTCGTGAAATTAATAAACTTTCAAAAGAACGCGATTTTCTTTCAAAGTGAAGCTTGTACTGAGAAAAGCAACACTGATCTTAGTTCTAACAGTGCTTTCACACGTAGCAAACCACTGCTTGTCTTTACAAAGAAACGCATGTGCGTTTCTTACTAAAGCTTTCGTGAAATTAATAAACTTTCAAAAGAACGCGATTATCTTTCAAAGTAAAGCTTGTACTGAGAAAAGCAACACTGATCTCAGTTCTAACAGTGCTTTCACACGAAGCGAACAACTGCTTGTCTCTAGAAAGAAACGCATGTGCGTTTCTTACTAAAGCTTCGTGAAATTAATAAACTTTCAAAAGAACGCGATTATCTTTCAAAGTAAAGCTTGTACTGAGAAAAGCAACACTGATCTCAGTTCTAACAGTGCTTTCACACGTAGCAAACAACTGCTTTCCTCTAGAAAGAAACGCATGTGCGTTTCTTACTAAAGCTTTCGTGAAATTAATAAACTTTCAAAAGAACGAGATTATCTTTCAAAGTAAAGCTTGTACTGAGAAAAGCAACACTGATCTCAGTTCTAACAGTGCTTTCACACGTAGCAAACAACTGCCTGTCTTGACAAAGAAACGCATGTGCGTTTCTTACTAAAGCTTTCGTGAAATTAATAAACTTTCAAAAGAACGCGATTTTCTTTCAAACTAAAGCTTGTACTGAGAAAAGCAACACTGATCTCAGTTCTAACAGTGCTTTCACACGTAGCAAACAACTGCTTGACTTTACAAAGAAACGCATGTGCGTTTCTAACTAAAGCTTTCGTGAAATCAATACACTTTCAAAAGAACGCGATTTTTTTTCAAAGTAAAGCTTGTACTGAGAAAAGCAACACTGATCTCAGTTCTAACAGTGCTTTCACACGTAGCAAACAACTGCTTGTCTTTACAAAGAAACGCATGTGCGTTTCTTACTAAAGCTTTCGTGAAATTAATAAACTTTCAAAAGAACGCGAATATCTTTCAAAGTAAAGCTTGTACGGAGAAAAGCAACACTGATCTCAGTTCTAACAGTGCTTTCACACGTAGCAAACAACTGATTGTCTTTACAAAGAAACGCATGTGCGTTTCTTACTAAAGCTTTCGTGAAATTAATAAACTTTCAAATGAACGCGATTATCTTTGAAAGTAAAGCTTGTGCTGAGAAAATGAACACTGATCTCAGTTTCAACAATGCTTTCACACGTAGCAAACAACTGCTTGTCTTTACACAGAAACACATGAGCGTTTCTTGCTAAAGCATTATTGAAATTAATAAACTCTCAAAAAAATGCGATTATCTTTCAAAGTAAAGCTTGTGCTGAGAAAAGGAACACTGTTCTCAGTTCTAACAATGCTTTCACCTGTAGAAAACAACTGCTTTTCTTTACACAGAAACACATGTGGGTTGTCTATAAAAGCTTTCGTGAAATTAATAAATTTTCAAAAGAACGTGATTAACTTTCTAAGTAAAGCTGGTACTGAGAAAAGTACCTCGGATCTCAGTTCTAACAATGCTTTCACACGTAGAAAACACCTGCTTTTCTTTACAAAGAAACACATATGCGTTTCTTACTAAACCTTTCGTGAAATTAATAAACTTTCAAAAGAACGTGATTATCTTTCAAAGTTAAACTTTTACTGAGAAGAGGAACACTGATCTCAGTTCTAACAAGCGTTTGTGCAATTAATAAACTTCCAAAAGCACGAGATTATATTTCAAAGTAAAGCTTGTGCTGAGAAGAGGAACACTGATCTCAGTTCTAACAAATCTTTGGTGCAATTAATAAACTTTCAAAAGAACGTGATGATCTTTCAAAGTAACACTTGTACTGAGAAAATCAACACTGATCTCAGTTCTAACAATGCTTTCACACGTAGCAAACAACTGCTTGTCTTTACAAAGAAACACATGTGCGTTTCTTACTAAAGCTTTCGTGAAATTAATAAATTTTGAAAAGAACGCGATTATTTTTCAAAGTAAACTTGAGTGTGAAAAGGGACACTGATCTCGGTTCTAACAATGCTTTCACACGTAGCAAACAACTGCTTGTCTTTACAAAGAAACACATGTGCATTTCTTACTACACCTTTCATGAAATTAAAAAACATTCAAAAGAACGCAATTATCTTTCAAAGTAAAGCTTGTACGGAGAAAAGGAACACTGATCTCAGTTCTAACAATGCTTTCACACGTAGCAAACAACTGCTTGTCTTTACAAAGAAACACATGTGTTTTTCTTAGTAAAGCTCTCGTGAAATTAATAAACTTTCAAAAGAACGTGATTATCTTTCAAAGTTAAGCTTGTACTGAAAAGAGGAACACTGATTTCAGTTCTAACAAGCTTTCGTGCAATTAAGAAACTTCCAAAAGAACGTGATTATCTTTACAAGTAAAGCTTGTACTGATAAGAGGAACACTGATCACAGTTCTAACCAAGATTTCGTGAAATAAATAAACTTTCAAAAGAACGTGATGATCTTTCAAAGTAACACTTGTACTGAGAAAAGGAACACTTTTCTCAGTTCTAACAATGCTTTCACACGTAGCAAACAACTGCTTGTCTTTACAAAGAAACACATGTGCGTTTATTACTAAAGCTTTCGTGAAATTAATAAACTTTCAAATAACGTGATTATCTTTCAAAGTAAAGCTTGTACTGAGAAAAGGAACACTGATCTCAGTTGTAACAAATCTTTCGTGCAATTAACAAAGTTTCAAAAGAACGTGATTATCTTTCAAAGTAAAGTTTGCAATGAGAAGAGGAACACTGATCTCAGACCTAAGCTGTACTGAGAAAAGGAACACTGATCTCAGTTCTAACAGTGCTTTCACACGTAGCAAACAACTGCATGTCTTTACGAAGAAACACATGTGCGTATCCTACTAAAGCTTTCTTGAAATTAATAAACTTTCAAAGAACGCCATTGTCTTTCAAAATAAAGCTTGTGCTGAGAAAAGGAACGCTGAAATCAGTTCTAACAATGCTTTCACACGTAGCAAACAACTGCTTGTCTTTACATAGAAACACATGTCTGTTTCGTACTAAAGCTTTCGTGAAATTAATAAACTTTCAAAAGAACGTGATTGTCTTTCAAAGTTAAGCTTGTACTGAGAAAGGAAACACTGTTTTCAGTTCTAACAATGCTTTCACATGTAGCAAACAACTGCTTTCCTTTACAAAGAAACACATGTGCGTTTCTTACTAAAGCTTTCGTGAAATTAATAAACTTTCAAAAGAACGTGATTATCTTTCAAAGTTAAGCTTGTACTGAAAAGAGGAACACTGATCTAAGTTCTAAAAAGCTTTCTTCCAATTAATAAACTTTCAAAGGAACGTGATTTTCTTTCAATGTTAAGCTTGGACTGAGAAGAGGAACACTGATCTCATTTCTAACAAAGATTTCGTGAAATAAACTTTCAAAAGAACGCGATTATCTTTCAAAGTAAAGCTTGTACTGAGAAAAGGAACACTCATCTCAGTTCTAACAGTGCTTTCACACGTAGCAAACAACTGCTTGTCTTTCCAAAGAAACACATGTGCGTTTCTTACTAAAGATTTCATGAAATTAATAAAATTTCAAATAACGTGATAATCTTTCAAAGTAAAGCTTGTACTGAGAAAAGGAACACTGATCTCAGTTCTAACAATGATTTCACACGTAGCAAACTACTGCTTGTCTTTACAAAGAAACACATGTGCGTTTCTTACTAAAGCTTTCGTGAAATTAATAAACTTTCAAAAGAACGAGATTATTTTTCAACGAAAAGCTTGTACTGAGATAAAGAACACTGATCTAAGTTCTAACAAGCTTTCACACGTAGCAAACAAGTGCTTCTCTTTACACAGAAACGCTTGTGCGTTTCTTACTAAAGCTTTCGTGAAATTAAAATACTTTCAAAAGAATGTGATTATCTTTCCAAGTAAAGCTTGTAATGAGAAGAGGAACACTAATCTCAGTTCTAACAAATCTTTCGTGAAATTAACAAACTTTCAAAAGAACGTGATTATCTTTCAAAGTATAGCTTGTACTGAGAAGAGGAACACTGATCTTAGACGTAAGCTTGTACTGAGAAGAGGAACACTGATCTCAGTTCTAACAGTGCTTTCACACGTAGCAAACAACTGCTTGTCTTTACAAAGAAACACATGTGCGTTTCTTACTAAAGCTTTCGTGAAATTAATAAACTTTCAAAAGAACGCGATTATCTTTCTAAGTAAAGCTTGTCTTGAGAAAAGGAACAATGATATCTGTTGTAATATTAGCGCTACTCTGTTGTAATATTTGCGGCAGAGCTGCATCCCCGGCATCCAGCCGCCCACATGCCTATCTTATGCCCCGAAATTATTACACGGAAACTCTATTCTTTTAATCACTTCCTGGCCCATTAGCTCCAACCTCTTATTGGCTAGCTCTTACATATTGATCTAACCCATTTCTAATATTCTGTGTAGTACCACGAGCTGGCTTACCAGGAAAGATCTTAACCTGCGTCTGTCTGGAATGGGAGAATCATGGCGACTCCTCACTCAGCTTCTTTCTCCCAGCATTCTGTCTGTTTACTCCACCCACCTAAGGGCTGGCCTATAAATGGGCCAAGGCAGTTTCTTTATTATATGAAAATAACTCCTCCATCATTTCCCCTTTTTTGTTTAAACAAAAAAGAAGGCTTTAACTTTAACATAGTAAAATTACATATAACAAGACAGTTGTCAAGCAAGAATTACAGTTACAATATTTATATCTATCTTTTATCATAACTAAGGAAAACTATAACTATAACTAACCGTTCTTCAACTCCATCAAAGACTCCAGAAGGATATAATGTTACCTAAGTAAACAAGAAATAAGAAATTTCAAACTTTAGAAATGACACAGACATCTCTCTGCCTGGACAGTCACCCAAAGTTCTTTTCTTACTGTTGGGGCATCCATCTTCGGCCTACAGGCCCATAGTATCCAGCAGACACATTTTCATGAAGCAGGAAATTCCAAAGACAGTTCAGTCACTATCTGCTGTGTCCTGCAGAATGTCTTGCAGACTCTTTTATGAATCAGGAACCCCGAAAGATCATCTCACCTTTACGCAAGTTCAGTAGTCCTTTTTCTGCGGGTTCTCAGTGTCTAGTTTATGCAATAGTCCAGGCAAGAACAGTTTCTTGCCCAAGTGGCTATCAAACCCCATAAGGATCCTCTTCGATGCCCATCTTCCTTTTGAAGTAGATTGGTGCTGCCAGGAGCAGACGTGTCTCATTGTCATGAAAAACCCTAAGTTATTAAAACACTCAAATGCCATATTCTGTAGCCTTTGCAAAATATGAAGAATGCCTATCTGAAATATATCTATGCACATCTAGAAAATCTAACTAACATGACTACAAGCTTGACTATTATTTATGATTATCCATTAGCAACCTATATTTCCTAATTATACATTACATTTTTAAATGAACTACACAATCACAATACCTTAATCAAGATCAGAAATACATATACATATAACAAAATTGACCTTAAAATCTATACAAATGCAAATTATTTATATCTATATCATATCCCCCTTTAAATGTAAAAGAACATTTATAAACCATATTTGGGAACATGGGCGCAGATTTTTCTCTCCAAACTGCTCCCTGCTGAATGGGGGTGTCGTTAATTAGGTCTTTTATGGGATAACCTGTGTGCCAGGGTCATCTCAGTTGGCAGTTGAGTGAAGTAATTTTGTGAGGGTGTTTACAGTAACCTTTCAGGAGGGCGCGGTCTATCATACCATATTGGGATAGAAGAAATCCACAGGGTCGCATCCTCTGTGAAAACAAAAGAAGACCCTCTCCAAAGCATCATGTCCTTAGACCCATATTCTGAAATCATAATACCCTTATATCCATTCTGGTTTAGCTTGGCAGCCCATATAATGAAATGTCTCTCTGTACTTAGCTCCTTCACAGTCAAAAATTTTAAAGAAAACACAATAATACAAAGAATCCAGACTCTCTGTGAATTTTCCATTTTTACGTGGCTTATTTTTCTTTATTTCTTTTAATCTATAACTATCTGTACTCTGTCTCTTTAAAGACTTTACCCTTTTTTTAAAACATTAACTTTATTCTTTATATATATTTTTTTCTCTCTCTCAAGCCTACGTACATTCATCCAACACTGTGGTCTTTTATGTATTTTATGTCTGAATCTGTTTTATTGTGAATCTGTAATTTTTTTACTATCCAGGAGCATTTCTTAAAATGTTAAGCACTTTTCAAAAACTTAAGTTGCACCATGTAGGGCTAATACGGTACCGCCTGTGTCCTGCCCAGTCGAAACCTTAACTGTGCTGTTATTACAGTAATTACGGTAGTTCCTGCCTGAGACCAGCACAGTTCAGCATGGCGGAGTTGAGCCGCTCCTGCCTCAGAGCCATTTGGTGCCCCTGAGCCACTCACAGTTCCAGACACAGTCCACATTGCCATCAAGCAAGCCATAGCACTTTACTCTAAATGCTCCATTCAAAAGCTCTGTCTCCCTCGGGAGCCAGACAGAGATCGCGATGGCAGCACAGCCCAGAAAGCCGGCATTTTAAAACAGCCAGTTTTTTCCTGTTGCTGAGTCAGGACAATTTCTTTGCTGCACGCAACCCACAAACAGCAAAAAGCTGTCTTGGGGGCCACTCTGTTGTAATATTAGCGCCACTCTGTTGTAATATTTGCGGCAGGGCTGCGTCCCCGGCACCCAGCCGCCCACATGGCTAGCTTATGCCCCGAAATAATTACACGGAAACTGTATTCTTTTAATCACTTCCTGGCCCATTAGCTCCAACCTCTTATTGGCTAGCTCTTACATATTGATCTAACCCATTTCTAATATTCTGTGTAGTACCACGAGCTGGCTTACCAGGAAAGATCTTAACCTGCGTCTGTCTGGAGTGGGAGAATCATGGCGACTCCTCACTCAGCTTCTTTCTCCCAGCATTCTGTCTGTTTACTCCACCCGCCTAAGGGCTGGCCTATAAATGGGCCAAGGCAGTTTCTTTATTAAATGAAAGTAACTCCTCCATCAGATATCAGTTCTAACAATGCTTTGACATATAGCAAACAACTGCTTGTCTTTACAAAGAAACACATGTCCGTTTCTTACTAAAGCTTTGGTGAAATTCAAAATCTTTCAAAGAACGCGATTATCTTTCAAAGTAAAGTTTGTACTGAGAAAAGGAACACTGATCTCAGTTCTAACAATGCTTTGACATGTAGCAAACAACTGCTTGTCTTTACAAAGAAACACATGTGCGTTTCTTACTAAAGCTTTCGTGAAATTAATAAACTTTCAAAAGAACGCAATTATCTTTCAAATAAAGCTTGTACTGAGAAAAGGAACACTGATCTCACTTCTAACAATGATTTCACACGTAGCAAACAACTACTTGTCTTTACAAAGAAACACATGTGCGTTTCTTACTAAAGCTTTCGTGAAATTAATAAACTTTCAAATGATCGTGATTATCTTTCAAAGTTAAGCTTGTACTGAAAAGAGGAACACTGAACTCAGTTCTAACATGCTTTCGTGCAATTAATAAACTTTCAAAAGAACGTGATTACCTTCAAAGTAAAGCTTGTACTGAGAAAAGGAACACTGATCTCAGTTCTAACAATGCTTTCACATGTAGCAAACAACTGTTTGTCTTTATAAAGAAACACATGTGCGTTTCTTACTAAAGCTTTCGTGAAATTTATAAACTTTCAAAAGTACACGATTATCTTTCAAAGTAAAGCTTGTACTAAGAAAAGGAACACTGATATCAGTTCTAACAATGCTTTTACATGTAGCAAACATCTGCTTTTCTTTACAAAGAAACACATGTTCGTTTCTTACTAAAGCTTTCGTGAAATCAACTTTCAAAAGAACCTGATTATCTTTCAAAGTAAAGCTTGTACTGAGAAGAGGAACACTGATCTCAGTTCTAACAAAGCTTTAGTGCAATTAATAAACTTTCAAAGAACGTGATTATCTTTCAAAGTAAAGCTTGTACTGAGAAGAGGAACACTGATCTCAGTTCTAACAAAGATTTCGTGAAATAAATAAACTTTCAAAAAAACGCGATTATCTTTCTAAATAAAGCTTGTGCTGAGAAAAGGACCACAGATCTCAGTTCTAACAATGCTTTCACAAGTAGCAAACAACTGCTCCTGTTTCCCAAGAAACCCATGTGCGTTTCTTACTAAAGCTTTTGATGAAATGAATATACTTTCAAAAAAACTTGATTGTCTTTCAAAATAAAGCTTCTACAGGGAAAAGGAACAGTGACCTCACTTCTAACAATACTCTGACATGTCGCAAACAACGTCTTCCCTTTAGAGTGAAACACTTGTGCATTTCTTACTAAAGCTTTTAATGAAATGAATTCACTTTCAAAAGTTCCTGATTTTCTTTCAAAGTAAAGCTGGTAGCGAGAAAGGAACACTGATCTCACTTCTAAGAAGACTTTGAAATGTCGTAAACAACTGCTTCTCTTTACAGTGAAACACATGTGCATTTTTTTCTATAGCTTTTCTTGAAATGAATACAGTTTCTAAAGAATGTAATTATCTTTCAAAGTAAAGCTTATACAGAGAAAGGAACTCTTATCTCAATTCTAACAATAACTTGACATGTCGCAAACAAGTTCTTCCTTTTACAGAGAAAAAATTGTGTGTTTCTTATTATAGCTTTTCATAAATGAATGCACTTTCAAAAGAACGTGATTATCTTTCTTTCTTTTTTTTTTTTTTACTTATTGGTTTATTTTTATTCTTTTTTAATTAAAATTTCCACCTGCTCCCCATTTCCCATTTCCCTCCCCTCCTCCCAAATATTGCCCTCCCCCCACTTCCCTCCCCCTATCCCCACTCCTCTTCTCCTCCCCCCACTCCATTCCCCCTCCCTCTCGATACTGAAGAGCAGTCCAAATTCCCTGCCCTGCGGGAAGACCAAGGTCCTTCTATCTACGTCCAGAAAGGTGAGCATCCAAACAGGCTAAGCTCCCACAAAGCCAGTTCATGTATTAGGATCGAAACCTAGTGCCATTGTCCTTGGCTTCTCATCAGTCTTCATTGACCGCATGCTCAGAGAGTCCGGAATCAACCCATGCTTATTCAGTCCCAGACCAGCTGGCCTTGGTGGGCTCCCAATAAATCAGTTCCACTGTCACAGTGGGTGGGTGCATCCCTCGTGGTCCTGATTTTTTGCTCATGTTCTCCCTCCTTCTGCTCCTCATTTGGACCTTAAGAGCTCAGACCGTTGCTCCAAATTGAGACTCTGTCTCTACCTCGATCCATCGCCAGATGAAGGTTCTAAGGTGATATGCAAGATATTCATCAGTATAGGATAGGGTCATTTCAGGTTCCCTCTCCTTAGTTGCCCAAGGTACCAGCTGGGGACATATTCCTGGACACCTGCGAACCCCTCAAGAGTCAAGTCTCTTGCCAACCCTAAGATGGCTCCCTTAGATAGGATATATACTTCGCTGCTCCCGTATCCATCCTTCCTATATCCCAACCATCCCAATCCTCCGAGCTCCTCCCATCCTCCCCTTCTCATATTTCTCATCCCATTTCCCCTTTGCCCCATGCCACCTCACCCGCAAGTTCCCAGTTTTTGCCCTGGAATCTTGTCTACTTCCCCCTCTCCATGCGGATGACTATATGATTTTCTTTGGGTTCACTTTCTTATTTAGCTTCTATAGGATCACACATTATATGCTTAATGTCTTTTATTTTATGGCTAGAAACCGATTATGAGTGAGTACATCCCATGTTCCTCTTTTTGAGTCTGGGATACCTCACTCAGGATAGTGTTTTCTATTTCCATCCATTTGCACGCAAAATTCGAGAAGTCATTGTTTTTTACTGCTGAGTAGTACTCTAATATGTATATATTCCACACTTTCTTCATCCATTCCTCCATTGAAGGGCATCTAGGTTGTTTCCAGGTTTTGGCTATTACAAACAATGCTGCTATGAACATAGTTGAACAGATACTTTTGTCATTTGATGTGGCATCTCTTGGGTATATTCCCAATAGAGGTATTACTGGATCTTGGGGTAGGTTGATCCCAAATTTCCTGAGAAACCGCCACACTGATTTCCAAAGTGGTTGCACAAGTTTGCATTCCCACCAGCAATGAATGAGTGTGCCTCTTTCTCCACAACCTCTCCAGCAAAGGCTATCATTGGTGTTCTTGATTTTAGCCATTCTGACAGGTGTAAGATGGTATCTCAAAGTTGTTTTAATTTGCATTTCCCTTATCGCTAAGGAGGTTGAGCATGACCTTAGGTGTCTTTTGGCCATTTGAATTTCTTCTGTTGAGAATTCTCTGTTCAGATCAGTGCCCCATTTTTTTATTGGGTTCATTAGCATTTTAAAGTTTAGTTTCTTGAGTTCTTTATATATTTTGGTGATCAGACCTTTGTCTGTTGCAGGGTTGGTGAAGATCTTCTCCCAGTCAGTGGGTTGCCTTTTTGTCTTAGTGACAGTGTCCTTTGCTTTACAGAAGCTACTCAGTTTCAGGAGGTCCCATTTATTCAATGTTGCCCTTAATGTCTGTGCTGCTGGGGATAAATGTAGGAAGTGATCTCCTGTACCCATATGTTGTAGAGTACTTCCAACTTTTTCTTCTATCAGGTTCAGTGTGTTCAGACTTATATTGAGGTCTTTAATCCATTTGGACTTGAGTTTTGTGCATGGTGATAGATATGGATCTATTTTCATTCTTCTACACGTTGACAACCAGTTCTGCCAGCACCATTTGTTGAAGATGCTCTCTTTTTTTCCATTGAATACTTTTAGCTCCTTTATCAAAAATTAGGTGTTCATAAGTTTGTGGGTTAAAATCAGGGTCTTCTACTCGGTTCCATTGGTCGACTTCTCTGTTTTTATGCCAATACCAAACTGTTTTCAATACTGAGGCTCTGTAATAGAGTTTGAGGTCAGGGATGGTAATGCCTCCAGACGATCCTTTATTATATAAGATTGTTTTGGCTATCCTGGGTTTTTTGTTTCTCCATATAAAGTTGATTATTGTCCTCTCAAGATCTGTGAAGAATTTTGATGGGATTTTGATGGGGATTGCATTGAATCTATAAATTGCCCTTGGTAGAATTGCCATTTTTACTATGTTGATCCTCCCTATCCAAGAGCAAGGGAGATCCTTCCATTTTCTGGTATCCTCCTCAATTTCTTTCTTCATTGACTTAAAGTTCTTGTCAAATAGATCCTTTACTTCCTTGGTTAGGGTTACCCCAAGATATTTTATGCTATTTGTGGCTATCGTGAAGGGTGATGCTTCTCTGATTTCCATCTCTGCTTCCTTATCCTTTGTGTATAGGAGGGCAACTGATTTTTTGGAATTGATCTTGTATCCTGCAACGCTACTAAAGGTGTTTATCAGCTGAAGGAGTTCTTTGCTGGAGTTTTTGGGGTCGCTTATGTACACTATCATATCGTCTGCAAATAATGAAAGTTTAACTTCTTCCTTTCCGATTTGAATCCCTTTGATCCCCTTATGTTGTCTTATTGCTATTGCTAGAATTTCAAGCACTATATTAAAGAGGTATGGAGAGAGTGGACAACCTTGTCGTGTTCCTGATTTTAGTGGAATAGCTTTAAGTTTCTCTCCATTTAATTTGATGTTAGCTGACGGCTTGCTATAAATAGCTTTTATTATAGTTAGGAACGACCCTTGTATTCCTAATCTCTCTAAGACCTTTATCATAAAGGGATGTTGAATTTTGTCAAATGCTTTTTCAGCATCTAATGAAATGATCATATGGTTTTTTTCTTTCAGTTTATTTATATGATGGATTACATTGATAGATTTTCGTATGTTGAACCAGCCCTGCATCTCTGGGATGAAGCCTACTTGATCATAATGGATAATTTTTCTGATGTGTTCTTGGATTCGGTTTGCCAGTATTTTATTGAGTATTTTTGCGTCGATGTTCATGAGTGAGATTGGCCTGTAGTTCTCTTTCTTGGTTGTGTCTTTGTGTGGTTTTGGTATCAGAGTAACTTCAGCTTCATAAAAGGAATTTGGCAATGACTTCTCTGTTTCAATATTGTGAAATACATTAAGGAGTATAGGTATTAGGTCTTCTTGGAAGTTCTGGTAGAATTCTGCATTGAAGCCATCTGGACCTGGGCTTTTTTTGGTGGGGAGGTTTTTTATAACAACTTCTAATTCTTTGCGACTAACAGGTCTATTTAGATTGTTCACCTGGTCCTGGTTTAACTTTGGTATATGGTACTTATCTAAAAAAGTGTCCATTTCTATAACATTTTCCAATTTTGTGGCATACAGATTTTTGTAGTAAGATCTAATGATTCTCTGAATTTCCTCTGAGTCTGTGGTTAAGTCTCCCTTTTCGTTTCTGATTTTGTTAATTTGCGTATTCTCTCTCCGCCGTTTGATTAGTTTGGATAGGGGTTTATCAATCTTATTTTCTCCATGAACCAGCTTTTTGTTTCATTGATTCTTTGGATTGTTTTCTGTGTTTCTATTTTGTTGATTTCAGCCCTCAATTTGATTATTTCCAGTCTTCTACTTCTCCTAGGTGAGTCTGCTTCTTTTTTTTCTAAAGCTTTCAGGTGGGCTATTAAGTCTCCAATGTGTGCTTTCTCCGTTTTCTTTAAGTGGGCACTTAATGCTATGAATTTTCCTCTTAGCACTGCTTTCATAGTGTCCCATAGGTTTGAGTATGTTGAGTCTTCGTTTTCATTGAATTCAAGAAAGACTTTAATTTCTTTCTTTATTTCTTCCTTGATCCAGGTGAGGTTCAGTAGTTGACTGTCCAGTTTCCATGAGTTCATAGGCTTTCTGGGGATAGCATTGTTGTTGAATTCTAACTTTAATCCATGGTGATCTGATAAGACACAGGTGGTTACCGATATTTTTTTGTAACTGTGTAAGTTTGCTTTGTTACCGAGTATGTGGTCTATTTTCGAGAAGGTTCCATGAGCTGCAGAGAAGAAGGTATATTCTTTCCTATTTGGGTGGAATGTTCTATAGATGTCTGTTAAGTCCATTTGATTCATTACCTCCCTTAATTCTCTTATTTCTCTGTTAGGTTTCTGTTTGATTGACCTGTCCATTGGTGAGAGAGGAGTGTTGAAATCTCCTACTATTAGTGTGTGTGGTTTGATGACTGCCTTGAGTTTTAGTAACGTTTCTTTTAAATAAGTGGGTGCTTTTATATTAGGGGCATATATATTCAGGATTGAGATTTCATCCTGGTGAATTGTTCCTGTTATGAGTAAAAAATGTCCATCTCCATCTCTTTTGATTGATTTTAGTTTGAAGTCAACTTTCTTAGAAATTAGTATGGCCACACCTGCTTGTTTCTTAGGTCCGTTTGCTTGATAAACCTTTTCCCAGCCCTTTACTCTGAGTAGATGTCTGTCTTTGTGGTTGAGGTGTGTTTCTTGTAAGCAGCAGAATGTTGGATCCTGTTTTCGTATCCAATCTCTTAGCCTGTGCCTCTTTATAGGTGAGTTGAGTCCATTGATATTAAGTGATATTAATGACCAGTGGTTGTTAACTCCGGTCATTTTTCCTTTCTTTCTTTCTTTCTTTCTTTCTTTTCTTTGGTAGTAGAGTTTGTGTGTTTCCCTTCTTCAAGTTGTGCTGGTGAAGGGTCTTTAGATGTCTGAGTTATTGTGGGCATTGTTGGACTCCTTGGTTTGTGATTTTCCTTCAATTACTTTCTGAAGGGCTGGATTTGTGGCTACGTATTGTTTAAATTTGTTTTTATCCTGGAAAACTTTGTTTTCTCCATTTATAGTGAACGAAAGCTTGGCTGGGTATAGTAGTCTGGGCTTGCATCCATGGTCTCGTAGTTTCTGCAGTATATCTATCCAGGACCTTCTGGCTTTCATGGTTTCCATAGAGAAATCAGGTGTAAGTCTGATAGGTTTACCTTTATAGGTAACTTGACCTTTTTCCTTTGCAGCTCTTAATATTCTTTCTTTATTCTGTATGTTTTGTGTTTTGATTATTATATGACGAGGAGATGTTTTTTTTTGATCCAGTCGATTTGGTGTTCTGTATGCTTCTTGGACCTTCAAAGGAATATCTTTCTTAAGGTTGGGAAAGTTTTCTTCTATAATTTTATTAAAGATATTTTCTGGACCATTGAGCTGAACTTCTTCTCCTTCTTCTATCCCTATTATTCTTAGGTTTGGTCTTTTTATTGTGTCCCAGATTTCCTGAATGTTTTGTGATGAGAATTTGTTGGTTATGCTGTTTTCTTTGATGAGAGTGTTTATTTTCTCTATGGTATCTTCAGTGTCTGAGATTCTTTCTTCTATCTCTTGTAATCTGTTGGTGGTACTTGTCTCTGTAGTTCCTGTTCGTTTATTCAAATTTTCCATCTCCATCCTTCCCTCGGTTTGTGTTTTCTTTATTACTTCCACTTCGTTCTTCAAGTCTTGAACCGTTTCCCTTACCTGTTTAATTACTTTTTCTTGTTTCTCTTGGTTTTCTTGGGTATCTTTGAGAGATTTATTCATTTCCTCTACCTTTTTGTTTGTAATCTCTAATTGGTTGTGGCAGTTTTTCACCTCCTGTTTAAGGTCCTCTATTATTTTCATAAAATTCACTTTTGAGTCGAATTCTTCTAATTCTTCTGTATTAGGGTTTAGACTTCTCATTTCGGGATTCCTGGATCCTGGTGATGTCACGTTGCCTTTCAAGTTGTTGGGGGAATTCTTGCATTGGCGCCTGCCCATCTTTTCCTTCAAATGGAGCCAGGAGAGGCCTGATGTCTTGGACCAGTCTTTGCTGTGACTAACTCTCTAGGTGTATCTCCTCAGTGTAGGGGCAGGAACCGTTCCCTTCCAGGTGAACTCCTCAACACCAAAACATGGATGCGTGGTATTCCAATGACCCGCGTAAAGAAGGCCGAATGCAAGGGGTCGGGCGGGGTCCAGTAGAACACAGGCGACACTGCAGTACAAGCTGGAGGTGCCTGCTCTCCCTTTCGGGGGTTGCTGAGGCCTTCCCGCTGCTCTGGTTGGGTAGCTTTAGTGTAGGGGCGTTTGTGCTCTCTACCTGGACAGTCCGCCCCAGGATAGCACACACTCACCCGTCCCGATGAAACTTCTCGGCACCTACACAGGAACTCCTGGATGCCCCAATGAGCCAGGGACTAAGGGAAGTAGGGCGCAGGCAGAGCAGGTCCAGCAGATCACAGCAGAGACTGCAGCCCCAGCAGCAGGGGCCCGCTTTCCCTGGCGGGGACCTTGAGGCCTGCCCTCTAGTCAGGGACTCACTGCTCTGGGTTGGTAGCCTTAGTGAAATGGCAGGAAACTGTTCCACAGCTAAGGACCTTGCAGACAAGGCAGGTTTGGGGGTGGGGGTGGGGGCGGGTGTGTAGGAGAGCAAGCCCTGCAGCAGGAGCTGGGGGAGGGGTGTTTGTGCTCTCTACCTGGACAGTCCGCCCCAGGATAGCACACACTCACCCGTCCCGATGAAACTTCTCGGCACCTACACAGGAACTCCTGGATGCCCCAATGAGCCAGGGACTAAGGGAAGTAGGGCGCAGGCAGAGCAGGTCCAGCAGATCACAGCAGAGACTGCAGCCCCAGCAGCAAGGGCCAGCTTTCCCTGGCAGGGACCTTGAGGCCTGCCCTCTGGCCAGGGACTCACTGCTCTGGGTTGGTAGCCTTAGTGAAATGGCAGGAAACTGTTCCACAGCTAAGGACCTTGCAGACAAGGCAGGTTTGGGGGTGGGGGTGGGGGCGGGTGTGTAGGAGAGCAAGCCCTGCAGCAGGAGCTGGGGGAGGGGTGTTTGTGCTCTCTACCTGGACAGTCCGCCCCAGGATAGCACACACTCACCCGTCCCGATGAAACTTCTCGGCACCTACACAGGAACTCCTGGATGCCCCAATGAGCCAGGGACTAAGGGAAGTAGGGCGCAGGCAGAGCAGGTCCAGCAGATCACAGCAGAGACTGCAGCCCCAGCAGCAGGGGCCCGCTTTCCCTGGCGGGGACCTTGAGGCCTGCCCTCTGGTCAGGGACTCACTGCTCTGGGTTGGTAGCCTTAGTGAAATGGCAGGAAACTGTTCCACAGCTAAGGACCTTGCAGACAAGGCAGGTTTGGGGGTGGGGGTGGGGGCGGGTGTGTAGGAGAGCAAGCCCTGCAGCAGGAGCTGGGGGAGGGGTGTTTGTGCTCTCTACCTGGACAGTCCGCCCCAGGATAGCACACACTCACCCGTCCCGATGAAACTTCTCGGCACCTACCGTGATTATCTTTCAAAGTAAAGCTTTTACAGAGAAATGGTACACTGATCTCTCTTCTAACAATACTTTGACATATCGCAAACTACTTCTTCTCTTTACTAAGAAACACATGTTTGTTTCTAACTAAAGCTTTTCAAGAAATGAATTCACTTTCCAAAGAACATGATTATCTTTCAAAGTAAAGCTTCTACAGAGAAAAGGAATACTGATCTCACTTCAAAAATACTTTGACAAGTCGCAAACAACTGCTTCTCCTTACCAAGAAACACATGTGTGTTTCTTACTAAAACATTTCAAGAAATGAATATACTTTCAAAAGAATGTGATTATCTTTCAAAGTAAAGCTTGTACAGAGAAAAGGAATACTGATTTCACTTCTAATAGTAATTTGACATGGCGCAAAAACTGCTTCTCTTTACAGAGAAACACGTGCGTTTCTTACTAAAGCTTTTAAAGAAATGAAAACACTTTCTAAAGAACGTGCTTATCTTTCAAAGTAAAGCTTGTACAGTGACAAGTAACACTGATCTCCCTTCTCACAATACTTTGACATGTAGCAAACATCGGCTTCTCTTTACCAAGAAACACATGTGCATTTCCAACCAGGGCTTTTCAAGAAATGATTACATTTTCAAAGGAACATGATTATCTTTCAAAATAAAGCTTCTACAGAGAAAAGGAACACTGATCTTACTTCTAACAGTACTTTGACATGTTGCAAACAACTGCTTCTCCTTACCAAGAAACACATGTGCGTTTTTAACTAAAGCTTTTCAAGAAATGAATATACTTTCAAAAGAAGGTGATTATCTTTCAAAGTAAAGTTTGTACAGAGAAAAGGAACAATGTACTCACATCTAACAGTAATTTGACATGTTGCAAACAACTGCTTCTCTTACAGATAAACACTTGTGAGATTCTCACTAAAGCTATTTATGAAATGAATACACTTTCAAAACAATGTGATTATCTTTCAAATTAAAGCTTCTACAGAGAAAAGGAATACTGATCTCAGTTCTAAGAATACTTTGACATGTCGCAAACTACTGCTTCTCTTTACCAAGGAACACATGTGCGTTTCCAACAAAAGCTTTTCAAGAAATGAATACATTTTCAAAAGAACGTGATTATCTTTCAAAGCAAAGATTCTACAGAGTAAAGGAACACTGATCTAACTTCTAACAATACTTTGACATGTCACAAACAATGGCTTCTCTTTACAAAGAAACACTTGTGTGTTTCTTACTTAAGATATTTATGAAATGAATATACTTTCAAAGAATGTGATTATCTTTCAAAGTAAAGCTTCTACCAAGAAATGAATACTGATCACACTTCTAACAAGACTTTGACATGTCAGAAACAACTGCTACTCCTTACCAAGACACACATGAGCATTATTACTAAAGCATTTCTAGAAAGGAATACACTTTCAAAAGAACGTGACTATATTTCAAAATAAAGCTTTCACAGAGAAAATGAACACTGATCTCACTTCTAACAGTAATTTGACATGTCGAAAAGAAGTGCTTTTCTTTACAGAGAAACACATGTACGTTTCTTACTAAAGCTTATCATGAAATGAATACACTTTCAAAAGAATATGATTATACTTCAAAGCAAAGCTTCTACAGAGAAAAGGAACACTGATCTCACTTCTAAAAATACTTGACATGTCGGAAACAACTGCTTCTCTTTACAGAGAAACACATGTGCGTTTCTTCCTAATGCTTTTCATGAAATGAATACAGTTTGAAAAGAATGTGATTATCTTTCAAAGTAAAGCTTTTACACAGAAAGGAACACTGATCTCTCTTCTAAAAATACTTTGACATGATGCATAATACAGCCTTTCTTTACAGAGAAACAATTGTGCGTTTCTTACTAAAGCTATATATGAAACTAATACACTTTCAAAAGAACGTGATTATCTTTCAAAATAAAACTTCTGCAGAGAAAAGGAAAACTAATCTCACTTCTAACAGTCATTTGACAATTGCAAACATCTGCTTCTCTTTACAGAGAACCACATGTGCGTTTCATACTAAAACTTTTCAAGAAATGAATACACATTCAAAAGAACGTGATTATCATTCAAAGCAAAGCTTCTACAGATGATGGAACACTGATCTCACTTCTAACAAGACTTTGACATTTAGGAAACAATTGAATCTCTTTACCAAGTAACACGTGTGTTTCTTACTAAAGCTAATCCTGAAATGAATACACTTTCAAAAGAATGTGATTATCTTTCAAAGTAAAGCTTCTGCACAGAAAGGAACACTGATCTCTCTTCTAACAATACTTTGACATGTCACAAAAAATGGCCTCTCTTTAGAGAAACACATGTGCGTTTCTTACTAAAGCTATTTATGAAATGAACACACTTTCAAAAGAATGTGATTTTCTTTCAAAGTAAACCTTCTACAGAGAAAAGGAATACTGATTTCACTTCAAACAATACTTTGAATGTCGTAAACAACTGCTTCTCCTTACCAAGATACACATGTGTGTTTCATGCTAAAGCTTTTCAAGAAATGAATACACTTTCAAAAGAATGTGAATATCTTTCAAAGTAAAGCTTGTACAGAGAAAAGGAATACGGATCTCACTTCTACCAATACTTTAACATGTTCCAAAGAACTGCTTCTCTTTACAGAAAAACACATGTGCTTTTCTTACAAAAGCATTTCATGAAATAAATACACATTCAAAAGAACGTTATTATCTTTCAAAGTAAAACTTCTGCAGAGAAAAGGAAAACTAATCTCACTTCTAACAGTAATTTGACATGTCGCAAACAACTGCTTTTCTTTACAAAGAAACACTTTTGCATTTCTTACTAAAGCTATTTTTTAAATGAACACTTTCAAAACAATGCGATTATCTTCCAAAGTAAAGCTTCTACAGAGAAAAGGAAAACTGATCTCACTTCAAACAGTAATAGATATGTCGAAAAAATCTGCTTCTCTATAAGGAGAAGCACATGTGCATTTCTTAATAAATCTTTTCCTAAAATGAATACACTTTAAAAAGAACGTGATTATATTTCAAAGCAAAGATTCTACAGAGAAAAGGAACACGGATCTCACTTCTAACAAGCCTTTGACATGTCACAAACAACTGCTTTGCTTTACAGAAAAAGACATGTGCGTTTCTTACTAAAGCATTTCAAGAAATGAATACACTTTCAAAAGAATGTGATTATCTTTCAAATAAAGCTTCTACAGAGAAAAGGAATACTGATCTCACTTCAAACAATACTTTCACATGTCGCAAACAATTGCTTCTCTATAACAAGATACACGTGGGTTTCTTAATAAAGCTTTTCAAGAAATGAATACACTTTCAAAAGAACGTCATTATATTTCAAAGCATAGCTTCTACAGAGAAAAGGAACACTGATCTCACTTCTAACAATACTTTGACATGTCGCAAACAACTGCTTCTCTTTACAGAGAAACACTTGTGCGTTTCTTACTAAAGCTATTTATAAAATGAATACACTTTCCAAAGAATGTGACTATCTTTCAAAGAAAAGCTTCTACAGAGAAAAGGAACATTGATATCACTTCTAACAATAATTTGACACGTCACAAACAACTGCTTCTATTTAGAGAAACACATGTGTGTTTCTTCCTAAAGCTTTTCATGAAATGAATACACTTTGAAATAGATGTGATTATCTTTCAAAGTAAAGCTTCTACAGAGAAAGGAACACTGATCTCTCTTCCAAAAGTACTTTGACTTGTCGCAAAAAATGGCTTTTCTTTACAGAGAAACAGTTGTGCGTTTCTTACTAAAGCTATTTTTGAAATGAATACACTTTAAAAACAACGAGATTATCTTTCAAAGTAAAGCTTGTAGAGATAAAAGGAAAACTTCTCATTTTTAACAGTAATTTGACATGTCACAAAAACTGCTTTTCTTTAGAGAGAAATACATGTATGTTTCTTACTAAAGATTTTCAAGAAATGTATACACTTTCAAAAGAACATCTTTATCTTTCAAATTCAAGCTTGTACAGAGAAAAGGAATACTGATCTCACTTCAAACAATATTTTGACATGTCCCAAACAACTGCTTCTCCTAACCAAGTAACACATGTGCTTTTCTTACTAAAGTTTTAAAGAAATGAATACACTTTTAAAAGAACGTGATTATATTTCAAAGCAAAGTTTCTACAGAGAATGGAACACTGATCTCACTTCTAACAATACTTTGACATGTCGCAAACAACTGCTTCTCTTTACAAAGAAACACTTGTGCGTTTCTTACTAACGCTATTAATGAAATGAATACACTTTCAAAAGAATATGATTATCTTTCAAAGTAAAGTTGTACAGAGAAAGGTAAACTGATCTCACTTCTAACAATACTTTGACATGTCACAAACAACTGCTTCTCTTTACCAAGAAACACATGTGTGTTTCTAACTAAAGCTGTTCAAGAAATGTATACACTTTCAAAAGAATGTGATTATCCTTCAAAGTAAAGCTTGTACAGAGAAAAGGAACACTGATATCACTTCTAACAAGTCGTTGACATGTCGCAAACAACTGCTTCACTTTATCAAGAAACACATGTGTGTTAGTTACTAAAGCTTTTCAGGAAATGAATATACTTTCAAAAGAATGTGATTATCTTTCAAAGTAAATCTTGTACCTAGAAAAGGAATATTGACCTCACTTCAAACAACACTTTGACATGTTGCAAACAACTGCTTCTCCTTACCAAGTAACACAAGTGCGTTTCTAACTAAAGCTTTTCAGGAAAGAATACAATTTCAAAATAGCATGATTATCTTTAAGTGTAAAGCTTTTACAGAGAAAAGGAACACTGATCTCACTAATAACAATACTTTGACATGTCGCAAAAAATGGCCTCTCTTTACAGAGAAACACATGTGCATTTCTTACTAAAGCTATTTATGAAATGAATACACTTTCAAAGAATGTGGTTATCTTTCAAATTAAAGCTTCTACAGAGAAAAGCAACACTGATCTCAGGTCTAATAGGACGTTGACATGTTGCAAACAACTGCTTCTCATTACCAAGTAACACATGTGCGTTTCTTACTAAAGCTTTTAAAGAAATGAATACACCTTTAAAAGAATGTGATTGTATTTCAAAGCAAAGCTTCTACAGAGAATGGAACACTGATCTCACTTCTAACAATACTTTGACATGTCGCAAACAACTGCTTCTCTTTACAGAGAAACACTTGTGTGTTTCTTACTAAAGCTATTAATGAAATGAATACACTTTCAAAAGAATGTGATTATCTTTCAAAGTAAAGCTTGTACAGAGAAAGGTACACTGATCTCACTTCTAAAAATACTTTGACATGTCGCAAACAACGGCTTCTCTTTACCAATAAACACATGTGTGTTTCTAACTAATGCTTTTCAAAAAATGTATACACATTCAAAAGAACTTGATTATCCTTCAAATTAAAGCTTGTACAGAGAAAGGGAACACTGATATCACTTCTAACCAGATGTTGACATGACGCAAACAACTGCTACTCTTTACCAAGAAACACATGTGTGTTAGTTACTAAAGCTTTTCTGGAAATGAATATACTTTCAAAAGAATGTGATTATCTTTAAAGGAAAGCTTCTACAGAGATAAGGAATATTGAACTCACTTCAAACAATACCTTGACATGTCCTAAACAACAGCTTCTCCTTACCAAGTAACACAAGTGCGTTTCTAACTAAAGCTTTGCAGCAAAGAATAACTTTCAAAAGAACGAGATTATATTTCAAAATGAAGCTTGTACAGAGAAAAGGAACACTGATCCCACTTCTAACAAACATTTGACATGTCACAAACAACTGCTTTTCTTTACAGAGAAAGACATGTGCTTTTCTTACTAAAGCTTTTAATAAAATGAATACACTTTCAAAAGAATGTGGTTATCTTTCAATGTAAAGCTTCTACAGAGAAAGGTACACTGATCTCACTTGTAAAAATACTTTGATATGTCCCAAAGAAATGCTTCTCTTTACAGAGAAAGACATGTGCATTTCTTACTAAAGCTATTTATAAAATGAATACACTTTCAAAAGAATGTGATTATCTTTCAAAGTAAACTTGTACAGAGAAAGGTACACTGATCTCACTTCTAACGATACTTTGATGTGCTGCAAACAACTGCTTCTCTTTACCAAGAAACACAAGTGCGTTTCTAACTTAAGCTTTTCAAGGAAAACTACACTTTCAATATAATGTGATTATCTTTCAAAATAAAGCTTGTACAGAGAAAAGGAACACTAATCTCACTTCTAACAATACTTTGACATGTCACAAACAACTGTTTCTCTTTACTAAGAAACACATGTGCGTTTCTAAATAAGCTTTTCAGGAAATGAACACACTTTCAAAGCAATGTGATTATCTTTCAAAGTAAAGCTTGTACAGAGAAAAGGAATACTTATCTCAGTTCTAACAATACTTTGATAGGTCGCAAACAACTGCTTCTCTTTACAGAGAAACACTTGTGTGTTTCTTAAAAGAATTTCATGCAATAAATACACTTTCAAAAGAACATGATTATCTTTCAAAGCAAAGTTTTACAGAGAAAAGGAACACTGTTCTCACTTCTAACTATACCTTTACATATCCCAGACATCTGCTCCTTTTTTCAGAGAAACACATGTGCATTTTACACTAAAACATTTTATGAATTTATTACACTTTCCAAAGAATGTGATTATCTTTCAGAGTAAAGTTTGTACAGAGAAAAGGAACACTGTTCTCACTTCTTAACAATACTTTGACATTTTCCAAACAGCTGCTTCTCTTTTCATAGATAAAAATGTGCATTTCTCAATAAATCATTTCATGAAATTATACACTTTCAAAAGAATGTGATTATCTTTTAAAGTAAAGATTGTACAGAGAAATGGAACACTGTTCACACTTCTAACAATACTTAGTCTTGTCGGAAAGAACTGCATCTCTTTTTAGAAAAACACATGTGTGTTTCTCACTAAAGCATTTCATGAATTTATACACTTTCAAGAGAACGTGATTATCTCTCTAAGTAAGGTTTGTACAGAGAAAAGTAACACTCTTCTCAATTCTTAACAATACTTTGACATGTTCCAAAGAACTGCTTCTCTTTTCAGAGATACACATGTGCGTTTCTCACTAAACCATTTAATGAAATATTTTTTTAAAATATTTATTTATTTATTATGTATACAATATTCTGTCTGTGTGTATGTCTGAAGGCCAGAAGAGGGCACCAGACCTCATTACAGATGGTTGTGAGCCACCATGTGGTTGCTGGGAATTGAACTCAGGACCTTTGGAAGAACAGGCAATGCTCTTAACCTCTGAGCCATCTCTCCAGCCCCCTATTTAATGAAATTATACACATTCAAAAGAACATGATTTGCTATCAAAGTAATGATTGTACAGAGAAAAGGAACAATGTTCTCACTTCGAACAATACTTTTTCCGGTCGCAAAGAACTGCACCTCTTTTCAGAGTAACACATGTCCGTTTCTCAATAAAGCATTTCATGATATTATATACTTTCAAAAGAACGTGATTATCTTTCAAAATAAAGTTTGTACAGAGAAAAGAAACACTGTTGTCACTTCAAGCAATACTTTTACATGTCCCAAAAAACTGCTACACATTTCAGAGAAACACATGTGCTTTTCTCACTAAAGCATTTAATGAAATTATACACTTTCAAAATAAGGTGATTTTCTTTCAAAGTAAATATTGTACAGACAAATGGAACAATGTTCTCACTTCTAACAATACTTTGTCATGTCGAAAACAACTGCTTCTCTTTTCAGAGATACACATGTGTGTATCTTACTAAACCATTTCATGAAATTATTCACTTTGAAAAGAATGCAATTTTCTTTTAGTAAAGATTGTAAAGAGAAAAGCAATACTGTACTAACTTCTAACAATACTTTGTCGAGTCTCAAACAACTACCCCTCTTTTCAGAGAAACACGTACATTTCTCACTAAAGCATTTCATGAAAATATACACTTTCAATGAACATGATTTTCTTTCAAATTAAAGCTTGCACAAAGAAAAGCAAAACAGAACTCACTTCTAAGTCTTCTTTGACATGTTCCAAACTTGGTATCTTCCAAACAACTGCTTCTCTTTTTAGACAAACACATGTCTTTTTCTCAATAAAGCATTTCATAAAATTATACACTTTCAAAAGAACGTTATTATCTTTTAATGTAAAGTTTGTACAGAGAAAAGAAACAGTCTTCTCACTTCTAACAATACTTTTATATGTCCCACACAACTGCTTCTCTTTTCAGAGAAACACATGTGCGTTTCTCACTAAACCATTTCATGAAATTATACACTTTCAAAAGAATGTGATTTTCTTTTAAAGTTTGTACAGATAAATTGAACACTGTTAATACTTGTAACAGTACTTTGTCATGTTGCAAACAACTGTCCCTCTTTTCAGAAAAACACATGTGCATTTCTCACTAAAACATTTCACGAAAGTGTACACTTTCAAAATAATGTGATTTTCTTTCAATTAAAGTTTGTACAAGAAATGGAACACTGTTCTCACTTCTAACAATACTTTTTCATGTTGCAAACCACTCCTTCTCTTTACAAAAATCACATGTGCATTTCTCACTAAAGCATTTCAAGAAATTATACACTTTCAAAAGAACGTGATTATCTTTCAAAGTAAAGTTTGTACAGAGAAAAGGAACACTGTTCTCACTTTTAACAATACTTTTATATGTTCCAAGCAACTGCTCCTCTTTTAAGAGAAACACATGTGCATTTCTCATTAAAGCATTTTATGAAATTATACATTTTTAAAATATTGTGATTTTCTTTCAAAGTAAAGCTTGCACAAAGAAAAGTAAACAGAACTCACTTCTAAGTCTTCTTTGACATGTTCCAAATATGATATCTTCCAAACAACTGATTCTCTTTTCAGAGAAACACATGTCTGTTTCTCAATAAAGAATTTCATGAAATTATACACTTTCAAAAGAACGTGATTATCTTTCAATGTAAAGGTTTTACAGAGAAAAGAAACAGTCTTCTCACTTCTAACAATACTTTTACATGTCCCACACAAATGCTCCTCTTTTCAGAGAAACACATGTGTGTTTCTCCCTAAATCATTTCATGAAATTATACACTTTCAAAAGAATGTGATTTTCTTTTAAAGTAAAGATTGTACAGATAAATTGAACACTGTTAATACTTGTAACAATACTTTGCCATGTTGCAAACAACTGCACATCTTTTCAGAGAAATACATGTGCGTTTCTCACTAAAACATTTCATGAAATTATCCACTTTCAAAAGAACGTGATTATCTTTCAAAGTAAAGTTTGTACAGAGAAAAGGAACACTGTTCTCACTTCTAACAATACTTTGACATGTTCCAAACAACTGCTTCTCTATTTAGAGATACACATGTGCATTTCTCACTAAACCATTTCATGAAATTATTCACTTTCAAAAAAATATGATTTTTATTCAAAGTAAAGATTGTACAGAGAAAAGGAACACTGTACTCACTTCTAACAGTACTTTGTCATGTCGAAAACAACTGCGCTTCTTTTCAGAGGAAAACATTTACTTTTCTCACCAAAGAATTTCATGAAATTATACACTTTCAAAAGAATGTGATTATCTTTCAAAGTAAAGTTTGAACAAAAAAAAAGAAACACTCTTCTCACTTCTAAAAATACTTATAAATGTCCTAAACAACTGCTCCCCTTTTCAGAGAAACACATGTGCGGTTCTCACTAAATCATTTCATGAAAATATACACTTTCAATGAATGTGATTTTCTTTCAAAGTAAAGCTTGCACAAAGAAAAGCAAAACAGAACTCTCCTCTAACTCTTCTTTGCCATGTTCCAAACAACTGCTTCTCTTTTCAGAGAAACACATGTGTGTTTCTCACTAAAACATTTCATGAAATTATATGCTTTGAAAGAATATCATAATCTTTCAAAGTAAAGTTAGTACAGAGCAAAGGAACACTGTTCTCACTCCTAACAATACTTTGACATGTTCCAAACAACTGCTTCTCTTTTCAGAGATACACATGTGCGTTTCTCACTAAATCATTTTATGTAATTATTCACTTTCAACAGAATGTGATTTTCTTTCAAAGTAAAAATTGTACAGAGAAAAGGAACACTGTACTCACTTCTAACAATACTTTGTCATGTTGCAAACAACTGCCCATCTTTTCAGAGAAAAACATTTACTTTTCCCACCAAAAGACTTCATGAAATTATACACTTTCAAAAGAACGTGATTTTCTTTTAAATAATCTTGCAGAAAGAACAGAAAAACAGAACTCACTTATTACTCTTCTTTGAAATGCTCTAAACTAGACATGTTCCAAACATTTGCTTCTGTTTGAAGAGAAACACATGTGCATTTCACACTAAAGCATTTCATGAAATTATACACTTTCAGAAGATAAAGATAGTACAGAGAAATGAAACACTGTTCATACTTCAAAAAATACATTGTCATGTCACACACAACTGCCCCTCTTTTCAGAGAAACACAGGGAGTTTGTCACTAAAGCATTTCATGAAATTATACACTTTCAAAGAACATGATTATCTTTCAAAGTAAAGTTGTACAGAGAAAAAGAACACTGTTCTCACTTCTTAACAAGACTTTGACATGTTCCAAACAACTGCTTCTCTTTTCAGAGATACACATGTGCATTTCTCACTAAACTTTTTCATGAAATTGTACACTTTCAAAACAACGTTATTTTCTTTCAAATAAAGTTTGTACAGAGAAAAGGAACACTGTTCTAACTTCTAACAATTCTTTGTCTGATCGCAAAGAACTGCTCCTCTTTTCAGAGAAACACATGTGCATTTCTTACTTAAGCATTTCATGAAATTATACACTTTCAAAATAACGTGATTATCTTTCAAAGTAAAGTTTGAACAGAGAAAAGATACCCTGTTCTAAATTCTAAAAATACTTTTAAATGTCCTAAACAACTGCTCCTCTTTTCAGAAAAACACATGTCAATTTCTCACTAAAGCATTTCATGAAATTATACACTTTCCAAAGAACATGATTTTATTTCAAAGAAAAGCTTGAACAAAGAAAAGCAAAACGGAACTCACTTCTAACTCTTTTTTGAGATGTTCCAGACTTGTCATCTTCCAAATGTTGTCATTCGAAAACTACACTGTTCTTACTCTAACAACTTTGTCATGTCGAAAACTACTTCTTCTCTTTTCAAAGAACAACATGTGCATTTCTGACTTAAAGCATTTCATGAGATTATACACTTTCAAAAGAACGTGATTATCTTTCAAATAAAGTTTGTATAGAGAAATGGAACACAGTTCTCACTTCTAATACACTTTCAAAAAACGTGATTATACTTCAAATTTAAGCTTATACAGAGAAAAGGAACAGTGCTCTCACTTCTAATAATCCTTTGACATATCCCAAACAACTGCTTCTCTTTTCAGAGAAATGCGTGTGCGTTTCTCACTAAAGATTCTCATGAAATTAGCACACTTTCAAAGAATGTGATTATCTTTCAAAGAAAACTTCTACAGAGAAAAGTAACAATGCTCTCATTTCTAACAAACCTTTGACATGTCCCAAACAACTGGTTCTTTTTTCAGAGAAATGCATGTGGGTTTCTCACTAAAGCATTTTGTGAAATTAATACACTTTATAAAAAAACGTCATTATCTTTCTAAGAAAAGCTTCTAAAAAGAAAAGTAACAACACTCTCACTTCTATCATTCCTTTGACATGTCCCAAACAATTGCTTCTCTGTTCACAGAAACACTTTCAAAGAAACTGATTATCTTTCAATTAAAGCTTGTACAAAGAAAAGTATAAATTCTCTCACTTCTAACAACCCTTTGACATGTGCTGAACAACCGGTTCTCTTTTCAGAAAAACGCATCTACGTTTCTGACTAAAGCTTCTCATGAAATTAGTATATTTTCAAAACAACGTGATTACCTTTAAAAGTAAAGCTTCTACAGAGAAAAGTAACAATGCTCACACATCTAACCAACCTTTGACATGTCTTAAACAACTGCTTTTTTTTCAGAGAAACACATGTGGGTTTCTCAATGAAGCATATTGTGAAATTAATACACTTTAGAAAGAACGCCATTATCTTTCAAAGTAAAGCTAGTAAAGAAAAAAGCAACTCTACACTCAATTCTAACAATACTTATAGATATCTCTAACAACTGATTCTCTTTCAGAGAAACACGTGTGCGTTTCTCACTAGAGATTTTCATGCAATTAATACACTTTCAAAAGAACGTACTCCTTCAAAATCAAGCTTGTACAGAGAAAAGGAACACTGCTCTCACTTAAGCAATCCTTTGACATGTCCCAAACAACTGCTTCTCTTTTCAGAGAAACACATGTGCATTTCTTACTAAAGCTTCTCATAAAATAGTACACTTTCAAAAGATCGTGATTATGTCTCAAAGGAAATCTTCTACAGAGAAAAGTAACAACGTTCTCACTTCTATCAATCCTTTGACACATCCCAAACAATTGCTTCTCTTTTCAGAGAAACAAATGTGCATTTCTCATGAAAACTTTCCATGAAATTAATACAATTTTAAAACACTGTGATTAGCTTTCAAAGTAAAACTTGTACAAAGAAAAGCTAAAGGCTCTCACTTCTAACAATGCATGGACATGGCCGTAACAACTGCTTCTCATGAAATTAATACAGAGAAAATGAAAACTGCTCTCACTTCTAACAATCCTTTGTCATGTCCCCCCAAAATTCTTCTCTTTTCAGAGAAATACATGTGCTTTTCTCACTAAAGCATTTCATTAAATTAATACACTTTCAAAAGAACGTGATTATTGTCCATATTCAAGCTTGTACAGATAAAGGGAACACTGCTCTCACTTCTAATAATCCATTGACATGTCCCAAATGATTCTTCTCTTTACAAAGAAACACATATGTGTTTCTTACTAAAGCTTTCATGAAATTAATACACTTTCAAAAGAACATGATTATCTTTCAAAGTAAAGCTTCAATGGAGAAAAGGAACAATGGTCTCGCTTTTAACAATGCTTTGACATGTCACAAACAACTGCGTTTTTTGAGAGAAACACATGTGCTTTTCTCACTAAAGCTTCTCATGAAATTAGTACACTTTCAAATAAATGTGATTGTCTTTCAAAGAAAAACTTCTACAGAGAAAAGTAACAATGCTCTCACCTGTAACAATGGTTTCCCAATGCCCAAAGTACTGCTTATCTTTTCAGAGAAACACAAGTGCGTTTCTCATTAAAGCATTTCGTGAAATTAATACACTTTAAAAAGAACGTCATTATCTTTCAAAGTAAAGCTTATACAGAGAAAAGGATTTCAGCTCTCACTTCAAACTATCCTTTGACATGTCCTAAACAACTGCTTCTCTTTTCAGAAAAACACCTGTGTGTTTCTCACTAAAGCTTTTCGTGAAATTAATACACTTTCAAAAGAATGTGATTATCTTTCAATGTAAAGCTTGTACAGAGAAAAGCCCACCGCTCTCACTTCTAACAATGCTTTGCCATTTCCCAAACAACTGCTTCGCTTTTCAGAGAAATACATGTGCATTCCTCACTAACAGTTTTCATGAAATATATACAATGTCAAAAGAATGTGATGATGTTTCAAAGGATAGCTTGTACAGAGACAAGCCCAATGCTGTCATTTCTAACAATGCTTTCACATGGCCGAAACACCTGCTTTTTTTTTTGTCAGAGAAACACATGTGCCTTTCTCACTAGAGCTTTTTATGAAATTAATACACTTTCAAAAGAACGTGATTATCTTTCAAAGTAAAGCTTGTACAGAGAAAAGCAACTCTACACTCAGTTATATCTATACATTTACATGTCCCAAACAACTGATTCTCATTTCAGAGAAACACATGTGCGTTTCTGACTAGAGATGTTTATGAAATTAATACACTTTCAAAAGAACATGATTATGCTTCAAATTCAAGCTTGTATAGAGAAAAGGAACACTGCTCTCACTTCTAACAATCCTTTGACATGGCACAAACAACTGCTTCTCTTTTCAGAGAAACACATGTGCATTTCTCATTAAAGCTTCTCATGAAATTAGTGCACTTTCAAAAGGATGAGATTATCTTTCAAATTAAAGCTTCTACAGAGAAAACTAACAACGTTCTTACATCTAACAATGTTTTGACATATCACAAACAACTGCTTCTATTTCAGAGAAACACATGTACGTTTCTCACTAAAGCATTTCGTGAAATTAATACACTTTTAAATGAAAGTCATTATCTTTCCAAGTAAAGTTTGAACTGAGAAAAGGAACTCTACACTCAATTCTAACAATCCTTTGACATGTCCCATACAACTGCTTCATTTTTCAGAAAAACACATGTGCGTTTCTGACTAGAGCGTCTCATTAAATTAAAACACTTTCAAAGAACGTGATTATCTTTCAAAGTAAATCTTGCACAGAGAAAAAGAATAAGGCTCTCACTTCTAACAACCCTTTGACATGTCCCAAAAATTGATTCTCATTTCAGAGAACCACATGCACGATTCTCACTAAAGCTACTCATAGAATTAGTACACTTTTTAAAAGAACAAGATTATCTTTCAATGTAAAGCTTGTTCAGAGAAAAGGATCTCTGCTTTTACTTCTAACTATCCTTTGACATGCCCCAAAAAACTGCTGCTCTTTTCAGAAAAACACTTGTGATTCTCAATAAAGCATTTCATAAAACTTATACACTTTCAAAAGAACATGATATCTTTCAAAGTAAAGCTTGTACAGAGAAAAGCCCACTGTTCTCACTTCTAACAATGTTTTGCCATTTCTCAAACAATTGCTTCTCTTTTCAGAGAATCACATATGCGTTTCTAACTTAAGCTGTTCATGAAATTCATGCACTATCTAAGAAACTGATTATCTTTCAAAGTTAAGCTTGTACAGAGAAAAAGAACACCGATCTCACATCTAACAATCCTTTGACATAGCCTAAACAACTGCTTCTTTTTTCAAAGAAACACATGTGTGTTTCTCAGAAGAGATTTTCAGGAAATTAATACATATCCAAAAAACGTGATTATCCTTAAATTCAAGCTTGTACACAGAAAAGGTATTGGCTCTCACTTCTCACAATGATTTGAAATTTCCCGAAACAACTACTTCTCTTTTCAGGGACAAACATGTGCGATCCTCATTAAAACTTCTCATGAAATTCATACACTTTCAAAGAAAGTGATTATCCTTCAAATTCAATCTTGTACACAAAAAAACGAATGGCTCTTACTTCTAAAAATCCTTTGATATTACCAAACAAGTGCTTCTCTTTGAGAGAAATACATGTTTGTTTCTTACTAGAGCTTTTCATGAAATTAATACACTTTCAAAAGAGCATGTGTATCTTTCAAATCATAGGTTATACAGAGAAAAGCAACTCTATACTCAATTCTATCAATATTTTAAATGTCCCAAACAACCGATTCTCTTTTCAGAGAAACACTTGTGTGTTTCTCACTAGAGATTTTCATGAAATTAATACACTTTCAAAAGTACCTGATTATCCTTCAAATTCAAACATGTACACAGAAAAGGTAAAACTCTCACTTCTCAAAATGCTTTGACATTTCACAATACAACTGCTGCCGTTTTCAGAGAAACACATGTGCGTTTCTCACTAAAGCTTCTCATGAAATTCATACAATTTCCAAGAAACTGATTATGCTTCAAATTCAAGCTTGTACACAGAAATGCTAATGGCTCTCTCTTCTAACAATCCTTTTACATGACCCAAAGAAATGCTTCTCTTTTCTGAAAAACACATGTGCGTTTCTCACTAACGATTTTCATGAAATTAATACACTTTCAAAAGAATGTATTATCTTTCAAAGTAAAGCTTGTACAGAAAAAAGCACACTGCTCTCACTTCAAACAATGTTTTGACATGTCCCAAACAACTGCTTCTCTTTTCAGAGAAACACATATGCATTTCTCACTAAAGCTTCTCATGAAATTAGTACACTTCCAAAGAGCATGATTATCTTTCAAAGTAAAGCTTCTACAGAGAAAAGAAACAACGCTCTCAATTCTAACAGTCCCAAACAATTGCTTCTCTTTTCAAAGAAACACATGTGCATTTCTCACTAAAGCTTCTCATGAAATTAATACACTTTCAAAAGAATGAGATTATCTTTCAAAGTAAAGCTGTATAGAGAATAGCCCACTGTTCTCACTTTTAACAATGCTTTAACATGACTCAAACAATTGCTTCTCTTTCCAGAGAAACACATGTGAGTTTCTCACTAAAGCATTTCATTAAATTAATGTACTTTAAACAGATCGTCATTATCTTTCAAAGTAAAGCTTGTACAGAGAAAAGGATCTCGGCTCTCACTTTGAACTCTCCTTAGCCATGTCCCAAACAACTGCTTCTCTTCTCAGAAAAACTCTTGTGTTTTTCTCACTAAAGCTTTTCATGAAATTAATACACTTTCAAATGAACGTGATTATCTTTCAAAATAAAGCTTGTACAGAGAAAAGCTCACTGCTCTCACCTCTAACAATGCTTTGCCATGTCCCAAACAACGGCTTCTCTTTTCAGAGAAATACATGTGCGTTCCTCACTAAAGCTTTTCATGAAATATATGCAATTTCAAAACAATGTGATGATGTTTCAAAGGAAAGCTTGTACAGAGTAAAGCCCACTTCTATTATTTCTAACAATGCTTTCACGTGGCCAAAACAACTGCTTTTCTTGTCAGAAAAACACATGTGCATTATTCACTAGAGCTTTTCATGAAATTAATACACTTTGAAAAGAACATGGTTATCTTTCAAAGTAAAGCTTGTACAGAGAAAAGAAACTCTAGACTCGATTCTAACAATACTTTTACATGTCCCAAACAACTGATTCTCATTTCAGAGAAACACGTGTGCATTTCTGACTAGAGATGTTTATGAAATTAATACACTTTCAAAAGAACATGATTATGCTTCAAATTCAAGCTTGTAAAGAGAAAAGGAACACTGCTCGTGCTTCTAACAATCTTTTGAAATGTCCCAAACAACTACTTCTCTTTTCAGAGAAACACATGTGCATTTCTCAATAAATCTTCTCATGAAATTAGTACACTTACAAAAGAATGTGATTATCTATCAAAATAAAGCTTTTACAGAGAAAACCAAAACTTCTCTCACTTCTAACAATCCTTTGACATGTCCCAAACAAATGTTTCTCTTTCCAGAGAAACACATGTGCGTTTCTCACTAAATGATACAGAGAAAAGGAACACTGCTCTAACTTCAGCGTGATTATGTTTCAAAGTAAAGCTTTTACAGAGAAAAAGAACAATGCTCTCACTTATAATCCTAGTACTTGAGACCCTGAGATAAGTGTACCATCAAACGGGTTTGCTCAGTTAGACTGTTCAAAACTAAAAATGTCATGTACTGAGAACGCTGGAAGTACAGTGGGCTGGGAAGGTCTCCACATCTCTTGAATTTGTAAAAATTGCCTAATCTGGAAAATGGTCCTCATGCAAGTGATTGGGAATGCTGACATGAGAGAACCCTCAATTATGCAGGTGTGCCTTAAACATCACCATAGGTACCACTGTAAGATAGAGGTAAACGGAGAATTCATGCAGATAGGAAGATGATGACTTAGGGACCAGAGAGATGCACAACATTTGAAGAACATAGTGCTCTTCCATAGGGCCCAGGTTTAGTTCCCAGAGCCTACATGGGTAGCTTACAACCATCTCTAACTCCAGTTCCAGCAGATCTGACACCCTCTTCTGACCTGAGGATATCAGGTACACATGTGGTACACATAAACTTAACATACACATAAAACTTAAAAAAAAAGGTGGGCAGTGATGGCACACACCTTCAATCCCAGCACTCGGGAGGCATATCTCTGTGAGTTCAAGGCCAGCCTAGTCTACAAAGAGAGTTCCAGGGTAGCCAACACTACAAAGGGAAACCCTATCTTGGAAGAAAAAACACAAACCAACAAACAAAAAGGAAAAAAAGAAAAAAGAAAAGACAGAGAGAGGGGAGAAAAGAGAAGGATGTGGTGGCAATTTATAATTCTAATTTTTGGAGGCAATATTTTGAGTTTGAGGTGAGCTTAGGTTATGTATTATTATGAGCCCTGGATGCTGGGGCCAGAGGATCTTCAATTCAAAACCAGCATGGGATAAAAATATAGCCTTAAAAAGGAAGAAAAAAGAGGATGCAGAAAAAAGACAGTAAGAAGATGAAGGTAGAGATTAGAGTGATGTGGACATAAACCCACATAAGCTATCACCCATAAAAGCTGGGAAAAAAAACAGATTCTTCCTGAGTCCTTTGGCAAGCACATATTTATTGACTCTTAGATTACATTTGGAGGTATGAGAGAAAAAAATAATTATTATTTGTTGCAGGACAATTGTATATATTCGGTCAATCATGTTTTATTTTTTCATGTTGTCATTTGTTTATTATATTCATAATCATCTCTGGATACATAAAACAGGTAAGGGGTTAGAGGTGGGAAGATTCATGGTCTTTGGGGGGTTTTGTAGGAGTGTTCATAGACGAATAGGACTCCATTGCATCTGCCTGCAGAAGCAAGCTACGGAATTTCATCATCCCACAAGGCCATCTTCCCTTTTCATCCTAACAATTTAGTACTTGTTTTTATGGAAGCATTGACTATGTCTTCCTCTAATTATAAGAGACTATTGAATCACAGATAATTTAAAATTAGCACATAAAGAAAAGTTACCTGCCCCCTATGTGCTTAAATCAAGGTATATATTTACAAAGACAAACATAACCTCTGGAGACAACTCTTGCACGGGTTTTGATCCTACTTCATGTTCTGGCTTTGTGGGAGCATAGACAGTTTGGATGTTCACCTTCCTAGACCTGGATGGAGGGGGGAGGACCTTGGACTTTCCACAGGGCAGGGAACCCTGACTGCTCTTGGGACTGGAGAGGGAGGAGAAGAGGAGTGGGTGGAGGGGGGAGGGCTGGGAGGAGGGGGAGGGAAATGGGAGGCGGGGAGGAGGCAGAAAATTTTTTCAATAAAAAAAAGAAATTACAAGTAGATACAAATATATGAACACACACACATTTGCGCACACGCACATGCACACTCACACATGCACACATACACACACACACGGCAGGGGGCACACTGGAGCAACTTAGAAGATAAAGAATTCTCAGAGGGTTGCTTAGAATTTCAACTGATACAACATCTTCAGCAAAGAACATAAGTGGCTTAGGGAAATGGCAAGACAAAAGAAAATGTATTTGAATGGATGGAAAATAGTCTGTGGGGAGGCAGATGAAGATTCCTTAGTAAGGCTGTAGAGTTCTTCAATCATGTTTTAAATAAACGTTGATTGGCCAGTATCCAGTCAGGAAGTAGAGGTGGGTAAAACAGAAAAGAAGAATTCATTCCTCCCCAGTCCTGTCCCAACCACAGAAGAAGGAAGATGTGATTGCTCAGCTGAACTGAGCCATGTGGCCAACATAGATAAAAATAATGTGTTAATATAAGTTATAAGAGTTAATAAGAAGCCTGAGTTGATGGGCCAATCAGTTTGTCATTACTATAGACCTCTGTGTGATTTCTTTGGGGATAAATGTCTGTGGGACCTGGTGGGAGGACAGAAACCAGGCAGGATGAAAATGCAGACAATTATTAGTTTGGTTTTTTTTTGAGACAGGGTCTCACGATACAACTCTGAAACTCATTTTGTAGACCAGGCTGGCTTCAGCCTCACAGAGATCAACCTGCCTCTGCTTCCCACATGCTAGGATTAAAGGTGTGTGCTCCTATGCCTGGTTGAAAGAACTAATACTGAAAACTTCATAACTACTACAGAAAGTTATCAAAGAAGGAAAAGATCACATAGCTATTTACAGAGGCCCATAGGACAATCTAAATGATCCCTTAGCTTTGCTTACCTAATCTACTAATTTCCTCATCGAGGCCACTCAGTTTTTTATCTGGGATGAACAAATGTGACTCCAAACTGCTCATGTATGCTTTACACTTTTCAACATCTGACTACAAGGAAGTGTTCAATTTCTTTAATGATAGTAGATGATTCTTGAAGAAAATAAGTACTAAATTAGTTATTTTTACCAAGAAGCATTCTGTATTTTTAAGAAAGCAATATTATTTACACTTACCTTAGAACCAGTCAAAAGAACTAAAAAAAAAAAAAAAACTTTGGTATTACTACTGTAACGTAATAATTTAATGAAAGACTTCAGTTCCAGATAGGGAAAAACCAAGTATAAAGTAGTAACACAAATACTTAATATCTGATTACTTTTCAGAACAATCTAGGTGCTCCACTAATAAAACCAAGATAAAGTTAGATTCTGTTATCAGGGTTACAAGCAATGCCCGCTTTCAGAGGACCTGAATTCAATTTAACAACTCTCTGTATCTTGAGTTCAGATTTGACATCTTCTTCTCTTCTCCACTGGCACAGTGTGAATGTGGTACACAGATATACATGTAGGCAAAATACCCTTACATATTTAAATAAACACCCACATTATCATCTTGCTTTTATAAAATCATGCATATTACAGTATACTCTATATGTATACACTATACCACTGTGTTTTCACTACCTAAACTCAGAACCTCTTGAAAACAATGCTCCTTGCAAGTAAATACCCCAGGGACCCTGTCCAAAGGGTAGTTTGGGCCTTATATAAACAGGCAGGAGTCTTTCATCATATTCTGAGCACCATTAGTCCACGACTGATAGACCACAAGGGAAAACAAAGTACCGCAGATACCACACATGGCTTCACTGAAAGTCTATACTATTTCACCTCTAAGAAGCTTATTTGTTAACCCATTTAAAAACACCTTTCATAAGAAGGTCTTCTCAAACAGGCTCAAAAGTCTAAAGAGTTGTCAAGTAAGTTCAAAAACACGGTTACTAACTTGTTCTTTTTCTCTTTCTTTCTCCAATCTTGCAATCTCTTCATGGAGTGCTTTGTTTTCTGCCTCTAATGACTCCAGCTTGGAGTCATTATATAAATCCTCTGGAAAAGAGCCCAAACACTTCATCAGAATCAACCTACAGCATCCTTCAGGTTTTCAGTACCTAATCCTTTCCCTTCCCCCAATTCAGTAGATACTACCTTCTAAAATAGCAAGTGTTATTTTTACTCCATGGAATAGCTTATGGCCCTCAACCTGCTTCAGCTTTCTTTCATAGCACCTGTTGTTATTTGCCTAATGGTTCCTCATTTAATTATCATTACTTTCTTTCTAACAGAATAAAGTCAAAATTTTCTGTTCTTTATTACTGCATTTTTGGTGCCTGGCACACAGTAGGTATGTAAAAAATATCTGAGTAGATTAATTTATATATTTAATTATATAGAGAAATATTAAATAACTCACTAAATGTTTTCCATATTAGATCACAATGAATTTTCCCTTGTGTGTGTTATGCGTGTTTATGTGGTCATGAGTATGCATGTGTGCATACAGAAGTCAGAGGTTACATTGTGAGCCTTACTCAGCTGCTTTCATCTAATGTCTTAGATAAGATCTCTCCCTGGTTTGATCAGTTTGGCTGGCTGACACGCTCTAGGGATCTCAAGTCTCGACCTTTCCAGCTGCTACACTTGACATTTTTATGTTCATGTGCTCCCTGGACAGATGGAGGATAGTTACAACAGCTGAACTGTTCTCTACTCTTACATCCCTAGTGCATCTTGAGGAATGTTGGTTTTCCCCACTGATCTTTTGTGCCATAGGTGTCAAAGTGATATTCCCCCATCACTACATAACACTGAGAGAAAAATAATTTACATGAAAATATAATGACTTGTTAACTTCCTCTAGCCTCCCCCCTCTTTCTTTTTTTCCCCTGAAACAGGGTTTCTCTGTGAAGCCTTGACTCTCCTGGAACTTAGAAAAGAACACCTTTTAGTGAAGAATATAAAAGTATCCTCTTTATATATTGTTTATAGTAATATATAGTACCTTATCATGCTTAATTCCATCTTCTGTTTCTTCTCCACAAGGTGTGCTTCCTTTCTTGGCACGATAAATCTAAATAGTAAACAAACAGCACACTAGATTAGTGGTTTAATAGTTTGTAAAATTCATTCTTTTGTAAAGATTTGTTTATTATATATACAGTGTTCTACAAGGTCAGAAGAGGGCACTGGACTCACTGTAGCTGGAGTTATAGGTAATTAAGAGCTACCTGGTGTGGGTGCGGGGACTCTGGTTCTCAGAAGGGTAGGAAGTTCTCTTAATCAAGTCATCTCGCAAGCCCTTTGCTAACATTGTTTTGAGATAGAGTCTTCACCTAACGCTATAGAATGGAGCTCCCACCAGGTGAAGGTGGTATTCTCTAACAAAATACTATTTATGAGCATTGTTCAGGGCACAGGAAATCCAAGCCAGGCCCTAACCAAAATTGATTTTGGAGCTCATGCAACCTTGTTATTTAGTCTCTAAAAGAGATGGGGCCATGGTCAAATTGCTGCTATGCAGACAGACTGTGTGCCAAGTGAGCAAAGAGGCACAGTGAAGAATGAGAGAAACTATCAAGCCACTTATAAAATATTATGAAGCAATTTGGGATCAGAAAAAATAACAAATAATGGACAGAGGCCATCAGTCAATATATTATATATGGAGGTGAAGAGAATAATAATATATTCAGAATTGGAGAGAGGGCTCAAATTGTTAAGAGTGCTTGGTGCTTTTCTTGAGGACTCAAGTTCGTATATCTCACAAATGCCTGTGACATTGGTTCTACTGGACCCAGTGCTCTCTTCTGGCCTCACACAGATTTTCACAAACACAGATAAGTAAAAATAATATTTTAAAGGAACATTTTCAATTGTTCCTACAACCATTATGTCAGGATCTAATACTTGCTTAGACAAGCTCCCTATACTCTCTTCCATCACCAGCCAGCAGTAACTTCATTGGGGTTGGGCGTGCTGAATTAACAGTCATATGTATGCTAGACCAGCAAACTATCACTGAGCTATTCTTAAGTTCTCTTTTCCTTTTTATCTTGCGACAGGATCTAAGTTGCACAGGCTGGCCTAAACCTCTCTTTGTAGAAGCACTTGTAAGGACAGATACCTGTGATTCTTCTGCCTTAGCTTCCTAATTAGATGAGATTACAGGCCAGAATTACTAAGCCTGGCTTAAAAAGCCATTTTTGAGATAACAGCACATCCACTTCTGTAGGGAAAACACTACCTTTTATCTGAATATATCATAATTATGTAACAAAAAAACCTTTCTTTTTAAACAGTGGTAGTAATAGAAAATGATTTAGAATGGGGTAAGATAGTTTATTAAGACTAGTGAGACAAGAAAGTCTTGAAATATCACTACAAGTCTCAGCATAGAAATATAGTTAAGAAAACATCAAAACAAATGGAACTTAAAAACATGATACTTGATATTAAGAAAGCTATATCTTACTGAAGAAATAGAGATGAATAAATGAGAAAATCAATACTTCCCCAAATGTTAACGTTAAATATTGTCAAGATGGGAATGTTTCCCTAATGTTTATGAATGCACTTTGAAGCCAATGGGGGAGGGGGAAGCAAAACACAGAATTTTAAATAATATCGATAGGCTGGGAAAATGTTCTGTGGATAAAATGCTTACCATACAAGCATGACGAATTGAGTTTGGAGGCCCAATAACTATTGTGATGGGTTTTTTTATGTTTTAAAAAAAGAAAGCTTGCCTGAAGTTCATAGTGCAGAGTAAACCACTAGAAGGCACACACCTTTAATCCCAGGACTAAGGAGAAAGAGACAGAGGGATCTGTTAGTTCAAGACCACTCTGGGTTACACATGACTGAATGTCTAAAAGAGAAACAGAGCTCCTGCAGAGGTGATCCCACACCTTCAATCCCACCACTAGAGGGGTGGAGACAGGAGTGATAGGGCTAGATGGAGAGAGGAATATAAGAGGGGAGGAGACAAGAGCTCAGAGTATTCTGAGGATTGTTCCTTTAGTCTGAGGAGAGAGCCTGAGGAGGGAGCCCAAGGAGAGGATTGCCCCTTAGGTTTAAGCATTGGTAGAAGTTAAAGTTCTCTCTAGTGCCTGGCCACTCTGCTCTTGGATTGCTCAGCTTACCCTCATAGCTGACTGCAGGTATTTATTTGAATTTGTGCTAAGGGAACCATGTAAAAGCTGAATGTGGAGATGAGCATTTGCAGTTCCAGTAGTAGGAAGTGGAGATAAGTTTTTGTAAATTGGTAAGATAAAAGGAAAAAAGTGCTAGCGAGAAGGAGGTAAAAGTATGATATACAGTTTTGGCAACCTGGGCTTGATTCCACATATATGTTGTAGCATGCGTACATGTGCCCATGCACATGCAAATACACAGTAATATCATTTTTTTTGCATCATTGCAAAAGGAAAAAAGGCAATTACTTTTTTTTCCTGCCACGCTTGTAGCTGGCTCCCAGCGCGCGGGAGAAGCAGAAAAAGAAGAAAAAAAGAACGACAACAACAAAAACAACGCTGTTTTTCCCCTTGCTGCTGCTCTGCAGCCTCTGCCTCCACTTGTGCAACCAGAGGAGGAGCTGCAATCACTGCAGGGGATCCAAGGTCCAGGTCACACAGGTACTTCACACAGAGGCTTCACACAGGTATAAGCTGATGGTGCTCTGGGTGGCAGAGCTCAGGTGAGCTGCAGTGGTGTCAAGGCCCCTCCCCCTCACCCCTCCACCCCCATCCCACCCACACCCCTCCACCACCCATCCCCCCAACCCCCTCACCCCCCCACCCCGGTGGACACAGAACACTCAGGAGGCCTCCGGACTCTGAGCAGATATGGACCAGGACTCCAGCGCCTGGGCCATGCCCAGAGAGGCTTCAAGCTCGGGACCTGAAACAGGACATCCCTGGACCCCGAGATCCCTTGCAGGAGGCTGCAGGAAGATGCCTGGAGCACCCCAGAGTGCACCAGTTTCCTTCCCTCTCCTTCCCTCCCCTTGCCTCTCATTAAAGACTGGGCCCTTGTGACTTCAACAGCCAAAAAAAAAAAAAAAAGATTTATTTGCTATGTATACAGTGTTCTGTCTGCATGTCAGAAGAGGGCATCAGATCTTATAATGGTTATGAGCCACCATAGGGTTGCTGGAATTGAACTCAGGACCTCTGAAAAAGCAGTCAATGCTCTTATCCTCTGTGCCATCTCTCCAGCCCAGGCAATTACTCTTGTGTGAAACTTTGAAGTTCAACTTTAAAAATATATATATAAAAAATAGCAATATTCTTTTTGTCATGTTGTCAGTTATTAAAAATATGAACAACAGACCAGACTCAGTAACCAACTCCAAAATATTATGCTATGACTTTCACATGTGTGCCACAGCATAAGCATGTTTACACATCGCTCACACACACAGAAATAACAAGTTAAAGCCTTCAAAGGCATCATCAGGACTGGGAAGTGCAGTTCAGCTGAAGAGTACCTACACAGAATAAAAGAGGCTCTAACACTAACATGGGGGACCATAAATCTAGGGAATGCAAAGTCAACTCCAAAAACCAACAACAACAACAACAACAACAAAACAACAACAAAAACCAAACCTGGATATAATGCTAAGGACTGGTGATCCCAGTTAAGACTACCAGTGAAATACAGTTTCTATTCCAAAATGATGAACCAAAAAGCCCACTCACCATATCCCAGCCATTCCTTTCTCAAAGGCACAGCAACCTGACAACAAAACCAAACCAAACCCAACAATATGCCTTCCCAAATCATTGGCTCAGTTTGAGACAGAAAGAATTTCATACAAAAAGGTTCAAATAAGCCGGGCGGTGGTGGCGCACGCCTTTAATCCCAGCACTCAGGAGGCAGAGGCAGGCGGATCTCTGTGAGTTCGAGACCAGCCTGGTCTACAAGAGCTAGTTCCAGGACAGGCTCCAAAACCACAGAGAAACCTTGTCTCGAAAAACCAAAAAAAAAAAAAAAGTTTCAAATAAAATGCTGGATTAAAAGCTGGATGCAGTGGCACATACCTGTAGTTCCAGCTATTTACCAGATTGCAGTGGGAAGATTATTTGACCTTTGACCCCAGAGTACAGACTAGGCAACTTGGTTAGATTCACTCACAGAAAAAAACAACCAACCAATCAAAAAAGAAAAGTTTCAAATTAATAGCGAAATCACGTAGCGGGATATAAAACTGAGAAAACAAACAGCTTTAAAATTTCCACATAGGTAGAGTTTGAAACAGTAATGCCTCTCCATAGGCACACAATGCTCACCCATGGCTGTGTAGAGAAGGGCTGTCTCTGCATAGACCAGGCTGTCCCTGTACTCAGAGATCTGCCTACCTCTGCCCCAAGTGCTAGGACTCAAAAAAGTATGCTATCACATCTGGAGGCTGAGTACTTTTAATTGCTATAAGTTTCCTTGGAGGAAAACTTGTTAAGATGTAGAAAAAAGAGGCTGCTACAGATTTACATGGCACTGTTTTACAATAAAAAAAAAACATTTGTTTAAAAAAATGTCATACACTCTAAAATAAGTAGGGTAAACATGTCAGGCAACATTAACTTATGTGTTATACTCTTATATGGCTGCAGCACAGGTTTATAACAGCATCACCAGAGATGAGCAATTTTGCAATGGCTCCATCACTAAGTGACAGAAATTAGTTCATATCTGTAATAATCTTATGGAACCACGATGCCATCCATCAGTGACAGAACACCAGCAAGTAAATCATGACTGTACACAGTTTTAGAGTAAACAGGACTTTGAAACCAATATCCAGGGCTGAAGTGCACCTCAATGGTAGAGCGACCCATGGTTCAACACCTAATACCAAAGAAAGAAAGAAGGAAAGAAAGAAAGAAAGAAAGCTATATCCAAAGAAAATGACTTAAAAGTTATCTGTAAGTTGGGAAAATATTCATTCTATATTTCCCTATTTTTTGTGATTAACACTGATTCTATTTTTAAAAAATGACAAAATGAATTTCTCAAAGAAAAACGATGGGTTCATTTTTGTCTAAACTCTAACACCCCAGGAAAACAATTTGTCAAGTAGAGCTTCTCCCTGCTCACCGTTCTTACACTAACAGTTTGAAGAACTTCAAATCAGACGGTGCTTTGAAAGCAGAAGCAGGTTTGGAGACGAGTTGCAAAAGTCAGATAGGGAGAGAATAGAAATTCATTGTGAGGAAAAACAAAACAAAACAAAAACTAAACGTTTAAAGGTAAGATTTAAACTATCAATCAAATACCTTGATGCAGTCTATCAGCCATACCAAGGCTGCCAGGATGTTAGGCCAGGTATGAGGGGCTTCCACTGCATAGAGGGAGCTCTTGGACAGTGCAAAGAGATACCTATGAGAAACAGGAAGATAACGAGCAACCGTGTTAGCAAGCATAAAGGCTACAGTAAAAGTGTATTTTAAAGCTACACTGCATGCATACCTGTTTGAAGATATTTGAGTCTACTCTGAAGATCTTATTCATCATTGATTTTTGTGTATTTGTTCACATTACACAGATTACTTTGCACAGTGTTTAATAGCTGAGTATAGGATTCTCCTCAAAAACCTTTTCATTTTCCTACATTCAATGTACTTCTATTAGTACATTAGTCATTATCTGTCACTAAATCTCCTTCCATCCCTGTGTCTCCAAACAAACAGCTTTCCTTCCTCAGTTTCCTGAAGTGTTGGGATCACACATGTGCAGCACCACATCTGATCTGTGCTTGTCTTTCTTTATAATACTTTTAAACTTCATCTCTCTGCTGGTTAGCTTTGTCAACCAGATACAAACTAGAGTCATCTGGAAAGATGGAACCTCAATAAAGGAAAAGTCTCCATTAGGCTGGCCCATGGGCATATCTATGAAGCACTCCTTTAACTCATGACTGATGGGAGAGGGCTAGTCCTCTGTGGGCAGTGCCACCCAAGTAGGTAATACTGGACTGTAGTAGAAAGCAAGCTGAGCAAGCTATGGAGAACGAGTCAGTAAACAGCTTGGCTTCATAGTTCCCACCTCTGCTCCTGCTTGAGTTTCTGCCCTTAATTCCCTTGATGATTAATGTAATAAACTCTTCCCTCTGTTAGTGTCTTTTTTTTTGAAAGATTTATTTATCTCCTATGCATACAATGTGCTGGTTGTGAGCCACCATGTAGTTGCTGGTAGTTGAACTGGGGTCCTCTGGAAGAGCAGACAGTGCTCTTAGCCATCTCTCCAGCCCCCTTCATTAGTTTTATTCTGTGTTTTATTCAAGTATCAGGAAATCAAAATAAGACAATCTCATCGTTTTCATCAGACCTTAATGCTATGGTTTTGCCACTATAAACAATGGTACCCAGGCTGCACTTTATGTTTTCTTGAGACCAGGACTGAGTAGCTTTGGCTGGCCTGGTATTCATCATGTAGATCAGGGTAGCCTTGAATTCAGAGGATCTATTTGCCTTGGCCTTTGGAATTCTGGGATTAAAGGTCATACCAGGCTGTACATTATGTTCCTCATGGTTTGTGCTTTACGTTCTATCACCTAAACTTCTGTTATAATGGACTACTACAGTTTGAATGTTTATTCTGCAGAATTCATGTTGGTAACTTAGTCCCCAGAGTCAGATACTAATGATACAAAGACATGAGACTTCAGGCAGGTGAGAGCCCTATGAATGAATCTATTCCAAAAAAAATGGGAGCTTGAAGGCATGGTCTTGTTATAAAGGTAATCCTTTTCTGACACACATGTTCATCTTTTCGGCTTTCCATCCTTTATAACCATGAATTAAGTCAGTCACACGTGTGTGCGTGTGCATGCATGAGTGTATGTCTGTGTGAGAGTGTGTGTATAAATATATGTGTGAAGTCCATAGATCCTCTGTACCAAGTAGTCTACTATATATATATATATATATGTGTGTGTGTGTGTGTGTGTGTGTACATATATCATAAATATAAATGTATTGTATATTTAAAATTTATGTATATGGATATTTTGCCTATATATATGCATAACATGTGTATGCCTGGTAGCTGTGGAGGTCAAAAGAGGAATCATTGTATATGACTGTGAGGCACCATATGGGTCCTGAGAGCCTATCCTGAGTCCTCTGGAAGAGCAGACAGTACTCTTAACCACTGAGCCATCTCTTTACCTCAATAACTCCTATATTTAACAATTACCAAGCATTGGCGTCTGTTACGGGAACCAAAATGTTGAATATGCTACAATCTATCAATTTTCCTTCTTTTTCATTACATCATACACATGCTGTTAACAGTGATCGTCCTAAAATTGAACCTACTAATTCAGAGGATTCACAAATTTATAATATGTGTTTCTTCTGTGTTCTGATAAGATCTTAGACTAATAAAAATATTACATACCCAAGGTCTTTAAAATCTTGGAATCTCTTCAAATTTCCTGAGAGGAAATTTATACAATGGACATAAGACACTGTAAAGAAATGCAAAAGTCTTAAGAAAATCTTTTGTTGACGGGGCTTGAAGAGACATTCTGGAAAAACAATATGAATAACCATTTTCTGTAAGAAACTACAATCATTTTTATTAGGCATTGAAAGTTTGGATTAGAAAAAGTATTGGGAGAAAAATCCCTCAAATTAGACAATTTAATACCTTATATAAATGTTGGATATTTTTCTGAATGCTTTACCATGGATAGGTCTTGTAACATTTATTGTTTTAGAGCTGGAAAACATAAAAAGTTGCATATTAAGAATATTTTAAGAAGCCAATCAAAAACATTTCCTCTGTATTCAAGTCCTGCCTATACCTCTTCCTTGCTAGTGGCCATTTAGCTTTTTGTTAGACTAATCAGGTGCCTTAGGCAGACAAGGTAAAACAGCAACACATTTTTACATATAATTCAACAAATGCAACACATCTTTACATAGTTATACAAATATTTTGTAACAATGAAACATCATTTCTCCTTTTACTTTTTTTCTTCAAACCCGCTCTTATATGCCTCCTTGTTCCCTTTCAAATTCATGGATTTTTCATTAATTTTGTTACATGCATATGTGTATGTAACCTGCCCAATCTGTATGTTACTTGTCTGTATGCTGTCAGGGTTATAATTAGGTTGAAGGGAGATAAATACACAGGGAGAAAGGAGAGCAAAATAATAGTATGGATATGTGAAAAAATCACAAGGATTCATACTGTTAAGTACCTAAGAAACAATAACACACACATACTTTAATTTAGTATAATGTTATTTGTACGTATGGTTTCGGGGCTCACCATTTGGTATTGGATAAGCAATTCGTGTACTCTTCCCACAGTAGGACTAAAACTGTTTCTCCACTCCCGGCATTTGTGAGTTCCCTATAGTTCTTTGTGTAGGGCTGGTTGGCCCCTTGTCCCCTATACCATGCCTCTTGTCCTTATTCAGCTCATATTTAAGCAGCCATGTTAATGAGATTTTATTGGTGTAGATTCTGACATTCCTAGGAGATACAATGTCACAGCAAACTCCATGATGTTCTGGCTCTTATAATCTGTATGTCCCCTCCTTTACAATGTTTCATGAGCCTTACGTGTAGTGATATTTCATTTGTATTTTAATAAAGAAAGTTTAGCAGAAGATCAGAGAGTAAGTGGTAGCACACACCTTTAATCACAGTAGCCACACTAGTTTGCCATAGAAACCTGGTGGTGCATGCCTTTAATCCCAGTGGTGCACATCTTTAATCCCAACCTAAAGAAAGGAATGCAAGACAGAAGGAGAAAGCTCTCAGACACAGTCTCATCACCCTGTTATTTGATTTCTCTGTTAGATTGCCTTCACATATGCATTTATTTCAGGAAGCATCTACTGTATCAATACCCATGCCACTGCTCACTACTTCAGTGGCCTCAGTTTTAGCTGTTTCTCCCTATATACACTCCCCCGTCCCTCTATTTCTCTCCTTGCACATCCCCTTACCAGGCTGTACATTTCTATTCTATTTCTTCTTTCCTGATGAGATGCTTCTCTCCTCCTTAGTCTGTTACTCTATGCTTAATCTCTGTGATTCTGTATATCCACATGTAAGCTAATACATGCGACACTTGGCTTTCTGTGTCTGGGTACCTCACTCAGGGTGATTTCTCCCCCTAGTTCTACCCATTTACTGTGAATTTAATTATTTTTAATGGCTGAATAATATTCATTTGTGTAAAGGTTCCAATTTTTATTATCCATTCATATTCACGTCTTGATTATGTTATCCAATTTCTGGGCATTATTAATAGAGATACAATGGACATGGTTGAGTAAGCGTCTCTGTGGTAGGATGAAGTGTCCTTTGGGTAAATGCCCAAGAGTGATAGAGCTGGATCACGAGGTAGATCAGTTCCCATCTCTCTAAGGTAAATCCACACTCATTTCCATAGTGACTGTATGAGTCTGCACTCCCACCAGCTGTGGATGAGTGTACCCCTTATTCTATGTCCTTGCCAGCAGGAACTGTCACTCATATTATTGATCCTAGGGATTCTGACAGGTGTAAAATGAACTCTCAAAGCAGACTTGGTTTGCATTTCACTAATGACTGAGAATGTTAAACATTTAAGTCTTTCTCAGCCATTTACGATTCCCTATTGAGAATTCTCTGTTTAGATCTATACCCCAGTTTTAATTGAGTCATTTGTTTTCTTGATATCTAGCCTTTTGAGTTCTTTATACATTTTGTTTGAGTTTTTTTGTATAATTTTGGATATTAGCCCTCTATTGGGTGTGTAGTTGATAAAAAAATATTTTACCATTCTGTAAGCTGCCACTTTGTCTGATTGATGGGATCTTTTGTCATGCAGAAGCTTTTCAGTTTCATGAGATCCCATTTATTAATTGTTGAAATTAGTGTCTGTGTTAATAGTGTTCTGCTCAGAAAGTCTTTTCCTATGTCATTGATTTCAGGGATCTTCCCTTCTTTTTCTTCTGTTAGGTTCAATATATCTGGTTTTAGGTTGAGGTCTGTGTGGGAATTCCTTTCCATTAAATATTTTTTGGGATGTGGGGGTGTGTCAGCAATAGGGTGGCTTCTGTGTGCTGACATGATCTCTTATAAGGGAGAGAATGGTCTCCCATGTATTTCTGGTTTCTTCATCAAAGATCAGGAGTACGTAGGCACTTGAATTACACCTGACTTCTCAGTGGAAACCATGAAAGCCAGAATGTCTTAGATAGATGTGCTGCCAACACTAAGAGACCATGAAGGCAATCCCAGAGTACTATTCACAGCAAAGCTTGCATTCACCATCAATGGAGAAAAAAGATATTCCAGGACAAAAACAGATTTAAATAATAGGTAGCCACAAACCCAGCCTTACAGAAACTACTAGAAGGCAAAGCACAAACCAAGGAAGCTAAGAACACCCATAATAACACAGACATCTGACAACTCTCCACCACCACAACTCAAAGAAGGGAAACACACACTCTAATAGTAGGTTTCAACACTCCTCTCTCACCAATGGACAGGCTAAACAGACAGAAACTTAATGGAGCAATAAGAGATATCACAGATGTAGTGAAACAAATGAAATTAATAGACATCTATAGAACATTCCACCCAACAGAAAAGAAAATACCTACTTCTCAGCATCTCATGGAATCTTCTCAAAAATTGATCACATAATCAGTAACAAAGCAAACATTCACAGATACAAAAGAAAATGTAGTAACCAGCTGCGTACTATTGGATTACCATGGAATAATGCTAGAATTCAACAACAATTCTACCCCCAGAATGCCTACAAACTCATGAAAACTGAACAGTCAACTACTCTCCAGAAGATGACATCAGATACCTTAGAATTAGAGATATAAGGGATTGTGAGCTGCCATATGGGTGCTGTTAACTGAACCTTTGTCCTCTGCAAGAGCGGCAAGTGCTCTTAATCATGGATTCATCAACCCAGCCCTAGAAGGTACTTCATTTTTTCCCTTAAACCCGGATGTCATTAGGAAAGATCCTTTTACAGATGGTGCTGAGAAAACTGGGTATGTACCTGTAGAAGAATGAAATCAGGTCGAGTCTCAAAATACATGAAACATTGAAAATAGATCACAGACTTCATGTGAAGACAGGACATGCTGAAACTGCAGGGAAGACACATCAACTATGTCCCGTGTCAACAATCATCCTATGCAGAGGTAGGAACTTCTGAATGGACTGTGACAGCAGAGAACACAACCCAAGGACTGACACATGGATTATAGCAAACTAAAAACCTGCCTAACAATGGAAGGAACCTCACAACTGAAGAGACAGCTTACAGATTTGAGAAATCATTGCCAACTCTGTATCGCATAGGGTTCTCTTATGTAAAAACAGCCAAGATTAAACCAAATCCAATCCATACATGAGGTAATGAGGTGAGCAGACAGTCCTCAAAGGAAGAAATATAAATGGCAAATAATATTTGATGATGGGTTCAACATCCTAAGCCATCAGGGAAAGGTGAAATTAAAATGATTTATACTGTCACCTTACTAGCTCAGAATGACTTTCATCAAGAAAACAGAACAACAGATGCTGGCAGGAATTTGAGGAAAGAGGAAACTTTACTCACTGCTAGTGAGCATAAATTGCAGCTACTGAGGAAATCAGTAAGTAGGTTTGTCAAAAATGAGAAAGTGGTGGGACAGATGTCTCAGGGAAAAGCACTGGCTGCTCTTACAGAGGAAATGGGTTTGGTTCCCAGCACCCACTTGGTGGCTCAGAACCATCTATAACTCCAGTTCCAGGGAATCCCTTTCTGGCCTCCACAGTCACCACGGATGTAGACATATATTGCAGGAAAAATATTCACACACATAAAAATAAAAGATGAACAAATCTTTGAGAACGACAACCAAAACTATCACATGATCTGCCTATATGCCTCAGTGATAAAGAGCACTTCTTGTTCTTCCAGGGGACCAGCATTTGATTCCCAACACTCAAACCAGGCAGTTCACAACCACCTGTAACACAAGCCCCAGGAGGGTCTGACATCTCTCATCTCTGTGGTCACACCCACACACAGAGACACACACACACACACATATACACAGATTTAAAAGTAAAAAAAATGACATTTGTAGGAAATTGGGTGAAATTACAGTTCAGAATGTTAGCTGAAATAAACTGCATTCAGATAAGCACTATGTTTTCTCTCATGTGTGTATTCTTGATTGAAGTTTCTATGTGTGAGTGGGTCAGTGTCCATGTGTGGATGACTCATGAACCTAGAGAACTGTGAGAGGGAAAAAGAGACCTGAAGGATTAGGGTACAGGGACACTGACAGAAGATAATAAAATATTGTACTGGGAGAGCAGAAATTAGGTTGTTGTGGGCAATGGAAAAACAGCAAGAATGGGACAGAGGGGAGGGCAAGGCAAAGGCCAGAGGGCAGGGTGTGGAAGAAGAAAACATGTGTAAAAATGCCATTATGAAATCTACTACTTTGTAGCTAACTTAATAATCTTGTAATGGGAAATACTTGTTCCTGTAGCCATCGTCCCACTTGAAATGGAGTCCATGGGGCAGATGTTGTGCTATATTAGTTCAGACATCTATTACAGTACCAGGCATATGGTCATGCGTAAAGCATTTGCTGAGCCAGTTGTTGCCATGCATGCATCTAATTCCAGCATTTAGAGGACTAAGGAAGGCCCAAAGATTCTGGCTAGAGACTCACCTAATCTGAGCAAGACCTTATCTTAAATAATAATTGCCTATTTGCCAAATACATTTTGATAGCAATTATTGAGCTTTGCATAGTATGTCTGTCGGTGATTGGTTTGATTTTATTATGATGCCTATAAGTTGTTGTACACGCATATAGTAGCCTCTTGATAATTGTGTTTATGTTCTATGACAACTCTCATGTTTAAAAACCATCTGACCTTTAATTATTTGAAAGCATTCATCTGTAAAATAATTTGTTAATAAAATCTTTTTTGAGAGTTAATATTTGATTTTTTCTGGTTATTTTGACTTTTCCATTTTGATATTTTATTGTTTATGCTGTAATCCATCTTAATATCTATTTTCTAAAATTTAGAAAGGTTTTTGCTATACATACCAGGGTAACCTTGGACTTGTTATGTAGCTCAGGCTAACCTTGAACTCAAGATTCTCCTCTCAGCTTCCAGAGTGCTGGGATTACTGGCATGCACCACCATGTCTTGCTCAATTATTTTTTAAATAAATTATGTGTCTAGGTGTTTTGTAAACTTTGTACATCATGTGCACACAATGTTCAAGTAGGCCAGAAGAGGGCATCAGATCCAGGGGACTGGAGTTACTGAGGGTTGTGATTGACCAAGCAGGTGCTGGCAATGAACACAGGCCCTTTGGAAGAACAAGTGCTCTTAACTGCTGAGCTACCTCTTCAGCCTCTCGTCAATTATTATGTACATGTATATTTATGCATATAAACATCTTCACTGCGTGTAAGCATGTGTGTTGTGTGCTCCTAGATGAGAAGAACTGCAGTTACAGATGGTTTGAGTTTCTGTGTGAGTGCCAGAAATTGAATTCAGGTCCTCTGCAAGAGCAAACAGTTTTCTTAATCACAGAAAAAACGCCGGGCGGTGGTGGCGCACGCCTTTAATCCCAGCACTTGGGAGGCAGAGGCGGGCGGATCTCTGTGAGTTCGAGACCAGCCTGGTCTACAAGAGCTAGTTCCAGGACAGGCTCCAAAACCACATAGAAACCCTGTCTCGAAAAACCAAAAAAAAAAAAAAAAAAAAAAAAGAAAGAAATCACAGAAAAAACCCTCCAGTCCTACATACATATAGTTTTTCTTTTCTTTTATTCTTCTTTTTTTTTTTTTGAGTCATGAGTTTACATAGCCCAGAACAATGGATTCTCCTGCTTTCCAAATCTGGGATTATAGGTATGTCCTACTGCACAAATATTTAGATCATCAACTCTTTTGGTTTTATGGGACAGGGTTTCTTTGTGTAGGCTTGGCTGTCTTGGAGCTCACTCTGTAGCCCAGGCTGGCCTCTAACGCATAGAGCTCTTCCTGCCTCTGGCTCCTGAGTGCTGGGATTAAAGGCATGTGCTCCCACCACTACCACCACCGGGCTTCATCAACTTTTTCTTCCTTCATTTCTTTTCCTTCCTTCCTTCCTTCCTTCCTTCCTTCCTTCCTTCCTTCCTTCCTTCCTTCCTTTCTTCCTTCCTTTTTCTCTTTAAAAACTTATTTTTATTTAATGAGTACTCTACCTGCACGTCCAACTTTATGTCAGACGAGGACATGGGATCACACTATAGACAGTTGTGAGCCAGTATGTGGTTACTGGGAACTGAACTCAGCACCTCTGGAAGAGTAAGCAGTGTTCTTAGATGCTGAGCCACCTCTTCAGACCCTCATCAACATTTTCTTATAGACTGATTTTTGTTTAAATTTTTCATGACTCAAACTAACTTGCACTATTACTAAACATAGACCAATTTTCATTTTAAGATTTCCTGGCTGTTATGTATTTTAGATAGGGTCTTACTATGTGACCCTGCCTGACCTGGAACTTGGAATCCCCCCAGCATCTGATAACAAAGTGCTGGAATTGCTGATACAAGACACACTCCTGACCTCTCTTTTATTGAGGAAGGGAAAAGGGTCTTCCTAGTAAAAAGTAGTTGTTTTGTTTTGTTTTGTTCTTTTTGGTGGTACTGGGAATTGAGCCCAGGTCTGAAGCCACATGCTAAGAAAGTACTTTACCACAAGGCCGTGTTTGTAGCCCATGTCAGATGCCATAGAAATTCTTAACGGTGAAAACAACTTTGTGTGGATTACTTGAATAGCTATTTTTGTAAAACTGTGGGTTTTACTTATACATTGCTTTTAAAAAAAACAATAAAACTGGGTGCTAGTGGCTCACACCTTTAATCCCAGCAAATCCCAGCACTCCTGAGTCAGAGGCAGGCAGATGTCTGTGAGTTCAAGGCCAGCCTGGTCTACAGAGTGAGTTCCACTGACAGCCAGAGCTAGACAGAGAAACCCTGTCTCAGACAAACCAGAATTTAAACCACGCTGCAAAATCACTAAAATCAGACAATTTAATACCTTATATAGATGTTGGATATTTTTCTGAATAAATACTTTATCATGGATAGGTCTTGTATCCTTTACTGTTTTACAGCTGGAAATCATACCAAGTTGCATATTAAGAAGGCAATCAAAAACATTTCCTTCTGTGTTCAAGTCTGCATTATTTCAAGGCTATCCATCACACACGCAAACACACACACACACATCATAACAACAGCATCAAACATTAGTCTTTAAGCTTTAAATAACTAAAGACAATGCATTCCTTAAAGCAGGAGAGCATACCATGAAGTTACAGCAGTTTTAGGTATAAAATATGGGGGGAAAGAAATGTACTTCTGTGACAGGGATATATCTCAGTGTTTTGTTCAGCTTGTGCTCAATCCTCAGCACCACAAATAACAAACCAAATTTCCTTGTGCATGACATTATCAACACATATATTATCCTTAAAGGTGTGTTTCAGGCCCATAGATCTTCTGTACCAAGTAGTCTAAAGGCCTGTTCAATAACCTAAACACTTTCGTCTCTATTTATGCCCCTATAACTGCTCCCTTTTTTGTACTCCCTTGTTTGCCATTGTGCTTTAAGGGAAAGTTGTCACCGAGTATCAAGAGTTAATATGCATGAAGAACTTAAGAGCAGTTGACCTATATAAACACTCAATAAATATTCAGAACAACTTGTAAAGGAGAGTCTGCCATTATCTCCATTAAAAAAGTGAAAAGTTCTATTTTATATTCTATGTATATTTTGTTTGTATAGGCATAACCACACATGCACGAGAATGCCTATGGAGGTCACAAAAGGGGCACCAGATCTCCTTGAGCTGGAGACACTAGTGGTTGTGACCTGCCCAATGTGGGTACTGGGAACTGAATTTGGGTC